>NC_091202.1:22814122-23429122 GCF_040958095.1 Procambarus clarkii | reverse complement strand
ATATATATATATATATATATATAAATGTAAATGTTCGTGTGTTCAAAATCGCTAATCTCCGAAAGTTCTTCACCGATTGCTTTGAATTTTTCGCACAAGTTTCCCTTCGCATACGAGCGAGTTTTTATATATATACTCTATAGATGTCACGTCTGTGGCGGGAAAAAACATGTTTTTTTTTTTAAACTGTGTTTTTCATGTGTGGGAAATCTTCGAAACCTCTTTACCGATTGCTTTGGAATTTTGACACAACGTTGCACTTGAATAGGCGCATGTTTTTATATACCTACTATATACATGCCTCACCTGTGACAGGTAAAAACATGTTTTTCTTAAACAACGCCATCTGTTGCACGTAATAGCAACACACACTATACTAAATATGTTACGATTCCATCTCAATGTTTCCGATTGCATTGACAAATTAAATTTTCATAGATTTTGATTTATTTTCATTTTGATTTAATTATTTTGCGTGACATTGCGTTGGAATTGAGTTGTGTTGTATACCATAACGTTCATTTTGTGAGTATAGTTTATTTTATTTATTTTGTCATTTTTAATTTCGTTTTTTTTAACTGTTTTTATTATATTTCAGTGATGGGAACATCGGATTATTTGATGTTCTCAATTTTCTGATGGGAACATCAGATCATTTGGGAATGACTCGGACGAGTGAGTGGGGAATGGTGGGGAGGACGAGGGGACGAGGGAGTGGGGGATGGTGGGGAGGACGAGGGGACGAGGGAGTGGGGGATGGTGGGGAGGACGAGGGGACGAGGGAGTGAGGGATGGTGGGGAGGACGAGGGGACGAGGGAGTGGGGGATGGTGGGGAGGACGAGGGGACGAGGGAGTGGGGGATGGTGGGGAGGACGAGGGGACGAGGGAGTGAGGGATGGTGGGGAGGACGAGGGGACGAGGGAGTGGGGGATGGTGGGGAGGACGAGGGGACGAGGGAGTGAGGGATGGTGGGGGGGACGAGGGGACGGGGGAGTGAGGGATGGTGGGGAGGACGAGGGGATGAGGGAGTGAGGGATGGTGGGGAGAACGAGGGGACGAGGGAGTGGGGGATGGTGGGGAGGACGAGGGGACGAGGGAGTGGGGGATGGTAGGGAGGACGAGGGGACGAGGGAGTGGGGGATGGTGGGGAGGACGAGGGGACGAGGGGACGAGGGAGTGAGGGATGGTGGGGAGGACGAGGGGACGAGGGAGTGGGGGATGGTGGGGAGGACGAGGGGACGAGGGAGTGAGGGATGGTAGGGAGGACGAGGGAGTGGGGGATGGTGGGGGAGGACTGGGAAACAGGGAAGGTTGCTGTATGGCAACCTTCCCTGCTGTGTAGTGTTGTGTGGCAACCTTCCCTGCTGTGTAGTGTTGTGTGGCAACCTTCCCTGCTGTGTAGTGTTGTGTGGCAACCTTCCCTGCTGTGTAGTGTTGTGTGGCAACCTTCCCTGCTGTGTAGTGTTGTGTGGCAACCTTCCCTGCTGTGTAGTGTTGTGTGGCAACCTTCCCTGTTGTGTAGTGTTGTGTGGCAACCTTCCCTGCTGTGTAGTGTTGTGTGGCAACCTTCCCTGCTGTGTAGTGTTGTGTGGCAACCTTCCCTGCTGTGTAGTGTTGTATGGCAACCTTCCCTGCTGTGTAGTGTTGTGTGGCAACCTTCCCTGCTGTGTAGTGTTGTATGGCAACCTTCCCTGCTGTGTAGTGTTGTGTGGCAACCTTCCCTGTTGTGTAGTGTTGTGTGGCAACCTTCCCTGCTGTGTAGTGTTGTGTGGCAACTTTCCCTGCTGTGTAGTGTTGTGTGGCAACCTTCCCTGCTGTGTAGTGTTGTGTGGCAACCTTCCCTGCTGTGTAGTGTTGTGTGGCAACCTTCCCTGCTGTGTAGTGTTGTGTGGCAACCTTCCCTGCTGTGTAGTGTTGTGTGGCAACCTTCCCTGCTGCGTAGTATTGTGTGGCAACCTTCCCTGCTGTGTAGTGTTGTATGGCAACCTTCCCTGTTGTGTAGTGTTGTGTGGCAACCTTCCCTGTTGTGTAGTGTTGTGTGGCAACCTTCCCTGCTGTGTAGTGTTGTGTGGCAACCTTCCCTGCTGTGTAGTGTTGTGTGGCAACCTTCCCTGCTGTGTAGTGTTGTGTGGCAACCTTCCCTGTTGTGTAGTGTTGTGTGGCAACCTTCCCTGCTGTGTAGTGTTGTGTGGCAACCTTCCCTGCTGTGTAGTGTTGTGTGGCAACCTTCCCTGCTGTGTAGTGTTGTATGGCAACCTTCCCTGCTGTGTAGTGTTGTGTGGCAACCTTCCCTGCTGTGTAGTGTTGTATGGCAACCTTCCCTGCTGTGTAGTGTTGTGTGGCAACCTTCCCTGTTGTGTAGTGTTGTGTGGCAACCTTCCCTGTTGTGTAGTGTTGTGTGGCAACCTTCCCTGCTGTGTAGTGTTGTGTGGCAACCTTCCCTGCTGTGTAGTGTTGTGTGGCAACCTTCCCTGCTGTGTAGTGTTGTGTGGCAACCTTCCCTGCTGTGTAGTGTTGTGTGGCAACCTTCCCTGCTGTGTAGTGTTGTATGGCAACCTTCCCTGTTGTGTAGTGTTGTGTGGCAACCTTCCCTGTTGTGTAGTGTTGTGTGGCAACACAACACAGGTGTAGTGTTGCCACAGCAACACTACACCTGTGTTGCCACACCACATACAGGTGTAGTATGGCACAGGTGTAGTGTGACACAGCTGACGTATATCCTATGATATATCTATATATATATCCTGGAATATAGGTCAGCATATATGTACTGGAATATATCCCAATTAATATATTGAAATATCCCACTGTTTATCCACGAATGTACTCAAAAATCTATCCTGGAAAATATCCCAGAATATATTTACCCATTAGAGGACACCAAAGCATAATATAACGTATATCAATAGAGTTTCATAATATTTATAAAAAAAAAACAATTCCATTCAAGAATCCCACTAAAAAATACTTGAAATTTTAAGGCAAAGGCTTAATGCATACTTAAAAAATCAGCCCTAATTTGACTTTGAAAGAGGAATTAACGTAACTGGTAGTTCGGTATAAACAAACAAGACTAAATTTATATATATATATATATATATATATATATATATATATATATATATATATATATATATATATATATATATATATATATATATATATATATATATATATAACCAAGCCTTGATAAAGTGGTTAAAAATGTCTATTTCGTACCCAAGCTGGAGCTGTGGCTTAGCCAAATGTGAATTAAATATTCTGTTGGTTATGGAAGACCTTCCATGGGGGATACTTGCTCACTCTGTTTACCTCCTGTGAGAGAGGGGGAGAGAGAGAGAGAGAGAGAGAGAGAGAGAGAGAGAGAGAGAGAGAGAGAGAGAGAGAGAGAGAGAGAGAGAGAGAGAGAGAGAGAGAGAGAGAGAGAGAGATGTAGAGAGAAAATACAGAGGGAGGAAAAATAGAGAAAAGTGTTATAGAGAGGGAGAGAAAGAGATAGTGAGAATTAATGAGAGGGATTGAGAGAGATTAGGAGAGAGAATATGAGAGTGAGAGAGATAAGGAGAGCAAACGAGAGAGAGTGAGAGGGAGTGAGAGATAGGCAGAGAGAATGATTGAAAGAGATTGGGAGAGAGAGAATTAGATATATGGAGAAAGAATGAAAATAAGTGAGAGAGAGAGAGAGAGAGAGAGATAGGGGAGAGAGAGAGATAGGGGAGAGAGAGAATGAGAGATAAGGAGAGAGAGTGAGAGCGAGTGAGACAAAATGAGAGAGAGAACGAGTAAGAGAGAGAGAATGAGTGAGAAAGAGAGTGAGAAGGAGTGAGAAACATAAGGAATGAGAGAGAGTGTGCAGTCTGAAGCAGTGAAATATGGCTCATTTAAAATATTATATCAGGATAGCTATCATAATATATCTGAGGTAATAAAAGGGGAATATTTGTTATCTTGCTCCACCTTCCTGGAAGATAACACGGGATATCTTCCACCTTCCTGGAAGATAACACGAAACACTCAGGCTGTTTACATCACCCAGACATATTTCCTACAGTCACCTCTAAACAATCCTCTTTTATACAACAATACACAATCCTCCACCTCACTAGCCTCTAGTGCAACATTCATCTGATGGTTCTGATTGGTCCAGATTGACCAGTCCTTCTGAGTGACCAGACGCTGGCCCATCAGGTCCGAGGAGGAGTGCACTCACGCTGGACTTAGTACAAGTCCAAATGTTGCAAATAGTAGAGTTCTTGCAAAGTAATTGACAGGTCCAGTTGCAAAAGTCCTCTTTATATAGATTAAATTTCAACAGGACAAAGTACAGTCCTGTCTATGACTGTCTCAGATATTAACTCAGATATTAACACAGATATCTAATAACGCAGATATTATTAGATATCCGCTAATGGTAAATTTCTCAGGAAACTCTCAGGAGAAAACTCAATATTTCGATACATACTTCTGAGAGTTGTGTGAGTGTGTGGAGGTTGGTAAGTGCCTCGGAGGAGTGTTATGGCTGTAGTTAATACACCTGTTAGTACACCTACAGTAATACGAGGCCCTTGGGTGTTGTTGTGGGGGTGTAGGATGCCCTTGTTTCACAACACAGCTTCACTGGGACGCAACACAACACAGGTTCAGTTTTATATATATATATATATATATATATATATATATATATATATATATATATATATATATATATATATATATATATATATATATATATATATATATATATATATATATTAGTATATTTTGGTAGCAGTCTTTCCTGTAGACATATATTATTAAATATGACCGAAAAAGTAAGATTAATAATTCTAACACGAATTTTCTCAATCTTTCGTACATTATGCTTCACTGTTGGAGGTAAATCAAAAATCACTTCTCCAAAATTCATTTTTATTTCTAGTCTGACGCGACACGGGCGCGTTTCGTAAAACTTATTACATTTTCAAAGACTTCACAAATACACAACTGATTAGAACTTGCGTTTCCCTGATTTTATATCTACATTTGAGTGAGGTGGGAAGGGTGATGTGGCATTACATTTGAGTGAGGTGGGAAGGATGATGTGGCATTAACACAAGACAGAACACTAGAGGATATTAATAGGGTATTAAAAGTATCAACACAAGACAGAACAGAAACAATGGGTATTGAATAGAAGTGTTTGTAGAAAGCCTATTGGTCCATATTTCTTGATGCTTCTATATTGGAGCGGAGTCTTGAGGTGGGTAGAATATAGTTGTGCAATAATTGGCTGTTGATTGCTGGTGTTGACTTCTTGATGTGTAGTGCCTCGCAAACGTCAAGCCGCCTGCTATCGCTGTATCTATCGATGATTTCTGTGTTGTTTACTAGGATTTCTCTGGCGATGGTTTGGTTATGGGAAGAGATTATATGTTCCTTAATGGAGCCCTGTTGTTTATGCATCGTTAAACGCCTAGAAAGAGATGTTGTTGTCTTGCCTATATACTGGGTTTTTTGGAGCTTACAGTCCCCAAGTGGGCATTTGAAGGCATAGACGACGTTAGTCTCTTTTAAAGCGTTCTGTTTCGTGTCTGGAGAGTTTCTCATGAGTAGGCTGGCCGTTTTTCTGGTTTTATAGTAAATCGTCAGTTGTATCCTCTGATTTTTTGTAGGGACGTTATCCCTACAGACAAAAATCAGAGGATACAACTGACGATTTACTATAAAACCAGAAAAACGGCCAGCCTACTCATGAGAAACTCTCCAGACACGAAACAGAACGCTTTAAAAGAGACTAACGTCGTCTATGCCTTCAAATGCCCACTTGGGGACTGTAAGCTCCAAAAAACCCAGTATATAGGCAAGACAACAACATCTCTTTCTAGGCGTTTAACGATGCATAAACAACAGGGCTCCATTAAGGAACATATAATCTCTTCCCATAACCAAACCATCGCCAGAGAAATCCTAGTAAACAACACAGAAATCATCGATAGATACAGCGATAGCAGGCGGCTTGACGTTTGCGAGGCACTACACATCAAGAAGTCAACACCAGCAATCAACAGCCAATTATTGCACAACTATATTCTACCCACCTCAAGACTCCGCTCCAATATAGAAGCATCAAGAAATATGGACCAATAGGCTTTCTACAAACACTTCTATTCAATACCCATTGTTTCTGTTCTGTCTTGTGTTGATACTTTTAATACCCTATTAATATCCTCTAGTGTTCTGTCTTGTGTTAATGCCACATCATCCTTCCCACCTCACTCAAATGTAATGCCACATCACCCTTCCCACCTCACTCAAATGTAGATATAAAATCAGGGAAACGCAAGTTCTAATCAGTTGTGTATTTGTGAAGTCTTTGAAAATGTAATAAGTTTTACGAAACGCGCCCGTGTCGCGTCAGACTAGAAATAAAAATGAATTTTGGAGAAGTGATTTTTGATTTACCTCCAACAGTGAAGCATAATGTACGAAAGATTGAGAAAATTCGTGTTAGAATTATTAATCTTACTTTTTCGGTCATATTTAATAATATATATATATATATATATATAATTATCCAGCGCTGGTCTTTGCTAAACTAATTACTATGATGTGGAGAATATATAAATTTAAGCAAATAAAACAGTTAATATCAGAGGATGATGTAGGAAAGTGCGTATATAAATACACTTGTTTGTATAAATATACATTTGTGTGTATATACTGGCAAGTATAATTATGGGGCTGGGAGTAACAGTGTTGGTGCAGGTGTGGGACAACACTGAGGCAGGTGTGTGTGTTGGTCTGTCTCTACACGTTGTGTTTAAATGGTTGTTTAACTTTTATTAAACTGGAGGAGTTTAATGGGTGGTTGAGGGGGGGGGGGGTTGTGGGTCTTGCCCCCCCCCTCCCCATCCTTCTTCCCCCCCCTCCCTCTCCCCATCTCCTCTCCCTCCTCGAGCAGTCAGGTAGTTCCCTTCTCTTCCACCTGTCTTGTCCTTCCCAGTAATTCCCTATTCCAGACACTCCTGCTTCTCCTCCTTACCCATTCATCCCCATACCATCTTCTCCTTCCCCCTCTCACCATCTTTCTCTCCCTTCCCTTCTCTCACACCATGTTTCCCTTCCGTCCCATCAGCAGGGAGGGGAGGACTGGGGCTGCCAGGTGTAAAAAAGGAAATTGGGATCTGAATATCATCACTGGGAAAGAGAGAGACAGGTGGGATCCCTTGTCTGTCTGTCCCGTCACACACTGTCTGCATGTGTCTACATATATCAGTATCTGTCTCATATATCTACACCTGCCGGATATGTATCTTTATGTGTCGTATGTGTGAGCCGGAAGATCCGGGTCTGAGGGAGCTGGCAGCCTCACTACAGTAATGACCCCCGGGGAGGCTGGTGTGAGTACTGTGGCTGGTGTGTGAGTACTGTGGTAGGTGTGTGAGTACTGTGGCAGGTGTGTGAGTACTGTGGCTGGTGTGTGAGTACTGTGGCAGGTGTGTGAGTACTGTGGCAGGTGTGTGAGTACTGTGGCTGGTGTGTGAGTACTGTGATAGGTATGTGAGTACTGTGGCTGGTGTGTGAGTACTGTGGCAGGTGTGTGAGTACTGTGGCTGGTGTGTGAGTACTGTGGCAGGTGTGTGAGTACTGTGGCAGGTGTGTGAGTACTGTGGCAGGTGTGTGAGTACTGTTGCAGGTGTGTGAGTACTGTGGCTGGTGTGTGAGTACTGTGGCAGGTGTGTGAGTACTGTGGCAGGTGTGTGAGTACTGTGGCAGGTGTGTGAGTACTGTGATAGGTATGTGAGTACTGTGGCTGGTGTGTGAGTACTGTGGCAGGTGTGTGAGTACTGTGGCAGGTGTGTGAGTACTGTGGCTGGTGTGTGAGTACTGTGATAGGTATGTGAGTACTGTGGCTGGTGTGTGAGTACTGTGGCAGGTGTGTGAGTACTGTGGCAGGTGTGTGAGTACTGTGGCTGGTGTGTGAGTACTGTGATAGGTATGTGAGTACTGTGGCTGGTGTGTGAGTACTGTGGCAGGTGTGTGAGTACTGTGGCTGGTGTGTGAGTACTGTGGCAGGTGTGTGAGTACTGTGGCAGGTGTGTGAGTACTGTGGCAGGTGTGTGAGTACTGTGGCAGGTGTGTGAGTACTGGGACAGGTGTGCGAGTACTGTGGCAGGTTTGTGAGTAGTGTGGCAGGTGTGTGAGTACTGTGGTAGGTGTGTGAGTACTGTTCCAGGTATGTGAGTACTGTGGTAGGTGTGTGAGTACTGTGGCAGGTGTGTGAGTACTATGGCAGGTGTGTCAGTACTGTGGTAGGTGTGTGAGTACTGTGGCAGGTGTGTGAGTACTGTGGCAGGTGTGTGAGTACTGTGGCAGGTGTGTGAGTACTGTGGCAGGTGTGTGAGTACTGTGGTAGGTGTGTAAGTACTGTGGCAGGTGTGTGAGTACTGTGACAGGTGTGTGAGTACTGTGGCAGGTGTGTGAGTACTGTGACAGGTGTGTGAGTACTGTGACAGGTGTGTGAGTACTGTGGCAGGTGTGTGAGTACTGTGGCAGGTGTGTGAGTACTGTTGCAGGTGTGTGAGTACTGTGGTAGGAGTGTGAGTACTGTGGCAGGTGTGTGAGTACTGTGGTAGGAGTGTGAGTACTGTGGTAGGTGTGTGAGTACTGTGGCTGGTGTGTGAGTACTGTGGTACGTGTGTGAGTACTGTGGTACGTGTGTGAGTACTATTGCAGGTGTGTGAGTACTGTGGTACGTGTGTGAGTACTGTGACAGGTGTGTGAGTACTGTGGCAGGTGTGTGAGTACTGTGGCAGGTGTGTGAGTATTGTTGCAGGTGTGTGAGTACTGTGGTAGGAGTGTGAGTACTGTGGCAGGTGTGTGAGTACTGTGGTAGGAGTGTGAGTACTGTGGTAGGTGTGTGAGTACTGTGGCTGGTGTGTGAGTACTGTGGTACGTGTGTGAGTACTATTGCAGGTGTGTGAGTACTGTGGTACGTGTGTGAGTACTGTGACAGGTGTGTGAGTACTGTGGCAGGTGTGTGAGTACTGTGGCAGGTGTGTGAGTACTATGGCAGGTGTGTCGGCACTGTGGTAGGTGTGTGAGTACTGTGGTAGGTGTGTGAGTACTGTGGCAGGTGTGTGAGTACTGGGACAGATGTGTGAGTACTGTGGCAGGTGTGTTAGTACTGTGACAGGTGTGTGAGTACTGTGGCAGGTGTGTTAGTACTGTTACAGGTGTGTGAGTACTGTGACAGGTGTGTGAGTACTGGGACAGGTGTGTGAGTACTGTGGCAAGTGTGTGAGTACTGTGACAAGTGTGTGAGTACTGTGACAGGTGTGTGAATACTGTGACAGGTGTGCGAGCACTGTGACAGGTGTGTGAGCACTGTGACAGGTGTGTAAGTACTGTGACAGGTGTGTAAGTACTGTGACAGGTGGGTGAGTACTGTGACAGGTGTGTGAGTACTGTGACAGGTGTGTAAGTACTGTGACAGGTGTGTGAGTGCTGTGACAGGTGTGTGAGTACTGGGACAGGTGTGTGAGTACTGTGGCAGGTGTGTGAGCACTGAAACAGGTGTGTGAACACTGAAACAGATGTGTGAGCACTGAAACAGGTGTGTGACCACTGAAACAGGTGTGTGACCACTGAAACACGTGTGTGAGCACTGAAACACGTGTGAGACCACTGAAACAGGTGTGTGAGCACTGAAACACGTGTGAGACCACTGAAACAGGTGTATGACCATTGAAACAGGTGTGTGACTACTGAAACAGGTGTGTGACTACTTAAACAGGTGTGTGACCACTGGAACAGGTGTGTGACTACTGAAACAGGTGTGTGACTACTGAAACAGGTGTGTGACTACTGAAACACGTGTATAACCACTGAAACAGGTGTAAGACCACTGAAACAGGTGTGTAACTACTGAAACAGGTGTGTGACTACTTAAACAGGTGTGTGACCACTGGAACAGGTGTGTGACTACTGAAACAGGTGTGTGACTACTGAAACAGGTGTGTGACTACTGAAACAGGTGTATAACCACTGAAACAGGTGTAAGACCACTGAAACAGGTGTGTAACTACTGAAACAGGTGTGTGAGCACTGAAGCAGGTTGGTACACGTGTGTAGTGGCGTTTGCAACCATACCCAATAAGTCCCAAGCACTACAATACTAACACATCAACCACCCCAGGGCTCAGTGTGGTATGGAGCATACTAATCAGGTTTACAGGTTTACAGGATACTAATAAAGTGATTCACAATATTAACCCTGGAAACACAAACCGTAACTGTCTCTATTTTCCGCTTGTTACAACTTGAAATAAAGTTGTTACATCTTGGCTTAACGTGTTTATGACGTATTGGAACGTTGTTACAACTTGCTATATTAGTTGTTATAACTGGTTAGGTGATGTTAAAACTTGCTCGAACGTTGTAGCAACGTCGTAGTTTCGGTGTGTTTGGTGGGAACGTGTATACCCAGGACTGTGACACAGGCGGTCCATGTGGTCATTAACAACTCCTTGTGGTGATTGAGTGGTTGGGGCTTAATGACTCTCAACCTCTAGTATATTAAGCTCCCCACGGCTGCTCACTGATCAATCAGCGAGTATCTTTTAGTCCTCAATATTGTCCAGGACTAAAGTTACGTGATTATCTACTGTCTACTTGTGAGGTCAGAGGTCCCTGGTTCACTATTCTGGTCATAATCTAAGTATTTCTTGTGTAAAAGGCATTATGTCATTATTGGGTTTGTTGTCCAGCTCTGAGAGTCCAGAGAGCTCTTGACTCATGCTGGTGTTTGGAGGAGTTGGTGGTGGTGGTGGTGGTGGTGGTGGTGGTGGTGGTTGTTTTGTGATCCCACACCTGGCGGCAGGTCTGGGGGTATCCCACACCTGGCGGCAGGTCTGGGGGTATCCCACACCTGGCGGCAGGTCTGGGGGTATCCCACACCTGGCGGCAGGTCTGGGGGTATCCCACACCTGGCAGCAGGTCTGGGATATCCCTCACCTGGCGGCAGGTCTGGGGGTATCCCACACCTGGCGGCAGGTCTGGGGTATCCCAGACCTGGCGGCAGGTCTGGGGGTATCCCACACCTGGCGGCAGGTCTGGGGGTATCCCACACCTGGCGGCAGGTCTGGGGGTATCCCACACCTGGCGGCAGGTCTGGGGGTATCCCACACCTGGCGGCAGGTCTGGGGGTATCCCACACCTGGCGGCAGGTCTGGGGGTATCCCACACCTGGCGGCAGGTCTGGGGGTATCCCACACCTGGCGGCAGGTCTGGGGGTATCCCACACCTGGCGGCAGGTCTGGGGGTATCCCACACCTGGCGGCAGGTCTGGGGGTATCCCTCACCTGAGGTGGTAATTAAGTAATTTGATATGATGAATGTGTACTCGGCAATTATAGGATTAGTTTGTTGCCAAATCTTGTGTTTCATGATGTTTCGTGGTGGTGTTTGGCTGTGTTTTGTGGTGGTGTTTGGCTGTGTTTTGTGGTGGTGTTTGGCTGTGTTTTGTGGTGGTGTTTGGCTGTGTTTTGTGATGGTGTTTGTCTGTGTTTTGTGATGGTGTTTGGCTGTGTTTCGTGGTGGTGTTTGGCTGTGTTTTGTGGTGGTGTTTGGCTGTGTTTTGTGGTGGTGTTTGGCTGTGTTTTGTGGTGGTGTTTGGCTGTGTTTTGTGGTGGTGTTTGGCTGTGTTTTGTGATGGTGTTTGTCTGTGTTTTGTGATGGTGTTTGGCTGTGTTTCGTGGTGGTGTTTGGCTGTGTTTTGTGGTGGTGTTTGGCTGTGTTTTGTGGTGGTGTTTGGCTGTGTTTTGTGATGGTGTTTGGCTGTGTTTTGTGATGGTGTTTGGCTGTGTTTTGTGATGGTGTTTGGCTGTGTTTTGTGGTGTTTGGCTGTGTTTTGTGGTGTTTGGCTGTGTTTTGTGGTGTTTGGCTGTGTTTTGTGGTGTTTGGCTGTGTTTTGTGGTGGTGTTTGGCTGTGTTTTGTGGTGTTTGGCTGTGTTTTGTGGTGGTGTTTGGCTGTGTTTTGTGATGGTGTTTGGCTGTGTTTTGTGATGGTGTTTGGCTGTGTTTTGTGGTGGTGTTTGGCTGTGTTTTGTGATGGTGTTTGGCTGTGTTTTGTGATGGTGTTTGGCTGTGTTTTGTGGTGGTGTTTGGCTGTGTTTTGTGATGGTGTTTGGCTGTGTTTTGTGATGGTGTTTGGCTGTGTTTTGTGGTGGTGTTTGGCTGTGTTTTGTGATGGTGTTTGGCTGTGTTTTGTGATGGTGTTTGGCTGTGTTTTGTGATGGTGTTTGGCTGTGTTTTGTGGTGGTGTTTGGCTGTGTTTTGTGGTGTTTGGCTGTGTTTTGTGGTGTTTGGCTGTGTTTTGTGGTGTTTAGCTGTGTTTTGTGGTGGTGTTTGGCTGTGTTTTGTGATGGTGTTTGGCTGTGTTTTGTGATGGTGTTTGGCTGTGTTTTGTGGTGGTGTTTGGCTGTGTTTTGTGATGGTGTTTGGCTGTGTTTTGTGATGGTGTTTGGCTGTGTTTTGTGGTGTTTGGCTGTGTTTTGTGATGGTGTTTGGCTGTGTTTTGTGATGGTGTTTGGCTGTGTTTTGTGATGGTGTTTGGCTGTGTTTTGTGGTGGGGTTTGGCTGTGTTTTGTGATGGTGTTTGGCTGTGTTTTGTGATGGTGTTTGGCTGTGTTTTGTGGTGGTGTTTGGCTGTGTTTTGTGATGGTGTTTGGCTGTGTTTTGTGATGGTGTTTGGCTGTGTTTTGTGATGGTGTTTGGCTGTGTTTTGTGGTGGTGTTTGGCTGTGTTTTGTGGTGTTTGGCTGTGTTTTGTGGTGTTTGGCTGTGTTTTGTGGTGTTTAGCTGTGTTTTGTGGTGGTGTTTGGCTGTGTTTTGTGATGGTGTTTGGCTGTGTTTTGTGATGGTGTTTGGCTGTGTTTTGTGGTGTTTGACTGTGTTTTGTGGTGTTTGGCTGTGTTTTGTGGTGTTTGGCTGTGTTTTGTGGTGTTTGGCTGTGTTTTGTGGTGGTGTTTGGCTGTGTTTTGTGGTGTTTGGCTGTGTTTTGTGGTGTTTGGCTGTGTTTTGTGGTGTTTAGCTGTGTTTTGTTGTGGTGTTTGGCTGTGTTTTGTGATGGTGTTTGGCTGTGTTTTGTGATGGTGTTTGGCTGTGTTTTGTGATGGTGTTTGGCTGTGTTTTGTGGTGTTTGGCTGTGTTTTGTGGTGTTTGGCTGTGTTTTGTGGTGGTGTTTGGCTGTGTTTTGTGATGGTGTTTGGCTGTGTTTTGTGATGGTGTTTGGCTGTGTTTTGTGGTGGTGTTTGGCTGTGTTTTGTGATGGTGTTTGGCTGTGTTTTGTGGTGTTTGGCTGTGTTTTGTGGTGTTTGGCTGTGTTTTGTGGTGTTTAGCTGTGTTTTGTGGTGGGGTTTGGCTGTGTTTTGTGGTGTTTAGCTGTGTTTTGTGATGGTGTTTGACTGTGTTTTGTGGTGGTGTTTGGCTGTGTTTTGTGGTGTTTGGCTGTGTTTTGTGATGGTGTTTGGCTGTGTTTTGTGGTGGTGTTTGGCTGTGTTTTGTGGTGTTTAGCTGTGTTTTGTGGTGTTTGGCTGTGTTTTGTGATGGTGTTTGGCTGTGTTTTGTGGTGTTTAGCTGTGTTTTGTGATGGTGTTTGGCTGTGTTTTGTGATGGTGTTTGGCTGTGTTTTGTGGTGTTTAGCTGTGTTTTGTGGTGTTTAGCTGTGTTTTGTGGTGTTTGGCTGTGTTTTGTGATGGTGTTTGGCTGTGTTTTGTGGTGTTTAGCTGTGTTTTGTGATGGTGTTTGGCTGTGTTTTGTGGTGGTGTTTGGCTGTGTTTTGTGGTGTTTAGCTGTGTTTTGTGGTGGTGTTTGGATGTGTTTTGTGGTGGTGTTTGGCTGTGTTTTGTGGTGTTTGGCTGTGTTTTGTGGTGGTGTTTGGCTGTGTTTTGTGATGGTGTTTGGCTGTGTTTTGTGATGGTGTTTGGCTGTGTTTTGTGGTGGTGTTTGGCTGTGTTTTGTGGTGTTTGGCTGTGTTTTGTGATGGTGTTTGGCTGTGTTTTGTGATGGTGTTTGGCTGTGTTTCGTGGTGGTGTTTGGCTGTGTTTTGTGGTGGTGTTTGGCTGTGTTTTGTGATGGTGTTTGGCTGTGTTTTGTGATGGTGTTTGGCTGTGTTTTGTGATGGTGTTTGGATGTGTTTTGTGATGGTGTTTGGCTGTGTTTTGTGGTGGTGTTTGGCTGTGTTTTGTGGTGGTGTTTGGCTGTGTTTTGTGGTGTTTGGCTGTGTTTTGTGGTGGTGTTTGGCTGTGTTTTGTGATGGTGTTTGGCTGTGTTTTGTGATGGTGTTTGGCTGTGTTTTGTGGTGGTGTTTGGCTGTGTTTTGTGGTGTTTGGCTGTGTTTTGTGATGGTGTTTGGCTGTGTTTTGTGATGGTGTTTGGCTGTGTTTCGTGGTGGTGTTTGGCTGTGTTTTGTGGTGGTGTTTGGCTGTGTTTTGTGATGGTGTTTGGCTGTGTTTTGTGATGGTGTTTGGCTGTGTTTTGTGATGGTGTTTGGCTGTGTTTTGTGATGGTGTTTGGCTGTGTTTTGTGATGGTGTTTGGCTGTGTTTTGTGGTGGTGTTTGGCTGTGTTTTGTGGTGTTTGGCTGTGTTTTGTGATGGTGTTTGGCTGTGTTTTGTGATGGTGTTTGGCTGTGTTTCGTGGTGGTGTTTGGCTGTGTTTTGTGGAGGTGTTTGGCTGTGTTTTGTGATGGTGTTTGCCTGTGTTTTGTGATGGTGTTTGGCTATGTTTTGTGGTGGTGTTTGGCTGTGTTTTGTGGTGTTTAGCTGTGTTTTGTGGTGGTGTTTGGCTGTGTTTTGTGGTGGTGTTTGGCTGTGTTTTGTGGTGTTTGGCTGTGTTTTGTGGTGGTGTTTGGCTGTGTTTTGTGATGGTGTTTGGCTGTGTTTTGTGATGGTGTTTGGCTGTGTTTTGTGGTGGTGTTTGGCTGTGTTTTGTGGTGTTTGGCTGTGTTTTGTGATGGTGTTTGGCTGTGTTTTGTGATGGTGTTTGGCTGTGTTTTGTGATGGTGTTTGGCTGTGTTTTGTGATGGTGTTTGGCTGTGTTTTGTGATGGTGTTTGGCTGTATTTTGTGGTGGTGTTTGGCTGTGTTTTGTGGTGGTGTTTGGCTGTGTTTTGTGGTGTTTGGCTGTGTTTTGTGGTGGTGTTTGGCTGTGTTTTGTGATGGTGTTTGGCTGTGTTTTGTGATGGTGTTTGGCTGTGTTTTGTGGTGGTGTTTGGCTGTGTTTTGTGGTGTTTGGCTGTGTTTTGTGATGGTGTTTGGCTGTGTTTTGTGATGGTGTTTGGCTGTGTTTCGTGGTGGTGTTTGGCTGTGTTTTGTGGTGGTGTTTGGCTGTGTTTTGTGATGGTGTTTGGCTGTGTTTTGTGATGGTGTTTGGCTGTGTTTTGTGATGGTGTTTGGCTGTGTTTTGTGATGGTGTTTGGCTGTGTTTTGTGATGGTGTTTGGCTGTGTTTTGTGATGGTGTTTGGCTGTGTTTTGTGATGGTGTTTGGCTGTGTTTTGTGATGGTGTTTGGCTGTGTTTTGTGATGGTGTTTGGCTGTGTTTTGTGGTGGTGTTTGGCTGTGTTTTGTG
Source organism: Procambarus clarkii (assembly GCF_040958095.1). Classification (NCBI taxonomy): domain Eukaryota; kingdom Metazoa; phylum Arthropoda; class Malacostraca; order Decapoda; family Cambaridae; genus Procambarus; species Procambarus clarkii. The sequence goes on along the minus strand of NC_091202.1, from coordinate 23,413,514 downwards.
GTGTTTGGCTGTGTTTTGTGGTGGTGTTTGGCTGTGATTCTCTTGCTTGGTCATTTTGTCCAAAATAGAGGTCACCGACGACAAACACATTATCGCTTTAATATCGGTTCATCACAAGCGGCTGTGTGTGTTCCTAAGACATGGTCAGCGGATGCAGTCTCTGCGTTGGCTCGGGGTCTCTGAGTGGGTAGAATGTAATTATGTGTTAACTGGCTGTTGGTTGCTGGTCTGGACTTGTTGATGTGTTGGGCCTCGCTGATGTCGAGTCTTCTGCTGTCGTAATACCTGTCGATTATTTCAGTATTGCTTGTTAAGAAGTCTCTGGTGATGGTCTGGTTGTGTGAGGAGATTATATGTTCCTTGATGGAGCCCTGTTGTTTGTGCATTGTTAATCGCCTAGAGAGAGACGTTGTTGTCTTCCCTATATACTGAGAACTTTGGGGGCTGACAGTCCCCAAGTGGGTATGTGAAGGCATAGACGACGTTGGTCTCTCTTAAGGCGTTCTGTTTCGTGTCTGGAGAGTTCTTCATGAGTAGGTTGGCCGTCTTCTTGTGTAACGATATATTGTGTAAGGACTTAAAGCCACTTTTTGGTTAATAGGAAATTGTCTGGCAAGAAGGCGTCCAACAGGGTGACCCCCTTGCTCCTCTCCTCTTCTGCTTAGTCATCAGACAAGTCACAGAAGTCCTGTCCAGCGAGCATCTGGGTCTTGGACGGTGGTGACGGACCTCGGCGCCATCTACGATCCTGGTTCCGAACTATAGCAGTTGACCCTCTCATTAACCGTAGTTTCCCATCTTCTAGTCTGCTGTGCTGGGAGGTGACGAGCAACCAGGGACAGGCTAAGGATATCAGTGAAGCAGAGAGAGTGAAGAACTCCTTTGGTCGACCTTGAGACGAGCTAGCCAGCGGGGCTAGTTGAGCGCTCTGGACTTGACTGGTTGAGCGTACTAGCGAGGGAGGGAGCGCTTGAAGACGTCTCCATAATTGCAGCTAGCGTGAGGGGTAGTTAAGTCTCTCTGGACGACCTCTCATAGAAAACTCTACATAGTCGGGGTGATGGGTAATACGATTTCAATTTGGGCCTCAGCCTGCACCCTTGTAAGGGCCAGAGAATATGTTCCAAGGAGGGCATCATAGAGAGAACAGTGTTGTGCTTGGTATCCGTGTAACTGAACCTGAGGAGAGCACACTCCTAGGGGCCCCCGTGGGGTTGAAGACCATCGATGAGTCCCTTGATAAGACCATGACTCTCTGTCTCTGTCTGTCTCTCTCTCCCTCTCTCTTACCTTCCTTCAATACACAAGCGGGTAAAGAAGCAGACACCTCCACACTCCTGCTAGCAGGCTCAGGTCTTCCCCTTACCATAGCTCATGTTAACCTCTACCCCATAAGTTTCTCCCTGGAGCATGACTCGCCAATCGGTTTTACACCCAGGTCGCTATAGTCACCGTCTCAGCTGTGGGCTGCCTTACCTTGAGGTGCTTCGGGGGCTTAGCGTCCCCGCGGCCCGGTCGTCGACCGGGGCTGGGAAGGAATAGTTGAGACTCTTACATGCAAGAGTAGCAAGCTTCCTCACGTCCGGTCATGAACACCTTCAGGGGCATGAGGTGACCTTTGACCGATGAGGAAGGTCAGAACTGGTTGGGCAAACGGATTTAGACTAATTCAATGAGCGGGTATGTTGGCCCCACACTTTCTGGGACGGTTCAGTCGACATAGCAACATGGAGGCTTCAGTCGACATAGCAACATGAAGGCTTCAGTCGACATAGCAACATGGAGGCTTCAGTCGACATAGCAACATGGAAGCTTCAGTCGACATAGCAACATGGAGGCTTCAGTCGACATAGCAACATGGAGGCTTCAGTCAACATAGCAACATGGAGGCTTCAGTCGACATAGCAACATGGAGGCTTCAGTCGACATAGCAACATGGAGGCTTCAGTCGACATAGCAACATGGAGGCTTCAGTCAACATAGCAACATGGAGGCTTCAGTCGACATAGCAACATGGAGGCTTCAGTCGACATAGCAACATGCAGGCTTCAGTCAACATAGCAACATGGAGGCTTCAGTCAACATAGCAACACGAAGGCCCCAGTCAACATAGCAACATGGAGGCTTCAGTCGACATAGCAACATGGAGGCTTCAGTCAACATAGCAACACAGAGGCTCCAGTCAACATAGCAACATGGAGGCTTCAGTCAACATAGCAACACAGAGGCTCCAGTCAACATAGCAACACAGAGGCTTCACTCAACATACCAACATGGAGGCTTCAGTCAACATAGCAACATGGAGGCCCCAGTCAACATAGCAACACGAAGGCCCCAGTCAACATAGCAACATGGAGGCTTCAGTCGACATAGCAACATGGAGGCTTCACTCAACATACCAACATGGAGGCTTCAGTCAACATAGCAACACGAAGGCCCCAGTCAACATAGCAACACCGAGGCCCCAGTCAACATAGCAACACCGAGGCCCCAGTCAACATAGCAACATGGAGGCTTCAGTCAACATAGCAACACGAAGGCCCCAGTCAACATAGCAACACCGAGGCCCCAGTCAACATAGCAACACCGAGGCCCCAGTCAACATAGCAACACCGAGGCCCCAGTCAACATAGCAACACCGAGGCCCCAGTCAACATAGCAACACAGAGGCCCCAGTCAACATAGCAACACGAAGGCCCCAGTCAACATAGCAACACGAAGGCCCCCAGTCAACATAGCAACAAACTCACAAGCGTCAGCTGACTCTATGAGTTTGTAAAAGTCTAACGTAATTAAGAGAACCGGTTTTCACCGTGTAAATATTTTCTGATGATAAGAACCTCATCATTTGAATGTTTTCAGACGCCGGGACACCTGAGTTAATTAACTCCTCTACACACCTGGGTATAAAAATACATTGAATTAATCAAAATATTTAGGAAGTCTTAATTCATCATAGGGGATTAATTAAGATATTTTATATATTTTAATTACGTTACATATTCAAGGATTTCAAAGACCTATGACGCTGGATAAAGTTTAGCTGTTACGACCTCGTTATCAGTGTCCAGTCTTAGTCAGTTATGTTCTTATCAGTGTCCAGTCTTAGTCAATTATGTTCTTATCAGTGTCCAGTCTTAGGCAGTTATGTTCTTATCAGTGTCCAGTCATAGTCAATTATGTTCTTATCAGTGTCCAGTCTTAGTCAATTATGTTCTTATCAGTGTCCAGTCTTAGGCCGTTATGTTCTTATCAGTGTCCAGTCTTAGTCAATTATGTTCTTATCAGTGTCCAGTCATAGTCAATTATGTTCTTATCAGTGTCCAGTCTTAGTCAATTATGTTCTTATCAGTGTCCAGTCATAGTCAATTATGTTCTTATCAGTGTCCAGTCTTAGTCAATTATGTTCTTATCAGTGTCCAGTCTTAGTCAATTATGTTCTTATCAGTGTCCAGTCATAGTCAATTATGTTCTTATCAGTGTCCAGTCTTAGTCAATTATGTTCTTATCAGTATCCAGTCGTAGTCAATTATGTTCTTATCAGTATCCAGTCATAGTCAATTATGTTCTTATCAGTGTCCAGTCTTAGTCAATTATGTTCTTATCAGTGTCCAGTCATAGTCAATTATGTTCTTATCAGTGTCCAGTCTTAACCAATTATGTTCTTATCAGTATCCAGTCATAGTCAATTATGTTCTTATCAGTGTCCAGTCTTAGTCAATTATGTTCTTATCAGTATCCAGTCATAGTCAATTATGTTCTTATCAGTGTCCAGTCTTAGTCAATTATGTTCTTATCAGTATCCAGTCATAGTCAATTATGTTCTTATCAGTGTCCAGTCTTAGTCAATTATGTTCTTATCAGTGTCCAGTCATAGTCAATTATGTTCTTATCAGTGTCCAGTCTTAGTCAATTATGTTCTTATCAGTATCCAGTCTTAGTCAATTATGTTCTTATCAGTGTCCAGTCTTAGTCAATTATGTTCTTATCAGTGTCCAGTCATAGTCAATTATGTTCTTATCAGTATCCAGTCATAGTCAATTATGTTCTTATCAGTGTCCAGTCTTAACCAATTATGTTCTTATCAGTGTCCAGTCATAGTCAATTATGTTCTTATCAGTGTCCAGTCTTAACCAATTATGTTCTTATCACTGTCCAGTCATAGCCAATCTATGCTGAGATAGAATAACAGTGTAGACAGTTCTTCAAGGACAACTATCTACACTGGTAACACTGCAAATGGTATACTGTATCTCGTAATTAACTGTAAGTATACATACAGTGTATAGAGAGGACACATACAGTGTATAGAGAGGACACATACAGTGTAGACAGAATACAGACAGTATACTATACGTCGCCTTAATATGGTGTGGAGATGTTAGTTGGTACAACCTGTCCTCGACTCAAGTCCATTCCATCCAGCGGTCGACCCCACAGACGCATTCATAAATTTTTACATGCTGTTCATTCAAAACTAAAATTTTCTCAAATATGAGGACGGGTTGTCAACATCAATGCAACCTGGGATTCAGATGAAGCCTCAACGTGTCCTGAAGCTTCCACTGAAGTCACTAGAGGTCAAGAGGCTTCAATTTAAGCCAGAGTTGAAGCCAGAGAAATCAGAGGTTTCATACAGCGCCTCCATACACTGTGGCTGGGGCCCGGGAGCTCCACCTCTGCTCTACACGTGTACAATAACGGGATGTATCAGTGACAAAATCAGTAGCAGTTGTGATGAGGACTCGAACCTCCGAAAGTTACGTCACTCCCTTCCCTGAGGTTATCTCGGGGCTGAGACTGTGGGAAAAACCTGCTGGGATTGATATAAGAGGAGACTACCAGGGACTTGTACTGAACTAAATTAAAAATTACTGTCTGCAAATTAATTCAACTAAAATCTCTAGCTAGGGTTGTAAATCCTAATTCCTCTTTTCCTAATGACAGACTGTGGGCTGTAAGGGACAGGTGGGGTGAATGACTTGTTGATAGAAGTTCCAGTCCACCTGTAGACAGGGATCTCACATCAGCTTGTATTTTATACAAGGATAAGATTTGATAAATTCAGTTATATGACTGAACACTGGCTCTGTTTAAATCAGGGATTTAAACATACATAGTCTAACCTAGCACCATAACTTAACAGCCAATATGTACTTATACTATAAACAACAAATTAAATTGTAAAAGTATAAATAAATGACCTTAAATATAGTCTAAATACTGTTGAGTAAGTACTAGAAATTATATTCAATTAAATGAACTTATATGATAACTTAAAAATTAACTAAGCAAGCTATTGATAACTTAATTTATATATTCAAATATATATGCAGACATATTCACTTTATACAGTTAGCTTGACTGAATCTCTTCCAAGACTGTGGACACTTGTGAGGTTTTTACTTATTGAGGCTGAATTCTTTTCTGACAGAATGGACACTCATGAGGTTCAGTGCTTGGATAAGATTCACAGCTACACTACAATTTTAATAAACGTACCGTGAATGAGGCTTTGCCTCGCTTTTTAACCAACAGACAGATTTATAGGATATTAAAGCTACACAAGCATACAATTGGCCAATCATATACCAAATAACCTTCAATATACTTCTCTGCCAGTCGGGGTGCCTGTCTGACAAGTTTGCCAGACTGATTAACTCTCTCTTGTTGAGTTTAGGCACGATATTTTGCTACAGCGTTGCTGTATGATGATCTGGTAGCGTTGCTACGTGATTATCCTGCAGTTGCAGAAGAATGATTCGAGATAAAAGTTTATGAATGAAGGTGGAGGAAACCGTGTCACTGATCTCCACTATACACTATTTTATAAATGTTCTAGGATTTTCCTTGTAGATATTGTCCAGGTACTCCCCCAGTTCTAGAGAGTATTCACTGGCTATAAAAAATGTTAGATAAGGTGTCCTTGAGCTGGTAATGTTCGCTAAGGATCAGTCACTTGTTCACTCATTTGTAAACAAACGCGGAGTGCCGCTGGGCTTGTTGGTGGGCGCTTCTCTCCCCCCCATCGCCCTGCCATGCTCTCTGAGCACGGTAGCCTTCTATGAATATTGATTGATTATTTTTACAGTCTAGACTTATGATTAAGATAAGATGTGATTATAATATAATTAGATATAAGATTTAAAGATTATAAGTAGTATTTGTAAGTACCACTGAATCTTATTAAGGATTTGATTTTTAATCCTACCGGATGTTGAATCAATGTTCCAATAGTTTTTTAATTAAGAAGTCCTTCTAGAAGCTTCTGGATCCTTGAAAGATCATGTACAAAGTCACGTAGGCATCAAAAGGGCCCCTGTTGCGTACGTGTTCATGGTGCCATTGTCATCCAGGATCAAGCTATATAATGAATCTTTAAAGATTCATTATATGATTTTGATACAATTTAGATATGATTTTGATATGATTTAGATATGATATAGAAATTATACATTTCTTAGATGATTATTAGATATGGTGGGTAAAAATTTCCCACATCTTCCAGAGGGAGAGAACTGGCACAGAGTCCAATACTTAGGACAATAGTAACCATATGTATTTATTTACTCTCCATTGGATTGATAATACAAGTGCAAATTTTGCTTGCACTTTTGTGCTGCTGTCCGTTGTGGACGATTGTGTCTGTTAGGAGTCTGTGGGTCTTGTGGAGTTAGAGTCTCTTGAGGTCTCTCAGGATCTAACTGCAGCCGACTCACTGATTCCATGTGGATGAGTTTGTCCAATGTCTTCAGGGAAGTTGTTCCTTTGGACAGGATTTTGACTATTCTCAAAATCCCCTGACTATCTGGATGGACTGAGACAACTTTACCTAATGGCCAGTCAGCCCTAGGGCCATCACTGTCTACCAAGACAATATCGCCAGGTTGGAGATTAGCTATATTATGGGGGACATTGGCCCCATAGTGATGTTCTCGTAGAGATGTAAGATATTCTTTTGTCCAAATATCATTCCATTTTTGGATTATGCTGGACAGATGCTTATACCCCTGAACCAACTCGCTCGGACCCACATATGAGGGATCTCTGATCTCATCATCCACTAGAGATGGTACTGGAGTCAGAAGTCTTCCATACATTAGGTGGGCAGGACTTAATGGCTCATGTTGAGTAGGATCCTCAGACAAGTAAGTCAACGGCCGGTTATTCACCCTTGATTCTATTTCCGTGATTACTGTCTGGAGTTCTTGAAGATTGATTTTCTGACGGTGTAGAGATTTTCTCAAGGATCTTTTTACAGTTCCTATTAACCGTTCATAAAATCCTCCGTGCCATGGGGCTCTCGGAGGGATAAATTTCCATCTGCAATGACGCTGTTCCAGTGTGGAAGTAACTGCAGGATGGGAACAGATTTCCCGTAGACATGCTTCTCCAGCTACCAAGTTTGCTCCATTATCTGAAATCATCAGCTTAGGGCATGATCGGCGTGCTGCGAATCTGCGGAAAGCTTGAATAAATGATTGAGCAGTCATATCGGGCGTTACCTCTAGATGTACTGCCCTGGTGGTAGCACAGGTGAACAGACAGATGTATGCCTTGATAGGTTGCTTATCTGCAGTCCCTGTTAGATATATTGCTCCTGTATAATCTACTCCTGTCGTTTCAAAAGGTTGTAGATGGACCACTCGTTCCTTTGGTAGGGGTGGTGGCCCTGGATAAGAGCAAGTTCTTGCATCGTACCTTCGGCATATCATGCAATTCTTCAAGATTGATTTGACTGACTGTCTTCCCTGAGGAATCCAGTACTGCTGTCTGATTTGTGTGAGTGTGTCTAACACTCCTCCATGTTTGATGATTTGTTGATGTGTATGCAACACAATCAACCTTGTGATCCAATGATTTTTTGGTAAAAGCCATGGATGCACCGTATCTAGATTGATATCTGCGTGTTTAAGTCTCCCTCCACAACGCAGAATGTTGTGATTTTCTTGGTCTATCCACAGACCGAGATTGTGTTTTAACTTATGCGGAAGATTTTCATAGTTATTCCCATAAGTTTCTCTCTGGGCTTGTCTTACCCAATAGATAAGTGCATCAGGAAAAGTGTATTTTATACCTTTTTTCCTGAGATAATGAAACACGTTCTGTGTTACATTGATTAATTTGATGAGCGAGGAGTAACGAGTACAATCCAAGACTGATATTTGAGCTTGCTGCCTGGTGGTAGTTATGGTTTGTGTCGTAATGACGTGTGGCTTTTGTTCAGGCCAACTACCATTCACTAACCATCGAGGCCCATGAAACCAAATATCTGCCTTTGCAAACTGTTTAAATGTCATACCTCTTGATAAGAGATCAGCTGGATTATCCTTTGTTGGTACATGCAACAATTGAAAGCCTGCGGAAATTTCTTTAATTTCCGAGACGCGATTTTTTACATATGGAGTTGGACAGTTGTCGTTTCGTACCCATTGTAAGACAGCTTCATTGTCAGACCATATAATGACATCTTTGATGTTCATGGTAGACAAGACTTGTTTGATATGCACTGCTAAGCGTGTTCCAGTTAGCAGTGCTGTTAGTTCCATCTGAGGCAAAGTCCTCTTTTTTAATGGAGCGACTCTGGCCTTAGAGGTGATAAGATATGATTGATTAGAAGTCACTAAGTAAGCACAAGCTCCAAAAGCTTTGGCTGACGAGTCTGCGAATACATGTAGTGATACTTCCTCATTTTCCTCGACTATGTGTCTCGGAAAGATTATCTTTTCAACTAAAGTTTGTTCTTGAGCCACTTCCATCGAAGCTTTTTGTAACTGGATTGGTAGTGGATCATCCCAACCAACCTTAGCTTTCCATGCTTCTTGCACTAATAAACGCCACTTGATAGTCAAAGGATTTAGTAGACCAAGTGGGTCAAATACTTTGCTAACTTGTGAAAGCAAATCCCTTTTTGTAGTGATGTTGTAATTTACTGGCACAGATTTGATCGATATTGTGTCCGAGATTAAATCCCAATCCATACCTAACACCTTTTGTGATTCTGGTACGTGATATTCAGGGTAATCTCTTGCTATTTGATTATTCAATGTTGCATTATTAGAGGCCCAAGATTGTAGTGGCATGTTTGCACCTTGTAGCTCCTTGTTAGCCTCTTGATATAATTGTAACAGTTCAGTAGTACTGTTAACTGTCCCTTGAAAATTATCTACATATAGATTTTGACTGATTTCAGTCTTACAGGGACTTGATGATTTCTTCAGATGAGTATCTAGAGTTGCTTGCAACAGAAATGGACTGCTTGTCGCGCCAAAAAGAACTGATGAGAATCTGAAAGTCACTACAGGACTATTGACATCTTCTGGGTTCTCTACCCATAGAAACTTAGTGAAGTCTCTATCTTCTTCTTGTAAGCCAACTCTTAGAAAGGCCTTACTTATATCTGCTGAATACGCATATTTGTTAAGTCTAAACTTCAACAGTATGTCATACAATTTCTGAGTTAGACTTGGACCTGTTTGTAAACAATCATTTAGACTGGTTCCTTGGGGTCCAGATTTAGAGCTACAATTAAAAACTATCCGTAAAGGAGTTGTTTTTGATTCTCTCTTAACAGCCATGTGAGGTAAAAAATGGCCTGTTTGCGTATTGTCATGTTTCACGACTTCGATGAATTTATTCTTTAATTGTTGAGCAATAATCTCATGATAGAGTTTTAAATGCTCAGGCCTTTTTCTTAGCTTTGCTAGTTGAGATTTAAATTGACTATAAGCCATGTGATAATTGGTAGGTAAGGTTTTATGGTTGATTTTCCATGGTAGCCTTACCCAGTACTGTCCATCATAGTACTGTACAGTTTCTAAGTATTGATTGTATGCACAGACATCATCAGGACTTGGTTGTTCAGGAATTATTCCTATGGCATCAAGTTCCCACAATTGAGGTACAGATTCCAATCCATCATCAATCATGTGGGGGATTTTAAGTGGTGACTGTTCTTTGCCTAGTCATGCCACTATTACAGTTTCTGTATGATGTGATTTTTCAGGAGTTGAAGGTTCAAGATCTAGTATAGGTCCTGTCATCAATATGCCTCCTGCTGATTTGAGTATATTCATACCCATAGATTCTTCTGATCCCAGAATGAATCGATGATAGTAGTCAGCTCCAATCAGGATTCCGATATCTCCTATGTAGTCAGAATCAAGCAGAGGATCTGCTAATTGTATTCCCTTTTCTTTTAGGAATTTAATTGTTGCTGTCAGACCAGTCACTTCCATTTCAGTAGGAATTTTATCAACTACTATGGCTTCTACTGTCCTTTGGGATGTACCTAGACAGACATTGAGTTTTACTACTGGAAAGGTTCTACGACCAGAATTAGTAAAAAACCCTGATATTGATGTAGATACTTGCTTTGAAGATTTAAGTTGTAAATCTTCTGCCATCTTTTTACTGATAAAGGTTTTCTGTGACCCTTGATCAAAAAAGCCTCTAGTTGCAATACAAATTCCTTGATTGCATAGTTCTAGCTGTGCAGTAGGCAATATGGCTGTTGTAACAATTTCTGTATCCAAGTCGTTGACATTGCTCATTACTGTACAGAATTGTACGGCTGTAGTGGTATTATCATCTTTGGGCTTTGCCTGAGATGCAGGTTGATTATTGGAAGTCTGTGATCTGGATTGAGTGTTAATATCACTACAGAGTGCTGTGTGATGTACACTTTTATGACAATATTGGCAGTTCTGCAATTGAGTGATACACTCACTTGTATCGTGCTTCCGTAGACAACGGATGCACCTGTTCAGAGATTTCAGTCGATCGATTCGACTGGCACGGCCTACATAAACTGTGCATTGATAAATGGTATGTGCTTCTTGACAGAATAAACATTTTGGGGCACTTGTAGCTCCTTTTGTCTTATCTGTCTTAGGAGCTTGGTTTCCTACAGTTCTGTTAACTGTGGGGGATATAGCATAAGAGCCAACATTATTCTGTTTCCACTTTGCAGAAGAGGAGTTTTGTTGCCTTGATTTTTGACTGCCATTCTGGACATTTTTGCTTTTGTCCGTGGATTCACCTTTGGGGATTTTTTCTTGAGATCTAAGTTTTCCTCGGCTTCGTAATCTTTGTACGTAAGCTCGAAGTCCATCAAAGATTTGGCTTTGTGATAAGATGTTGTTACAAGTATGTAACACTTGTAGGTAAGTAATTACATGCAAGTAGGTTATACAAGCATGTAACACTTGTACTCCTCCAAGGATTTCCTTAAAGGATGAATTGTATCTGTAATAATGTGTATCTACATTATTCATGATGTGATGAAGCATTTTGCTTTTTCTTTTTTCTCGGCTTTGCCTTTCTATTAAGTAAGTCTCTTTGAGATGCTTGATTAACTTCAGATTTTCTGAGGCTGCTTTCACTCCAGTGAAAGCATGAGATTAGGTGATCAAGACTATATTCTTGGATTAAGATAGTTATCTTAGATGGATGATAATATTTGTATTGACATTGTCAATGTGTTGTTAGCCTTTCAGATTGTGATGTGAGATTAAGATTGGTCTTAATCCCCAATTGTAGACTATTGTAGCCAAGTGATGATGACATTTGTCTATCACCTGATTTAAATGGTCTGTAGGCTGTAGATTCAAGTGATTTTTTAGACACTTTGTGTCCTTTTCTTTTCTGTTTCAGTTGCTGGTGGAATACTGTTAGTCATTTTGACCTTTTCCAAGTTTCGGAGATTCCGAGATTTTTCTCTTTTTTCTGATAAATATGTATGATGTTAATGTATTTTGATAAATGAGCTTTCCTGTCTACTTAGGTAATGATTCCAAAGATCGTCCTTCATTTCCTCCCTGGAATCTGGTTGTAGCAGGTGTTCAATTATCAAAAGTACTGTAATAATTTGATTTGTGACCCGAATGCACGAATGCACCAAGTTGGTAAATCTTGTAATAATTTTTTAAAAATAGTAAATGGCACTATTTTTGCAAAGTTATTACAAAATCTGTTACCATAATAATTGTTAGATAAAATACAGTAGAATGTCTACTGGTTTTACCTGGAATAGGGTATGATTCAGTTGATTATAGTTAGATTGTAATGAAATGCTCTTACAGTGATGATAACACTTTTTTAAAGAATATTATGTAATGAGCAGCTCTGAAAATCAGAAGATTAGAGATAATGTTAGATAATACACTTAAATATATATGTAATGTTACCACAATGAGGTAGGTAATTGGTATTTATGATTAAGATGCAATTGTGTCTGTGACACTGATATAATTAAGTACTGTGGTTTCTTAACACAAAACAATATTAGTATTCTATGAATACTATGAATGCTTACTAGTTAATGGATATGGTGGCTTAAGCCACTGCAAACTATTTGTTTACTTAGATATATAGCTATGATAAATATTGGCTGATAGCTAGGTTAGGCTAGAATATGTAAGAATTATTCCAATGCAAAATCAAGAAGTTTCTTATGTATTTGGCATTGAAATATTCGGTAAACGAATGATCATAAATATCTAGGTATAAAGGACCATTATTATCTAGGTTCGAAGGACCATTAATGTGGGAAAAACCTGCTGGGATTGATATAAGAGGAGACTACCAGGGACTTGTACTGAACTAAATTAAAAATTACTGTCTGCAAATTAATTCAACTAAAATCTCTAGCTAGGGTTGTAAATCCTAATTCCTCTTTTCCTAATGACAGACTGTGGGCTGTAAGGGACAGGTGGGGTGAATGACTTGTTGATAGAAGTTCCAGTCCACCTGTAGACAGGGATCTCACATCAGCTTGTATTTTATACAAGGATAAGATTTGATAAATTCAGTTATATGACTGAACACTGGCTCTGTTTAAATCAGGGATTTAAACATACATAGTCTAACCTAGCACCATAACTTAACAGCCAATATGTACTTATACTATAAACAACAAATTAAATTGTAAAAGTATAAATAAATGACCTTAAATATAGTCTAAATACTGTTGAGTAAGTACTAGAAATTATATTCAATTAAATGAACTTATATGATAACTTAAAAATTAACTAAGCAAGCTATTGATAACTTAATTTATATATTCAAATATATATGCAGACATATTCACTTTATACAGTTAGCTTGACTGAATCTCTTCCAAGACTGTGGACACTTGTGAGGTTTTTACTTATTGAGGCTGAATTCTTTTCTGACAGAATGGACACTCATGAGGTTCAGTGCTTGGATAAGATTCACAGCTACACTACAATTTTAATAAACGTACCGTGAATGAGGCTTTGCCTCGCTTTTTAACCAACAGACAGATTTATAGGATATTAAAGCTACACAAGCATACAATTGGCCAATCATATACCAAATAACCTTCAATATACTTCTCTGCCAGTCGGGGTGCCTGTCTGACAAGTTTGCCAGACTGATTAACTCTCTCTTGTTGAGTTTAGGCACGATATTTTGCTACAGCGTTGCTGTATGATGATCTGGTAGCGTTGCTACGTGATTATCCTGCAGTTGCAGAAGAATGATTCGAGATAAAAGTTTATGAATGAAGGTGGAGGAAACCGTGTCACTGATCTCCACTATACACTATTTTATAAATGTTCTAGGATTTTCCTTGTAGATATTGTCCAGGTACTCCCCCAGTTCTAGAGAGTATTCACTGGCTATAAAAAATGTTAGATAAGGTGTCCTTGAGCTGGTAATGTTCGCTAAGGATCAGTCACTTGTTCACTCATTTGTAAACAAACGCGGAGTGCCGCTGGGCTTGTTGGTGGGCGCTTCTCTCCCCCCCATCGCCCTGCCATGCTCTCTGAGCACGGTAGCCTTCTATGAATATTGATTGATTATTTTTACAGTCTAGACTTATGATTAAGATAAGATGTGATTATAATATAATTAGATATAAGATTTAAAGATTATAAGTAGTATTTGTAAGTACCACTGAATCTTATTAAGGATTTGATTTTTAATCCTACCGGATGTTGAATCAATGTTCCAATAGTTTTTTAATTAAGAAGTCCTTCTAGAAGCTTCTGGATCCTTGAAAGATCATGTACAAAGTCACGTAGGCATCAAAAGGGCCCCTGTTGCGTACGTGTTCATGGTGCCATTGTCATCCAGGATCAAGCTATATAATGAATCTTTAAAGATTCATTATATGATTTTGATACAATTTAGATATGATTTTGATATGATTTAGATATGATATAGAAATTATACATTTCTTAGATGATTATTAGATATGGTGGGTAAAAATTTCCCACAGAGACAGTAACTCAGGGCTGAGGCAGTAACTCGGAGCTGAGACAGTAACTCGGGGCTGAGGCAGTAACTCAGAGCTGAGACAGTAACTCAGAGCTGAGACAGTAACTCAGAGCTGAGGCAGTAACTCAGAGCTGAGACAGTAACTCAGAGCTGAGACAGTAACTCAGGGCTGAGACAGTAACTCAGAGCTGAGACAGTAACTCAGGGCTGAGACAGTAACTCAGAGCTGAGACAGTAACTCAGGGCTGAGACAGTAACTCAGAGCTGAGACAGTAACTCACAGCTGAGACAGTAACTCACAGCTGAGACAGTAACTCAGAGCTGAGACAGTAACTCAGAGCTGAGACAGTAACTCACAGCTGAGGCAGTAACTCAGAGCTGAGACAGTAACTCACAGCTGAGGCAGTAACTCAGAGCTGAGACAGTAACTCAGAGCTGAGGCAGTAACTCAGGGCTGAGACAGTAACTCACAGCTGAGGCAGTAACTCAGAGCTGAGACAGTAACTCAGAGCTGAGACAGTAACTCAGGGCTGAGACAATAACTCAGAGCTGAGGCAGTAACTCAGAGCTGAGACAGTAACTCAGGGCTGAGACAGTAACTCAGAGCTGAGACAGTAACTCAGAGCTGAGACAGTAACTCAGGGCTGAGACAGTAACTCAGAGCTGAGACAGTAACTCAGAGCTGAGGCAGTAACTCAGGGCTGAGACAGTAACTCAGAGCTGAGACAGTAACTCACAGCTGAGGCAGTAACTCACAGCTGAGGCAGTAACTCACAGCTGAGGCAGTAACTCAGAGCTGAGACAGTAACTCAGAGCTGAGACAGTAACTCAGGGCTGAGACAGTAACTCAGAGCTGAGACAGTAACTCAGAGCTGAGGCAGTAACTCAGGGCTGAGACAGTAACTCAGGGCTGAGACAGTAAATCAGGGCTGAGACAGTAACTCAGAGCTGAGACAGTAACTCAGAGCTGAGGCAGTAACTCAGGGCTGAGACAGTAACTCAGAGCTGAGACAGTAACTCAGGGCTGAGACAGTAACTCAGAGCTGAGACAGTAACTCAGAGCTGAGACAGTAACTCAGGGCTGAGACAGTAACTCAGAGCTGAGACAGTAACTCAGAGCTGAGACAGTAACTCAGAGCTGAGACAGTAACTCAGGGCTGAGACAGTAACTCAGGGCTGAGACAGTAACTCAGGGCTGAGACAGTAACTCAGGGCTGAGACAGTAACTCGGGGCTGAGACAGTAACTCAGAGCACGGAAGGTTAATGGGATATCCTCCGGCTGTCTCTGGAAAAGCTGCCGCATATGTCCAATAGATGGCGCTCATTTACAGCGATGGTCTTGGGCTGTTCTGCAAGTGTTTCTCCTTAATGGTTCTTGCGTAGTGGTTCTTGCGTAGTGGTTATGGCGTAGTGGTTCTTGCGTAGTGGTTCTTGGGTAGTGGTTCTTGCGTAATGGTTCTTGGGTAATGGTTCTTGGGTAATGGTTCTTGCGTAGTGGTTATGGCGTAGTGGTTCTTGGGTAGTGGTTCTTGCGTAATGGTTCTTGGGTAATGGTTCTTGCGTAATGGTTCTTGCGTAGTGGTTCTTGGGTAGTGGTTCTTGCGTAATGGTTCTTGGGTAATGGTTCTTGCGTAATGGTTCTTGCGTAGTGGTTCTTGGGTAGTGGTTCTTGCGTAATGGTTCTTGCTTAATGGTTCTTGCGTAATGGTTCTTGGGTAGTGGTTCTTGCATAATGGTTCTTGGGTAGTGGTTCTTGCGTAATGGTTCTTGGGTAGTGGTTCTTGCTTAATGGTTCTTGCGTAGTGGTTCTTGCTTAATGGTTCTTGGGTAGTGGTTCTTGCGTAATGGTTCTTGGGTAGTGGTTCTTGCGTAATGGTTCTTGCGTAGTGGTTCTTGCTTAATGGTTCTTGCGTAATGGTTCTTGCGTAATGGTTCTTGCGTAGTGGTTCTTGCGTAATGGTTCTTGCGTAATGGTTCTTGCATAATGGTTCTTGGGTAGTGGTTCTTGCTTAATGGTTCTTGCATAATGGTTCTTGCGTAATGGTTCTTGGGTAGTGGTTCTTGCGTAATGGTTCTTGCATAATGGTTCTTGCATAATGGTTCTTGGGTAGTGGTTCTTGCGTAATGGTTCTTGGGTAGTGGTTCTTGCTTAATGGTTCTTGCGTAATGGTTCTTGCATAATGGTTCTTGGGTAGTGGTTCTTGCTTAATGGTTCTTGCGTAGTGGTTCTTGCTTAATGGTTCTTGCGTAATGGTTCTTGCGTAATGGTTCTTGCATAATGGTTCTTGGGTAGTGGTTCTTGCGTAATGGTTCTTGCGTAATGGTTCTTGGGTAGTGGTTCTTGCGTAATGGTTCTTGCATAATGGTTCTTGCATAATGGTTCTTGGGTAGTGGTTCTTGCGTAATGGTTCTTGCATAATGGTTCTTGCGTAATGGTTCTTGGGTAGTGGTTCTTGCTTAATGGTTCTTGCATAATGGTTCTTGCGTAATGGTTCTTGGGTAGTGGTTCTTGCGTAATGGTTCTTGGGTAGTGGTTCTTGCTTAATGGTTCTTGCGTAGTGGTTCTTGCTTAATGGTTCTTGCGTAATGGTTCTTGCGTAATGGTTCTTGCATAATGGTTCTTGGGTAGTGGTTCTTGCGTAATGGTTCTTGCATAATGGTTCTTGCGTAATGGTTCTTGCATAATGGTTCTTGCATAATGGTTCTTGGGTAGTGGTTCTTGGGTAGTGGTTCTTGCGTAATGGTTCTTGCATAATGGTTCTTGCGTAATGGTTCTTGGGTAGTGGTTCTTGCTTAATGGTTCTTGCGTAGTGGTTCTTGCTTAATGGTTCTTGCGTAATGGTTCTTGCGTAATGGTTCTTGCATAATGGTTCTTGCATAATGGTTCTTGGGTAGTGGTTCTTGCGTAATGGTTCTTGCATAATGGTTCTTGCGTAATGGTTCTTGCATAATGGTTCTTGCATAATGGTTCTTGGGTAGTGGTTCTTGCGTAATGGTTCTTGCATAATGGTTCTTGCGTAATGGTTCTTGCATAATGGTTCTTGCATAATGGTTCTTGGGTAGTGGTTCTTGCGTAATGGTTCTTGGGTAGTGGTTCTTGCGTAATGGTTCTTGCGTAATGGTTCTTGCATAATGGTTCTTGCATAATGGTTCTTGCATAATGGTTCTTGCGTAATGGTTCTTGCATAATGGTTCTTGCGTAATGGTTCTTGCGTAATGGTTCTTGGGTAGTGGTTCTTGCGTAATGGTTCTTGCATAATGGTTCTTGCGTAATGGTTCTTGCGTAATGGTTCTTGCGTAATGGTTCTTGCATAATGGTTCTTGCGTAATGGTTCTTGGGTAGTGGTTCTTGCGTAATGGTTCTTGCGTAATGGTTCTTGCGTAATGGTTCTTGCATAATGGTTCTTGGGTAGTGGTTCTTGCGTAATGGTTCTTGCATAATGGTTCTTGCGTAATGGTTCTTGCATAATGGTTCTTGCATAATGGTTCTTGGGTAGTGGTTCTTGCGTAATGGTTCTTGGGTAGTGGTTCTTGCGTAATGGTTCTTGCGTAATGGTTCTTGCATAATGGTTCTTGCATAATGGTTCTTGCATAATGGTTCTTGCGTAATGGTTCTTGCATAATGGTTCTTGCGTAATGGTTCTTGCGTAATGGTTCTTGGGTAGTGGTTCTTGCGTAATGGTTCTTGCATAATGGTTCTTGCGTAATGGTTCTTGCGTAATGGTTCTTGCGTAATGGTTCTTGCATAATGGTTCTTGCGTAATGGTTCTTGGGTAGTGGTTCTTGCGTAATGGTTCTTGCGTAATGGTTCTTGCGTAATGGTTCTTGCATAATGGTTCTTGGGTAGTGGTTCTTGCGTAATGGTTCTTGCATAATGGTTCTTGCGTAATGGTTCTTGCATAATGGTTCTTGCATAATGGTTCTTGGGTAGTGGTTCTTGCGTAATGGTTCTTGCATAATGGTTCTTGCGTAATGGTTCTTGCATAATGGTTCTTGCATAATGGTTCTTGGGTAGTGGTTCTTGCGTAATGGTTCTTGGGTAGTGGTTCTTGCGTAATGGTTCTTGCGTAATGGTTCTTGCATAATGGTTCTTGCATAATGGTTCTTGCATAATGGTTCTTGCGTAATGGTTCTTGCATAATGGTTCTTGCGTAATGGTTCTTGCGTAATGGTTCTTGGGTAGTGGTTCTTGCGTAATGGTTCTTGCATAATGGTTCTTGCGTAATGGTTCTTGCGTAATGGTTCTTGCGTAATGGTTCTTGCATAATGGTTCTTGCGTAATGGTTCTTGGGTAGTGGTTCTTGCGTAATGGTTCTTGCGTAATGGTTCTTGCGTAATGGTTCTTGCGTAATGGTTCTTGCGTAATGGTTCTTGGGTAGTGGTTCTTGCGTAATGGTTCTTGCATAATGGTTCTTGCGTAATGGTTCTTGGGTAGTGGTTCTTGCGTAATGGTTCTTGCATAATGGTTCTTGCGTAATGGTTCTTGGGTAGTGGTTCTTGCGTAATGGTTCTTGCGTAATGGTTCTTGCGTAATGGTTCTTGCATAATGGTTCTTGCGTAATGGTTCTTGCGTAATGGTTCTTGCGTAATGGTTCTTGCGTAATGGTTCTTGCGTAATGGTTCTTGTGTAATGGTTCTTGCGTAATGGTTCTTGCATAATGGTTCTTGCATAATGGTTCTTGCATAATGGTTCTTGCGTAATGGTTCTTGCGTAATGGTTCTTGCATAATGGTTCTTGTGTAATGGTTCTTGCGTAGTGGTTCTTGCATAATGGTTCTTGCGTAATGGTTTTGCCCAAACCCCCCTGCAGTTTTCAAAATATCTAAAATGTCGGAAATTTGACTCCTGAGAGTGATTTTTTGGGGGTTTGGGCTAAATATGACCCATCCCTGTTTTCAGTAATTGGCATTATTTCGGTATAAAAAGTCATAATTTGAAAATTAAAATAGGTGCAGAGAGTTAGAATTCGGATCAAAAATCACGCTCATGAGTCAAATTTCCCACATTTCAGATATTTTCAAAATTCCAGGGGGGGGGGGGGTTTGGGCAAAATATGACCCATCGCCGTTTCCAGTAATTGGCATATTTTCGGTATAAAAAGTCATAATTTTAAAATTAAAATAGGTGCAGAGAGTTAGAATTCGGCTCAAAAATCACGCTCATGAGTCAAATTTTCCACATTTCAGATATTTTGAAAACTAGTAGGAAATGACATTGCAGACGAAGCTGCAAAACTTGCAACTAAGAGAAGAAATGTAGACATTTACATACCACAGAGGCTATCACAGATTAAGATAGTAATTAGAAACAGAGCAATACAGGTGATGTACAGTGACCACAACACAGCAGTTGCAACATCAGGATCTGCGGGTTGGTACAAGAATTCAACCAACTACGAACCACTTAGTTTGATGAAAGGGAGCAGTAGAGCAACAGAAGTACACTTACATCGCATCAGGCTTGGATACCCATGTGCATGGGAAATAGGCTTACAGGTTCCGGAAGATGAGAGGAAATGTCAACACTGTGGAGAAATGCCCGACAGACCACTGGAACATTATCTAACACAGTGCACTGTTACAACCACAACAGACCACTGGAACATTATCTAACACAGTGCACAGTTACAAACCCATTAAGATTTCAACTTAGATTCAACAGAGCAGAAGAAGTTGTTAAATACGTATGGCAAAATCTTACTGAAGCGACCACACGAGTAATAAATACTCATACTCCGCCCAAGTAAAACAGAAACAAGCAACACTTAGTGGGCCAGCCAGAGGCTTAGGGCCCGCCCAGTGGGCCAGCCAGAGGCTTAGGGCCCGCCCAGTGGGCCAGCCAGAGGCTTAGGGCCCGCCCAGTGGGCCAGACAGAGGCTTAGGGCCCGCCCAGTGGGGCAGGCAGAGGCTTAGGGCCCGCCCAGTGGGCCAGCCAGAGGCTTAGGGCCCCCCAGTGGGCCAGCCAGAGGCTTAGGGCCCGCCCAGTGGGCCAGCCAGAGACTTAGGGCCCGCCCAGTGGGCCAGCCAGAGGCTTAGGGCCCGCCCAGTGGGCCAGCCAGAGACTTAGGGCCCGCGCAGTGGGTCAGCCAGAGACTTAGGGCCCGCGCAGTGGGTCAGCCAGAGACTTAGGGCCCGCGCAGTGGGTCAGCCAGAGGCTTAGGGCCCGCCCAGTGGGCCAGCCAGAGACTTAGGGCCCGCGCAGTGGGTCAGCCAGAGGCTTAGGGCCCGCCCAGTGGGCCAGCCAGAGATTTAGGGCCCGCCCAGTGGGCCAGCCAGAGGCTTAGGGCCCGCGCAGTGGGTCAGCCAGAGGCTTAGGGCCCGCCCAGTGGGCCAGCCAGAGACTTAGGACCCGCGCAGGAATATCCGTGCACAAACAAAACATGCGAGCATAGTTCACATCTAGCAGAAGACAGGCCACCAGCAGCCCTGTCATAATCACCGGAGTATCTCACGCCTCTCCCTCCATGCTAAGATCTTGATTCGTATCCTGACCAAGGGCAGCATGGAGAAGTCTGGCTCATTGTCCGGCAGTTCCAAGATGGTGTGATGGTGATGGTGATGGACGATGGTGTGATGGTGATGGTGATGGACGATGGTGTGATGGTGATGGTGCTGGACGATGGTGTGATGGTGATGGTGCTGGACGATGGTGTGATGGTGGTGCTGGACGATGGTGTGATGGTGATGGTGCTGGACGATGGTGTGATGGTGATGGTGCTGGACGATGGTGTGATGGTGCTGGACGATGGTGTGATGGTGGTGCTGGACGATGGTGTGATGGTGATGGTGCTGGACGATGGTGTGATGGTGATGGTGCTGGACGATGGTGTGATGGTGATGGTGCTGGACGATGGTTTGATGGTGGTGCTGGACGATGGTGTGATGGTGATGGTGCTGGACGATGGTGTGATGGTGATGGTGCTGGACGATGGTGTGATGGTGATGGTGCTGGACGATGGTGTGATGGTGCTGGACGATGGTGTGATGGTGGTGCTGGACGATGGTGTGATGGTGATGGTGCTGACGATGGTGTGATGGTGGTGCTGGACGATGGTTTGATGGTGGTGCTGGACGATGGTGTGATGGTGCTGGACGATGGTGTGATGGTGATGGTGCTGGACGATGGTGTGATGGTGATGGACGATGGTGTGATGGTGATGGTGCTGGACGATGGTGTGATGGTGATGGTGCTGGACGATGGTGTGATGGTGGTGCTGGACGATGGTTTGATGGTGGTGCTGGACGATGGTGTGATGGTGCTGGACGATGGTGTGATGGTGATGGTGCTGGACGATGGTGTGATGGTGATGGTGCTGGACGATGGTGTGATGGTGATGGTGCTGGACGATGGTGTGATGGTGATGGTGCTGGACGATGGTGTGATGGTGATGGTGCTGGACGATGGTGTGATGGTGATGGTGCTGGACGATGGTGTGATGGTGATGGTGCTGGACGATGGTGTGATGGTGATGGTGCTGGACGATGGTGTGATGGTGATGGTGCTGGACGATGGTGTGATGGTGATGGTGCTGGACGATGGTGTGATGGTGCTGGACGATGGTGTGATGGTGCTGGACGATGGTGTGATGGTGATGGTGCTGGACGATGGTGTGATGGTGATGGACGATGGTGTGATGGTGATGGTGCTGGACGATGGTGTGATGGTGATGGTGCTGGACGATGGTGTGATGGTGATGGACGATGGTGTGATGGTGCTGGACGATGGTGTGATGGTGATGGTGATGGTGATGGACGATGGTGTGATGGTGCTGGACGATGGTGTGATGGTGATGGTGCTGGACGATGGTGTGATGGTGATGGTGCTGGACGATGGTGTGATGGTGATGGTGCTGGACGATGGTGTGATGGTGATGGTGTGATGGTGCTGGACGATGGTGTGATGGTGATGGTGCTGGACGATGGTGTGATGGTGATGGTGCTGGACGATGGTGTGATGGTGATGGTGCTGGACGATGGTGTGATGGTGCTGGACGATGGTGTGATGGTGGTGCTGGACGATGGTGTGATGGTGATGGTGATGGACGATGGTGTGATGGTGCTGGACGATGGTGTGATGGTGATGGTGATGGACGATGGTGTGATGGTGATGGTGATGGACGATGGTGTGATGGTGATGGTGCTGGACGATGGTGTGATGGTGATGGTGATGGACGATGGTGTGATGGTGCTGGACGATGGTGTGATGGTGCTGGACGATGGTGTGATGGTGATGGTGCTGGACGATGGTGTGATGGTGATGGTGATGGACGATGGTGTGATGGTGATGGTGCTGGACGATGGTGTGATGGTGATGGTGCTGGACGATGGTGTGATGGTGATGGTGCTGGACGATGGTGTGATGGTGATGGTGCTGGACGAGTCAAAAGCCATCCCAGTGAGGAAGATTGTGAAGCATGGTATTCTCGGCCATGCTCCCTGATGCCTCTGTTCACCTAGCAGTATGGGCTAATACCGTGCCTGAGCCCAGCACCCCGTGACACCCAGACTGTGTACCTGGACCCACCACAGGTGAAGGTGGGCCCAGGGACGCCCTCACTGTGGACGCCCTCACTGTGGACACCCTCACTGTGGACACCCTCACTGTGGACGCCCTCACTGTGGACACCCTCACCGTGGACACCCTCACTGTGGACACCCTCACTGTGGACGCCCTCACCGTGGAGGCCCTCACCGTGGACACCCTCACCGTGGACACCCTCACTGTGGACACCCTCACTGTGGACGCCCTCACCGTGGACGCCCTCACCGTGGACGCCCTCAACGTGGGCGTCCACTAGAAGAGCTTTAAGTCAGTTTCTGCATCATGGCTGGAAGTCCACTACGGGTTCACCATAGCCCGTGCTACTTGGAATTTATTCTTCCAGGTAACTGACTCTAGAACAACAACATGGCCGGGCCTCCTGTCGTGTACACGTCACCAGGGATGGCTGCCACTTGGCCTGCTGTCGTGTACACGTCACCAGGGATGGCTGACACTTGGCCTGCTGTCGTGTACACGTCACCAGGGATGGCTGCCACTGGGCCTCCTGTCGTGTACACGTCACCAGGGATGGCTGCCACTTGGCCTGCTGTCGTGTACACGTCACCAGGGATGGCTGCCACTTGGCCTGCTGTCGTGTACACGTCACCAGGGATGGCTGCCACTTGGCCTGCTGTCGTGTACACGTCACCAGGGATGGCTGCCACTTGGCCTGCTGTCGTGTACACGTCACCAGGGATGGCTGCCACTTGGCCTGCTGTCGTGTACACGTCACCAGGGATGGCTGACACTTGGCCTGCTGTCGTGTACACGTCACCAGGGATGGCTGCCACTGGGCCTGCTGTCGTGTACACGTCACCAGGGATGGCTGACACTGGGCCTCCTGTCGTGTACACGTCACCAGGGATGGCTGCCACTGGGCCTGCTGTCGTGTACACGTCACCAGGGATGGCTGCCACTGGGCCTCCTGTCGTGTACACGTCACCAGGGATGGCTGCCACTTGGCCTGCTGTCGTGTACACGTCACCAGGGATGGCTGCCACTTGGCCTGCTGTCGTGTACACGTCACCAGGGATGGCTGCCACTTGGCCTGCTGTCGTGTACACGTCACCAGGGATGGCTGCCACTTGGCCTGCTGTCGTGTACACGTCACCAGGGATGGCTGCCACTTGGCCTGCTGTCGTGTACACGTCACCAGGGATGGCTGACACTTGGCCTGCTGTCGTGTACACGTCACCAGGGATGGCTGCCACTGGGCCTGCTGTCGTGTACACGTCACCAGGGATGGCTGCCACTGGGCCTGCTGTCGTGTACACGTCACCAGGGATGGCTGCCACTTGGCCACAGGACAGCTGCTTCCCGCCAAACACATACACCGAAACTACGACGTTGCTACAACGTTCGAACAAGTTTTAACACCTCCTAACCAGAACTGGAGGGTTCAGTTCCTGAACCGATTATGTGCCTCTGTAATCCTTTACACCACCGCCCACGGGATGGGTATGAGGTGCATAATAAAGAAAGAAATTGAAATTGAATTCCTAACCAGTTATAACAACCAATATAGCCAGTTGTAACAACGTTCTAATACGTCATAAACACGTTAAGCCAAGATGTAACAACTTTATTACAAGTTGTAACAAGCGGAAAATAGAGACAGTTACGGTTTGTGTTTCCAGAGTTAATTGGTGGCCTTCCTGACCACTTGTGTGGGAGGTGTATCAAGGTCCTGCTTGACCTCCACTTGAGACAGAGAAGCAATGGCCTCGAGGTTAATATCACCAACACAGTGTACTAAACACTGAGTCAGGTGCAGGCGATGAGTCACAATAACGTGGCTGAAGTATGTTGACCAGACCACACACTAGAAGGTGAAGGGACGAAGACGTTTCGGTCCGTCCTGGACCATTCTCAAGTCGATTCAGTCCTGGACCATTCTCAATCGACTTGAGAATGGTCCAGGACGGACCGAAACGTCGTCGTCCCTTCAACTTCTAGTGTGTGGTCTGGTCAACATTGAGTCAGGTTACACACCACTAACTACACCAGGTCCTGACTCTAACCAGCGGCTCCCTGACGTCTAACAAATGATAAGGTTAACAAATGACTGTTCAGGTCTTTCATGAAGCCAAGGTATGAATATTAATACAGATATTTATTAATTCACTTAAGATATAAAACAGGCAGTAGTAACAAAATATTGTTTTATCTTACCATTTTATACCCATGGTTCAATGGAATTCTTCTTTGTTTACGCGCAAAATTATCAGTAACTTTTCTGTAAAATTTGTGCTTGCCTTGCTCTAGAGGTTATGAATAATTCTGTGTATGTGACAGTTTTTTATCAATTAAAAAAAAGTCAACATTTAGAAACATAAGACATGGCCAACAATATACTGCGACTGTATTTTCAGTTTTTTTTGGGGGGGATACATCTAAATAACTTCGAACAGCGTCACTTCACTTGTGAAAGTCAACCCAGTGTTGTCAGGAGCCTCGCACAGTGATGCCATCTCGCTCAGAAACTAGATCTAACAGGAAAAAAATACACAGATACCAAAAGAATAGGGGGTAGTAGGAGAAGAAAATATCAAAGTGTTCAGTGAGGATCCACAAGGTCTTCTCTGAGTACTCTTTATTTTCATCTCCGAGGCTATGGGTCCCTACACTTGCACCAGAGGTGGTACCCCTTTATTATTAATTGATTATATTATTCCAAAATGTTAAGGTCATCATTCAAGCACTGTGATAATGACTAATAGTCTACGAAATTGTGAAACAGCAAAATGGTTAGATAATTATTATTTACGGATATAAATTTATGATTGAATCAACCCGTCCTCGACTCAAGTCCATTCCATCTAGCGGTCGACCCCACAGATGCATTCATAAATTTGTCAGCCCGACCTTCAAACAAAGACCCAAAAGTGATTCCATCCACCCGCCAACCCCCCAGGTGTTTATGAATGAAAAACGGTTTACACACGACTCACAACTGATGACGTCCGAACACTTCCGGAACAAGTGCTTCACTGACGACTTGTGTTCGAACCACAACGCTGTAGACAGCCCGTCCTCCAAACAAAGATCCAAAAGTGATTCCATGCACCCGCCAAACCCCCTATTTATGAATGAAAAGCGGTTTACACACGACTCACAACTGCTGACGTTCGAACATATCCGGAACAAGTGCTTCACTGACGAATTTTGTTCGAATTACAACGCTGTAAATGCTTCACCCACGTACTACAAATACAAATAATCGCCAACAGAACCTAAACACCTAACCTAACCTATGCCTATATATACACAATATGCTAATATATTATAATATTAATTTATACTTGAGAAAATTCCGGTTTTGAATGAACAGCATGTTAAAATATATGAATGCGTCTGTGGGGTTGACCGCTGGATGTAATGGACTTGAGTCGAGGACGGGTTGCTATAAATGCTTCACCCACGTACTACAAATACAAATAATCGCCAACAGAACCTAAACACCTAACCTAACCTATCCTATGCCTATATATACACAATATGCTAATATATTATAATATTAATTTATATTTGAGAAAATTCCCGTTTTGAATGACGTGTACGAATACACACTGGCTGCCTGTCCCCCCAACACAGTGAATTATTATTATAATAAACTGGTAATACTACGGTGCTGCCAGCCCCTTCCATTATTTGCTGGGGGGGGGGGGTACCAGGACACTGTGTTTACATTGTCCAAATCTCTTGCAAAAAGAGATGCAAGAGATTTACACTCTGTGATCATTATAAATATTAGTGACGGGGGAACATTCCAGCAGCAGAAAGCTTCCCACAACAGGTTAGGTTGATCTGAGCCATATTTAGATGGTTTGGGAAAACGGGAAGTAACACAAGTTACATTATTTGTTTTATCTTACGTCTGGCAGTGACGTGTCATGTGCTGAGCAAGAGGTCGGACGAGACGACTGTTAATGTTGTGGATGTGACGGCCGAGTTTCACATGGTAAATACTGCTTGAAATCTCTAATACAAATGCAGAATGTTATATATATAACTGAATTAAATAATATGGTAACTAAATAAAGATATTTTAATTTTGAAGGGAATAAGTTTTATAGGGGTAAGGAACGCTCTCCTTGCCTCCTACACGTCACTCTAACTATGGTAGTTATAGGCGTACAACAGCTACAAGATGAACAAGAACATCAACAAGACCATTTATGTATGTCGTTAATGATAACTCTCAGGTGTGTGACGGAGCAATCCTTCACGGTGGCTGCCTAGACGTGGAGGTGTGTGGCCAGGCTGGTGAGGTGTGCAGGCTGCTCCTCCGGCCAGCCCGTGTTGCAGTCCTGGCCCGTGTTGCAGTCCTGGCCCGTGTTGCAGTCCTGGCCCGTGTTGGAGTCCCATGGCCGTGTTGCAGTCCTGGCCCGTGTTGCAGTCCTATGGTCGTGTTGCAGTCCTTGGCCGTGTTGGCTCAGCCTCTCCCGCGGTGCCAGCCGTGACGGTGCCTCTCCCGGTCCCTGTGGTGCCTACAACATGAAGGAGAAGAGTGAGCACGGCTCCATGCACCAGCTCCCACAGGTAATGTCTGTATAAACCATCTGAGACAATATCACCAGTGACAAGAAGCTGCGATAGATGCTATATTGCTAGAGGAGAGTATCAGTATAGTGTATATTAAGGTCAGGTCAGGTTAAGGTAGAGCAGGTTAGGTTGCACGATCCCTCTCTCTGCTACACGCGGGCAAGACGGGTTATCTTGAGATAAATAAATAAATAAATAAATAAATAAATGTTTATTCAGGTAAAGTACTAACCCGTTCTCGCACTTTCTTATAGTCAATATTGACTTATTAAATACTTGCATATGTGACATACTAAACATACTAGTTTACCTTGAAAAGCTTCATAGAAAACACCGACCTTACCTAACCTTCTTAGTATTTACAATTATTACTTAACCTATACCTATAATAGGTTAAGTAATAATTGTAATTACGAAGCAATAAGATGCTTATCTTAACATACTAAGAAGGTTAGGTAAGGTCGGTGTTTTCTATGAAGCTTTTCAAGGTAAACTAGTATGTTTAGTATGTCACATATGCACGTATTTAATAAGTCAATATTGACTATATGAAAGTGCGAGAACGGGTTGCAAGTACATACATACAAGAGGTTTTACAACAATTGATAGATTTATAGATGGAGCTAGTACATACAATGCCTAAAGCCACTATTACGCACAGCGTTTCGGGCAGGAAAAACATTAATGACTAAAACTTAATACTAATTGAGTATAAAGAATAAAATGTGTTGAGAACAAATAAAAATAAAGATAAAAAAGGGGGGAACATGGCTGAAAAAGCAGCACAAATATAATTAGGTCGACAAAAAGCGGTGTTTAAAAAAAAAACAGACATAGGTTGACAATAGAGGGGTAAGGTAGGTTACAGGGAATTTATTAGGTAGTGCTTCGTTTTTATCTTAAACTGGTTGAGAGAGGTACAGTCTTTAACATGATTGGGAAGGTCATTCCACATTCTGGGTCCCTTGATTTGTAGAGCATTTCTAGTTTGATTAAGTCGTACTCTTGGAATATCAAAATTGTATTTATTTCTGGTGTGATGCTCATGGGTTCTGTTACAACCTTCTATGAAGCTTTTGAGATCAGGATTGGCATTATAGTTTAGCGTTTTATATATGTATAATACACATGAGAGAATGTGCAGTGACTTAATATCTAACATATTCAGAGATTTGAGTAGGGGTACCGATTGATGTCTGGGGCCAGAGTTGGATATTGTCCTAATAGCAGCTTTGTGTTGAGTAATTAGAGGACGTAAATGATTTTGGGTAGTAGAACCCCAAGCACAAATACCATAGTTGAGATATGGATAGATGAGGGAGTAATAGAGAGTCACCAGGGCAGGCGAGGTACATATCTGATCTTAGAAAGAATGCCAACAGTTTTTGAAACTTTTTTTTATATATTTAGAATGTGTCCCTGGAAATTCAGCTTGTGGTCAATGAGAACGCCAAGGAATTTGCCATCTATTTTGTTACAAATTTGGGTATTGTTTATCCTGAGATTTATTTGATTAGAGGATTTATTGCCAAACAGAATATAGAAAGTTTTGTCAATGTTAAGGGTGAATTTGTTGGCAGTTAGCCAAAGATGGACTTTATTTAGCTCAGTATTTACTGTGACATTTAGAGCAAAGGGGTCAGGACTGGAGTAAATGAAGGTTGTGTCGTCAGCAAATAGAATTGGCTTGAGGTGTTGGGAGGCATTTGGAAGGTCATTAATGTAGATGAGAAGGAGGAGAGGGCCAAGTATGCTGCCCTGAGGAACACCAATGTTGATGGGTAGGGTGGGAGAAATTGAATTATTCACAGAAACGTACTGGAGCCTGTCAGTAAGGTAGGATTTGAGGTATTGCAGGGAGTGTCCTCTGACTCCATAATGATATAATTTAAGAAGAAGGTTTTGATGGTTGACAGTGTCAAAAGCCTTACGCAGGTCCACAAATAACCCAACAGGGAACTCATTTTTATCAAGAGCTGTATGAATTGAGTTAATCATACTAATAAGTGCATCGTTAGTGCTTTTTTGGGTCTGAAGCCATATTGGCAAGGGCTAAGTATATTGTGTTTGGCTAGATAGGAGTAAAGCTGCTTATAGATTAGTTTTTCAAAAATTTTTGACAAGTTAGGCAGGATTGATATAGGTCTGTAGTTGTTAACATCTGTGAGATCACCACATTTGTGGACAGGCGTTACTCTCGCTTTTTTTAGAATATCTGGAAAGGTTTGGAGTTCAAGTGACTTGTTGAAGAGCAATGCAATAGCAGGGGCTAAAGATCTGGAGGCTTTTTTGTAAATTAAAGTTGGTATCTCCTCAAGGGCACTAGACTTGGTTTTAAGGGAAAGAATTATCTCATTGACGTCAGTGGCATTAGTAGGCTTTAGGTACAGAGACTGTGGATAGTTACCTGTAAGATAGTCCTTAACATCAGTACTGGAAGATGGAATGTCATTTGCAAGGGATGACCCAATGGAAGAGAAGAACCTATTGAACTCAATAGCAGAATCAGAGGCTGAAAGATGATTTCGGGGCTTAGCGTCCCCGCGGCCCGGTCCTCTACCAGGCCTCCTTTTTGTTACACACCCCCAGGAAGCAGCCCGTAGCAGCTGTCAAACTCCCAGGTACCTATTTACAACTAGGTAACAGGGGCATCAGAGAGAAAGAAACTTTTTGCCCATTTGTTTCAGCCTCCGCCTTCACACTGGTAACACTGTCACATCATCCCTCACACTGGTAACACTGTCACATCATCCCTCTCACTGGTAACACTGTCACATCATCCCTCACACTGGTAACACTGTCACATCATCCCTCACACTGGTAACACTGTCACATCATCCCTCACACTGGTAACACTGTCACATCATCCCCCACACTGACAACACTGTCACATCATCCCCCACACTGACAACACTGTCACATCATCCCCAACACTGTCACATCATCCCTCACACTGACAACACTGTCACATCATCCCCCACACTGGTAACACTGTCACATCATCCCCCACACTGGTAACACTGTCACATCATCCCCCACACTGGTAACACTGCCACATCATCCCCCACACTGACAACATTGTCACATCATCCCCCACACTGGTAACACTGTCACATCATCCCCCACACTGGTAACACTGTCACATCATCCCTCACACTGACAACACTGTCACATCATCCCTCACACTGGTAACACTGTCACATCATCCCTCACACTGGTAACACTGTCACATCATCCCTCACACTGACAACACTGTCACATCATCCCTCACACTGGTAACACTGTCACATCATCCCTCACACTGGTAACACTGTCACATCATCCCTCACACTGGTAACACTGTCACATCATCCCCCACACTGACAACACTGTCACATCATCCCTCACACTGGTAACACTGTCACATCATCCCTCACACTGGTAACACTGCCACATCATCCCTCACACTGGTAACACTGCCACATCATCCCTCACACTGGTAACACTGTCACATCATCCCTCACACTGGTAACACTGTCACATCATCCCCCACACTGGTAACACTGCCACATCATCCCTCACACTGGTAACACTGTCACATCATCCCCCACACTGACAACACTGTCACATCATCCCCCACACTGACAACACTGTCACATCATCCCCCACACTGACAACACTGTCACATCATCCCTCACACTGACAACACTGTCACATCATCCTCCACACTGACAACACTGTCACATCATCCTCCACACTGACAACACTGTCACATCATCCCTCACACTGACAACACTGTCACATCATCCTCCACACTGACAACACTGTCACATCATCCTCCACACTGACAACACTGTCACATCATCCCCCACACTGACAACACTGTCACATCATCCCCCACACTGACAACACTGTCACATCATCCTCCACACATTGACAACACTGTCACATCATCCTCCACACTGACAACACTGTCACATCATCCCCCACACTGACAACACTGTCACATCATCCTCCACACATTGACAACACTGTCACATCATCCTCCACACTGACAACACTGTCACATCATCCCCCACATTGACAACACTGTCACATCATCCCTCACACTGGTAACACTGTCACATCATCCCTCACACTGACAACACTGTCACATCATCCTCCACACTGGCAACACTGTCACATCATCCCCCACACTGACAACACTGTCACTTCATCCCTCACACTGGTAACACTGTCACTTCATCCCTCACACTGGTAACACTGTCACATCATCACCCACACTGACAACACTGTCACATCATCCCCCACACTGGTAACACTGTCACATCATCACCCACACTGACAACACTGTCACATCATCCCTCACACTGGTAACACTGTCACATCATCCCTCACACTGGTAACACTGTCACATCATCCCTCACACTGACAACACTGTCACATCATCCCTCACAATGACAACACTGTCACATCATCACCCACACTGACAACACTGTCACATCATCCCCCACACTGACAACACTGTCACATCATCCTCCACACACTGACAACACTGCCAGACTGTTGCTAACGCTGTTGCTAACACTGTTGCTAACACTGTTGTTTGCTCTGTGTCTAGAGTTACCCAATCTCCCAATCTTTATGTACTTAATCCAAACAACTTTATCATTGTGTCCATTGCTGTCTTCTTTTATGTGGTAGCCATATGCTGTATTGTGCCTGCTAAGTTTTGTTAAACTACCATTCAAGCTGTCATTGCTATCATTCTGAGCTACCTATACTCAGCATGAAGGTGGAAGATTCAGACAATTTCTTTATGAATGATACTCAAACACCTGTAAATATAACTGATATCAACACGAGCGTGGCGGATTTTGAAAGATAAATTGACAATATGCCCATGCACTCAGCCCCGGGTCCAGACTCATGGAATTCAATATTTATAAAGAAATGCAAAGTGCCGGTAGCACAGGCACTCAGTATAGTGTGGAGGAAGAGCTTGGACACGGGGGAGATACCAGATGCGCTTAAAGCAGCAGACATTGCCCCTCTACACAAGGGAGGTAGCAAAGCATTGGCAAAGAATTATAGACCAGTTGCCCTAACGTCCCACATAATAAAAGTTTTTGAGAGAGTGATCAGGAGTCAGGTCACTAGATTCATGGAAACCAATGACCTCCACAATCCAGGCCAACATGGATTTAGAGCAGGAAGATCATGCCTCTCACAGCTACTTGACCACTATGACAAAATCACTGAGGCATTAGAGGAAAAACATAATGCAGATGTCGTATACACAGATTTTGCAAAGGCATTCGACAAATGTGACCATGGAGTGAATTCACACAAAATGAGGTCAGTGGGTATAACTGGTAAAGTAGGACGCTGGATACTCAATTTCCTGTCGAACAGAACACAAAGAGTAACAGTCAATCAAGTAAAATCGAGTCCGAGCGCAGTTAAAAGCTCTGTACCTCAAGGTACAGTCCTTGCACCACTGCTGTTCCTTATTCTCATATCAGATATAGACAAAAACACAAGTCACAGCTTCGTGTCATCCTTTGCAGATGATACAAAAATCAGCATGAAAATTACCTCTGCTGAAGACATTGATAAACTACAAACAGATATTAACAAAGTTTTCGATTGGGCAGCAGAAAATAACATGATGTTTAACGGTGATAAATTCAAGGTACTCAGATACGGCAAAAATGAGGATCTGAAACATAATACAGGGTACAAAACACAATCGAATCTGCCCATAGTAGGAAAACAGTATGTCAAGGATTTGGGAATAATGATGTTCGACGACCTAACGTTTAAGGAGCATAACCAAGCAAGTATTGCGTCGGCCAGAAAAATGATAGGATGGATTACGAGAACCTTCAAGTCCAGAGATCCCATCACAATGGTTGTACTCTTCATATCACTTGTGTTGTCCCGTCTTGAGTACTGCTCAGTACTCACTTCCCCCTTCAGAGCAGGAGAGGTTGCTGAAATAGAGGGAATACAGAGAACATATACGGCACGCATAGACGAGATAAAGCACCTAAATTATTGGGAACGTCTCAAAGCTCTCCAAATGTACTCACTAGAAAGGAGACGAGAGAGATACCAAATAATATACACATGGAAAATACTGGAGGGCCAGGTCCCAAATCTACACAGTAAAATAACAACGTACTAAAGTGAACGACATGGAAGAAAATGCAGAATAGAACCAGTGAAGAGCAGAGGTGCCATGGGCACAATCAGAGAACACTGTATGAACATCAGAGGTCCGCGGTTGTTCAACGTCCTACCAGCGAGCATCAGAAATATTACAGGAACAACCGTGGACATCTTCAAGAGGAAACTAGATTGTTTCTTTCAAGGAGTGCCGGACCAACCGGGCTGTGGTGGGTATGTGGGCCTGCGGGCCGCTCCAAGCAACAGCCTGGTGGACCAAACTCTCACAAGTCAAGTCTGGCCTCGGGCCGGGCTTGGGGAGTAGAAGAACTCCCAGAACCCCATCAACCAGGTATCAACCAGGTATCAACCTATGTGCTTTAATATACCTACAATTTTTCTCTCATCTTTTATTCTTTTCATGCTATGTAACTGTTATCATTTTTATAAATTTTGCAAGTATTTACCTACTTATAAGTTTCTTAGATTAAGGACCTGCCCGAAACGCTGCGCGTACTAGTGGCTTTACAAGAATGTTATTACTATGCTATGTATCCTCACAATCCCAATGTACCTTCTTGTATATAAATAAATAAATAAATAAAACACTGGCGCCTGATCAACTAACCTGTGCGTGGTAGCCTCCTGTAAACTGCGCTGACACATCAGTAGTCCTTCCTCCAGGTTGGTCTTGTCAGCCCGGAGGATATGGTTCATGAGATTCGCTTCTGCGTTGTGCTGTGTCATGGATTTCAACTCTGTCACACATCTGGCCTCACTCTCTTCAACTGCTCGTAACTTTGTTTCAACAGCTGTCGCCTGATGTTGTTCCTCCTCCTTGACGTGACGGAGCTCCTCCTTGACGTGACGGAGCTCCTCCTTGACGTGACGGAGCTCCTCCACCACCACTAACATCTCTCCCGCCTGACTCGCTAGCTCCGTCTCCAGCACCAGTTTCTCTTCCATCATTTGGTTAACTAAGTTTTCCTCTTCCAGGAGAGCCGCGTCTTGCTGTTGTATTGTTCCGGCCACATGTTTCACAGCTTGCTCTTGCTCCTCGAGTGACTGTTCCTTCAGTAGCAGCTGCTCTCTCAACTGCTGGGCGTCGGCCTCCTGCTGGAGAACCTGTTGTTCCAGCCTTTCAACATCCCGTAGCAGCTGTTGGGTAAGGCTGGCCTTGGCTTCACCATCTGTCAAAAACAGGCGGGAGAGTTAGTTGCAGGATAACACTGCCACGCTCACGCCTGACCAGTCCTCTCACACCTTGGTCTGGGGAGCGCCCACGGAGTACATGACTAATATATGTGTAAAGTGTGATGAAAATATCGTAATGTTTATCGAACTACACTACCAACGGGGGGCGGACACGGGAGCTTCCATTGTATTATTCTACAGCTCCATGCTTTGGGTATTTGTGTAATTAACCTGATTTAACTCAGATTAACATCTGATTTATTTCTAGTGATCTGAACGGCGCTAGAGGTGCATGTGATAAGTCTAAAATTGAGTAGACTTGAGAATTCCAATCTTTGTTGTCAAAACCGCACTGTTTCAGGACACTAGGACTGACAGAATAGCAATCACTGACACTCAAAGGGCAGAAAGCAATATTAAAGGAAATTATAATATGTTTAGAGCCGAGAACTATATGTACGGGCAGCAGAAAACATCCATTAGACAGTGTGACATTGTGATTGCCAGGAATTGGCTGGGATATCAATATATATGGCAGGTGGCTGCAGGCAAGGAATTTCCATGCTGGTTTAGACACGGAACATGCAGGTTTAGACACGGAACATCCATAATAATCTTTATAGTTTTAGTAACTTAATAGTAACAAGTGCGACCTAAGCAGTGCTCTAGTTAGGTGACAAGGTGGTGGAGGCCAACACTCAGTAGTTTCAAAGCGTCATACGACAAAGAGTACCGGGAAGACGGGACACCACGAGCGTTGTTCTCATCCTTTAGCTACACTTAGGTAACTACACTTAAGTAATTTCAGAAAAAAAAAAAAAGAGGCGCGAACAATAGTTTATGTTGGTTATCCTTCAAATTGTCACTCATCTTTCTCATTTTCTGTTATACGTTTTGCCTCAATAATTTGAATTAGTGTCAAAACCATTAACAGAAAATGAGACTGATGCTTATTAAATTTAATGGAAAACTAATGTTCGTTTCTCGTTATCATTTTTTTTTTTGAACCACAACTCAAAGGATTTGTATCAATCACTTACAAATGAATGATTACATAAAACTTTCATATCTAAATTACCTTTGGCGAGCGCAGTGAAGGCCTGGGTCAAGTCTATCAACACTCCGCTGTTCTCTGCAAAAAGAGAGATAAACTATTATACAAATGTACCTGGTTATTGGATGTTATGTTACAGCTAGGAACCTTTGTACATAAGAAGCTCAACTCAGACCCTTAATATAGATGGAAATTTTAGGGTATTTAACCCCCCAAATATCCCCACCTCCCAAGGGCACTAGAGCAAGTGAGAGGTCACTCACGTTCTTCATCAAACTCCTGTTAATATGGGAGAACACCGTGTCTATGCTTTTATGCACTAACTTGCTTAAACTCACAAGTTTGAAGTTAAACAACTTTAGACAATCACCCCCACCAGGAGACTCGAACCCTAGTCAGCACAGAAGCTGGTGCTGATATACATATATATCTGTCCAGCACAAAGGGAACCTCAATTGTGCAGACCTGACAACAGTAACAAACGCCCAGACGGAGTCACCCTGACGCCATGGAGGGATGGTAAGCAGATCGTGTGGGACTACACATGTGCGTCTACATTGGCTGATACCTATCTACCTCACACTGGGCTGAGGGAGGCGGGGCGGCCACCTTCAGGTGAAATGTCAACATGCAACGAACACAAGAGCAAGATTTGTAAAAACAAATCACAACATGTGTAAGATGCTATCGTGCATCTGGATAACCTCACGTAAGCAAAACCCTTCAATTCCCCAACCTGTGTTGGGTATATTCAGGTAAATTCTATTAGTACCAACCTAACTGACTGAGAAGGACGGCGTGGAGAAGATTTTCTGCGAGAGGTGTCTCGGGTGACAGTCCATTCTGTAAGATCCATATGACCTTGTCTGTAGCCTTGATGGTGTCATAGCCGTCTGTAGAACTGGTGGAAACTTTTTCTGTAGTTTTTTTTATGTTGTCATTGCCGTCTGTGATATTGGCGGAAGCCTTTTCTATAGCTTCTATGATGTCATAGCCGTCTGTGACATTGGTGGAAACCTGTTCTATAGCTTCTATGATGTCATAGCCGTCTGTGATATTGACTAAAGCCTCTTCTATAGCTTCTGTATTGTCATAGCCGTCTGTGACACTGGTGGAAACCTGTTCTATAGCTTCTATGTTGTCATAGCCGTCTGTGACACTGGTGGAAACCTGTTCTATAGCTTCTATGTTGTCATAGCCGTCTGTGACACTGGTGGAAACCTGTTCTATAGCTTCTATGTTGTCATAGCCGTGTGTGGAGCTGGTGGGAAAATATTCAGTAGCCTTGGTAACGTTGTTATGGTCCACGGGGGAGGTGTGAGCCTTCAGGTGAGGGCTCTGGGAGAGCAGGAGCCTCAACCCCAGGTTGAGGCTCGTGAGGGCCAGACTCTGCACCATTGTGCTCAGAGGACGACTGACTTGAATGGCCCCTTGAATACCCCCGGAGGGCCGGCTTCCTCCCTCTTCTAAAATTAGGTCCAAGGTCGGACTTGGAGGAGGAATTTCAGAGGTGGAGTGAGAGCTAGGAGGAGGAGGAGACAGGAGGATCTTAGAGGGAAGGTGAGAGTGGGTAAGCTGGGAGGGGAGGGGTGAGAGAGAGAGAGCATGGGTGAGAGTAGCGGGAGGGAGAAGAGTACATGGGAGCGACAGGCAGGGGCCGGGACTGAGTTATCGACTGAGAAAGTAGAAGACTGTCTATACTAACACTAATGGTTAACTTTTATGTGGATAGAGATCAAGACAGAAAAGATGTAGGTTTTAGCTTATCCATCTTATTTAGCTTATCTTATTCCATCCACATCCTCGTATGGCCCAATAGGACTTCTGCAGTTGCCTTTGTTCTTATGTTCTTATGTTCTTATCAATTCTCGTTTTACTGCCTGAGTCATCCATCTAGTTCCCTTTCGCATGCAGGCGATGAGTCACAATAACGTGGCTAAAGTAAGTTGACCAGACCACACACTAGAAGGTGAAGGGACGACGACGTTTCGGTCCATCCTGGACCATTCTTAAGTTGACTTGAGAATAGTCCAGGACGGACCGAAACGTCGTCGTCCCTTCACCTTCTAGTGTGTGGTCTGGTCAACTTCCCTTTCGTTTCTTTCTTGTGATTTCTTCTTCATTGTGATTTATCTGTGATTTACTACAGCTTTTCTGTCCCATATCTCAGTTTTTATTATTGTTAATTAAGACTAGCGATTCATTTGCAATGTCATTATTGTTTTTAATTAAAATAAAAGCTGAGAGTTCTTATCCTATATGAGCTCATTTTAGTAAACATTTTGGTATAGGAACAGACGCATTCTGACCGACAGTCAGAATGCGTCTATTCTTTTGGGAAGGCTGACAGTCCCTTCACTAAACGTATGGTAATCCGTGCTCACTAGTTTTCCCTGAAACATTATTCAAATTGATTAACAACCAGGTATCCAATTACTGCTGGGTTAACAGGTGGCGAACAGTAGTTAAGGATTGGCACCTAGACAATCCACTCTGGCCAAGACTTGAACCTAGTTCAAATTCACTCATTATCATTCATTATCTCTCTCTCTCTCTCTCTCTCTCTCTCTCTCTCTCTCTCTCTCTCTCTCTCTCTCTCTCTCTCTCTCTCTCTCTCTCTCTCTCTCTCTCTCTCTCTTCCCCCGCCCGCACCCCGAGACACACAGGGGAGATGAACATTAACACTGAGTTAAAGCAAATACAGATGATATTCCTAATATTAGAGTGATAATCCTAATACAGACTGTCGTCCCAGTTTATAATACTAGAATAATGCTGATCAGTTTCTTTGGACGTCACTAACCATTTTCTTTGGTCATAGCTGTGACCATTTTCTTTGGTCGTCAATTGTGACCATTTTCTTTGGTGGTTAATGTGACCGTTTTCTCAGGCTGTACAAGAACGGACAAATGCCAACCATATGTAATCTCACCCACTCATTGCACCTTCATTTAAATTATTATTATTATTAGTATTAGTATTATGTTTGTCAGTTGTTGAAGTAGTGTGTAGTGAAGATGGTTGCAGTGATGGAGACTGTGTAGTGAAGATATAGTGTCCGTCACTGTACCAATGCTGGCTGCTCCCCTTTCTGTTATGCTTGTAAAATACTTAAAATGCGCGCGCACACACACACACTCGTACACAAAGGAGGCACCGCTCTTGTGCCAGGTTAGTCCATTACGGGCTCACCACATAGCCCGTGCTGCTTGGAACTTGTTCCGAGTTCCGAGTAGCTGAATCTGTAACAACAACAACGTACACAAACATTATATACACACATGCACTAGACATTAGAAAGAACTATTTCAGTGTCAGAGTAGTTAACAGGTGGAATGCATTAGGCATTATTAATTCTATTGCGAACTCCATTACACTTTCATTGCAGTATAGTGAGATGTTGTTCATTGTGATTATCCATTTTGAGGAAAAAAATTTAAATGCATTAGGCAGTGATGTGGTGGAGGCTGACTCCATACACAGTCTCAAATGTAGATATGATATAGCCCAATAGGCTCAGGAATCTGTACACCAGTTGATTGACAGTTGAGAGGCGGGACCAAAGAGCCAAAGCTCAACCCCCGCAAGCACATCTAGGGAGTACACACACATGCACAGTTCTAATACGCATCAGCAAGGCGAGGCAATGGTAACATAAATACGCCTGCCAGCTGTGGAGAAGGAACACGTGGCGTAATGTTGCCCCTGTGACCCCGCACCTTGTGCCTCCAGCAGGATCAGATGACTGACTCTTCCTGTGTACAAGCATGTCCTTGTAGTTGCTTCTTGAGGTTCTCAGTGTGCTTCTTTGTGCTGCGTGAAGGTCTTCCCTCCCGGTCACTGTACGAGTGGTGATACTGGCACGCAGTGAGCACAACGTTCAAGAGTAATGCCAATGCAGCGTAGAATCAATGTCATCAACGTTGATAGCGTTGATTCAACGCCGAATCAACGCCACTCATCAATAGTGTGGCCACTGTGGAGACGCGTCACGGCGGCGCGTCAGTGGTTGTGGCTTGGCAAGGCTTCAATGTTGTCTTTTAAGATCATGACTTGATGCCCTTAGCTGCGCGGGCAGGATGTTGATGGTGTCAGCAGGTCCCTGCTGCTGCTGCTGCAAGGGTTATGTTTTAATAATCATTATTCATTGTCGGGGGACAGGCAGCTGGTGTATATGTACATGTTGGGCTTATATCGAGTAAGTAGTCGAACTACTTACCATCCCGTTTTAGTTTTCCCCATATTAGCCAGAAACGCTCTGCATGATAGTCACTTGGCATTGTACTTTTCCTCCCATGATTTATATAATCTTATATCCTATGTATGTATGTACGTACGTTTGCTTAAATAAAAATTATTATTATTATTATAACAAGCTAACTCCTGGATACCTATTTACTGCTAGGTGAACAGAGGCATTATTCCAAGTACTTCTACCACATTATTTGTACAGGTTAGGAACTCTGAGCTTACAATGTCCCCCCTCCCTCCCTCTCTCTCTCTCTCTCTCTCTCTCTCTCTCCCCATGAGCCTGCAGATATGTGAGGTAAGGTTGATCAATCAGCAGTTTTCTGCCGAGATTTTTCTGCCTTTTATATAGTCTCGTGACATTTGTATTATAACATATGTTTGCGTATACGAGTTTGGGTGATGAGACTCAAAGACTTTAGTGGCTTTTGATGTTTATTTTATATAGTCTTGATTACAGCAGTTCGTTGTTGTAAATGTAGCGACGTGTTGTGATAGCTGAGACGAGGCCTATAACAGAGAGCTGGGAGCTTGGCCGAGGCCTGGCGTAAAGTGCTCGAATGCGGCTGAACCAGAGCCAAAAATCAGTCACCAAAGGACCTCTCAAGAAGTTAGCAGACTCATTCTTCGCCAGAAAAGTAGGCTGCAAACGAACAAACTGCCCACCAAAAGAAACAGCTTTAAAAATACAGCTTTAAGAAACACGTCTCGAACTGAAGGGAAAATCATAAACCGAATTGAGGAAAGAGAGAGAGAGACCAAAATCCGGTCAAGAGAGCAGGAGGAGCAACACTGCCTGGAGGGAAAAACACACGAGACAACCTGTGGACCGGCACTGTGGAGGTGTCAACACACAACACAAGCAACAGAGGCTCCACCAACACCAACCGATAAGTGGTGACAGTATTAGGCTTGAGCTGCTGATCATAAACCAACTATGGCAAAAAATACAGGACAGCTCTGACTGACGCCAAAGAATCTAGAATGGAACCACCTGGGACTTCTCCCAGTTCACCAGGAACCTGAACCTGGTGACCTAAAATAGAATCAGATCCTTGGCCAGCTAACATGAGGGCTGACTGTGGGCCCCCACACCAGCCAGTCATTGAGGCAGGCCAACATACGAACCCCTAAGAGATGTAGCTGGACCACAATGACCCATGCTTACCTAGTAAACATGTAGGGGATGGGGGATCAGATTCAAGTCAAAGGGAAGAACTGTGAAGCGGTAAGGCTGACACCCCACAACAAAACCTTGTCAGTCCTTGAACCTGGGAAGCAGAAAAACATCCTGGAGGTCCAGGGACAGATCAAGGACGCTCCATACGTCTGCCGAATCCTGCTTCAGGACCAGGAACAACTGAGACACCCACAAAGGGATGAGGTCATCTCGAGTCCAACCAACCCACAATGATTTGCTGCAGTGCCTGGGCAGATTCCTCACCCTTAAGATTCAACCCCAAAAATAGGGAAATCATGACCAACTCCACAGGCTGAAAGAAACGACCCAAAAAGCCCATGGATTGTGGGACCACGAGCTGGCAACATGAGCCACATGACCCCCACAGTGGCATTGAAGAAACAAACCATGAAAGGGCCAGAACACACAAGCAGAACCATTCCACAATGCGATACATAGTTGCAACGTCGAGCAAAGGAGGCACTCGCACCAGGAAGTGCAATGGCCCAAGAATCGGATCCACCCTGAGGACCTACCTCGACTAACAGCATGCGAGGCACCCACCTTACCAAACCACATCGTAGTGGAGGCAGAACCCCAGCAAAACAGCAAGTGATCAGTAATGTGGCAATAGAAAGTAATCGCAGACATAACCTATGCACGGACATCCTCGGGAAAGAGGAGAGATGATTAGGGGAAAGCAGAACAAAAGGGTAAGAGACAAAGCTAAATCTAAAGAATAGCCCAATACAGCCTGTTGATGCACAAGATGGGTAAAATAAAATGCTTCCAATGGTCCCTGAAGAGGAGGGGGGCATGCATTTTGAGCAAGGCTGCCAAGGCCGGAACCACAGGTCTCGAGGCCTTCACACCTCCACATCCAGAGTGGACCGGAACGATGCCACATCCTCACAGAGCTGCTCAGAAAGCCCCTCCACGAGAACCCAAACATGCAAAACCACCAATTGCGAAAGCACTAATCGTCCTCTGTAATAAGTGCCTCAGAATGGTGCAGGCAGCTGCGAATGGAGCTACCATTTGCCTCTTTGCTCTGGCACTCTCCTTGGAGAGCACCAGAGCAAACAGGCCGGTTCCCAAGCAAAGCATAAAACGGAACTCGCTTGCCAATCAAGTATACAGCTCCTTGCCAAGCCCCGAAGGAGAGAGAGGGTCATCAGCCAGACAGGATAAACCTGAGACCTTACAGCCAATAAGCAGAGACAGACGTGTACTGAAAAGAGGTCCGAGTTCTGCAGGAGGTACCAAGAGAAATCTGTGGTAACCAATGAAGGCACAATACAGGAAGATGGAAACCTTTGAAAATATGACTCTCGAGGCATTGAAAGGGACTTTAAATCAAACCCAGCATCTGAGCAATGCAGACAATGAGTCACAATAATGTGGCTGAAGATATGGATGTTTTGTTCACACACTCGAGTCCATGGTTCATTTCTTTAGGAAATACAAAATTGCTGCATAAATTCATCAATTTTATTGAATAAACAAAAGTACAGTAAGGGGACCCTCTAATCATCAAAACTAAACTGAAGATTATATTTTTGACAAATTAATAATGGAAAATTTAATACATATTGAAACAAAGTTAAACAGAATTAGAGTTGGTAAAAATTGTCATAGTTTAAAAAGGCACACTTCTTGAAAATAAGGCATTTTCAATCAAAATTTAGCTTTCTCGATTTCTTTTAATTTCTTTCCATAAACTCAACAATATCTTGGCTACTGCCAAATGAATCTTCACTCACCAGACACACACACACAAAAGCAAATGACAGTAGGGAGACGGTGTGCAGGCCAGAAAACTTAACTAAATTTGGCACCACTGTGGACCAACATCCATTCATGCAACTAAGATATTGAACTAAAGAATACAATAGTAAAGACAATATTATATTGTCCCAAATAAAAACAATGTCTTGCAGAAAACAATGTCTCGGTATCAAAACTGGCAAGTAATTTTAAGTATGGTGTCTACAAGCAACTTTGAAACCTAATTATTAAAGACCAACAATAATTTCCTGCAACAAGAAGAGATGACAGCTTAATAAGCAGTTTGGATATGGTCGGTCCTTAGAATACTTGGAACAAATTTAACATTAGCTGTACAGCTCCATACAAGAGAGATGCCACACGTGGTGCCCATAGAGATGACAAGTAATTGTAAATCAAATTAGAGATAAATGAACACAAGTACAATAAATGCTTCACAAAAATATATTTGTACTCTATAAGTCCAAGGTCATGCGCCTTGAAAACATAAAAATTGAAATACTTGTATGTCGGTTTATTGAAATATACCTTTTCTCTGTACTGTACTGAACAGTGGCTAGTAAAACCAAAACCATACATCCTTCCAAGGAGGAAAATAAATATATACACTTTGAGCTGCATATTTGACCTTTGACCTTTGCAAGTTTAAAGGATCCTCAACACTTTTTTTTTTCTTTTTACAAAAAATGTTTGAAACAATCGGTAAAAAAAAATTGGGAAAATTATACATTTTGACAATGTTGTAGTGGAGTTTTGATATCAAAAAAAATTATGAGCTTTTTCTCGTAATATTTGAATGCATCCCTCTTCCCCAATGTGCGTTTGTTTATATATTACAGTCAGCAGTGGGACATATGGGAAGGAAGGCCTCAGTTGCAAATTTGTTTTTAATTTTTCAGGCAAAATGCATGATATTTGATCACTGCAATGTAAAATTAAGCATCACTAAATAAAATTCTCAAGATATTCTCACCAAAACAATTATTTTTCAGAGGATGAAAACTCTCAAACTCCTTTCTTATGTTTGCATTAATTCAACAAAGATTCTTTACTTATCATGCAATTCTCAACATTTTTTCCAATGTTACTTTAAATGCAGGTAAACACAATTTTTATTAATATTCAGTATTTGACTTTGGCATAATGCACCATATTTCATTTTAGCTATCACTCAACTTTTATATATACTGTATATTGTTATATATAACAAATAATCTCACTAAAATTCACAGGACATATGACATTTAAATAATTTATTATTAAAGAGCACGATCAAATTAAAATATAAACTCTTAAATAAGCCTGAATAATTAATTTGCAATATAACACTGAAACAAGCAGCATTTTTTGCCATATTCTTTTGGGGGTTAATAATTTGTTTCTCCATTTTCAAGTGAGCTGGTGCAAATATTTTCAGTTT
Organism: Procambarus clarkii; assembly: GCF_040958095.1. NCBI lineage: Eukaryota > Metazoa > Arthropoda > Malacostraca > Decapoda > Cambaridae > Procambarus > Procambarus clarkii. Next base: position 23,369,149 of record NC_091202.1, on the reverse strand, counting down.
CTATTGAACAGCATTTGTCAAACAAAAATTTTATCATAATCTCAATGTTTTATATTTGATCTTTGTTAACTCAATCAAGACCCTTAACATAAGTCAATAAGTAACTAATTATCAAAAGAAGGCACCAAATTGGGAAGGCTATGTACCCTTAACATAAATATTCAGTGAACTTTATACAGGCAACATAATAAATTTTGTTGTCTAGTTCCCCATAAATCCCACAAATAAGTGCCAAATACTGGCAGATATCTTAGCACCATAATACTTCTACTACTGTATAACAGTAAAATTATAAAATAAATACTGGCTACAGATACTTTTAAAGTACTGTACAACTAACGTAATGACAGGCATCATACACACACACAACACCTTTAACCCAAGGAAAATCTTGCTGTTTTTAAAGCACATGGCAATACAAAATAAGTACATGTAGTACTGATATTGCATTATTTGATATTTTACATTATAAATGCATTTTAAGAATATTTTGTATGACAAAATTATATACTGTACAGGGAATTCCCACTTTACTAACATTCTCTCAGGACCCCCCTGTACCCACTTCATGCATAAAATCATTGTACAAACTTTCCAGAATCCTCCCTTTGAATTTTGCGGCAGTGTGCTAACACATTCCCGTGGCAGGTGGAGTACTGTACAGTACTGTATTGTATTGTACAAAACAGCTGTTGGGTATTGTCAAGTCATACTCAACACTTTTCGACAGCTTATTTTCCAATTGTCAACACTATATACAGTATTGTATATATATATATAAAGTATATCATTTTGTTAGAATGTATTAACTTTGATTATGCCATATTAGCCTCATATAGGTTAGATTAGGTTTGTTTGGTTAAGATTAGGTTTGGCCGAGATCGATTAGCTAGCTTTTATAATACGTTGGTGAACCACTGTGTGCAAGATGTGACTTCTGTGAAACCCATGCTGCCTCAGTCAACATTTTCTTGCACCCAGACTAGCCGGTGCTGTACTTTCTTTGGAAAATACCATTAACAATGGCCGATAGGAAGACGAAGAGTGTTGATAATGCACCAGTGCCAAGGAAAAGGCAAGCCAGTACCTTGTCAACCCAGAGATGAAGTTAGCCAAGAGACTAGCAGAGGCATTTAAGCTCTCATATATGATGGTTTGGCAATTTTGGAAGAGCAAGACAACAATGCTGAGATATCAAAAGTTTCAAAAATTATATTTAATAGCCTTGCACCTTACAAGCAAATTTACCTGGAAAAGAAGATAGTTGTGCAAACTACTTTGAGAAAATATTTCCTAACAAAGTCTCTAGCCCAGCCTCTCAAAAAGTCACTATTAATTGCCTCAATATTCTTTAAGAAAAAGTCTGACCCAAAACCATCAACTTAGGCAGCAGCTAGTGACAATGATGATGACCCACAGGTGTTTGCCACCAACCCATTATCTCCCACATCAATCATAGCCAATGACACTGAAAATGATCAGCCACCCTCTGCCATGGATGAATCGCCACCCTCCTCCGATCCTGCATCACTTCCCTTTTTATATGTCCGAAAAATTTTGATTTTACAAAGGTTTTTGGTGACCCCGAAATGCATTTCCCATTTAATAGCATTGCATCTATGGAAAATCTCCGTGTCCCAAACAACTGCTTTACACACACACTTTCTCAGAATGTAACTTGTTCATAGTTGGGGAACTGCCTGTACTTCTACATAGTTAAAATATTGGTTGATATGAGTATTTTACAACTAAAATGTTACCTATCAAGAGTGCCCACAGACCTCTGTGACACAAGTGACAACACCACAGCAAAAGTACATTCATAAAATTCTCCACATTGGGAAATTTGTCGTAAACTATTAAAAGTTCTCTAGTACAGTATGTAAATTCTTAATGAGCAACTCGATATAATTATACATTCAATGCAAATCTAACAAGAATGTACTCAATGTCAAATCAGCATTGAAAAAGTCATCAATACTTCATCATATTACAGTGTTTGTTTATTATATATATATATATGTCCATAAGATGTATCATTCTGCCAGGGCTGCACTTTGCAAAACTTAAAAAATTATTACCCAGGAAAACATTTAAATCTCGGATAGCATCAAATACTTTGCCAAATACTCAATCTCCATCAGTAGAGAGAGACTCAAGGCTACACTCTTGAATATGAAAATATTATGTCACACTAGGAGATATTTTACGTCACTTGAGTGTGGCCTGGATCTTCCACAAGACTAAGTGTCTTGTGCGCTCATAGGTGAAGTACTGCTCAAAGTCAGTGGAGAGCTGCTCCATCGTCCAGTCAATCTGAGAGAGATTCTGAGAAGCCAGCCACTCGAGGCCCTGCAGGAAGTGCTCATAACATGGAGCTACGGTGTCCATGTCCTCTTGGGTGAAGACAAATCTGTCACAAGAAGCAAATACAAAGTTGATGGATGAACTTATGATTTATGCATTAATTTCAAACTTTTATGGTTTAGGCTTGAATAGGGTAAGGGCTATTGCAACTTTTATTCTGCATATTATAATTTATTAAGAATTATATTAATAAAGTAAAAGTGATGATAATTTACTAGTACTAGCAAATAAAATAAACTGATCAAGATTTAAGAAGAAAGAAATGCAATGGAACAATTAAAGGATCATAGAAAAAAACAGCATTGAATGTAATGAATCACCATTTGCTGGGTGAGCCCCGGAGGCTCTCTGGTGCTATTGGACTGATATTAGCTATATTAGTCTGGGGCTTCAGTCATACAGAGTTCTATGCCTACCAGGAACCATGAGCCAGAACCTGGTCCCCTCAGAGGCGAAGGGAACAATGACCTATAAAAACTCCACTCTTTGAGAGTATATTTATGGCTGCCATTGACCGAGGTTAAACACCCAGAAAGGTAGGTGCCTCAAAACAGACCCAGACTGGTAGAAAAGTGCAACCGTACAGTACAGTTACATCAACAACATTTCAAGCATTGGTTATGCACTTTTTATCAGAGTTGAACCTCACACTGAAAAAAATTCTAATGGAAGACATGAGACATGTCCTGCATGAATGGAAGAAACAAACAAAACAATCATAACGAGTAAGTAAATACTGTAATGTGAAGCATCAAGTTATTTTGCACAAAAAGATAAAAAATATAATAGGCTATTTTTCTTCATATGTTATCCAAGTCTTACTCACCTCTTTTCAAGAGCAACATACAAGCTTTTGTTTGGTGGGTCACTCATCAGACGAAGGATTGTTCTGAAGAAGGCATCAGTTAGCTGGTCATGGTACACCACTGCGGGGAAGATGGGAAAAACAAGAGTAATTTATGCAGTTTTCTCCTACAATTCTATTTCACAAGCTTTCCTTTTGTCTATGTCGCTTCACTATAGGTCAGCAGTGTGCTGACACTGCACTACAGGGTCAGCAGTGTGCTGACACTGCACTACAGGGTCAGCAGTGTGCTGACACTGCACTACAGGGTCAGCAGTGTGCTGACACTGCACTACAGGGTCAGCAGTGTGCTGACACTGCACTACAGGGTCAGCAGTGTGCTGACAATGCACTACAGGGTCAGCAGTGTGCTGACACTGCACTACAAGGTCAGCAGTGTGCTGACACTGCACTACAGGGTCAGCAGTGTGCTAACACTGCACTACAGGGTCAGCAGTGTGCTGACAATGCACTACAGGGTCAGCAGTGTGCTAACACTGCACTACAGAGTGAGAGAGAGTGCGAGAGAGAGCGCGCGCGCGCTCTCTCTCTCTCTCGCGCGCGCGCTCTCTCTCTCTCTCTCTCGCGCGCGCGCTCTCTCTCTCTCTCTCTCTCGCGCGCGCGCTCTCTCTCTCTCTCTCTCTCTCTCTCTCTCTCTCTCGCGCGCTCTCTCTCTCTCTCTCTCGCGCGCGCTCTCTCTCTCTCTCTCTCTCTCTCGCGCGCGCGCTCTCTCTCTCTCTCTCTCTCGCGCACGCGCTCTCTCTCTCTCTCGCGCGCGCGCTCTCTCTCTCTCTCGCGCGCTCTCTCTCTCTCTCTCGCGCGCTCTCTCTCTCTCTCTCGCGCGCTCTCTCTCTCTCTCTCTCTCTCTCTCGCGCGCTCTCTCTCTCTCTCTCTCTCTCTCTCTCTCTCTCTCTCTCTCGCGCGCGCTCTCTCTCTCTCTCTCTCTCGCGCGCGCTCTCTCTCTCTCTCTCTCTCTCTCTCTCTCTCGCGCGCGCTCTCTCTCTCTCTCTCTCGCGCGTGCTCTCTCTCTCTCACGCGCGCTCTCTCTCTCTCTCGCGCGCGCTCTCTCTCTCGCGCGCGCTCTCTCTCTCGCGCGCTCTCTCTCTCTCGCGGAGAGAGAGAGAGATGCGTAGACTGCACCTTCTCAAGGCTGCCAGAAAGTATTTACACAAGCTTCACAAGAGACTAATACACAAGATGGAGAGACAAGCAGGGATAACAGTAAAGATAATATGTGAACCAGATAACATTGGTAATATAAAGAAGTTAAGAAACATAAGTACATACAGCATTTAAGAACCTAATAGGAGGCTTTCAAATCCCTATACATTGTTATGGGAGATGATTACTAAAGTACACAGCACTGACATGGAATCTGCACCTTATGAAGCATACAAGGAAACTTGAGAAAATACAGAGGTCTGCAACTTGAGTAGTGCTTAAAGTTAGAGAGAGGAGCCATGAGGACAGAGTGAGGGAACTCACCCTCACATCTCTAAGAGGAGAGCAGAAACAATGGGGTATATAACTACTACATATAAGATACTGAGGGGAATAGACAATATGGACAGGGGCAGCCTGTTTAAATTGGAAGGACATAGGACCAGAGGACATTAGTGGAGGTTGCATACATCAGTTAAGTGCACCAGTCATGAAGTTTTACCATCAGCAGCCAGAAGGATCGAGACACTTTTTTTCACATCCATTATCTCGTCAATTGTGGCATGATTAAAGAAGTCAATCTCCTTCACTTCTACACTGGCCTTCAACAGATCCGTATTCCTTTTGATGTTGCGATCAATGAGTTCCAATATGTCACCGCGATCAATATCTGAAAAAACACACACATACTAACAGTAAATATAGTCGAGTCATAACAGGGTGATCAATGAACATATATTTAACACCCTTATCTTGAGTATATCTTGAGATGATTTCGGGGCTTTTAGTGTCCCCGCGGCCCGGTCCTCAACCGGGCCGGGCCCCTTAATAATAATAGGGGCCCGGCCCCTATTATTATTATTCCCCGTGTTGTACCCATTCATCCATGTAAATACTTCAACCATGTCAACTCCTTTCACTTCACTTTTTAAGAGAATTAAACTTTCTTAATCTTGTGCAGAGTCAGACACTGAGCCCAAAGGGCCAGATACCAAGGCTGAGGAGACAACCTTTGCAACCTTACCTTTAGGTCCTTCCGGGGCTTAGCATCCCCGCGGCCTGGTCATCGACCAGGCCTACTGGTCGACCTTCGTCAAACTTGCAACGGATCCAAATGGAACCATCTCCAAGTAGGCAAGAACCCGACACCAGGCTTATAGACTTGCTGGGATCCCGAACTAGCCAGTAGTTGAGGAAGGCCACAACACAACCACCCAACAGATCTAAAACAGGTCACCACCATCAACCTGGTGAAGGTCCACAACCCATTCTTTTGTTTAGATAGTACGTTTTGTAACTATGTGCACCATCGTACATACATAGACATACTCGACAATTAGATGATAGTAAAATTTAATACTATTCACTTCATAGAGTCTGAAAATATATATATAGTATAACACATATATGTACTATATTATGCCACCATCCAAAAATTGGAATGCAACACCAGGCAGACCTGAGCTAAAGTGGTCATACAAAAGTGGTAAGCAATATGTAGCCATCAATGATATAACCTCTTCCACTCTACCACTAACTGTAGGAGTACCACAGGGTAGCACCTTAGTATCTCTGCTATTTCTTATATACATCAATGATTTGTCAAGTCTCTACCATTCTTAAACCTATACTATTTGCTGACAATACTACCTTCATCTATTCAGACCCCAACCCAAACACACACACACACACACACACACACACACACACACACACACACACACTAAATAATATTGTAAGAAACTAATTAAAACCATCCACTCATGCATGTCAATCAAACTCACACTAAACATAGAAAAGAACTACATTTCAATTGGAAGTAAATCATCAAACCAAATTTACCTTTAGATAGACAATGTTAACATTAGCATTAAAAATTATAAAAATAAGTTCCTTGCCCTGTACAGAGACAAGAGACTAAACCTCAGCACTCACATACTACACCCAAAATAACAGTTGAATGTAATGAAACGCCATTTTCTGGGCGAGTCTCCCCAGAGCTATCCAGGCTGATATGAATATCCTCAACTTTTGCATCAGTCGATGTGGGTGGAGTTCTAGGCCTACCAGGGATCACGAGCCAGAACCTGGCCCCCTCAGAGAGGCACGAGGAGCAATGGCCCATAGAATGCACATGTGATTTTGGAACATTCTATATCTGCCATCGACAGGGACAGGCACCCAGAAAGCTAAGCGCCCCAAAACAAACCCCTATTCTGGTTAAAAATAATGAAAATAGATAAACAAGTGGACAGAACTCCCCAAATGAAAACGAGCAAACGAGCATGACGTCACACGAGATGCACCGCATGTCTGCGCAACTCCCTTCCCAGAAGGGGGAAGGGGGGAACCCCAGACCCCCCTTGCCGGCGATCCACACCCCCAGTTCTGAGGCTGAATATCAAAATACACGAAAACTGCCGACTGGAGGGAGGGAGGGAGGGAGGGAGGGAGGGGGAGAGGGTTGCCGGGGAGCCTCTGGGACTCACCCAGAAAATGGCGTTTCATTACATTCAACGCTGGTTTTCTTGGGGTAGCCCCTACAGCTCCCTGGAGCTACTTCACCAAAGACGAAAAATAAAGAAGACTTACCCAGGAGGCAGTTGGTGCTCACATCTCTACTCGAAGTCAAGACAACGGCTGCAACCGCCAAACAAATGCGACACAAGCCCGTCTAGGCCCAGACATATTTACGAGGTAGTGTGCAACCAGGACCCTGTATGACCGCCAAAAACCTGGTGCCCGAATGTCAGCCCAGAACATGTTACCAAAGATGGCAGCAAGAGCAGCAAACTTACGAATGTCATGGGCACGGGGATAGACCACAGGCTAGTTAGACTTAATAACCCTGTGGACGACCTGAGAGACCCATAACCACGAACAGGGAAGAAGGGAAACCGGATCAACCCAAAGCTCGTCCCCGGACACAGAAGCCGTGGAGCGCAAATAACGACGGATGGCTGCAACCGGACACAACACATGATGCACCCCCGGCCTGACCAATCAAGCATCAACAACCCAAGGAGCCCTCTGGAAAGCAGCAGTCTCATTCTTCGGCAGGAAAGGAGGAAACGGCTGTAGACGAACAAACCTATCACCATGACCAAAATAGCAGAAACCCCCTGCGCCGGAGAAGAGTATGAAGCTCTGCAACCCAACCCCCAGAAGCCACCAACAGGAAAAAAACCTTAGAAAAAAAATCCTGAACCGAAGGGGCCACAACAAACCGAGGAGAAGAGAGAGAGGAGAGAACTCTGTCCAAAAGACCAGCACGGCATAGGGGGCGCATGAGCAGGCCGGAGGTGAAACAACGCACGAGACAGCTTGCGAAATGGTGTAAAAGTAACACCTATACCGAAAGCAAGCTGCAGCGGCTCCTCCAGCGCCGCACAATACGAGGCGACAGTATTTGGCATAATATGACTGTCCTGGAACAACCACAAGAGAAAAGACAACACCACCCAAACCGAAAGTGAAGTACTGTACAATGACGAAGAGTCAAAAATAAACAGAAGGACCTCCAGGAAGCTTCATACTGCTGCAAAGATGAAGCCCGCAGGTCACCATCAAGGAAGCCACCTGATTACCATACAGATGGTGATAAATTTGAGTTAAAAATATCTGCTGAAAGAGGCGGAGTCACGGAAAAACCGTGGCTCCAGAAAAACCGGAGCCACGGTTTCCTATGTTCCCCGGAATACGACCCCACCAAATCTTTTAACAACCAGGTATCCATTTTACTGTTGGGTTAAACAGAGGATACAGTTAAGGATTGACGCCCATTAAATCCTCCCCGGCCAGAATACGAACCCAGTTGTCGAACAATACTCCCTACCCAGAGCCAAACAAAGGCCACGAAACCCCAGCTGGCCCCAAGGGCGGGGTCAATGCCGAGCAGCAGTACAGTGGTACCTCGGAATGCGATTGTCCCTGTATGCGAGATTTTCGGAAGGCGAGGTGTATTTACTCCAAAAATTTGTCTCAGAAGGCGAGGGTTACTTCGGGAGGCGAGTTTGGACGCGAGTTTGTTGATACGCGTACAGCCGACCTAGCGCGTTCGTCGCCCCTCCGCCCCTCAGTTTATTATTGTCTCGCGCTCAGTGACTACCCCCACATCAATTCTTCTCGCGGATTTTCAGTGTTTTGTTGGATTTTTGGTGATTTGTCTATACAATTTGTTATTATATATCTCACCATGGGTCCCAAGAAAGCCAGTGGTAAGGATAAAGGCCAGAAAGCTCATGTGAGGATGACAATAGAGGAGAAACAAGAGATCATTCGGAAGCATGAGAACGGTACACGTGTTGTTGAACTTTGTAGGCAGTACAACAAAGCCACATCAACAATATGCACTATACTTAAGAAGAAAAATAAGATTATGGGTGCTAAAGTGGCAAAAGGAGTAAGAACATTAACGGCACAAAGACCACAAATACTTGAAGAAGTGGAAAAGTTGTTATTAATTTGGATACACGACAAGGAGTTGAGGGGTGATAGTGTTTCGGAGGCCATTATTTGTGAGAAAGCCAGGGTGTTGCACGAAGACCTTCTAAAGAATACCCCTGCAACGAGTGATGCAGATAAGAAAGAGTTTAAGGCAAGCAGGGGCTGGTTTGAAAAATTTAGAAAGAGAAGTGGTATCCATAGTGTTACAAGGCATGGGGTTATGTGATGTGATTATGGAAGGGGACTCCCCTTCCAAACAGTAACTCCTCTCCTCCTCCCCCCTCCTCACCATCTTCCATACGCCTACAGCACTCGACAGCAAGGTAAGTAATAACTGGAACACAGTTTTGTAGGTTTATTTAGATGAATTAGGTAAATTAGGTATAAAAATTTAGTTTGATGTGGGGTTTTTGGGGTAGTCAGGAACGGATTAATTCATTTCCCTTTATTTCTTGTGGGGAAATTAACTTCGGAATGCGAGTTTTCGGAAGGCGAGGCGTCTCCAGGAACGGATTAAACTCTTATTCTGAGGTATGCCTGTAAATCCTTACGGGAGTAAGATCCCAAAGGCCCTAGGGAAGATAACCTTAGAACCCAAGGATAGTACCAACAGAGCACTTAGGAAGGGTAGCCCTAAGTGCATTCAGCCCCAGTACACTAAGTTCACCAGGCCACTGCACCACACTCAGCCGGCAACACCACAAGGGCACAAATGCCTGACAGAAAACTGAAGCCAGAGTCGACAACCACCCCAGACAGCTTCAGTCTACGAACTGGAGTGTGTGTAGCCGGTGCAGGGGTCTGGGGCTCCCCCTCCCCTCCCCCTCTCGGGGAGAGGCGGGAAGGAGAGCTGCAGGGACAAGTGGCGCAACAGTGGTTGATGACGTTTGCTTGTTTCCTTGTTTCTTTTGGGGGAGTTTTGGTTTCTCTGTTCCATTTGACTTGGGATGCCTATCTTTCTGGGTGCCTAACCTCAGTCAATGGCAGACATGGAATATTCCCAAACACAGGGGGGTTTCCTTAGGCTATTGCTCCCTGCACCTCTCTGAGGGGAAGGGGGGCCAGGTTCTGGCTCGTGGTCCCCGGTAGGCAGAACTCCATTGACTGAAGCCCCAGATTAAGGTAGCTAATATCAGTTTGATAGCTCCAAGGAGCCGACGGGGTTCCCCCACAGAAAAGAATGGTAGATGGTTGAAATAAGCAAGAAGTTTGTGGGTTTCAAAACTGACTGTAGTTTCAAAGTGTCATATGACAGTATTGGGAAGATGGAACACCATGAGCATAGCTTTTTCCTGTAACTACACTTTGGTAATTACCCTCTGAAATGTACAAGAACAGAGTCGACCAGAAGGGACTAATCAAACCTGAAAATAATTACAATACAGGTTAAGTATGTGTGATGATCTGTGGATTTTCTTCTAATGATTCCTCTCCAAGTTCAAGTATGTTTATTGAGACAAGAAAATACATGTCAAAGGAATAGAGTAGCTTAGGCTATTTCTACCCCCTCTACTTCAAGCCCCTCAAGGGGAGTGCACAGTTTCAGTGAGTACAAATCAAATCATGATACAAGAATCCCATTTAACATTGCAGGTTAATATAGCAAGCACAGCATGTAAGTGTTACACTCATGGGGCAAAGTGCTTGTAGCTCCTAAGTATTCTGTCTATCATACCATTATCACACATCCAAACACTTTGATGTGGTACACTACTTATGATCCCTCTCCCTAAGTTTATATGACAACTACACATTACTGACTCATCATCTTAACATACTATTCCTTCTAACAATCATAATCATGGCATAACAACATGCATATATTTATTAGTAAATATGTTTAGTTGTTGCTGACCATAAAAGACTTAAAAGATCTGAAGATTATTGGAAAATATAATTTCCTGAAATATGAACTACTGAATATGAATGCAAGATATTTAAAAATTAAAAGAACATCAGTTACATGCAGGGAGAAATTATGGAAGATTTCCATAAATAAGAAATTATCCAGCACAGAAGAGTAATTTTTGAAAAACTAACCTGAGATAATGACTTGCTTGGCTAGCATGGCAGCCACTATAGAGGTGAGACCAACTCCTGAAGCCACCTCCAGAATGTGTGCGTCTCTGAAGATGTCTGGATTGTTAAGAATAAAATCCGCCATGAACAGGGCTCCACGCCACACTTGCTCACCCACCAGGTCGAGGGTCGTAGCACTCTGGTGTTCTGTTGGCAAAACATTAAATATTTTAATCACATTACCATATTTTTAATCTACATTAGCTTAATCAAATAACCTGTTCCCATTATTCATCTGGGTGTCTTGTACAGTCAACTTAACTTAACCAACTTAACATAATACAGTACAAACCATCCACTCATAATACAAACACTCATCCAGTACCCAACCATTTCTGTCCCACCATCCCACCTGGAAATCGAACTCAGGTTCCCTGATTGTGAGTCAAGACCAAAGTCAACTGTACTACCAGAACCTGACGTTGGTCAAAGTACCCTATTTGTGCTTGTGACGAAGGCCGAGGGTAGTTACCGAGGGCTTCAAACTCAGATACAGTAAGTACAGTACCTTGAAATCTCAAGTACTGCCTTCCCAGTTTGGAGTAGTAACGAAATTACCACGAGATGGCAAGGCAAGACATGGATACCCTATTAAACCACGCATCCCATACCAAAGCGCTGGACACCTTATGACAAAATAATAAAATTCCCCAAATGTGTGTGTTAGCTTTGCCAATACTGTACATAGTGACCTACAGTACTTTCAACCTCACCAATTACACTACAATAAAATATAGTATAGGGGCCTCATAGCCTGGTGGATAGCGCGCAGGACTCGTAATTCTGTGGCGCGGGTTCGATTCCCACACGAGGCAGAAACAAATGGGCAAAGTTTCTTTCACCCTGAATGCCCCTGTTACCTAGCAGTAAATAGGTACCTGGGAGTTAGTCAGCTGTCACGGGCTGCTTCCTGGGGGTGGAGGCCTGGTCGAGGACCGGGCCGCGGGGACACTAAAGCCCCGAAATCATCTCAAGATAACCTCAAGATAAGTGTAACAAATTAAAGTTTAATCCTTTCATTGACCATGCAAACTGGTCCCCTGAGGATCTATCTGTAATGTTGATTTGTTTGATATTTTTTACACATTTCAACTATCAGCATCTCTTAGAAGACAACTTACCTCTTTCTTTTGGAATGAAGAGGTTTTGCTCTAAGATCAGTTGAAGGCAACAGACGTAGGAATTATCCACACAAACACAATGATGAACATGCAGACAACAGCAAGAAGAAAACACAAAATGAGTGTCAATACACAGGTTAAAAGGTGCAACCGGGCAATATCAAATGCACATTCTAATAAGCAAAATATTAACAGCATATATTATTCTCTCAACTAAATTAATCATGCAGGAAATTTGACAAATAAGCAAGACATAACAAATAAACAAAAATGTAATACTTTACTGAATTAATATTAGGCAACTTAAATATTAATATTACCATAGTGGCATAAAATACATGCAACAATAATGGATAAGGCAGTATTAAGCTAATAGGCTCGAAAAAACAAATTTGGCTGAAAAGCTCCGGGCTCAGCCTAGCCCGTGCTGCACGGGGGTTTTACTCCCAAGTAGCTGCATCTAAAACAACATGCAAAACTTAGCAAGAGTAGAGCACACAAGCCATGAAACTAACATGCACAACACATCTGAAATAGTGCATAACACACATCACACTTGCATAATGTATCAATACCACTACTATCACCCTATACATACATTAGGGTGATAGTAGCAATACATTAATTCCATTTTTAGGTTAAAGTCACCTGTCTCTGGACACTTAAGTTATAGACATTCTCTGTAGACTAATTTTTTGTTTATATTGTATTAGATTCATTGCAAAGGTTACAGTATGAATCAAGAGACATTGTTCTATAAATGTACACCTGACTGCAAGCTGTACAGTACATGTAATTGTAATGGAGATGATGATGATTATGAATAATTCTAATATATGTACATTGGTTATATTAAATGATATAACGTATGATATTGCATTTTATTTGTATAAAGCCACTAATCATAAACAGCATCTCAAGCAGATCTTAAAACTAACAATATGATCATGTGATAAGAGTTGAGAGCTATTAACGTAATATTACTAATACAGAATAGGAAAATCCAAGAGAATTTAAAAATTCACACAGTGGAATATGAGCTATAGATTATAACATATGTAACAGCAATTACATAAGAAATAATCTTTGAAGAGAAAAATAACACACGCACAATTGGCTTATTTAGGATGAAGACTATATAAGGGATTTGTGTGTTTTGGCACGGTACAATTTCAGGCTCAATAAGCCACAATGTAAGACAGATCAACTCAGACACTTTTTCACCAACAAGATGGTGATGGTTTCAACAAGATGGTTAACCTATGGAATTGCCATCCTGCCAAAGCCATGTGTGTCAATTATCATGTTATTAATCAGGGTCATAATAATAACTGCAGGGTCAATAACCCTGCAGTTATTGTCTGGTGTTCAAACAGATGTAGGCATGTTTTGGGGGGGAAGCGCCTTGGTAGCTCCTGTTAGCTATCTCACTATGATTACTCCATATACAAGTCACATTAGTTGCAGGAGTTTTGTTTGGCCTTTCAGGGACAAGAACCAGAACCTGTACACCCCCTCCCCCCCTCCCCCTCACACAGAGTCGTAAAGAGCAAATACATTCTGCCATCTCACCGGAAAAGCATCCAGAAAGTCAGAGAAGTTTTACAGACAACTGCTGTGTTCACAAGACCCAGTCTCAAAACTGTCAAACCCCTCCCAAAATGACTATCAAAACCAAATAATTCACTCAAAACTAGCTTAAGCACGTTAGTACTGATCGCCGCCATGAGGCGTCCTGGGGCTCGGTTCTGTTGTCTAATGTGGTGCTCGGTGCATCACAGTAGTTTTCCATGGTCACCATCTCTCACGGCAGGTCCCATTTTCTAAGCCAAGTGCTAGCTATTCTAGGACGTGCTCTGTGGGGGCCATTTGTTTGTGTATCACTCCAATATAGTACTGTATTTGCCTCATGAGCATGTTTTCTATTGAGTGTTGTTGTGTGGACTTTGCTTTATGTGCTTCAAACAACATGCATCTAACAGTTACTTCCCCTGGGTGTTGATTTAGAACCACCCCTTGCATTTACAGTAACTTCTCAGGTGTGTCCACCGTTCACCCTTTTGAGGTCCAGCTGTGAAGCATCTTACCTTGGGTATTTCAAGGGTCACTTTATTCCTCTATTTTGGCCTGCAGTTGGGGCATTCAAGCTGTGTTGGAGTGTGCTAGGGGGTTCACATACTTTGTTTATTCAGCATGCTGGGGTTGTCATTTGCAGCCCCTAGTCCATAGAACTGATTCTGGTTCCCCAATTCTTTTGGCGAGCATCCCCAGTGCCTGGGAGTACATGTCTGGCTTATTACTGGCAGGCCCTAGTATTACCCCATAGGTCCCCAATCAGGTCACTTATACATAAAAGATGGCCAGTTGAGCCTGCTCTTACCATTTGTGACTTAGAAGGGTGTCTATGCACTTTGCTACATGGTAACGATCATTCCTTTTGCCTCCGCCATGCTGCCTGTTAGATCAGCAATACTCATGACCCTGAATCATGAAAGGTTTGTTCCACACGGGTTCTAATCCTATCTGATCCTACTTCTGCGGAGGAAACATATCAGGCAGTTGCTGCTTTACAGGCTCCGTTTGCCCAGGTTCAACATTCACAGCTTTGTGCTCAGTTGATTGCTCTGGGATTGCCCTGGATGGTGTTCAGGGACCCAAAATTGGAGGTGTTGGTGATCTACACCTTGGCTCCAGCCATGTCTCCTCTTCCATCCCTGACAGGTATATACCCTGCTTCTCTGCTTGAGGACTGCTTGTTTGTGTCTGCTCTCGACATGGAAGTGGGGCGAGTGGCAGCTTCATATATACAGCTGCCTGTGCCATTTACAACTTATCGCAGATCACGGGCGCATACGCACTTGGCGATGGTCATGTGTTTTTTATTCTTGCTGACTGGCTGCAGCGGTCTTCTCTGGGATGCTTGCACCCATCCTTTGGGAGGCAGTGGCAGCCTTTTATGCAACTCGCCTTGTCAGTCAGCAGGCCATCCTAGCCCAGTCTTTAGATTCTGCTTGGTCCTTAGCCCTTTTGTCCTCCTTCCCTTTTCAATATTCCTCTTTCCTGAGGATATTGTTGTGCAGTTTCTTTTGACAGTGGTTACTTCATGCCATCTGATTTCTTTGCCCTTTCAGCTTGTGTGTGTTTTTTTTTTTTTTTTTTTTTTTTTTTTGCTGTCTTTATGTTAGCTCTTACCTCTGGCTGTAGGGTTGGGGAGCTTTAAGATCTACTCGGGAGAGGGGTTCTGTTCCTATGGCCCAGGCAGGTAGTTTGTTCATTTGCAGCCTTCTCTGTTTCTAGCAAAAAATGGGTCAGTGGGATTCCAGAGGGGTCATTTGGTGAATGGCACTTGGTTGGTTTAGCTGGGGAAAGGAATCATTTCTTACATTCAGTAGAGACTCTTAACCAAAATCTGCAGCCCACTGGTTCTGCATCAGTGGCTGCTTTGTTGGTTGACACTTGTTTCCTTAGTTCTCTATTCTAAGGCTTTTATTTCTCAGTTTGTGTACTGTGTCATTAAGTCTAGCCAGCTTTCAGTCTACCCTCAAGCCCATGTTCCTAGATACCCAGCTTGGCTGTAGACTTCTCCAACATGTACTAATGGGCTTATTTTCTGGCTTGAAGATTTTAATGTTCTAACAGGGTCCTGAAGGCCCAATATTTAGTCAATGTTCTTGGTCATGGTTAGCCATGTCTCCTAGCCTGAGTTCTCTTCTTTGTCCTAGTGTCTGGTGCCTCTCCTCCTTTCTGCTAATTCCTGTTTTTGTTATCTGTGGTTAATTAGCTTTAGGGAACCACCAGTCTCTCACTCCAGAAACCCAGAATTGAATCTAATAAAATTCCTCTTTCTGGAGGAGCCCCAGTGGCTGATTCTCTTCCACCCCCCCTCCCTCTAGGTTTGTCAGTTCATCGTTGGATCGTTCATCAGCTCTAGAACCAAGAGGGGGAACCGGCTGAGGGTTGGGGCCAGGTTGCCTTCGTTTGTCGCGTCAAAAGAAATCACCACCTCCAACTACGCTGCCACGCATAGTTGGAGGTGGTGTTTGGTACTAATGAGTTTTTAGCTAGCTTGAGTGAATCCTTTGTTCTGAGTAAATCTTATGCAGAGTTGTTTGGTGGTTTCAAGGCTTTTTCTGTGAACCCTCCAGTTGTCTGTAAAGCTTTGCTGTCTTTCAGCCATTTTTTCTGGTAGATTGGCAGATTGTCACTTGTTCCCTGAACCTGTAAGAGGGGCCCAGGTTCTGACTCTGGTCCCAGTAGGCCAAACACAACTTCCACAACTGATTTTACTCTTATTTTTGTTTTTAATTTTGTTACTCTTTTAGTAAGAATAATCTCAGCAAGATAGCTTCAGGGATCCACTGGGCCTCCTCCAGAAAGAGGCGTTTCATTACATTCAATGCTGGGTTTTTTAATCACCAATGTTCATAGACCAGTAACTGTCCAGATAAAGGCAACCTTATCATAGTTTTAATAATGGTTTCATAAAGGTTAGTATAAAAATCACACTGGTAAATGATATAAATCAAACCACTGCATTATTGAACTGTTAAGCTAACCAATGAGCACGACGCCTTCTTTTTTGTCAAGGTCCTTCTTCCTGGTGACTTGAAGATCTCCATCAGAGTCTATGACAGGTGATAGGATGGGAATCTTGTCCACCACCATATATGGTGGGTACACAAAATCAAATCTTGAAAGCACAGCTGTGGAGAGGAAAAATGTAAATTTCAATGGCCTAATCTCTCTCTTGATTTTTGTTACAATTTGTGTTCTCAAGCATAAAGCTACATACACTGTACTATATAGATTAGCAATTTCCAATCTTTCTTATTTTCTTGCAGGGAACCCCTGAAATATTTTGTAAAATCTCAAATGTACCTGGCCGACACATTAGGTTCTACAGCGAGCTCTACCTGGCCGACACATTAGGTTCTACAGCGAGCTCTACCTGGCCGACACATTAGGTTCTACAGTGAGCTCTACCTGGCCGACACATTAGGTTCTACAGCGAGCTCTACCTGGCCGACACATTAGGTTCTACAGTGAGCTCTACCTGGCCGACACATTAGGTTCTACAGCGAGCTCTACCTGGCCGACACATTAGGTTCTACAGCGAGCTCTACCTGGCCGACACATTAGGTTCTACAGCGAGCTCTACCTGGCCGACACATTAGGTTCTACAGTGAGCTCTACCTGGCCGACACATTAGGTTCTACAGCGAGCTCTACCTGGCCGACACATTAGGTTCTACAGCGAGCTCTACCTGGCCGACACATTAGGTTCTATAGCGAACTCTACCTAGCCGACACATTAAGTTCAACAAGGGGTAAATTACAAAATATACATGCAAAGCAGTGGGTTAATAAATAATAACTTACACTTTTGAATAAAATATTACAAGAGTATTATTGTCTCTTTTCTATTTACTAATTACCGTACTGTTAACATAAAAAATTACCAACATTTTGACTTTACGTCTGGCTGACTGATTACAGTGTGTGAATATTATAATGATTCTGCATTATGTAACTGCTTTTATATACTGTAGTTTTAATGAAAAAAGTTACACTTTGTTAATAATACATACATACACAATGAGAAATTCTGTAGGAGCCGTGATAAGGGTTCAAACCTATCCGGTGGGCGTTCCCAAGCACACGCCCCAGACAATCAATATAAACAAATATAAACAAATCAATAACATTTTAATAGAGTAACAGTGATTCTAACTGTCTTCTAATTTTGTGAAACTTGGGTGAGCTTCATTAAACACAACAACTTAGTTCATGGTTGCATCATTGTTTTATTAGTAGGTCACATTAAAACCCAAATACTGTAATCTTAATTTTTTACTTAACAAAAGTAGTACAGTACTAATTTGCACTTTCTTTTTCACAACATTTTAAATACAGTATTCTGAAGGAACACAGACATGAGCTGGTTGGTAATCACAGAATGCTGGTTGGTAATCACCAACACAGACATTTTGCCTTGCGTTTAGGGCATGTGACCTCGACCTCGGATTCCAGACGTGAACCCTCTGCCTCAGGTTCAGGACACAAACCCTCTACCTTAGGTTCAGGCTCGTGCTACACCGTAGTGCACAGGAAAAGCTACCAAGGGTAAACAACGCACCATTTAGCTGAACAGAGGAGGCCACTTCAAGTGTGTAGCTTCAGGGAGCCACAAGGGACACCCTCAAGAAAACACTGGGAACAAAGATTCCCCACCAAATATTACAAACAATGCAAAATGCATAGGGGCAATTTAGGCTGTTAAGGGCATGAGCAGTGTGCCATATGGTGAAATATTAAAGAAACTGTTCATGACTTTTGTTAGACCAAAGCTAGAATATGCAGCGGTTGTATGGTGCCCATATCTTAAGAAGCACATCAACACACTGGAAAAGGAGCAAACACATGCAACTAAATGGCTTCTGGAACTGAAGGACAAGAGCTACAAGGAGAGGTTAGAGGCATTAAACATTCCAAAATTAGAAGAAATAGAGGCGATATGATCACTATGTACAAAATAGTAGCAGGAATCGACAAAATTGATGAAGAATTCCTGAGACCTGGAACTTCAAGAACAAGAGGTTATGATTTAAGCTAAACAAAGCTGCAGAAGAAATACAAGAACATTCACTTTTACAAATAGAGTGGTAGACAGTTGGAACAAGTAAGGTGAGAAGGTGGTGGAGGCCAAAACCGCCAGTAGTTTCAAAGCATTATATGGCAAAAGAGTGCTGGGAAGACGGAACACCACGAGCATAGCTCTCATCTTGTAACTACACTTAGGTAATACAATGAGCACAACCCTTAACATAAGTTATGTAACACAAGGGTTACACAACTCTGTGTAACCCTTTTATGAAAATCCAGACTGCTCTCATCCACAAAGTCTCACAGAAGAGCCAATGACCCATGGACTACTAAAGATGAGGCACCTTTCACAGGAAGCCAGCCTCTCAGACACAGTCACCCAAACCACCAGAGAAAGCAACTGTGGCCAAGCAGGGGCAACACCAATGAGCACCTAAAAATGATCACCCTAGGCACAAGCAGTTTGAGGTGACTAAGAGTCCATGCAAGAAGCAAGGAATAAATATACTGTATATATATATATATATATATGCATTGTGAAACAAATGTTAAAATACAGTACAAATACTGTACACAAGAAAATGGCCTCTGTAAGCCAAAAACAGCATCTAGGATAGATGCTGTTATGCTATGTTATGCTAGCATAACATAGCATAACAGTTATGCTGTTATGCTAGCATCTATGATAGATGCTGTCAACACTATCTGAAAAAACTTGGACTCTAAGGGCGCTGGGACGGAAAGAGGAGCATAACAGCAAATGTCTTGGGCATTCATGCCAGGCAAATGACCAAGGCTCATGCCTTATGTATGGAGGAGGAAAATTCACATTTCCCTGGCGGTGCGCAGGTAGAGCTAACGAGAGAATCATTTCACGATTGAGTGATTTATTCACCTTAGGAAACAAGACAGAAAAGCCCTAACCTTTGTTTACCTTGCTGTTTTGTATGTTTTGGCTTACTCACCTTTCTGGTAGCCTTTTCTGGTTAAAGGTATCTAAGATTCCCTGTTCATTGTGCCTCTTTATACGGGGGCCAGCTTTTGGGATCCGGTCCCTGGTAGGTTTACAATGACTTGCAAGGGAATGGATGGAATTGGGTGGAGCTATCCAGGTAGCAAGCATCAAAGAGCCACCATAGGAGCCCCTCCCAGATAATAATATTTTACACAGAATGGCTGATGAATGGAATGAACATAATGGGAGATTAGTCGTCGTTACCACCATTAGAAGCGCCAAAATTAATATACTAAAGATTAGAGAAAAGACTGGAAACCACGAGCGTCGTTCTCAGCCTGTAACTACACTTGTAGGATGTGGTATAATACAGCAGTTACATGGTATACTACGGCTAATGAAAATACAGTAAATTATACAGTAATGACAGTATATAACCCTACAGTGGGTACATTATCATACAGAAATATCACAGCAGTGAGAGGCAGAAAGAAATTTTTAGAAAGGGTAGCAGACATATGTAAAACAGAACCAGGGCTATTCTATAAATTTATTAAAAGCAAATTGCAGGTAAATTATAAAATCCAGAGGTTGAAAATGGGGACAGATTCAGAGAATGAAAATTAAATGAGTGAAATATTAAGTTCCAAAGTGTGTTTGTGCAAAGTGAAGTTTTCAGAAAATCAAACACTATGAATTTCAGAGAGTAACAGAATACAGTACAGTACTTGTACATAGAGGTGTCTTAAGATGAAATGGAAAAAATGCTCAAGGAGCCAAGTACAAACAAAGCAGCTGGCTCAGATGGAGTATCACCTGGAAACTGGAACATATTGGAGGGGTGACAGGTAACCGTCTAACATAGATGAAAAATTTTCTGATAGAAAAATGAAGGCAGTAATCAGAGGCAATGTATCGGACTGGAGAAATGTCACAAGTGGAGTACCACACATTTCAGTTCTTGCACCGGTAATGTTCATTGTCTACATTAACGATCTACCAGATGGAATACAGAATTATATGAACATGTTTGCTGATAATGCTAAGATAATAGGGAAAATAAGAAACTTGATTGCCATACTCTTCAAGAAGACCTGGACAAAATAAGTATATGGAGCACCACTTGGCAAATGGAATTTAATGTGAGTAAATGCCATGTTATGGAATGTGGAATAGAACACAGACTCCACACAACCTATAAATTATGTGAGAAATCTTTAAAGAATTCTGATAAAGAGAGAGATCTAGGGGTGGTTCTAGATAGAAAATTATCACCCGAGGATCACATTAAGAACATTGTGCGAGGGGCCTATGCTACACTTTCTAACTTCAGAATTGCTTTTAAATACATAGATGGCAAAATACTAAAGAAAATGTTTATAACTTTTTTTAGACCAAAGCTGGAATATGCAGTGGTTGTGTGGTGGTCATATCTTAAGAAGCACATCAACAAACTGAAAAAGATGCAATGACATGCCACTAAGTGGCTCCCAGAACTGGAGAACAGGAGCTACGAGGAGAGGTTAGAGGCATTAAATATGCCAAAACTAGAAAATGGGAGAAAAAGAGGCGATATGATCACTATGTACACAATAGTAACAGGAATCGATAAAATTGATAAGGAAGAATTCCTGAGAACTGGAACTTAAAGAACAAGAGGTCATAGATAACGAAAAAACGAAAGAGATAACGAAAGAGATAACGAAACAAAGCTGCTCGAGAAACATAAGAAAATTCACTTTTGTAGACAGAGTGGTAGACGGTTGGAACAAGTTAGGTGAGAGGGTGGTGGAGGCTAAAACCGTCAGCAATTTCAAAGCGTTATATGACAAAGAGTGCTGGGAGGATGGGACGCCACGAGCGTAGCTTTCATCCTATAGCTACACTTAGGTAATTACACTTTTACACTTGGGTAATTACCTTGAGTTCCGAGAGAATGTGTATTTGAGCTGAGAACCCCACCTCAACTGATTTTTCAGGCATCGTTGTGTACAGGAGTCTTTGCAGATAATGCATATAAAAAGGCAAACATAGTTCAAATTTACAAAAATAGTAACAGAGAAGACCCCTCTTAATTATAGACCTGCATTATTGACAAGCGTGATAGTCAAAACACTAGAAAATATAATTAAAACAAAATGTGAAGAACACCCTGGAGAGAAGAATATAATGGGACAGACAATATGGTTTTCTAACAGGAAGATCCTGTGATAGAGCTCAAGTTCTACAATAGAGCCACATCAATTTTACAGGAGAAAATAGTTGGGTTGACTGCATTTATGTGGATGTAAAAAAGGCTTTTGATGAGGTTGTTCTGGAAACTGGAGGAGTGACAGGGAGACTTCCGACATGAATAAAAAATGTTAGCTACTAGGGAAGTTAACAAACTTAGACCCTTCAGGCCTTTCAAGATGACCTGGACAAAATAAGTGTATAACTAATTCACTGTGTCGGGGGACAGGAATCCAGAGTGTATTCATAGACGTTTGGCTTTTATCGAGGGTTCCCCACACCCGCCTCATACCCACAAGGCCGAATTACTGAACCTGGCCAGGATGCAACCCCACAACAAGCCGACTAACTCCTGAGTACCAACTCACTGCTAGGTGAACAGAAACATTAGGTGAAAGGATATGTGCCCAAATATTTCTGTCCAGTCCGGGATTCAAACTCGGAATTCTCTATTGTGCATCGAGAATGAACCCAACTGTACTACCGGGACAAAGCTAGAATGGTATGCGTATGGAGCATCACTTGGCAAATGGAATTTAATGTGAATAAATACCATGTTATGGAATGTGGAATATGAGAAAATGACCACACACAATATACAAATTATGTCAAAAGGCTTTACAGAACTCTGATTAAAAAAAAAGAGAGATCTAGGGGGTGGGGTCTGGATAGAAAACTGTCACCTAAAGACCACACAAAGAACACTGTATGAGTAGCATATGTTAGATTTTCAAATTTCAAAACTTCTTTTAAGTACTGCACATGGATGGTGAAATATTAAAGAAATTGTTCACAACCTTTGTTAAACCAAAATTGGAATATGCAGCAGTAGTAATAGTGGCTATTTCTCAAAAAGCACATCAATGAACTGAAAAAATGCAAAGACATGCAATTAAATGGCTTCAGGAACCGAAAAAAAGAGCTACGAGAGGCAGAAGGCGTTAAATATCCCAAAGCTAGAAAGAAGAAACAAAAGTGATATGATCACTAAATACAAAATAGTAACAGGAATTGACAAAATTGACAAAATAATTCTTGAAACCTGCATCTTCAAGGACAAGAGGTTATAGACTCAAGCTAAGGAAACAAAGCTGCCAAAATCATTAGAAGGTACCATATGAAAACTAGAAGATAGAAGAAAAAGAGGCGATATGATCACCACTTATAAAATAATAGCAGGAATCGACCAAATTGACAAAGAGGAATTCATGAAACTGGCAACCTCGAGAACAAGAAGTCATAGATTCAAGCTAAGGAAACAAAGGTTCCAAAAAAAATATTAGGAAGTTTTATTTTAGTAAACAGAGTGGTGGACAGTTGGAACAAGTTGAGTGAAGGTGGTGGAGGCCAAAACTGTCTATAGTTTCAGAGCATCATATGACAAAGAGTACTGGGAAGACAGGACACCACGAGCAATGCTCTCATCATGTAACTACACATAAGGTAATTTACATACCAATCATTAACTGCATTCAGTGTTCAGTATATAAAATAAATTACTGAAAATAACAGTAATGGCTGTGTATATTAGAGTAATGAATACTATAGTAGACTATTTACAGTAGTGACAAATATACTACTATTGCCATGCAGTAAACTGGCTTGGGGCCTACACTAATAAAAACAGAAATACAGTTAACAAATTATATAGTATTGTATACTATATACTGTATTGTATATACAGTACCCACAATAAACTACAATAGTAAGAGTATATTACAACAAAGAAAAAGCAATAGAAAATTTAACTGTTGATTGAAGTTTTACGAGATTTAGGAAGGCAAAGAACATTCAGTTAATGCCGAGCACCAAGCCACGATCCCGCATCACCACCGTCACCATTCTCTACACCACTTTATTGTCTTACATTTGTTCTTCACAGCTGAATGCAATGAAGAAGTACAGTATTAGTACCATACTAAAGTTGTGTGTGTGTGTGAAAATTTTCATGTTAATGCTGTACAGTATAGCACACTACTGTATTTTATCATTACAAAACATGACCAAGTGTTTTATAGATTAAATGATATTGTGACCAGTGATGGTTTTGAAAATTCAGTAAAAATAAAAAATTCTAACATTGTGAAACGTGAGTTATATGTTTTTTTTGCAAATCAATCCGTTTGTGAATCCAGGTCTGTTATTGCTATAGTGCATCATCAACATCTTTTATCAATACTGTACTAAGATAAAATGAAAAAACTACTAAACCATACCATCTAAAGGTGCTCATAAGATTTTGGTGCACATCATTTAAAAATGAAGGTTACCTTACCAGGGGAAATATTTAGTTTCTTTTGAATTTCTTTGTTTTTATCGTATAAAATTATAGGAATTTTTCCACACACACACGTTTACAGAGATACAAGAGTTCCTTACAAAGTCACCTTTAGACCAGGGTAGTTTAAAAGGATAATCTTAAATAAAATATTTTGGATTTTAATAGCCGTTTAGTTTATATAGTTTGAAACGGGTAGTGGAAGCATACTGTTGGAGATGCTAGAGGTCTCTTCTGTGTTAATTTTTTTTTTTACCGCAGCTGCTTGCAAGGCTTGTCTGGAGCATTAGTGGAGCATTCTCATCCCTCAATAAATGTACATTCGAGAATTTAAATGTAGGTAGGCCTGTGGAGAATCCTATTGTTTGGGTGTTTCCAGAAACCCACATCAGAGTTGAAAAGATATTCTTCAACATAATTCAGAGGCTATAGTTATCATGCCTACATCAACTCACAACCAAGCAAGCTACATTCAACTTAAGAAAGCAGTAATGAAGCAGCAATCAACAATGAAGGAGAGTTATGCCTACTTTCCCTTCTTGAGCTCCAAAGAACCACTTGGCCATTAGCTCCCAATAAACATTCAAACTCCTCCTCCTCCTCCTCCTCGTCGTCTTGTGGTGTGGTAGCCTCTCGAGACACATGCCTGCAGCCTCTTGAGGTTTCTGCCATCTGGTGCAACTTTGATACCTCATTGTGGCCAAACTTCTCCTTGCCTGAAATTCATCATCAAGGCCAATACTTACTTTTACATTCATGAAACTGATGTCAAATATACATACAATTAGCTTGCTAAATACTGTACTGTATATCAATAAAGTTAAAACTAAATTTGTACATCACAAAGCCATACCCTCTACTAGTTAACAATAATATACAGTATAAGCTTACATTACTGTGCACTTTGCTAATGTTTACTACATAATGTGTGCCCGAGTTTACACTAAATATTAATTCTTTCCCTTTCTAATGTTTACAATTGCTGTACAAGAGCACACTAATTCGGACCCCATTAACCCATACCTTTGGGAAATATGACCAACATAGAGCGAGTTTTTGTCTGGCAAACTTTACTTGAATAACTATCTGGGTTATTAGGAGATTCAGCCATGTTAATGAATGATATCAAGAGACCTGTGCTCACCAGAAAGAGAAGTAGGGGATTTACTTAAGACGTTGGGCCAGAGTTCACAGACTGGTGAGAAAGTTGCCTATTTCTCTCACAGTGTTCAAGAGAGAACTGGATAAGCACCTCCAAAGGATACCTGATCAACCAGGCTGTGACTCGTACGTCAGGCTGCGAGCAGCCGCGTCCAACAGCTTGGTTGATCAGTCCGGCAACCAGGAGGCCTGGTCGACGACCGGGCCGCGGGGACGCTAAGCCCCGGAAGCACCTCAAGGTAACCTCAAGGTAGGTAACCTCACATGACAGGTCATTTTGCTCAGTGATATTAGCCCATAGAGTGAGCTAATCTATTATATAGACTTATAATAAATCTATCTGTTTATGAAAATTATTAAATTAGAAAAGATAATGAAAAAATATATGAAAGTATGTAGGTTTTAATAGATTTGCTTGATTTCATAGAATTTCATAGAAAAAGAACTAATTCCAGGACACCCTATAATATAATTCTTAGGAAGCCAGTACTAAACCTAGGACCCAGACAGAAAGCAGCAGAGGCATCAAAATGGGTAAAATGGCCTAGAACCTTACCATATCGAGGAGGTCAAACAAAGCCAGAAGATATCGACCCCATGAATAAGAACGCCTTCACAACAAATTTCCACAAGTTCCACACAGAATGCAAAACCACAGCCGTAGGACAGGAGGCAAGACCATGCCCAGAATACATACATCGAGCAGGACAGGTCAATAGCAAAACCAGATTCCCAATAAGAGGGAGAGATAACCAAAGAACTAAACTATCCTATTTTGAAAACAGATTCAAGAAATCAAAGCAAGCAAAAGCACATGGAAAACCTTTTCAAACACCTTAGGATCCATACAACAAATAGATTAAATTCATTTCTAAAAGCCACTAATCATGCAGCATTTGGGGCATTTTTTTGTTTTGTTTTTATCAGCAAATATTAACACAAGAGCATTGTAAGCTAATTTATCATCAGGTATTTTAGAAGTACTCTACAGTAGAGGCCACTAACAGCACACTAGCCATGGCAGAACTCCAACTTGGCCAGTGTCCCTCTGCCCCCCCCAGTGACCCCTCCTTCCCCCCACCAGGATCCCACTGCCCCACCCCCTCCAGTGCCCCCTCCTCCCCCCCTGCCAGGGTCCCACTGCCCCCCCCCCTCCAGTGCCCCCTCTGCCATGAGTAGAGGGGAGGCACTGGGGGGGGGGGCAGTGCCCCCCTCCCAGTGAACCCACTTCTCTACCCCAGAAATACATGACAGGTAACACAGCCAACTGTACCTTGCAGCCTATGTTTCCTCTCCTTGCATCTCAATTTGTGAAGTACATTATGAAAGCAAGTGCTCAAGATAAAAGGTGCCATAATAACATTGCCATTGGTACTTACAGTAAACAATGATTCTTTGACCAAGCCCTTCCAAGATAAAATATTTAATTACAGCACAATATTTCATCTCAGTAATTAAAATAAAGATATTTACTTACAAATGAACTATTACTATAATACACTGTAGTAATAAGCCAGCACATTGGGGTCCCGGTAGTATAGTCGGGTCCATTTGACTCGCAATCGAAAATTCCAGGTTCGAGTCCCGGGCAGGACTGAAATGGTTGGGTGCATTTCCTACCACCTAATGCCCCTTCTCACCTAGCAGTAAACAGGTACCCAGCAGTTAGTCAGCTCATTATGGGGTTATATCCTGGGCAGGGTCAGTATAACCTTGGGGTGAACCTCAATATATAAGCCTAATGTGTACAGTATATATTTATATACACTGGCTGCCAGACTCCCCAAAAAATCAAAATTATATATCTGGTATAGTAATGCATATGACAATGCACAAGGAGCACTGTACTCCTTGAACCCATTCAGACAAAAGACATCCCGTAGATGTAGTACAGTACATGGACTACGCTAGAGATAAGGTACCATATGAAAGACTGGCAATGAAAGTACATGCACATGGAATAAATGGTAGATTACAAGAATGGATAAAATAATGGTTAAAACAAAAAAAGCAAAGGGTTTTCTTAAACAGAAATGCATTTGACTGGAGAAATGTGATTAGTGGGGGTACTGAAAGGTTCCATTTTGGGGCCAATCCTTTTTGTAATAAAGTATACATCAATGACAGATCAGAATATTACAAACCACATCATCAAATTTGCAGATCATCGAGATTTATTAAGTAATGGTAATGTCTTCTCACACACATGTCACAAGTAGAGTACCACAAAGTTCAGTTCTTGCACCGGTAATGTTCATTGTCTATATAAACAATCTACCAGATGGAATACAGAATTATATGAACATGTTTGCTGATGATGCTAAGATAATAGGGGAGATAAGTAACTTAGACCAGGAGCCGGTCGGCCGAGCGGACAGCACGCTGGACTTGTGATCCTGTGGTCACAGGTTCGATCCCAGGCGCCGGCGAGAAACAATGGGCAGAGTTTCTTTCACCCTATGCCCCTGTTACCTAGCAGTAAAATAGGTACCTGGGTGTTAGTCAGCTGTCACGGGCTGCTTCCTGGGGGTGGAGGCCTGGTCGAGGACCAGGCCGCGGGGACACTAAAGCCCGAAATCATCTCAAGATAACCATCTCAAGATAGATGATTGTCATAACCCTTTTTTTTATTATTATTATTATTATTTTCTATGACATACTTTTAAGAGGACCTGGACAGAATAAGTATATGGAGCACCACTTGGCAAATGGAATTTAATGTTAATAAATGTCATGTTATGGAATGTGGAATAGGAGAACACAGACCCCACATAACCTATATATTGTGTGAGAAATCTTTAAAGAATTCTGATAAAGAAAGAGATCTAGGAGTGGTTCTAGATAGAAAACTATCACCTGAGGACCACATAAAGAATATTGTGCGAGGAGCCTATGCCACGCTTTCCAACTTCAGAATTGCATTTAAATACATGGATGGCGATATACTAAAGAAATTGTTCATGACTTTTGTTAGGCCAAAGCTAGAATATGCAGCGGTTGTGTGGTGCCCATATCTTAAGAAGCACATCAACAAACTGGAAAAGGTGCAAAGACATGCTACTAAGTGGCTCCCGGAACTGAAGGGCAAGAGCTACGAGGAGAGGTTAGAGGCATTAAATATGCCAAAACTAGAAGACAGAAGAAAAAGAGGTGATATGATCACTACATACAAAATAGTAACAGGAATTGATAAAATCGATAGGGAAGATTTCCTGAGACCTGGAACTTCAAGAACAAGAGGTCATAGATTTAAACTAGCTAAACACAGATGCCGAAGAAATATAAGAAAATTTACTTTCGCAAACAGAGTGGTAGACGGTTGGAACAAGTTAAGTGAGAAGGTGGTGGAGGCCAAGACTGTCAGTAGTTTCAAAGCATTATATGACAAAGAGTGCTGGGAAGACGGGACACCACGAGCGTAGCTCTCATCCTGTAACTACACTTAGGTAATTACACTTAAGTAATTACCAACAATCAAAGGAGAGAAAGGTAATCAGAGAACAACTACAAAACCTGGTGAAAGACAAAATGAAATTAATGCGACAAAACAAGCTGTTGCTCCAAGAAAAAAAAGAGGCATCTCAAAGAAAATAAGGAACACCTGTGTCAGGGGGTAGGGGAGGGGGGGGAGGGTAAGACAGGGGGGCCAGTCTTGCCTCCTCGTGAAGGGTCCAGACTCTCCTCCTTGGAGAAGTGATGCACCTCTGAGGTCACCGTGTCGTACGTCTCAGCCATGACCGTTGGGGTGGACCGCTGGGGTGGACCGCTGGGGTGGACCGCCGGGGTGGACTGCCGAGGTGGACTGCCGAGGTGGACTGCCGAGGTGGACCGCTGGGGTGGACTGTGGGGTGGACCGCTGGGGTGGACTGCTGGGGTGGACCGCTGGGGCCAGAGATGGACCACTGGGGGTCTGAGATGGACCGCTGGGGGTCTGGGGTGGACCTCTGGGGTGGACCACTGGGGTGGACCGCTGGGGTGGACCACTGGGGTGGACCGCTGGGGTGGACCACTGGGGCCAGAGATGGACCACTGGGGGTCTGAGGTGGACCACTGGGGTGGACCACTGGGATGGACCGCTGGGGGTGGACCGCTGAGGTGGACCACTAGGGTGGATCACTGAGGCCAGAGGAGTGGCCAGGGACCACGCCGGGACCACTACACGGGGTGTCAGGGACCAAAATACAAGGAGGCCGCCGCCGCCTCACACGGACCACTGGCTCACTGCACCAGCTGATGCACCTCTGCCAAGTCTCCCTCGCCCCGGCCGCTCCTCCTCCTCTCTCAACTACACATATCTCTCTAGCGTCACCTCCTCTACACCTCATGCTAGTTAACACCAATATACTTGCTTATGTACCACATAACTTAATTTTTATGAGAGCAGATTATATAATGCTTATGAATGAACGGCACCGTTCAGAATGGGCACATTGGCTCGAGAGGTCAAATAATACAAAGGTGTTTCGTATACAAGAATTATTTCGTATAATTTGTATAACAGTATATAGATATAACTATTTATTTATTTATTTATTTATATGCAAGAAAGGAACATTGGGGGTTAAGAGAGTACATTGTAATGATGATGAATTTACATTCTTGTAAAGCCACTAGCACGCATAGCATTTTGGCCAAATATATTTTGAGAAAGGCATCATGAACGCTCAAGTCATAGATCACCAAGAACTATATATGACTCGACCAGATGATTCCTGACCAAGATTATTGTTGAAGTGGTCACAGGCTTAACTTGTGAGTCTTTGGTCCACCAGGCTATAGCTTGGCGCGGCCCGCACCAGCCTTGAACCTCCTGGCTGCTCCCACACGTCTTGAAGGAAACTATCCAGTTTTCTCTTGAAGACGTCCACGATTGTCCCTGCAATATTTATTATGCTCGCTGGGAGGATGTTGAACAACCGTAGACTCTATATAATGCAACATACTAGCTTAAAAAGAAAGCAGATATGGCAGACACAGCAACAGTACAGAAAGTTACAGCACATTATGCATGCAGATCATCTGCATATGAAAAATGCTGCAGCTGAAGCTCTTATAACAACACACTTTTAACCACAAGACAATAGATTGGTTGAATTTTGCATCACAAGATAAATTTCTTGACATGATTATTTTCTTGAGATAATTTCAGAGCTTAACGTCCTTGCGGCCCGGTCCTCGACCAGAAATTTTAAGCCAAGTTACTGTACCTTTTAAACATTTTACAGATGTTCCAGTCATGGGGAAGACCAAGTTTGGGTCCTTTAACAATGAATGAGTGATCTATTATGTTTGCCACTTACTATCAAGAATGACATCTGTTCCTTTACATTCTTACCCCCTTAAATGTCGGCAAAGGAAAGGAATAATTAACTTCGTGCAAGACTTTTTATTTCATATTAATACATATCTTAATACATGAAGACATCTTGACTGCATTTCTTCCCAATATGTCACAGCTTATACTCTATTCCATTACAAAACACCGATGATTTTTTTTAATCGTTTAATTAATCTGATTTTATACAGTCCCTAATAACCATATCTAATTTGACAATCCATACTAACCAGTTCCATTGGGTTCACACTTCTCCGCAAGAAATAAATGTTCATACAGTAATTGAAAAATATATAAAATAATAATAATTTGCTATTTAATAAGTACAAAAGACCTATTTTCAAGTTTTAAATTAACAATGGATTCTGAAAAAAAGAAACCAATCTGAGCATCCGTAGATTCCTACCTATGCAAGTATAAAATACATATTAAGATTGTTAATAAAACAATTATACAAAATAATAAATGACCAAAGCATGGAATTCTTGCATATTTAGGATTTGTTCAATGATAATGCACACTCAATTAGGGATACACAAGTAACACGATATCTGAACTGGAGCATAATATAGAAATATTTTGCTAAAATTCTTTGCAACTCTCAATAAATAGAAGATTAACAGCCAAAAGAATCAATTTACACCTAAGCTTTTAATATTTTGGTTAGAAATGGATTGAATTTCATTAAAAAAAAAAAAAAAAAAGAAAGTATCCTCCATCAGCGGAATATCCATCGACACCGCTATGTTGACCCGTACACTCTACCACTCGATGCCTATATGTATCAATCCCAAGATGGTAGGTAGCTTCTCAAAAATATTACTTATAATTGCTAGGTAAGGCAGGCTGGACAAATATACCATATCTAACAATTTTTTTTTGTTATATATATATATTTTTATTTTTTTTTTATTTTTACATTCTGACCACCAGTAGTAGCAGCATCAGTGACAAAATTATGTACGCATGTATAGTGTGCATGTGCAAGTATATACAGCATATAATTTATTTTAAACATTTCTTGCTAATCAATAACATAATGGAATGGCATACTCAATAATAACCAACTATATTTAACCTCTTTTTACTATATTATCAAACAACTTTAATAAAATATAAATAAAAAAATAGGATTAATTACAACATGGCTTTAATTTATATAATAAATTCTTGAAGATATGACGTAATAAACAAGTAAATAGCCATATATTTTCACCAGGCACACACACAGTGCAGGAGTTATTGATTTTGTTCACATGGTAAGTCTTTCCATCATGTGCAACCTTCACCAGCAAGGTACACCACATTCACTGATGCAATACAATCTTATGAACTTTGGTTTGTGAACATTATTCAAGGTCTCTGTTCAACACGTGTGCAGACTTCCAAAGTATTCGACTTCCATGTCGAGCCTGGCCCCAGGCTGGGCTCGGGAAGTAGAAGAATTCTCGAAACCCTCTCCAGGTACGCTCCAGGTATCTAATAACTCCACAGCCAAGAGCACCACTCCAAAACAGATGATCACTCAGCTCCAGTAACCAGCTGCCATTTCAAGTATGTCCACATGTATCACATTTTTCAATGATATTTGGACACCAGTCACTGTTAATAGTACAGTATATCTGTTGAAGTAATTTGATCAAGAATTTCCTGCCACCTCAATTCAGAGTTAATCACTGCTGCATTTCATTGGTTACTTATATATAAAGTACACTGTTGCTGTGTTTGACTGCAAATCCATCATTCGTGTTATCTCGGAATACATTTTGGTACATATTTTATGTACATCAAATTCAAATTTTGCATGTAAAATAAAACTTTTGATTATTACATGGCCAAGTTGGCTGGGTCTTCTGTATTCCAGTACTTTTACTGGATTAAAGTGTAATGTTTATGGCATTAAAATTTCCTTGTACATTAAAATATGAAGAGATACCAATAACTGCTGGTATTGAGGATCCATAACTTACTGCCTTGGTATGCCAAGCCTGAACATCTATTCATTTTGCTATAGCACAATTGTTCCAATCCCAGCAGCATGAATGGAAAATATTTATAAATAAAGGCATTGTGATATGATAAGCTGACAATTTTAGATGCCAACTGTGTATCGAATACTACCATCCACTTTATTCACAAATACTCAGGATACATCCATACAAGCTTTTATCCACATTTTGGTTTATTAGCATTCTATTGCCTCCAAGGGTTATTACAGTCTTTAATTATTCCAAGAAATTGTATTTATTCACCTTCTACAAAGCAAATATAAATCAAATAAACCACTTTTAATTTTATCAAATGTTAGCCACCACTACTCCCAGTCATGATGCAACACCTACACCTCTCACGTGCCGTGCCGGTCTCCACACCTACGAGAGCATCTGCTCACATTCTGACAAAGAACCGTCGTCTTCATCCCGTGCCCTCCCACCTGTGAACCAATACACACAGTATCCAAACACTTTCCTTCTTTCTTGATATACCTTCATGGATGATTAATACAAATTATTCTTTCTTATTTTTTAGGTCAAAAACATTTGTAGATGGTTCTCAAACAAAGCCAAAATTTTTAGTCTTAATGGCTAGGAGGAGCTTGGAGCGTAAAATAGCACGTGTCGAGTAAAGAGGAATATAGAGACGGCTGATGCAGGTGTTTGCTGTGGGAAGGTGCGAATCGTCTGCCGGCCGGATTGTAACTGATGGCATAGGCTGGAATCCTTCTTCAGATGCAGGTAAAGCAGGTGAACCAGTCCAGAAATATACCTGTTATAAAATAATAAATTAATAGCAAATATTTAATATTTTGAATTACTTGTTTTAGCAATTATATTCAGATAAAAACCTCTTGTACTGCAACACAATTGTTATGTACTTTCTTGTTTTATAACCTTTTGCCCTTTGTTCTGCTGTAATCTGGGTATCCCAGATCCCCCTTGCTACATCATTTGTATCTTTATGTATCAAACTGGAGAGGTGTTACAAGTGAAGTACCACTGGGGTCCGTTTTAGCACCAGTAATGTTCATTCTCTATACTGTATAAGCAATTTACCAGAAGGAAGAGAGAATTATATGAACATGTTTGTGGATGATGGTGAGGTACTAGGGATGTTAAGAAACTTAAGACAACTCTCATGCCCTACAAGAAGACCTGGATAAAATGAGTATGGAGTAACACTTGGCAAATAGAATTTAATGTGAATAAGAGATCTAGCGGTGGTTCTGGATAGAAAAAACCTCACCCAAGTACCAAACAAAGAACATTGTGCAAGAGTGCATGCTATGCATTCCAACTTTAGAATTGCTGTTAAATACAGGGACGGTGAAATATTAAAGAAATTATTTACAGCCTTAATAAGACCAAAATTGGAATTTGCTGTGGTGTAAAGACATGCACCTAAACGATTTCCAGAATTAAAAACAAAGTGGCAGGAGGAGAGGTTAAAGGTGATAAATTGGACCCTTACATATCTATGGGAACATTGCCTGTGCTGATTTGTATCAGATACAAACTCATGAATTTCTTTAACTTCCTATTCCGGTTCTCTCTCTCTCTCTCTCTCTCTCTCTCTCAAAAGAAAAAAAAACTAATTAAAATTTATGTAGTGTTGGATTCCATTAGTGATGACATCATTAGTGCTTACTCAACGAGTCGCTAAAGTGACTAATTTATGCTCGAGTTCACCTGATCATTACGCATTTTTTTTAGTGCTTCAAGTTAACATCACTATAAATATACTAATCATTTGTCTATATATTTTTGTTTGTATTCACCTTTCTTCACAAGGAACCTGATGACAGCTCTATGCTCAATTTAGTAGAAATCCACACTTTTAGGGAGGTAGCCCCATTCTAGCAGTGTCCTATGGCCATGAAAAGAAACAGAATACAGTACTGCATTATCGTTACTAATTAAACTTGTGAATGATTTAGCCTTCACAAGAACCACACATCATACTTGCTGTGGTGAAAAGTATCTAGCCCTAGGAATTGACAAAGTATTTTATGGGCTACGCGAGTTTACATTCACATTTTTACTACTCTCACACCCTGACAAGACATTAGGCTTCCCTAGTAACTGTCTGACCAGCCAGACAATTGCTGCTTCCAGCCTGCAAGCCTACACAGCAAGCCTGCTCATCTGCCACGGCTTGCATTGCATTGAAGTCCTCTCATGATGACTTCAAACTTCGTTTCAGCAAAATTTTGATAAAGTACTGTACTGTATTTTCGGGTAGAAGACTGAATAATTGTAGAATTCTCTATAGACAAAGAAAAAACCAGGTACACTACAAATAAAAATAGGTAAGAAAAATAGGAAGTACTGTATTTATGAGGTAAAGACGTTGTTGTAGAGGCAAGTTACAATATAATCGATATATAACAGTTATAGTAGATGGAAGATAAATGCATGTGTCAAGGGTATATGGAACTGTGAGGGTGAAGAAATGGGCAATATATTATTGACAAAATTATTACACAAAATATGTAACATATGTTGTGGAAGAGAACCATGAGAAAGAATGAAGAGAAATACCTAACCTGAAATATCAGCTAAGTTTGGGACTCAAGTGAGGATCAAAATTGTGGGGCAGCTCTCCTCAGGGAAGACATATTTCTCCCAAGTCTGAATGAAGACTTGCCAAAGAGGTTGTGCAGGAAGCACATATGCTAATGCATGGCCAAAGATTTTTTTAGTGGAGTATCTTTAAGCAGAATTCCTTATAGATGCACATACTTGACCTGCATATTTTAGTTACATTCACAAATTTAGAAGGAAGAACCTACCTGCTTCCCACATACAGCTGAAAATAATTTAGTATACAGGCACCATAAATTTTTACGGGTATTGCGCTTCTATACACACTGTGCAAATAAAAACAAACATACAAATCAAGTCTTTAAAGATGTTGTACAAGTTAACACTTTCACTGCAGGATAACGTTATTGTCGTCCTAAAATCAATACACGTAGATTGTGGGAGGACGACAATGTCGTCCAAAATTTAAACATACTGTATTTTGTAAAAAAAAAAAAAATCCATTTATCGTCCGATTATTATAGGACTTGTTTTAAAATGCGCGCCAACATCTTTCCGTTCTCTCTATACCTCATGTGCAATCACTACACCGCTGCGTGCGTGGCCACCAACGCAGCGGGTGGCCACTCACTCACCCTACCCTCGAATCAAAACCGTGTTCCCGTTCCAGTTTTATCTCGGGTATTTTTTGTTACTGCCTTTATAAGCACGAAACACAAACGAATGATATAGTGTAACAAATAACGTTAGGAATGAATAATGACGTAAACAATGATTTTTTTTTCACATGACTATTTTATCTTATTTTATTGGTAGTAGTAGTTCTTCTATTTTACCTTATATGCATTTATCCCTTTAGAGCCTCCTATTGCGAACAATTTGATACCAAAATGAACGACGTAGCATGAAAATTGAGGTGAGAAGACTGTAAAGAGTATAAACATTGGAGTGTGGTTGTCCGCTGACGGGCAATGCGTGGCCTACCTTGCGGTGCGCTGTGGGTGGCCCGCCAGGCCGGCCAAAGTGTTAAACAACATGGTGAAGGTCTGGTCATTCAAGAATCATTTTGTCGTCTAGCTACTTCTATTTGGCTTCCAATGAACTGGTAGGAAAATGAAATTAAAAAAAAAAAAATCAAAGCTTTGGGATTGAGGAAATGGAAAATTAATGAAAGTTTACAGTTAATATTTACCTCGGTAATCTTATGGTACTACTTTGTAATCCGAAGTATTTTACCATTTTGGAAATAAGGTCTTTTCAACGAGAGTTTCCAATTTAAGAGTATTAAACACTGCACTGCAAACAGTATTAAGAGTGTTTAAACTTCAGCTTAACATGGTATTTGTGCAGCAAGATCTGCAAGAAGTTTAGTAGGTGCCTCGATGCAAGAACATAATCCAGAAAGTTTGTCAGAAACAAGAAACCAGCATTCAATATAATGAAACTTGTCTTTCAGAGAGGTAGTGGGGATAGTGGCTCCTTTTTTTTACCTAGTAGCACTATGATAGCTCCACACTTGTAAGTCACATCAGCCCTGAGTCTCCTTAATAGCATATAAGACACCAGAGGTCATAACCAGGCCTTCTTCAGAGGCACACAGGGACAAGGGATTCGTTATCACTCTCACCGAAGGAAAAAACTCCAAGGGAGTGAAGCAAAACTGACAATTGCAAGGTTCACAGAACATAAACGAACAATGCAAAACACACACACAGGAACCAATCCACCCAGTAGCTAAGTCATACTTCTCATCCGCCATTTACAGCTCATTATTGCCAAGTGGGAATTCTGGGAGCTGCTAGCCCCCATAATTGATTCAAGTTTAGGCCACTCAAATGCTCCCTAACCTGACCGCTGTATGATCTTGTTCCCATCTTAAAAACGTTTTTGCAAATGTTCTCGTCTAGGGAAGGTAAAAGTGGTGAGCAACTAAAGCCACCAATGTAGGACCAGCTCGCTCTAATATAAAACTATGAGCAACCCATAACATCTCCAAGAAATGCCATTTACTACTCTGCTAACTACAGGTGGAGCCAGCAATGTCTAATTACCTGGTGTTTACCTGGAGAGGTTTCCAAGAGTTCTTCTATACCCAAAGTCAAAATAGTGAAAAGGATAGCAATTGTTTTCATTATCACTAAAAAGGAACCCGATAATGACTAGTGATAACTTTATCCAACATGCTGTTACTTGAAGCAGCCTGCAGGCACATAATATTCTACTCCAATATCCTCACTAGAAGTTAAATAATTCCTGATGCATCCTTTTCCTATACATATCAACAGTTGTGCTCTACCTACCTGTGTGTTGACTATCTGTTGATGATTTTGAAGATAACCGTCCCCGCGGCCCGGTCTGTGACCAGGCCTCCTGGTTTGCTCAGTTATTGATACTGTATTACATAAGATGAACTGTAATTACAACTACAACATTGTCAGGCTTGATCATTATTCACTTCCATACAGATAGCTTCTCCACAGAGAAACATCTTTCCCTTACCTACCCTTTCCCTACCCTTGATATGCTGCTGCATGCCATTACCTCACAATATTAATGTCCATGAATTTCAATATATTTACTTACCAAGTCTTGTTTTTCTTGATTGGTCATTTTCTCCACAATGGACCATAGCCATCGCTTGAACTTGTTGAGACGGTCGTTGGATTCGGCGCTTTCATCATTGAATGAGGTATAAGAGATGAGAGTGGCAACGTTGATGTCTCCAACACCATTGAGTAAAAGTCGTAGGTCCTCGGCAGTTAGTGAATCCAAAGAACCTCCAGGGATGACATCGAACACCCCATCGCGAATATTCTACAGGATTTAAACAAAATATTATGTATTTCAACTGACATTATTACTCATAAAAACTGAACATGAAGATACACTATACATACATTATTATTACACCGTTTTCCACTTGCATGGGATTGGAAGGTACCAGATAAAATGCGACGAGTCGACCCCTTACATAAACATGCATTTATATATATACGTATCACATTTTTGCCATAACATTGTTTTTGTTTAGCAACTAATAATTTCAAATGATTACACCATTACATAACACACACATGGCATGCTCATCTCTACACTAAAGCAAAGACAACTCTGATTTGGCTCCCTCATTACACCCACCAATTCCCACAACCACATAAAAATCAACCCAGCCATACATTGGCTGGGTGAGGTGTACAGCCAATCAACTGTACACAAGTTTATTGACAGTTGAGAGGTGGGACCAAAGAGGCAGAGCTCAACCCCCACAAGCACAACTAGGCGAGTACATTTCAACTCCCTATCACTCCCACCCACACATGTCTACCCTCTCTCATTCCCACATGTCCACCCTCCCTCATTCCCACCCACACACACATCCACCCCCTTCCTTCACCTGCAGAAATTGTTACAAGAGCTGTGCATTTTCTTGGTACGTAGTGTCAAACAGTTACATATTTGTGTAGCCTAGCCTAAATCTCATCCATTCCTAACCTAAATCTCAGCAAGAGGTGTGCAGTTCCTGGTTGAAACCTGCAAGTGCGTCACACCACGAGTTGTTGATATAACTGCTCGCTACCACCCCTCAACTCGAGCCCAATTTTTACAACAACTTTTCCAATCTCTCTTCATATGGAAGGTTTCCAATTCCTGTGATTAACTTTGTCATCTTTTGCTGAATGCATTCAAGTGACTCATGGCCATTTACAGTATGGCGACAAATTTCACTGCATAGTGTAAATGGGGCTAAAAAGAGAGAAACAGCTAAAGAATAACATTAACATTTTTAGTGCTAATTCTTTTAGAAATAAATCCTGGTATCCTATTTGCCTTATTTTAAATATTTATGCACTAATATTTTGCCTTTGAAATCCATACTAATCATGACCCATAGATCTTTTTCTGAGACTACCCAGCCTATACCTGATCAACCAGGCTGTGACTCATACGTCAGGCTGCGAGCAGCCGTGTCCAACGGCCTGGTTGATCAGTCCGGCAACCAGGAGGCCTGGTCGACGACCGGGCCGCGGGGACGCTAAGCCCCGGAAGCACCTCAAGGTAGCCTCAAGGTAACCTCAGAACCCTTCATTTCTGAGCATTAAACAGCACCTGCCACTCTTTTGCCAATTTCAAAAGATTATCTTGGATGGATTCTGAGAAATATTAACAAATTTGTTGCACTGCACATTTCACTTCTTGTTTCCCCTCATCCTAGCACTCCGTATCAACACCAACACAGGGAACTATCAGGAGAAAGTACCAAGCCATTACCACTACATAGCACTGGGAAGGGATCAGGGACCATCAGGGGAAAGGAATGGTCCCCAACAACTTGGACGGTCGGGGATTGAACGCAGATCTGCACGAAACGAGACCGTCGCTCTACCGTCCGACCCAAGTGGTTGGACAGATAATTGTATCTTTAATACCAGAGCTATGACCTGATTTTTAAACGATCATAATACATTTACCGTACTATTAATTTACGCTTACCTGCAAAGCCTTCTCCTGAGATTTAACCATGCGATACTCTGCATACTTGCGTACATAGTCATAGACGTTCCCAGTCGTTACTTCCACATTGCGGCCACCACTTATCAGTTCAATATTTGTGCCACCTTCCTCTGGGATCACATCAATACTGCAAGATGTATTACACAATAAATAACAAATCTGTACTTTTATGTGTATGCTGATCATTGTGTATTTCAGGGAACCCATCAGGGAACTTCTGAAATTAATCCCATCCGGAACAGGAGGAAGGATAGAGGGAGAGGGATGGCAGGAGAGAAGAAGGATGGTAGGAGGGAGGAAGGAATGTGGAGGGAGAGGGGAGGGGAGGGAGGAATGAGGGGGAATGGGGAGAAGGGAGGGAGGAATGAGGGGGGATGGGGAGAAGCGAGGGAGGGAGGAATGAGGGGGGGGATGGGGAGAGGGGAGGGAGGAATATGGGGGAATGGGGAGAGGGGAGGGAGGAATATGGGGGAATGGGGAGAGGGGAAGGGAGGAAAGAATGAGGGGGGATAGGGAGAGGGGGAAGTGGGGAGGATGGAGAGAGAGGAGAAATGGGGGGATGGG
The DNA here is from genome assembly GCF_040958095.1 of Procambarus clarkii. NCBI lineage: Eukaryota > Metazoa > Arthropoda > Malacostraca > Decapoda > Cambaridae > Procambarus > Procambarus clarkii. The sequence goes on along the minus strand of NC_091202.1, from coordinate 23,328,951 downwards.
GAGGGGAGGTGTTAGTATTCAAATTGTACGACGGTTGGGATGTAGCCAATCACAATGAAGTAAGCCTCTGATGTCATTCTCTACAGAGAGCTGGTACTAGCCGTTCCGGTGACCAGTCAGTATCTCACAGACTTCAGAGTTTGGTAGGACCTCAGCAGGCCAGATATCCAACTTGTTACCTTCCTCAATAAACTGCTGGTCATCAATCGTGTATTATCTACTATCCAGCAAAAAACACACATATCCAAGAAGGTAACTAATAGATGGAGAGAGGGGAGGAATGGGGGGACGGAGAGGGTTTCTATATCATGTGTCCCTCAAGATCATCACAAATCTCTCCTTTTGTAGTTCTTGTTTAGTGCAGTTACATGACCTGCTTGGTTCCACGTCTCTATTATCATTAACTTATCTGCTTTAGTTCTAGCCGTATGACTACTTCGGAAAATGTACTTGCTGGACCTGTAACCCATTGCTACACTACATCTACTTTCTTGTTTCCATTTGTTACATTAACTGATTTTCCTTTCAATTTGCTAATTCCCATATGATACTAATGTTATCCTATGTGTGTGCACTTATGATATAAGTGCTGGTATCATGTCTACTCCCAAGACTGTCTGTCTCTCTCATTCTAAAACATATTTGCCCACCTTTGATGATGTAGCATCTGAGGGTCAGAGCCTCTCCAGCATAGTCTCTGACTAGCCCTTCTGGCCCATTGTTCAATCAGCAAGATTTTTGGTGTGCGAGAAAATCATTGTAGCAGGACAAGGATTGGCCAGCATCCTGGGTAATCCCAGATGCACACCTTAAGCCATGGGCCACAATATGCTAAAGATTATATAACCATGGGATCTACCCGGATCCACCAAGAATCTGGAGACATCGAGCCGTTACCCTCCAGACTCGTGTGGATCTAAATAGATCCCAGGTTACATAATCTTTAGCTTGTCATGGTCCATGGGTAAAGATGCACGTCTGGGATTACCCAGGATGTTGCTCGACCCTTGTCCTGCGTCAATGATTTTCTCATAAGCCAAATGAACGATTCTCAAGTACTTAGTGACACTGATCACCAGTAAAATGCTTTAGCTAATGATGGTTGTAGTTGTGGTGGTGTTTATGATGGTTGAGGAAGTTGTTGGTAGTGTGGTGTTTAGTGAGGTAGTGGGGTAGAAGGGGTTGGGACAGGTTAGGAAAGGTAAGGAAGCCTATTAGAAACATGCATTTACATTACTTTTACCCAAGCTGGGTTTGGTGGAAGGATACCAGTTATGAACATTTTATGACATTATTAAACACTACATCACAGTCTAGTCAGAAGGTCAACACATGAAAGTTTAATTATGAATACTCTAAAACCCCATATTACTTCTAAAGCAATTGTTAAATTACAGTTTTATAGCGACCTGAGGGGGGGGGGGGGGGGCCAATAACTTCTAAACACTGCAAATATCAACAACTGGGAATAAGGGATGAAAATTTACTGAACAGTTATGCATCTAAGACACATACCATATTCTAAATATAAACTGACTTATCTTTTAACTATTCTTGCTTAAAAACAAAATACAGTACTGTCATTACATACATTGTATCGAGTATTTCAAGACTTCTGATGGTACTAAGTGCAAGTGAGACTACAGTCATTTTCCCTTGCCCTCCCTCAAGGTGCCTCCCCTTCCCCCTCCTCTCCACTAAAGGTTTTATGTAAGACCCCCTTACGTAAATCTTGAAGACATCAAGCTGATAGGCAAAGGTATTCTCCAAACACAGAAGACAGCCTTTTGGTTTGTCACCAATTTTGTTAGGAAAATGTAAATATTGTGAGGATACCTAATAATACAAAAAGATTTAGAATATATTTTGATTTTTTTTTTTCACAAGGGCAAGACTTGGCACAACTAAATCTAAATCTAAATAAATCTAAATATCTATATTCCATTTTGTTTTTGTGCAAATAGTGAACATGTTTAATGTACCAAAGGAAGAGACAAGTTTAGGTCACTTCAATTCACAACTTTGAACACTAAGAGAAAACAAAAACAGATTACACTATACCATGTATCAGTGCTAAGATTTGCCTATAACTTTGTGCATAATCAAGAATTTAATATTATATAAATCCAAACCATTATAAAACCAATGCCAAAGTACACATTGTATATTACAGTACCTGAATGTGAGATCCAGAGCTTTGAACACATCCGTGCCAGTGTCCTTATTCTCAGCGTCCAGCACAAGTTTCCGCAGACTTTCATACATCACAGGATCAAAGAAGGCTAGGTCGTGGAAGCGTACAGGACGCCCCAGAATATATTTTAAAACGTGTCGATTTAGATAAATAGGACACAACTCGTTTTGTAATAAGCACAACCCCAAAAGTCTGCCAAAAGAAAATCAAATTATTAGTACCAGCATCTGAATGTTACTAGAACATAATATGAAACTAATTTTTTTTATATATAATTACAGGTGTTAATAATTCAAGTTATATCATCAAAGGTTCACTACTGACCTGCCAACATTACGGAATGCATTAAGTCTCTCTGGAGTTGGTCGACTCTGCCGAGGGGAGTAGAAACCTCTCTTGCCCGGCTGATAAAACAGAGGCGCACTAGCATCCTCTGGCTCCTCTCCTCCTTCATCTGTGTCTGTGGCAGAAGACAAACCAAAACCATAGATGTAATCTAATAGATTAATTTTATTTATTGTACACATTTCTAACGAATGATTTTCACAGTTGCAATAGCTACACTGGACTAAGAGCAGCAAGCACCAACAGCCTAGCTCATCAGAACAATGAGCAGGTCTGGTCAAAATCCAGCAATCAAAAGAACCATTAAAAACAGACTATACATAAGAGTATTTTATTCTTGATAGTGTGCCTCTAAAAATACAACACCAGTAATGCCTGCAATATTTTCTGTAGAAACACAATCTAAATACTTTACCAATCATCTATTTTTACCTCCATGATCCTCATCTTTTCTTTTTATTGGAGAATACTGTACCTCGTCTTAAATATATTTAACTTTAACCCTTTCACTGCAGTACTTCCACCCCCCGAGCCAGGCTCGTCACGTGACTACTTGTTCTCACATGCTGTTGCTTGGAGCAGCCCGCAGACCCACATATCCACTGCAAAACCTGGTTGGTCCGGTACTTCTTGCAAGTAGTTATCTAAATGCTTCTTGAAGACTTCCACCTCTGTTCCAGCAATACTGTATTTCTAATGATTGCTGGAAGGGTATTGAACAGCTGTGGACCTCTGATTTTCAGACAGTGCTCACTGGTTGTGCCTATGGCACCTCTACTCCTTACTGGTTCTATTCTGCATTTCCTTCCTTATCTTTAAACTCCATTAGGTTGTTATTGTACTGTGCAAATTTTGGACCTGGCTGTTCAGTATCTTCCATGTAAGGGAGCCGGCGGCTGAGCGGACAGAACACTGGACGCATGATCCTGTGGTCCCGGGTTCGATCCTGGGTGCTGGCGAGAAACGATGGGCAGTTTCTTTCACCCTGATGCTCCTGTTACCTAGCAGTAAATAGGTACCTGGGAGTTAGTCAGCTGTCACGGGCTCCTTCCTGGGGGTGGAGGCCTGGTCGAGGACCAGGCCGCGGGGATACTAAACCCCGAAATCATCTCAAGATAACCTCAAGATGTACCTTCTTTTATGAATTTAATCCATTCCCAGAGACGGTTCGTAAACTGAAATTTCATAAACCGAAATATTTTCCCGTAAGAAATAATGGAAGTTGAAGTAATCTGTTCCACACAACCAAAAATACTAACTTAAAAATACATTTTATACAGAATACTACTCATATTTTTCATACACAAAACAATTAGGTACAAATATAAACCATTACCGGTTATTCTCATCGACTTCATTTTATGTGCCATCACTCCATGGTCACATTTATCGAAAGCCTTTGCGAAGTCCGTGTCTATCACATCAGCATTCTGTTTTTCTTCTAATGCCTCAGTGACTGTCGTATTGATCAAGTAGCTGTGAGGGGCACGATCTTCCCACTCAAAATCCATGTTGGCCTGGGTTATGAAAACCATTGGTCTCCAAGAAATTGGTGACCTGACTCCTAATCATTCTCTCAAATACTTTTACTATGTGTGATGTTAATGCAACTGGTCTATAATTTTTTGCCAATGCTTTGCTCCCTCCCTTGTGTAGAGGGGCTATGTCTGCTACTTTAAGTGCATCTGGTATCTCCCCCGTGTCCAAGCTCATCCTCCACACTATATCGAGTGCCTGTGCTACCGGCACTTTGCATTTCTTTATAAATATTGAATTCCATGAATCTGGACCCGGGGCCGAGTGCATGGGCATGTTTTCAATTTCTCTTTCAAAGTCTAGTACGCTCGTGTTGATATCCGTTATATTTACAGGGGTTTGGATATCCCGCATAAAGAAATTGTCTGGATCTTCCACTTTCATGGTGTTTATTGGAGTGCTAAACATGTCCTCATATTGCTTTTTTAGGATTTCACTAATTTCTTTGTCATCCTCCGTGTATGAACCTTCACTTGTACGAATAGGTCCAATACTGGCAGTGGTTTTTGCTTTTGATTTTGCATATGTGAAAAAGTATTTTGGATTTTTCTTTATTTCCTGAATTGCTTTCTGTTCCTCACTTTGATATGAGTTTCAATTTCAGCTCGATTCACGTTGTGGTAGCAACTGGTTAGGCATTTACGGTCAGTTATCTTGAGATGATTCCGGGGCTTAGCGTCCCCGCGGTCCAGTCGTCGACCAGGCCTCCTTTTTGTTTGCACACCCCTAGGAAGCAGCCTGTAGCAGCTGTAACTTCCAGGTAGCTATTTACTGCTAGGTGAACAGGGGGCATCAGGGTGAAAGAAACTGGCCAATTGTTTCCGCCTACACCGGCGATCGAACTCGGAACTTCAGCACTATGAATCCCCTTAGTCATTTACACGCATTTACACATTTAGGTCAGTCATGCATTTACAGTCAATCAGACTACCGTGTGTTTACCTTATGATGGTTTCGGGGCTTAGTGTCTCCACAGTTGACTGGTCAATCGGGCTGTTTGACGTGACTGCTCGCGGCCTGACTTATAAATCAAAGCCTGGTTCATCAGGTATACTTAGGTGTTCATCAAGTTTTCTTTTGAACACAGCGAGGGGTCGGCAAATTATATCCCTTATGAGTAGTGGAAGCGTGTTGAACAGTCTTGGTCCTCAGATGTTGATAAAGTTCTCTCTCAGGGTACCTATTGCACCTCTGCTTTTTTAACGGGGGTATTCTGCACATTCTGCCATGCCTTCTGGTCTCGTGTAGTGTTACTTCTGTGTGCAAGTTTGAGACCAGCTCCTCTAGTATTTTCCACGTGTAAATTATGACTCTCTCCTGCCTGAGCTCAAGAGAAAACAGATTTAGGCATTTTAGTCGGTCCCAATAGTTTGGATGTTTTACTGAGTGGATTCTAGCAGCAAAGGATCTCTACACACTCCAGGTAAGCAATTTCTCCAGCTTTGAAAGGGCTGTCATTGTGTAACAGTATTCCATTCTAGAGAATACTAGAATGGATACTCTTCAGCATCTTGAGAGTATCATCATTGGCATAGCATCTCTAATTTGAAAAGTTCTTGTTATCCAACCTGTCATTTTTCTTGCCATTGTGACTGCTACTTTATTTTGTTCTTTAAAGGTAAGGTCTTCCGACATGAGTACAATGGAACCTCGGTTCTTGTTGTAAATTTATGAGAAACTCTGTTCGGTAGTTGTAGTTTGTTTATACACGTACAGGGTCCACAGCAAGCATGGTGCTTCATTTTACCAGTCTCCCGCCTAGTGATGATCGCGTTTGCATTCTCTGTGAAGAATTTTATTGTTTTTGTGCTTTTTGGTTTCTGAACATAAAAGTTCTTATTATATATATATATCATGCCATGGGTACCAATTAAGTCAGTGGTAATGTTCAACCTAAGAACATAATTGTGAGGATGACGATAGAGGAAAAACAAGAGATCATTCATAGTGAGAATGTGATGTCTCACTACAGACAAGTGTTAAAATGTAGGGAAAAACAAGTGTCTATAGACAGATTCTTAGTAAGACAAGCAAGCAGTGAGCCACAACCAGGTCCTAGTGGTATGCCTGCAAAAGTAAGAGCAGATAAGAATGAGTAAGAGCAGTGGTGCAAGTATTGTGCCCTGGGGTACAGGGCTTTTCACTTCACTTGGACTTGATCTTGTTTGACTGACTGACTGACACCATAGTGTACTGTACTTTGATCGACAAAATGCTAAACACATTTTTTTACATGTATACAAGAAAAAAGCACACTAACAAAAGGAAGAGTTTACATATGTTAGTCAATTCTCCATAACAACCCCCACCAGAAAACTTTTATATTCAGCATTAATAATTTATAACATTCATAATAACCAATTCTTTAAGAGGGACTTGTAATTTCTGATGAATTTAGATCTACTGCTGCAATGGGTGACTGTTGCAGTTACTAGGTCTGGATGACTGTTTCAGGGTGTTCAAACCTTATCTACACATTTGGTATGTTGCATATCCCCATGAATGACATTTGGCCATCCAACCATAGCTGCACATGGCAGGGATGGGGTGAAGCAATCTCTGATGGACACTTGAAGTACATAGTTGATACATGAGCTTGCAAGTTCATTACACAACCTATCAATAAACAATAAATGTACCTTGGTGTGACGGGGAATACTCTGGAGTGTGGTCTCTACCCTGGGCAAGAATTAGGTCCACTGCCTCGTCCACCTTTTGTCGAAGAGCATCCTCACTAGCAGAGAGCAGCAGGAGCTGAGCGTGTGTCAGTTCCAGCAACATCCCTGTTATTTTGCTCGCCAGAGACTGTTCAAAAGCAAAACAGTTACGGGTAAATTAACTAAATACCACACATTCAACCAAGCTACCAATAGCAGAATATCCTGAAATAACAATATTTTACAATTATCAGCAAGAAGTGCTGTATCAAAATAAGAAAAATATGCTTCACTACATGAATAATGGTGCATTATCAGACTTTTACTCTATTACTGAAGTGCCACACTGGATTTATATTGTGGGAGGCCAGGAAAAGAAAAAATTATCATAGGTCATTGCTGTGAGCTATGAACTAATTCTATTGCTTTACTGTGATGAAAATAAGGCATTACTCAAAAAATAGATGAATGAAAACTGTTAGTATTGTCAGGATTATATCTATGTTAGTTAAAGTAATAATCCAGACAATATTTTCTAACAATATCATAGATATAGTGAATCTTGAGGTTATCTCGAGATGATTTCGGGGGCAAGCGTCCACGCAGCCCGGTCCACGACCAGGCCTCCTGTTACACATCCCCAGGAAGCAGCCCGTAGCAGCTGTCTTACTCCCAGGTACCTATTTACTGCTAGGTAACAGGGGCATCAGGGTGAAAAACATTTTACCCATTTGTCTCCACCTCCACCAGGGATCGAACCCAGAACCTCGGAACTACTAATCCGAAGCGCTGTCCACCCAGCTGTCGGGTGCCCTGTGTTGAGAAAACAAATCTAACACCCTTTTATAAGAGGGTCAAATGTCCAATGTCTGCAAGATTATCCTTAGTTATGTAACAGTTGACTAAGGTTTGTCACCCAACAAATTGTTTCAACTCAAGAAACAGATGGGGTCAACAAGTTGTTTGGATGCAGAGGCAGTATCATGGCGAGTTGGTGGCATGATTTAGTTTTCAGGGAACTGAATGGAGGGGCTCAGTTCTAGGTGAGGTCATGATGCTGGCCTCTTAGTCAGCACAGTCATGTTACAACTGAATGGTCTTGGGTTGGAGTCTTAGAACGAGATGTTTGGCCATGTTTCCTTACACCTAATGCAATTGTTCAACTAACAGTAAATAGGTTCCACAGGAGTTAAACAACTGTTGTGAGTTGCATCCAGGAAAAGGTCAGTAGTTAGCCTATATAACCTCATAAGCCTAGCATGATTCCTGTTCTTGGCATTGGTAACCATAGGCATTAGGCATAACAACAATGCTGGTTTTGTAAAGAAATTTGTTTGCTCATTTATCCATATATATGGAGAAACACAATATATTTACACAAATCTAAAAAGTGCTGTTCCCCAGGCCCTGACGTGTGTGAATACAATGTCATACAGTGCACCATCATACCATAACAGTACTGTAACCATTAACACTACTTACCGGTCTGAGACCCTGAACTTTAGGAAAGAGTGCTTCTCCAATTTGCAACATGTTGGAAGGTAGGTGTTCGTTGCTGGTCCCATCTCCTGTCATGTAAAACGGCCGAGCATCGACCGAGAGTGTCTTACGAGCTTCTCTTCTTTGTAATGAACGCGAAGATGATGCACCTTGGCGACGGTCTCTGTCACGCCCCTTATATTGACCGTACAAGCTGTATCGTACCACCGATAGCCCAACCTGTTAATAGAAAAAACTAACGTGAACAAAAATTATGATTTCTATCTACATGAACCCATTTGGATAATCAATTATCAACATTTTTAAATAAAAATATAAATATTGGTTGAGGATGAGTTGTGTAATGTCATCTAAAAGTCTGGAATTAAATTTTAATTATCCATCACGAGTATTTGAAAAGCAAACTTTAAAATAAATTCTGAATTTTTAAATCAGATGATCAAAGAAGGCATCCTTGATCTTGGTGCTGGAATACAGTATCTCACGCACACACACACTGCTGCACAGTTCAACCTGCCCATGTATGCAGTGCATCTGAGTGAACAACTGAGGCTCCAATCAGCACCACCTCAACCTGAGACAAGAGGCTTATACAGTTTGGCACCCAACCACTGAGCTGTGACGAGTTCATGACCACTGAAGATAAACTCCCCTCCTGAAAATACGAAACATCCTGCATTCGTTACTTATAAATACAAGTACGGTGCAGTAATGGCTTTAACTAGCAGCCAAGCTGAGAATAAACACAGATGAAGTTTGAGCAGAATGAACAGCTAACAAAATGTTTAACCCTTGTGTTGCTAAGGGCTATTTGGCCATTGTCACCCACAGGCACATAAAAAAAAAGATCTTCTAAACCTGTTAATTTGTGTTCCCAAATTAAAAAAAAACAAAAAAAAAGGCACCGACTCAGCATGCGTCGGAGGTGGTCTGCTCAGCCCCAGCTGTCAGGCAGGAGTGGCCACAAACAGAATTAACCTAATTACTGCAATGTCTCTGATTTATTTTTCTTCGTTTTTTTGATGTAATATTATTCAATAGTGTGATGTGTGATATATCAACTATATAACATCATATAACAAAATGTGTGAATCATCACTGTACTCAAAATTATGGTATGCATATTACGGATTCAATTATTGTGTTCATAAAACAATTAACAAATACTTTGTCCGTTATTACACTATATACACAGGTTTTATATACGTATCTGCATGTTTTGTTCACAATAACGAACCACTAAGTTGATATTGCGAGTCAAAAAGCAGCGAGGTGTAGCCACCACATCTGCCAGTCAGCCTCTCGCTGCCACTCCCTCCCTCAATGACTCCTCATTCGCCCACATTCTCCTCCCACCATACTGTTTTTGCTTTTATTCACTATATACAGACGTTATATACAAGTATCTACATGTTCTGTTCACCATAACTGTTCATCTAAGATGGATAGTGCCCAAAGAGCATAGTGGCCACCCCTACCCAGCATGATATCATGCAGATGTTGCCACCTTCACACAGAGATTGAACAACTGGGCAAGCACGACACAGACCGAGCTATTGGGTATTTATCTAGCCACTGAATACCTTAAGCTCAATAGTGGTGGAGTTATTTTCTGTGACTCAAAGTGATCTGCAGTCCTTAAATAACCCATCACAATGTATGTCGGAAGTAGCTTGTAATATTAAATGGAATGTAATTTTTGCCAATGATAATAATTCTTGTATAAAATTTGTGTGGATCCCATCCCATGTTGGAGTTGAAAAACATGACTTTGTAGATCAATTGGCCAATGAGGCTTGCAGGAAAGAAAACATTGATTATGACTTTGGACTATCTAATGCAGTTATTAGAAACATACAAATTAAAGAAATTAATTCAGATTTAGAAGAACTAAGAAATGCACAGAGACCTGAAAGCTGCAGTATTAAAAGTTATGACAAGTTCTGTAATAATAGGTATTTGTATGGTCAGCACAGTAATCGGACCAGGCAATGTGATGTAGTAATTGCGCGAATTCGCCTTGGCTATAGACACATCTGGCAGGTTAGTGAGGCTGAGCCACTACCAGAATATTCAGATTGTAAACTCTGTGATAAACCTTTAATGCATTCACTAGAACACTATATTGATGAATGTGAAACCGTAAAGGGCTTTAGACCTCCTGGCCTATTGTACCACCAACTGTGTAACTATTTTATTGACTCAGGTGTTCTGGACGACATCCTAACAATTTACCCAAAATTTGCTTGTCCATTTTAAAGAATGAAGAACAATTTTTATTTATATTCTAAGCTGTATCACTTATGAACCCATCCCTGCCCTTGTGTGGCAGTGCACAATAGAAAGTTGTTTTCACATATCCACACATTAAAACATTGATTGTAACCATGATATATATGTGCTTCAGCCTACAGTTTAGACCTATTGTCTTATGTATGACCCTCTGTCCTGCGTGACAGTGAATACTAGCATTATCCTCAATTTAATAAGACTATCAAAATCCTCAGATTAGGCAAAATTGTAATTAATTTTGTCAATAAAGATGTTAATAATAATAATAACCTTCTTCACCAAAATGGTTTCTCCCCACACTCCTTTTGCTGTTATTACACTATACAGTATATATACACGTTATATATATGTATCTACATTTGTGTTCACCATAATGAACCACCAAGTTGATATGCTGAGTGGCAGTGACAGCCCGCCACTGGCTGTCACTCCCTCTCTCCCTCACCTCATCCAACTCACCACCGTTCTCCTCCCACCATACTGTTTTTGCTTTACTCACTATATACAGACAGTATATACAAGTATCTGCATGTTTTGTTCACATAGTGAACCAGTAAGCTGGTATAGTAAGTCCAGACAGTAAAAGGTGGTCACACAGTCAACAGACAACACTACCTCTCTCCCCACCAAGATTATTCCTCCCACTACAGCGCTAATTACCACAACAATCCTGCTATTATCAGAATCCTGGTCATTTTAATCACAGTCAGGGGTCTTCTGTAATACTATCATCGCTAAATAATAGCATGTACATATATATTATGGCATTTTTAGGCGATGCTGCTGTCACAAGCTGAACAGCAGTGCTGAGAGCTCATGCTGCGTGCATCAGCCTAGGTGGTTCACTAAGTACTGAGGACCTCACACCCGGGAATGTGGGCCATGATTTTTTTTTTAAATGGCGTCTGTTTACAACAGCCCTGATGAAGGTGAGGTGAACCCTGTGCATCCGCGGGCCATTTAAATCTTGCGTAGTACTCATCATATGATGTGATGCGCAATTTTGTGCAAGTTACTCAACACATCATTTGATGTGCTGTGTAGTTTAAGGATTAAGTCTGGCAAATTTAAGAGGGTTGTGTGCACTAAACAAAAAGTGAGAAAAAAAAAAAAAAAATTGTCATGATACTTTGAAGACTCAAAATATCATTTTGCCTGTTGTGCTAAGAGTAAGTTATAAAGCAATACGGAGGAGTGTTACTAGTGTTGATGATACAGTTTGGGAGAAGTATAGAATAGTGATCCAGGATAAATAGATGAACATTTGTGTGAAGTGGGTATTGAAATAGGAAGCAAAGATGCATTAAATCTTTTACACACACAAACTACAATTATGTGACATCAAATGAACAAATCCACAAGGGCCTTCATAAGGGTTCAAACATATGCGCTGGATGTTCTCACACATGCTCTAGTCAACTGTACTATGACATGGTAAAAAAAATTGCAACCAGGAATGCTACTGCCCCCATGAGGATCCCGAGTGTGAAACTGGGGTTTCACACAATTCCCCTTATGCACTAACGCATTCGACCAAATAGTTCTACCTCTGACACCTCTAGCACATAGGTTTGAACGCTCATCACGACCCTTGTAAATTTGTTCATTGGATGTATCACGTTATTGTGATTTGTGTGTGTGTGTGGGAGTAGAGGAGCCAGAACCTTCAAAAGGTAGTCAACAAGTAGGAGTCTGGAATAATACAATATGGACTGTGAAGTGCCATGTATATACATATACCTTGCATATATATTTCTGGGAGGGCCCCCCCTTGATAGCTTATCAAGTTAATGCTGGTACAGCCGAGCCTTGGGAAGATGCACTAAGCATATCTGGACTGGGACCAGAATCTGGCTCTCTCTTGAGGCAAGGGGAGATTGGGGATAAAAAAAATCATCCCAACATTAGGTATATAGGCAAATACACCAGAAAACATAAGCACAACAAGAGCCAATACCAAGGCAGCTACCAAGAAGTAACACTACACCCAACCACCACCACCAGGTGGTAGCCCAGGTCACTAGGGGGACTAGCCAGCGTGTGGTGGCACTTTTTTTTATATTGCTGACAAAGGGCAACAGCTACCTGACCCAATGTCTTGGTCTGATAGCCAAATGTCTCAACGAATGTTCCAGATGGGGAAATTGTTTTTTTTATACACATGGTAAAACTCTCTTATTGCTGTGGACAATTATTTACCATGAAGCAAGCATTTCTTTCTAAAGAAGAAAATAGGATAAACAATGCCATAGCTATAAAGCATGAGCAAATCAGTAGGAGCCAATAGGAGGATTTGAACCCACTCTCTTGGCACCCCCAAGTGTAGATGACCACGCCACAACACTGTCGAAAACAATGTAATCTGGGATTCCACCGAATCCTCTAGGATTCCTGAAGCTTATAACGGAAGCCCAATCAGGGTTTTAAGCATCAACCCCATGCACTCTGGCTAATGGCCCAGTAATTTTCCTCCAACGTGTCTCATCAAATGCACAATGTGACTTCATTAATGTGATATTCACGGTAAAGAAAAAAAAACAGCAGTTAAAAGTAATGTGTTTCTAAGGGGACTTTGGTGGCTCCCCTGGCTCTCCATGCCTGCTGCATCAGTGGACTTTTATTTGTCTCGCAACTGAGGGTTAGTTGACATGGGAACCAGCAGCTAAATTGGAGCTGCCACAAGATGGTGAGCAGCAGTAACTAAGGGAAGTGACTTAACTACTGGATGGATTGCTGGCTTTCATGTTTTGTTTTGTTTATTCTTTTGACCTTGCTGCTGTCTGTTTTGCTTTGCTTCTTTCTCAGGCTTGATTTTATGGTGAAAAAGAAGGATGGAAGGATCAGACCCATTGGTGTCGGTAATACCCTTTGCCGACTTGTTGTGAACGGAAGCACCCATCATTCTCCAACTCAATCAGCTTGGGTTTGGGGTGCCCCAAGGCAATGAAGCAGCATCCCATGTTTCAAGAGCCTATATCAATTCTTCCCAAAGACAAGGAAGTAGTAAAATCTGATTTAAGAACACTTTCAACTTGGTCAAATGGTAAGTAGTTCTCAAGCAGTCCAAGAACATTGCCCAAACAGGTTACAGCAAAGAATCAGTGCTCCTGTTTGAGGAAAACAAAGTCAGTTTAGCAGAGGGAATACAACAAGATCCCCCATTGTATCCTTTCTCTTCTGCATAGTGCAGCTTAAATCACAAGCAGACTGACCAGCGAGCTCAACATCTGGTTCCTGGATGATGGAACTCTGGCAGGCACACACAGATTCCGTTAGCAGACCTACAGCTAGTGAAATCCCAAGCAAAGATCTTGGGGTGTCGTCCTTAGCTCCTCCAAGTGTGAAGTAATTTCATGCAATAGTCATTAATGCATTTTTTTTATTAATGCATTGGAATCAAATATACCCTAAGTATATTTGATTCTAATATATTCTAAGCACCTTTGGGCTGCAATGCCACTGATGCATTTCTGGAGGAAAAATTCAATGACCTAAAAGGATGAAAGTGAAAACAGGGAACATGATGCCCATGATGTCCTGTACCTTCTCACAGGGTGCCTAACCTTGCCCAGCCTAATGTACTGCTGAAGGTCCACACTCACTTTTGGCAGCCCACTACTGTCAATATGATGACCTCTTGAAGTCAATATTCAGGAAGGCACTCAACCTAAACTTAGATGACAGTGGGAGCAAGTAACACTACCAGCATTCTTATCCTCATGCATCGCTGCCAGTGAATTGGTAGAAAAGATTTGACACTTGGTAGGAACTCAAGATATGAAGTTTACTGAAAGAGCCAGTGCGTGGGACACTATTGCACACCCTCACCCCATCCACCAGCCCCACAAGGTTACAGACAGGCTCACTTTTTCCATAATGTAAAAATAAGATTGCCTCAACAATGCTAAAAAAAAAAAAAAGTGTTGAATGTACAGTAATTAAATGCCAGGTCCTTAGTCAATGGAGTTCTGCCTACAGGGGACCATGAGCTAGAACCTGGCCCCCCCTCAGAGGTGCAGGGAGCAATGGCACTAGAATAGCTCCGTGATTGAGGGTTTACCTTATCTGCCATCAACCGGGCTTAGGCACTCAGCAAGGTAGGCATAACTAAACAGACCCACAAGGTACGAAAAATGCAAACGAAAGTTGAACAGAGAGGTAGAACTCCCCCAATTCCCAAGGAAACCAGCAAACATCACACTATGCCGTCACATTGCTTGTCCAGACCCACCGCGACAGCTCCCATCTCAGTTCAGACACTAAACATCAAAAGCAAAAGAAAACTGCCGACCAGAGGGAGGGAGGGTGCCAGGGAGCCTCCGGGACTCGCCCAGAAAATGCATTTCATTACATTCAATGGTTTTCTGCGCGGAGCCCCTACGGCTCCCTGGAGCAACGTAACCAAAGATAAGAAAAAGAGGGACACATCCAGGAGGCGGCCGCCATACACTCCTCAACTCAAAAAGCAACACAAATGGCTGCAACCTGCGACCCAAAGCAACACACGAATGCCCAGGAGCAGGAATGTGAACCAAATATTGGGTGGCCAGGACCCTGTACGACCTCCAAAATCCCCGCGCCCGAATAACAGCCCACGACATATCGCCAAAGATGGCAGCCAAAGCAGCAAACATCCGAACGTCATGGGCAAGAAGATAGACCGCAGGCTGGCTAGACGTAATAACCTGGGAGATCCGAGCCCTGGAACAGGGAACAAGGGAAAACCAAATCGACCTAAAGCGCATCCCCAGTCATAGAAGCCGAGGCGCACAGGCAATGGTGAAGAGCCGTAACCGGACAACACATGATGCACCCCCCAGCCTGACCAACTAATCATCAATGACCCAAGGATCCCTCTGGAAAGCAGCCTTCTCATTCTTCATCAGAAAAGAAGGACAAGGCTGCAACCAAACAAACTGACTACCAAGACACAAGGAGCAGAAACCCCTGCATCAGAGGCAACCATGAAGCTCACCGACCAGACCCCCAGAGGCCAATGCCAACAGAAAACGATCCTCTGAAAAACAAACTTGAACCCAAGGGGCCACCATGAACCGAGAAGAAGAGATAGAAGAGCACCCTGTCCAAGGACTAGGACGGCTTAGGCGGTGCAAGAGCAAGCCGGAGGTGAAACAAAGCACAAGAAAGCTTACGGAATGGGGCAGAAGTGACATCGACCTTGAACGCAAGCTACAGCGGCTCCGCCAGTGCCGCACAATATGAGGCGACGGTAGTAGGCATTAAATGACTGTCCTGAAAGAGCCAAGACAGATAGGACAAGACAACCCAATCAGAAACAGAAAACTTTCGAAGAGAGAAAATGGCAGAAAGAACGCCCGGAAACATCAACTGTCGCCGAAACGAAGCTCTCGGGTCGGATACCTTCAACAAAGCCACCTGATCACCAAACAAATGGTGATAAACCCACGACAAAAAGACCAGAAGTGAAGAGTGGAGGAGAAGACCGAGCCAGCTGTGTACTGGATTGGACCGAACTGCTGAAAGAGGCGGAGCTGTGGAAAACGCTCCAGGTGCAGACACTGAGCAAGCAGTGCCTGAAACCAAGCCTGGGGTGGCCACCAAGTGGTCACTAGGACGACTTTCTCGCTGGAAGACTCCAACTTAACCAGAACCCGAAGCAACAGCCGAACTGGGGAAAAGGTACAGGTAACCCCACCTCGACCAGTCCTGCCGAAAGGCGTCCACCACGAAGAATCCACAATCAGGGAAAGGGCACCACAAACAGGAGACACCACGACCACGCCGACACAAAGAGGTCCACCCCCGGAAACCAGTACGTCTGGCAGAGCCAACAGGAGGAGTTGGCATCTACCATCCATTCCATGGCAGGAAAATGAACCGAGACAGGCCATCCGCCAGGATGTTGGACACACACTGGATATGATGTGGGGGCCACTCAGGGAGGGGGGGGGGAAGAGACACCCCAGATGTGGGGCCACTCAAGGTGGGGGGAAACACCCCAGATGTGTGGCCACTCAAGGTGGGGGGGGGGGGGAATACCAGAAAAAATAGCATTAAGAAATTTACAAGAAAGAAGAGAAACACTTAAAGATAAATAACAAATGATATGAACAGTACAGAAATTGCTGCAAGAAAATTAATTTATTGTAAAAATTTATGAATTCCAGAAAAATTAGTAATATTTAACTATTCTTCAAGAACAAAGTATATTCTGTAGTGTCCATCTATACTGTCCCTATCTGATTCAGAGGTTCTGCCCACTGCCTTTAACAGGCATCACAATACACAGTAGCTACCTAGTTATGTAGACAAACTTGAGAGAATGACATACTTCTTTAGGCCTCACCTGGCATGGCTCCAGGCTGGGAAGCTTCTCTCCCGATAACAAAGCCTCGGCAATGGCCGTGTAGAAAGATCTGGCCACCCCGGAGCCCTCTCCGGGCTCGTCACGGAATGTTACTTTAACGCGATTGACTGCTAGAGGCGGAGACGACTGCGTGCCTCGTCTGTGGTAATTGTTGTACTGGGTATTGAGTTCCTTAAATGTCTGAGTAATTAACTGCCCTCTCTCACGATCAATCTGCAGGTAAGCATAGGATAACAAATGATAAATTGATGTTATTACTAGAATTAAATATTCCATGGCTACATACAATGCCCATTAAAAGTTATAATATATTAATGTGTTTAATTATGCTACATCAAAACCAAACATTCACCTTAGTGAGATTCAGGTCACGTTGTTGACAATTTCTAAGCTTTTCCATTTCTCTTCTAAATTTGGCCTCTTTAACAGGGAATCCACCAAGCTGAGCAATTATAGACCCTGGTTCAGCTCCAACATCATCTATGAACACTCTTCCAAACAACTCTAACGTCAATCTCCAGCGACCTAGGAGCAAGTCTTGAGATACTCCACTTCTTAACAATGCCGGTCTGTGGATCAAGATTAAAAAATAATCAAAATACATTGGTTCAACATTTAGCTTTCAGTACTGGAAAGTGTATCATCGAGACATTATGAGATGCATAATAACAATCACACATCAAATGGAACAATACCCAAAAAGGTATATTGTCAAACATACATACAGTAGCAAAGCCATTATGAACTTGGACGAGTGTGTTGGGTGGCTGGACATCAAACTGTCGAACTTCCCTCCATTCTTTCTCTCGCCCTCCATACCTCTAACCTTTTTTTTCTCACCCTTCAGCATCATTCTACATTTCCCTTTACCATGCCCCCCCCCCCCTTCCCTCATTCATTTTATTTTCCTCTTACCCCTCATTCATCCTTATTCTCTCACTTTCTCAGACAATCCTTAATTGATATTCTCATCCCTGTCTCTCTCACTCCCACTACCTCCCTTCCTCTCACTCCCACTTCCTCTCTCCTTTACTCCCACTCTCTCATTCTCTCCTCACCCCCCTTCAGAGGAACCATATTACATATAGTTCCCTGATTGTGTCACTAATTTATTTGCTCCATCTCCTGTC
Source organism: Procambarus clarkii (assembly GCF_040958095.1). Taxonomy (NCBI): domain Eukaryota; kingdom Metazoa; phylum Arthropoda; class Malacostraca; order Decapoda; family Cambaridae; genus Procambarus; species Procambarus clarkii. The sequence goes on along the minus strand of NC_091202.1, from coordinate 23,310,948 downwards.
CTGTTCATGTCAGTTTGCAAGCTTTCTGGCACTTTGAATTTTTTAACTCAAACCTACGGCCTATTGTTCTCGGGATTACAGGTTTAAAACATCCTTTCTATGCCAGTTTATCACACTTTTGTATGTACAGTATAGTGAAATGACCGCTTTTTCTTCTATTAGCTTCGACATGTATAAATGCAACCAGCCTCTTTAGCATCATATCTTTACACCTATAATAATACTGTATATTGATAGCATTATAATATATGGATAGGTTATCTTGAGATGATTTCGGAGCTTAGTGTCCCCGCGGCCCGGTCCTCGACCAGGCCTCCAACCCCAGGAAGCAGCCCGTGACAGCTGACTAACTCCCAGGTACCAATTTACTGCTAGGTAACAGGGGCATCAGGGTGAAAGAAACTCTGCCCATCGTTTCTTGCCGGCGTCCGGGATCGAACCCCGGACCATAGGATCACGCATCCAGTGTTCTATCCACTCAGCCATCGGCTCCTTGGTGGCCGAGACACTCCAAGATACACAACTGCTGCATATTATTATTATTATTATTATTATTATTATTGAAAGTAGGAGCAATTTGCATGAAAGGTTTGTCGCCTGATGACTGCACCATTATAGATGTTGGGAGATGCGTTTATGTTGAGGATGATAAGAGTTTCTTGTTGCTTGTTGCATTGGGCTGTAGATAGAGGAGTGGCGACTAAAACAGAGGTGTATGTTAGAGGGAGACTTGCCGCACCGTAGGGCAGTATGTATTGTGTTTACGACGTCAGCTGATCCATGGTGTTGTGACGAAGCTTTCGTTTCCTGTGTTAAACTGTTGATGGTACCAGGTATAAATGTGGCCCTATTTGTTGGTCGACTGGAGAGATTTAGCCAGTGCTTTGACTATTTGGTATTTTGCCTATAACAAGTGGTCACCTCGTCCCAATATATGCTCAATGGTAAAGGGTATTTTAAGTGTGATAAATACTTGTTTGAAATTTACTCTGGCACTATGATGTCGAAAGCAGTGTTCGATTGTTTCAGTCACCTGACAGTGGATGCAGAGTTTGTTGATGTCTGTTCTGTACTCAACAGATGTGTGCTGCCAGTTTGGTGTGTTCCAGCCTTAATATGATCATCATTACATCAATTTCTCTGCTTTTATATCCGACATGTTTCTAAGTTTCCCATTTCTTTTTTTTTAATGGACCCATAGTATAAGGGTGAGCATGACTTTTTCCATTTCGTTACAAAATCTTGGGCGAGGGTATTTTTGAAGGCTCCTTTACGTGTAACACGAGGAATTGGATGACGGATAATATGAGGTGTGTTGTGCATCGCTTTGACTAGTGTATCTACAAGTTCAATATGGAGAATACCACAATGCACTTGGAACCATTGGATAGAGGTGTCATAACTGTTCAATCGAAGTGCATGAAGTTGAAGGCCTAATTTGGGCATCTTGTATGTTGTGTTAAAATTTTTTACCATCTCTTCATCCATGAATTTAAGGGATTCTGAAATTGGTAAACATAATATATGCTCCACTATATTATGCCCTTGATGTGGGCCTCTCAAGAGTTATTTATCCAGAATCTACCCTACATCTTCCTTGTCCAATTTCTCTAAAATCTTTTCACATAATCTGTAGGGTGATTGTTCAGCAGAACATTATTGGGCATATTTCTCAGTGCAATTCCATTTGTTATGCATTGCTTTAAGTTATTTTGGTCTGTCATTTTCAAGGGCATAATTGTTTTAATTCATTAATTAGAAGCTTAGCATCATCCACAAAAATGTTCATATAACTATTCCTTCAGGTAAATAATTCTAGACCAGGGATTCTCAATGGAGTCAATATGAGTTCCACACTTCCAATTCTCAACTGTACCAACATCACAAGCAAAGGCACTCCACGTACAAGAGAGAATATTTATAATGAATTTTATGACAATAGGTTGCATAATAATTTTCATATAGGATAACATACTGTGAATTACTTCAGTTACTTTGTCTGCCTACGTCTTAAACTTTGGTCTGAAAAAATAAAATTATCTTGAAAGACAAATTATACCAATAGAGAATACTACAATGTTCCTCACTTCATGTGGTCATGTGTAGTATCTATGGTAACATTAGCCGACACATCGTGGGGTGCATGTAGACCCACTTCGGAACTCCGACTACCTCGACCATCCAAGGGAACAACAAGAAGGTCGGCTCCACCACGTCCACCAAGAGGACCCGTGGGTGTGCATGGCGTTGTGGACGCTGAAGCAGCTATACTCGATGGCAAGGACGCTGCTGTGCCAACCTGCAATGTTAGCACACCTTTAGATCAAACAATGTATATTCTGAAATAGATCCATGTAATATATATTTCTATCTGAATGAAAATTATAATGGCAGTCAGATTAAAGGAAAACCCAAAATAACATCCAACAGTAATAGCGACTAGAAAACTGTAATGCCTACTCAGTGGCTCTCCAGAGCTTATGCATGGCTACCACTTCCCAATTGTGTATGAAACTTGCTGTTTGAGCAAAGTGATTTTGAACACATTTGACTTGCACTGCAATTTGGTGGTGGGAGGGAAACACAGCAGGTAGTTTTTTGTTTGCAATAATTTTGACTTTTGTTTAGTATTTATTTGTACAAGCCTTATTTTTTAGTGTGTTTTGAGGTTTTGTAGCTCTCTTTTGGCCTATTACTAGGGATTTCCCTGTGTGTGTGTGTGTGTGTGTGTCTCTTTTTACACCTTGAGCATTCCCACCTTAGAAGGGATAGGACTCTGGTGCCTGCTCCTGGAGGAACATGGGAAAGGTCACTTGAAGTGATGGTCTTAGCCCCGGGGTGCCTGTACACAAGCTCTGTGGAGCTACTGACGAGTCCCCAGAAATAGGCATTTAATTTCACTCAACTTTCCATTTTTGGCATCGTGTAGAGGAACAATTAGTATACATATAGATACCAACAATAGTTTTGAATAATAATAAACATACCACAAATTGTTTATGAACATTTAGTGCAGCACGATTTGTGGGTCAATGTATGTATTTTTCGCATCAAACCTAACTTGTAATTTAACCAAATTTTAAAGTTTTTACTTTAAAATAATACTTTACGTTATTTTTTTAAGTTTTTATCATATGCCATATGAACCACATGTGCACATCTACAACACACCATATATTTATTACATTTTCCTGTACTTTCCAAATTACCAATCTAACCATTATTCGACCTGTGTTTTCATTTCTTTACACAACCATATAAATAAGAGCAATGCCTGAATGTGTAAATCTTTTACATATTCAACAGCGCCATGCATAGGCCATAATGCATATCCAATATTTTATTTTCCATCTATACCCAAGGATGGTAATTTTTAAGTGCAAAATGCTTAAAAATCTGCTCGTATATTGAGTGAAACTAAGAGGACCGAGTTACCACAGACAAGAAGATACGCGCTACCCCCCCCTCCCCTCGACACAGTTCATATCTCATTGACTTCATACAATGCCAGTACATCCAAAATCATACATAACTTACTAAGTTAAAACAATGACAAAATGATGAAAACATTAACAGTCCTCTTTATATTAAATGCAATCAATATCATTTTTATTGCAGACTTCATGCAATCAATATACATTTTAAAGATGACAAGCAATACAAAAACAACCTCCCCTCACCTCAGGCTTAAATGCATTTGAGACAGTTGATGAACCAACTCTGACAATAACACTTTTAACGCTGGATCTTGCAGGGGTTGACTCGGCTGGGTAAGAAGCACCACTACTGCTGTGATCAATTGCATCAGCCAAACTGCTCCCGCTTCGTCTCGGTGAGACAATGATTGGTGCTCTTTCCTGAGAGGTTTCTCCACTGTCCTCACTGACATCTTCATCCTGCTCAGCACAAACCACAATATTCTCACTAAAACATCTGTTCACTGCATTTCCCAAGGAATTTATAATATACAAATACTAGCCAATAGTTTTATAATATAATATTTAAATTAATAATCTTTCAAAGTCAAATATTCACTTATCTGTGGCAACATAATAGTATTTAATACAGTACCTTTAAATCTCTTAACTGTCCTGTCGTGTATAAAGATAGATCGGTGGGCTGGTGGTCCATTGTGCGTGAAGATCCCAACATGTGTGCATATGACTGCTGGGGAGTAGGTGGGTAGGGACCAACCATGTGCAGGTTTTCTAACACACCAAGCCGGGAAAGAGGAGCATCTAAAGGTGTTCTTGTACCATGTCCTGGAAAAAACAAAAAAATACAGCAATGATAAACTGCTAAAGGGTAGATACTTACAGATTCCTCCTCAAAAATACCAGCCATAAATCTTTCCTACACTTTCAACTTCAGTGATCAGAGACTGCAATAGCACATTAAATTCATATCAGTTTAAATGCCGGCTTCATTATCCCATATGTAATTACCTATGTTTAGTTACAGGATAAGACCTTCGCTTGCGGTGACCTGTCTTTTCAGTACCAGTACTCTGACGCTTTTGAAACTACTGATGGTTTTCATATTCACCACCTGCACACTGAACTTATTCCAACCATCTAGCATCGTTTTAAAAAAAAAAAAAAAAATCTAATTGTACCTGGATGAGGTTCTGGGAATTCTACTCCCCAAGCCCAACCCGGGGCCTGGCTTGACTTGTGAAAGCTTGGTCCAAAAGGTGGATGCTTGGAGCAGCCCACAAGCCCACATATCCACCACAGCCTGGTTAGTCCGGCACTTCTTGAAACAAACTATCCAGTTTTCTCTTGAAGACGTCCACGTTTGTTCTGGCAATATTTTTCTTATGCTTGCTGAGAGGATGTTGAACAACCGTGGGGCCTTTGATGTTCATGCAGTGTTCTCAGATTGTGTCTATGGCAACCCTGTTCTTCACTGGCTCTATTCTGCATTTTGTTCCATATAGTTTACTCTAGTATGTAGTTATTTTACCGAGTAGATTTGGGACCTGGCCCTTCAGCATTTTTCATGAGCATACAATTCAATACCTCTCTTTTCTCCTTTCTAGGGAGTACATTTGGAGGTCAAGATAGAAAGTCAACAACCAAGGGCCCATTGAGAAGGGTCAATGACTCGTGAACAGAATCAGGCAAGGTTTCTCGGGAGCAACCTCCTGAACACACCCATAAGTAACTGACAGTGGAAGGGTAGTACTAATAAGCACCCAGGGAAGGAAACCCTGAGCACATGCAGCCTGAATCACAACAGAAGCCAAGCCCACACAACAAAGCCTGATAGGAAACCTGCATGTAAAGCCAATACCAAAAGAAAAGAAAATACAAGCAATTGGCACTCACAATATGAAATTGAAGAGCGAGTGGCACTTAGCTTAAAGCAGAAGGGATTGCCACAATCTGACGGACCCAGAGGCAGTAGTAACGATCACAAAACTGATCAGGGAATCGGTTTTTAGTATACATATAGCTCGGCCCCTGCCCCATCCGAGGGCAGGGGCCGGGTTGCCTGGTGGTAGTTTTAGGTAAACCAACTAAGTGGTGGTAGATAAAACTAGAAACAGGTTCGAGCTAGTTTAGAGTGAACCTACTGTTTCATTTGAACCATTTGTAACTTGTTTGCCAGTTTCAATGCTTCCTTTTTGTGAACCTTGCAGTTGTCTGTAAAGCTTCGTTGACTTTCTGCATGCTTCTCCCAGTGGGGTGGTGGATTGTCAGAATCTGTCTGTGTGCCTCTGTGAGGGAAGGAGCCAGATTCTGGCTCTGGTGCCCAGTAGGCCAAAACAGAACTCCTGTGACTGATGTGACCTGTTAGAATGGAACAACCTCAGCAAGCAAGCCCAACAGGGGGCTCCCTCATGATGGTGGAGATTTAATAAAATAGATGTGATTGAAAAGGTTAAGGCTGAAACTAAAGAACTTGAGGACACATTTGAGACATGCAAGTGATACTAAACAGGAAAATAGGAGACATGGAAATAAATGACAAAGACTTTGCAGCAAGGTATTACATAGGAAATATACCGAGGTAGAGAGTATATTTCAATTAGATACATCGAATGCTATCAGAGTGAAGTAGGTACAGAAATAATTAGACAGGAAAGAAGATGCAAAAACTTATCTTCTACAGCTTGCCAGAACCACCCTGTGACACATGACAAAGGCACAAAAAAAAGACTGATCAGAAACAACAGGGGACACTACTTCATAAAGTATGGTTCAGTAATGAAAGCAGCGAGCCTGAAAATTGTGGGAGCGGACAGTTTCGGGAAGAACATCCACTATCGGCGAAGGTCGCCATTAATATCATTAACCCAGTGAAGTACATTTTGGCAAACAAGTGGTATATGAGGGACAAAAGTAACGGAGCCACAATGTACCTCCTGAGAAATGACATGTCCAGGAAAGAATGAAGGAGTCAAAGCAAGCTTGAGAATTAAAATAAGAATATCTAAAGGGTGAGAACACAAAACAAATAGGACCAGAGAGCCAGGCAAAAAGTATACTACCAACATCAACAAATTCGCAACACCTCTGAGACTAGAGCACATTCCTCACAACCCCATGTTTAGTAAGAAATACCAATTGTGGACATAGACAACAAGCAGAAATAATCCGCCAAGATTTATTAATACTAATAGATGAATTTCAAATATGGATATAGCTACAAAAACGGATACATAATACACACAGAAATCACAATAGCGTGATATATCAAATGAACAAATCCACAAGGGCAATGATGAGGGTTCAAACCTACCTACGGAATGTTCCCAGACATGCCGTAGTCAACTGTATTAGAACAGTACAGTTGACTAAGGCGCATCTGGGAACATCTTGTGGCTAGGTTCAAACACTCATCATTGTGGATTGTTCACGGATATACACGTCCCAAACGGATAAGAAATAATCAGGCAAGAGAGAAGGGCAAGAGTAAACAGGAGTGGCTCTTCCGCTACAAATACAATGAGGTGTTGGGTATATACTAGTAACACTACTTACCGGCATTGTGTGTGTGCGCACGAGGGATTCCAAAGAGCTCTTCTCTGCGTGCATTTGGTTGTAGGAGGTGAGGTTTGTCAGCAAGCGGCAATGCCTCCTGCAAGCTACTGCTAAACACATCAGCACCTACTGACCCCAAGCACAGTGTTGACTGTGACCTCTGAAACAAATTACACGATATAAAAATATGTTTTCTTAAAAAATATTTAGAAACCTATCAGTGGAGTAGTGCAACCAGACAATATTAGCACCGATCCCATTCCAAGTAAAGTGTCCCTTAAAATTTGAAGCCGAGGCACAAAATTAACACCAAATATAAATAGTGAGTTTCAGCATCACTGTATTAAGTCACAAATATTCAAAGACAGTACCAACATGTCCCAAATATATAATACTTAACCAAAGACAAAAGTTATCATGAGACAACTAAGACTAATTATGACATAAGTCATTCACAAGAGAATATATCTTACCCTTTTACAAATGCATCCTGAAAACCCATACTCTTCTCCAAGACTGGAGTGTTCAAAATGTATAAACAAAAATAAAATTAACAGAATAAAATGTCTTTTCTGGGAAGACCTCAGTGGCTTCCTGTAACTAGCCACTCAAGATAGTGCCATGCCAATCATATCATGACAGGCCCTTATGAGCCTATAAAAGCCTACTGGGAACCAGAGCCCAAAACCTGGCCCCCCCCCCCCCCTCATAGAGGCCCAGACCTATGATCATCACCAAGGAACAACCTCCAGAAATGCAGTGAAGCAAAACAAAAACATCAAGGTAAATGAAAACAAATCGGGAACGATCCACCTAGTTAGGTCATTCACCCATTAGGAGCAGCTGCCTGTCACCAGCAGCATCGTCCAATAAATTCCTTCAGTCGAGTCAATCGAAACAAGCCGAAGCACCTGGAGATGGACGGTAGGGTCCAGATACTACAAACTACATACCTAATTAACTGAATGTAACTAACCCTTACTTATCTCTCCACATCCTACAGGTCAACCTGAGCTTTGCTGTTATTATGATCATTAATAACTAAAGGACCATTATCCTTTATATCCATCCAAGATGGTCCAAAACATCATAGTTTTTTCCATTCTCAGATGTTTGGTTTGGTCATCATTAATAGCTATCTGGATGAAGTTCTGGGAGTTCTTATACTGTACTCCCCAAGCCCGGCCTGGCACCAGTCTTGAACTAAATCAGTACTATAACTGCCTTGTCAAAATTTAATACAAAAATTATATATCTGTTTAAACTCTTCAGTTTAAAATGACTTACTATGTACAGTTGCAAAGCTTACAGTTTCCAAAAAGTCATGTAATGACTGTCAATAATTTTCTAATCTTAATTCTCTCCTATTAAAATGTTATATGTACCATATTGCCATGGTACAAGGCAATATGGGTGGAAGTGGGTTGTAAGAAGACAGCAAATGTATTAGTACTGTATACTATGTATATGCCAATTCTCATGGTGCACTGTTCACTTGTCCTGAGAAGCAGTGGGGGTGCACTGCTGTGATGACTAACAATAAATTTTCAAATAAAAAGCTACACACACACAAAAATATCATTTGACGAGAATCAATAGATATTATTCAACTATATTTTCACCTGGAAAAATGTGTGTTTTCTTCCACGGGAGTTTGACAAGTTAGAGTCTTCATCCGCAGATTCGCTGTCGCCGGCAGAGGGCGTAATAGACGGTAGGTCATCCATATCGTCTTCATTCTCATTTTCATCGCGTTCCCACGAAAACCCGGTGCACTCTGCCCCTCCGGAGTCTATGTGAGCATTACTGTCACTCTCGCAACACCGCAGATAGCTGATGAGTGCATCAAACACATATGCTGCAACACAACACAAACAAAATAGTTGTTATTGAGCCGAGGACAATTATGGGATACACAGTAATGTATTTATTTATCTGTTCAAAGGAAAAATGAAAAATATATAAATATATGCTGTGTATTACATAATTCTCCTTGGCTCAATAACATTTAGTTTGTGTTGTACTCACATAGTTGTGCTTGCAGGGAAAGAGCCAAAGCTTAAGCAAGCACACACACACGTGAGTACAACACAAACCAAATAGTTTGAGCTAAAGAGAGGTATGGGATACACAGAACCGAAAAGATAAATGAAAAAGTGTGTATATTCAATATCTACAATAGAAGCACTTTATGAATACAAAGTTATTATTTTATATATTGAAAACAAAGAATTGCAACCAGTAATATTGCAGGAACAAGTTGCAGCTTTTGAGCGGCAACTAAGTCCTGTGCTTACGTTCCTAATATTTTAGCCTCTCACATTAATTGGATTGCACATCAGAACAAAGTTTCCTTACAGCTACATTTTCCTGTGCTTTTCTAACAACCTTCATTTCCTTATAAAATAATTAATCTACAGAAAGATTTGAGAAAATTGTGTAAGAGCTTTATTTGTCCTGATTGCCCATCAATGGTCATTTAAAGTTGCACTGCAAATCAGATTTGCACTGAACAAAGAGAATACTTAAATATCTAATGAAAATCTTACTAACCTAACAAATTCACAAAGACCTGAAAGTTGTAGCATTAAACATTATGATAAATTTTGTGAGGAGACATTCACACATGGGACAATTAGAGCAAGGTGATGTTATAGTGGCCAGAATACGCCTGGAATATAGACGTATCTGGCAGCTTTCTCAAAACCCAAATGTCGAGTACACAATGTGTCAACTTTGTGAAAGAGAAAACATGTAATCCCTTGAGCATTATATTGTAGAATGTCCCATATTGACTGACTTTTGCTCTTGTGGGCTAAGGTATGCTGAACTCTGTAACTACTATATGAGTACTGGAACACTTGCTATATAGGACTTGTACCCAAGATTGACTATGTAATGCATCAGTTATACAATGTGATGTAATTATATAACCTGAGCTTGTAAAAGCATCTTAATCACCTTCAGTGGTTAAGTGCTTAATATCACTAGTTTCTATAGCAGCTATCTTACCTTGTCAAAGTAGGAGAGAAATGTGTGTGCGCTTGTGTGTATATTATATATATTTTATATTATATCATATTATATTTTATATATGTATGTACATATATACTGGATATGTGGAAGCTGGTCAGAATTGCATTTTACCTTTGTAAATGCCTATTAATGACAATGTAAAAGACATCTAAAACCCTATGTAGGGCAGACGTAAATCTGTGTATTTATGTATGTAGGTTAAATTAACATTTTAAATAACTACAATCATCTTCTGTGGTTGATTGTTCACAAATCACTGAACTATATGTTTAACAGATCTCTCGCCCTATCCATGGAGGACAGAAGAAATATATATATATACTGGTTAGCATTTTAAATATGTGGCCACATCTGTGGTAAAAAAAAAAAAAAAAAAAAATTGGCCAGGGAATCCTAGAAAATACTGCAAATGGTGAATGTTAGGCAAGTCGTATAGTATGCAGCCCCAGCATGGAACCCATACCTCACAAGGCACTAGAATAACATTCAGAAGGTTCAATAACTCTCTACAAGACAGGTACCAGAGATAAGAGAAATGAGCCATGAGGATGGGTTAAGGAAACTATAACTAACATTTTGAAAGAATACCAAGATCTGATATGATCCCAACATATAAAGAAATAAGACTGACCTTCAAGGGCAAGTATGTAAGAGTACTGAAAAGTCCAGAGATATAAATGTGCTAGCTACAAAAGGTGAGGTGGGGTTCTACAGTAGAAAATTTTCTCCTGGAAGAGAAGGGTACATTTGCACACACATTTACTCCCTACCTTGACTATCTCAGTCTACACAACAACAAACAAGGAATAATCAAGCACACAGTCTCATATCCAACTCCGACTTATTGACACGTACACAAATTAAACAAACTTCGGTGACAAAAATATAATCTTGTAAAAAGCTTTGTGGAAAATGATCAATACTGTGTATCTCACCAATATGTTTAAGTGACCCAACATCAATGTCGGGCAATGTATCACAATGTTCATTCTTGTGGGCTCGCAGCAGTGATACAACGTAAGAAAGGGTGTCTCTCCTGGCATTTTGTGGGTCAGCGGTGGTGGTAGTAGTACGAGTTCCACGTCTTGCACTCTGATACCTAGACAGGGGTCCGGTGAGAGGATCCCGGATGAAAGGTAGACCCGTCCGACCAGCACTTCGTTCCCGAGGACGAGAAGCAGGGATTCCAGTAGGTGTTGTGGCTGAACTGGTACTTGTACCACCACTTCCTTCAATGAGCTGATTTAATTCACGGCCAAACCTGCCAGAAGAATATTGATTAATAGCAAAACAACACCTCTGTTTTCTTTTAGTTTTTTCCACAGAATGATATTCTAGTTCAATTTTAGTTCAACATATGAAATCACTAATCTCTTCTTGACTTTACTCTCACTCTACCCTTAAAGTGCAGCTTTTATCAAAGGAATCTGCCTGTGCACAGAAAACAAAAACAGATTACATTTCTTATAATATCATATTTACATTCAAAAAGGAAAACAAAAAATCCATTTAATGCAGTGAAGCGTCTTTCTGGGCAAGCTCTGATGGCTTCCTGAAGCTATGTTGCCGATACAACTTCTCATTACTTAGCTACACTAGTCATAGGAGTTTCATTGCACTACCGGAGATTAAGGGCCAGATTCACGAAGCAGTGACGCAAGCACTTACGAACCTGTACATCTTTTATCAATCTTTGGCGGCTTTGTTTACAATGATTAAACAGTTAATGAGCTCTGAAGCACCAGGAGGCTGTTTATAACAATGACAACAGTTGGTTGGGAAGTTTTCATGCTTATAAACTGTTTAATAAATGTAACCATAGCCATCAAAGATGTACATGTTCATAATTACTTTTTTAACAGCTTTGTGAATCTGGACCCAGAGCCAGAACCTGCCCACCCCCCAAATAGGCAAAAGGAGCAAGGACTGTTACAATCACCTTCACCAAAAAAGCACACAGAAAGCAGAAGAGACAATACAAAGCAACTGCTTGGTTCATGAAAGCACCAAAACAGCCAACCGACACAGCAAAACAATCACTCAAAACAAAATGATGCAAACAAAACTGGGTACGAAACAACTATCCCAGCATACACGTGCCAAGATGACAGCCGATGGGCCATGAGCACCGGCACCTGGTACGATGAGTAGTAGTAGTCTGGGAGCCACCGGGCGCTCAACCAGAATGGGGCATTTCATTACATTGAATGCTGGTTTTATTGTAGAGCTCCATGGTAGCTACAAGAAACGAACAACAGAGAAGGAAAAAGAGGACTTACCAGGGAGGAGAGGCAGTAGCTAGAAAGTTTATTATAAAAAAAAAAAAAAACAGGATGGGAAACATGGCCTAAAGCAACACAAGCTCAAAATAGGACCAAGAACATTAACCAAATACCTAGCTGCATGCACCCTATTAGATCTTCAAAAACCAGAGCCTAAACATCAGCCTACAACATACTGTATCGGCAAAAATGAAAGGCAAAGGAGCAAACCTGTGAATATCGTGGGCCCGAGGGTAGATAGCAGGCTAATAATTTTTAATGACACTGCAGATATGGGACAAATGTGTCCTGGAACAGGGAACTAAAGAGATCAGATTGACAAACAGCACAGCCATCAAAGTTGATATGGTGGTGTGCAGGTAGCGACAAACAGCTGCTACTAGACAACAAATGATGCACACCTGGCCAAAGCAAGCATCAATACCTGTAGGACCCCCCTTTCAGAAAAGAAGATAGCTGCAGACATAGAGACTGCCCACCAGGACCAAAAGAACCGAACCCATGCCTCCTGAGGAGAGCACGATGTTCCTCAACCCACCGAAGGCAGTAGCCAATGAAAACAATGCCCAAAGAAAAACATCTGGTTAACCAGACTGTTTGATGTGGCTGCTTGCAGCCTGATGTATGAGGCACAGTTTGGTTTATCAGGCTGAGCACGAGACAACTTGTAGAATGGTGACGACCAAGTATCAGTGCAAAGTGCTAATAAAAACAACTCTGCCAAAGCCACACAATAAGAGGTAACAGTATTATAAACAACCAGGACAAAAATTAAATAACCAATGAAAGTGATATAAAAAACTTTAAACAAAAGTGAAAAAGAGCACCATAAATCTTCAGAATATCACTGATGCAGGTAGGATACCATCAAATCATCAACATGCACACTATAAAAATGGTGGTAAACTTCAGTCAAAAACTTCTAACAGTATATCAGAGAAGAAGATTGAACCAGCCAGTCTTGGCCAATCTGCTAAAAGAGGTGGAGCCCCGAAACAGCAACGTAGGAAGGAAGCCACCAGTTACAACCCAATGTGAAGTGGTTCACCTTGGGACAACCAAATGGGGGTTCTGTGAATTCTACTCCCCAAACCCAGCCTAGAAGCGCAGCTTGGTCCAATAGGCTGTTGCTTGGAGTGGCCAAAGGCCCACATATCCACTACTGCCCAGTTGTGTGTAGGAGTCAAAGACTCGTGCACTACCTGAGAGCGAGGCTCTCCACTTAGGTACCCAGGCCTCTAAGGGATGAACCCCCCCCCCCCCACACACACACACACACACACACACTAGAAAATGCATGCTAAAGGTGCACCTAGGGAAGAGAGCCCTAGGCACATAAAACCTCACATAGATAATGCCAAGTTCACTCAACAGTGTGGCTTGAAAATATGCTCATAAAGGGAAGGGAGATATCAAGCCAAAAACAAACATTTTGGCGTTTATTTTTGGCTCATGAAGCAAAACTCCAAAGCTAGAAGTGATATACTAGCAAAAAAGGTCCCCCCCCCCCCCCCCCTTCATGACAGTGCTCAGCATGGCCAGCATTTACCTTAGAGTAAACACAACCAGTATGACTGGCAAGCTAGCACAGGAGAAAAGATAACACTTGCACATTAGCAACAAGACTCAACGCGGGCTATGGGACGCCAGTTTTCCAGTCATTTGGCAGTTTGGTGCCTGTATGCTGAGGAAAGTGGTTTTATACCCAGTCTCTCATGAACCATTTCACATTCAGTGATTCTTTTTTGGCTCGTATGAACCATTTATGACAAGCAATATTGTAGGGATCCACATATAAAACTAATTGCACTTAAGCTTTAAATATTTAGAGAAAGGAGACTTACCTGAGCTGTGATTCAGTAGAGTCCATGAGACTGAGAAGCCAGTCCCAGGTAGGCTGAAGGCGTGCATCCACCTGCTTAAGGAGTGCAGCAATGATGGTGGGTGTGAGGCACATCTGTGTGGGGGTGGTGCTGTTCCCACTGGCACCAGGGATGCCCCCTCCACTCCCTCCTGTTGTTCTTGAGGTCACCCCTCCATCTCTTACTACATCACATGCTAGACTGAGAAGGGAACTCATCTGTCTCACTACAATGGTAAAGGCCCTAGCTAGTGTGTTATTGGTAGTGGCCAGGCTCACTGGCTCATGAGATGACGGTGTCACAGTGGAGCTCGACGTTGGACCGTGCCTTAGAGAAGTTGGATCAATATATATTAATCCACTTGATGTAGTGCTCGAAGATCCAGTGGCAGTAGGTCCTCCTGTCGTGCCTCCAGAGCGTGAGCTGCTATCCCGTGGGTTCCTTACCGCCCACTGCAGATTGTGAGGAGCAATGTTACGTGCAGTAGACGAGGTGTTACCCCTTCTCTCTAGTTGCTCATCAGAGAAAAGTTCGCCTGAATCAAATTCATCTGTTTCTGCTGCTTCACTTTCATCATCTTCATCCTCTCCAGGTGAAGATTCCCCTGAATCATCCTCCCCATCACTGCCAGCAGTAGCACCAGTCTGCACAGATCTTTGTGCAGAAGCATTGTCTACAGCAGACTGATTGTCATCACTATCACTGTCCGATTCTGCTAACAGATCTAGTTCCATGTCAGACTCTCCACCCTCAACTTCCCCACCCCCATCTCCCTCTTGTTCAGATCTTTCAGTGGCATCATCACGTTCACTACCTCCTTCATTATCGTGATCGTCTACCTGAGGAGGAAGAATGTGATCTGGCCGCGCCCTCCTTGGTCTGGATATTGGAGCAGGACTAGGACGAGACATACTAGTTGCTACCTCTTCTTCACCAGCTTCCTCCACCTCCTCTGCTGCTGCTGCAGCTGCTGCTGTTGCTGCTGCAGCTGCTACTGTTGCTGCGCCTCCTCCTCCTCCTCCTCCACCTCCCGCATTTCCACTTCCACTATCTCTTCCACTGCCACTGCTAGAAGTAGTAGACTGCTCTGCAATTCCTCCAGCAACTCTCTGCTGATGTCGCTGAAGAGGCTCCACCTCGAACATCTCCTGATAAGATAACACTACTAGCTTCAATTGCATCCAGCTGGCTTTAATTATAACATGCATGCTGCTCTCCACATAAATTTGACTGCTTAAAAATTCATTGCACAATTTCCAATTCTTGACTCATTTATTCCATCGAGAAAATCTACCATAAGATAAAATGAATCATACCAAAGCACTTCTTATCATTCACTGTTCATTCATTATCATGTATAACAACAATTATAAATTCAAAGACAATAGTATCCATTGTTTACTTGCCCATCAATTACACATCAGCCATACTCCATTCCAGAATGAAGGGAACTATGAATACACTAAAGCCTCACATATAAAGAATAGCCTTCACCCATCTTATTTTCACTAAATGACCTTGTGACAATCTTAACAGTTTCACCTAATTCATCATATAAACTGTGCAAACAAAATGTATAATATTAAACCCTCAAAAATTCACTGTTATTGCTGGTTATTAATGCTGTCGAGGAGAATTACCAAAACCAGCAAAGGAACACAACAATGTAGCAAAACCTAATTCAAATTATGCTACCACTCTCTCCAACGTTTACCTTTTTTGTTTCAGAAGTCAAAATAACATTCACTCTGGATTTAACGAAATGTACACTTTTACATAAAGCTTTTCCTGTTGCTAACATGAGCACTATAAATATCAAAACAGGAGAACAAGCAAATATATTCAGGCATGCAGACACTGTGTCAACATTATGCCTGACAAAAATAAAAATGTATGTATGTAGTATATACATTCATAAGCTGTACTGGTCCCTGCATACCTTACAGCCATGATTAGCATCCACATGAGTTGAACTGAGGGGAAACGGTGCAGTGGGCTTGACATAATTGAGGCGCACAGGAAGCATGAGAGCATCCGCAGCATCACAAAGCTCCGTCACAGCCACAGGAATCACAGACTCGAACACCTGTACCAAGAATCATAGTAAAAGATAAAGGAGGAAATCTTAAGCAGAACTATAATGTACTGTACTCCAGAATCCATATTTAAATGTTTATTACAGGAACAGGATTGCTCCGTTTCGTTCAGATCTCTTTCTTAAATTTGGCTTTCAATATTAGAGGTCCTTGTTCCATTATCCAACATATAATCTACATGTAGTACTTATTATTTTGTAAACCTTTCAGTACATGACTAACCTTCACCACCACCCATTTTGCTTGCGGGAGCACAACAGCAAACAAGAGACTGCACAACATGCAGTCTTGCATATGAAAGCATATGCACAAACTGCCATAATTAAATGGTCTGTTGCTCGAGTTGTTATTCCAGTTACATCCCTTATTCTCATCCAAAACTTAGCGTGCAACCCTACTCTCCTGTCATTACAAGAGCACCTCCAAATGTAGTCCATGCATGTTATATACTGATTACTGACTGATAAAGATTAAGCCACCCAAAAGGTGGCATGGACAGGAAGAGTCCGTAATGTTATGTACTAGGCCTTGGAGAGGCAATGTGCTTTCTTGGGCCCTTTACAATTTCAATAATACTGTACTAAAACATGGACTTCTTTTGTTTTTAACAAATACTGCACATTTGCTATGTGTACTCTTTTTGGAAGATAGGTTCACATTATATTTTTTTATGTGCCAAGATATTATATACAGAGGAGAAAGAGGAATGAAGGGGTAATGACAGGTTTGCAAACTATTTCTTTCTGTGGACTACACAATAAAATATGAACCAACCTAATTTTTTCAAAATGGATGATCTTAAGATCCACAAATCTTATCTGAACTACTAAAATGCTTCCCAAACTTTAGTACAATATACTTGTTGGGCTCGAAGTACAACAGCCATTTATCTGGCCAAGCTTGTAGCATGTTTAAAGTTCTCCTGTAGTATAATGCAATCTTCATCAGTTATTAATCTTTTAATCAGTTTTGCATCATTTGTAAACATTCTCGTACAAGAGCACGCCTCCTAGGAGAGGTCATTCACGTACAGGGTATCACGAACGTAGTAATCCAAGAAACGAGTTTAATGGAACATGGCCTACCACTTCCCCTATTGTTGGAAGAACAAAGCAAAACGTGCAATTGAACCGAGGAGATGAAAGGAAGTTCTCGCATCCCATACAGGTGGTAATGTACACTGTATTTTCCTGCTACAATATGAGACCTTTTTCTTTTCTTTTTCTTTTTCTTTTGGCAGCCTACATATGATGCCCAGAGAGGACCAGCCGGTCCACCCCGGGCACCATATGCACCATTTTCAAGCATACACTGGTAATATTTGGGGATTTCAGTAATTAACAAAATGCTTCAGAAATATTTCTGGTCAATAAAGAAGCAATAGGAATAAAATAATCGCATTCCTGAAATGACACTATTATAGTATTCTTGGATAGAAATGTTTTCATAAGCCACTGGCTTTGACTTTTAAGCTGCCTAATAAAGCTAATAAAAAAAAAAAAAAATTATACTAATGGGAGGGAGCCGGTGGCTGAGCGGACAGAACACTGGACGCGTGATCCTGTGGGCCCGGGTTCGATCCCGGGCGCCGATGAGAAACAATGGGCAGAGTTTCTTTCACCCTGTAGCCCCTGTTACCTAGCAGTAAATAGGTACCTGGGTGTTAGTCAGCTGTCACGGGCTGCTTCCTGGGGGCCTGGTCGGGGCCTGGGGCTTCCGCGGCCTGGTCGAGGACCTCGGCCGCGGGGACACTAAGCCCCGAAATCATCTCAAGATAACCTCAAGATAGATTCAGCAATTTTAAGACCATGTTCAGACATGTCAAATCATATATCAGACATATATAACAGACGTGTTATAAAATCTACCAGACATCACTGCCATACTACTAAAACACAAACCTTAATGCATTTTGCAAGTGGCTGAGTGTAAGAACTGCTTGGCTTCTTTTTGCTCACGTTTGGGATCATCTCTATGGCTAGGATGACGAAGATTCGCACTACAGACGCTATAAACCTACGAGCCACCTGTGAGAAAATTGTTGTATTAATGCCTGTGATGTTATAAGACATTAAAATCATGCACCCAGTACAGGTGACCATAAAGTAAATCTTAAAAGTATAAGAAGAAGGTTCAGTAAGAATTCATAAAACATACAAAGTGAGTACGACTCACTGTACACACAGGAGGACAGGGAAGAAGCTCATTAAATGTTTTGTCACATTAATCTCAGATTTAATAATCACAATAAAATACACATCAATGTATATTAATACTTCATTCACCTTTTCCGCTAAGTCTTTATCTTGCAAATATTGGTCTCGCAAAAATGGGAAGCCTTTAAAGTTTCTCTAAAAGGCAGGAGACAAATCAGCCTAAATGATCTATCGTCCAATTATTTGGGCAGCCGTTCCAAAATGCTCAAACAGAAACGTTCAATTATTTTCATGATGGTATTGCTAGAATGAGTCAGTAGTTTCTCAGTCAGATGGACATTCATACAAGACCCATGACAGCTATAGAACTGCCACTGTATAAACTGTTTTGTTGCATGCGAGATTTCACTCGATCCAACAGTCATTTTTTTTGTTACAGTAACAATTTGTTAGGGCCTACATCCACTGTAAGGTACTGTATATACAGGTTTGTTACTTACCTTGCCAGTTGAGTACTTTAGTGAAATCACAGAATTGCTCAAAAACCACATCATTACCTTGAGTTATTTTGAATTAGTTTCAAGAATCAATGTCCTCACAGCCCAGTCAACAAACAAGCCTCGTGATTGAAGGTCTGACCAACAAGATTACTGGATGTCACTGCATTCAGTCCGAGAAACAGGAATCACAGCCAGGTTGATCAGGTACCCATTGGAGTTGCTCATTAACACTTTCGCCCGGGCATGACGCAGCATTGCATCATCCATTTACTGTCGGTGATGCCGGGGATGACGCAGCATTGCGTCATCCACTTTAAATAATCGCCAAAAATCAGGTTATTATCCGATTTTTGGGGGACTGGTTTTAAAATGCGCGCCGATGTCTTCCCATTTTCTTTGTTGAGCCTCGTGGCCCTCAGGCGGCTTGGCACACGCCGTGGGCCCATTGTTTTTGCTCCACTGTTGTGACCAATGTCGCTTCCCCTCGCATCTCAAACGTGTGAACATTTCGGCTATTTTCCGTGGCCATATTTCTTACTGGGGCTTTAGAAACTATCTACGCTTACTCCACGATGGATAGTGATCATGAACAAGGCCCTTCCAGGAAGAAAATTGCGAAAGAAAGGCTTGAAAAGGGCGGGAATTGGGAGTGTAGCTGGAAGGCGTCCGAGCGCTCACTCGCGGCTAACGCGTGGCCCGTCTTCAACTCGTCAGAGGTTGGAGCGTGACCAGGTTTTTTATTTTATATGCTAATGTTCCTCTAGAGAATTCTATTGCGAACCCATTGAGACCAAAATGAAAGACCTAGGACGAAAATTGAGGTGACCAGAGTGAAAATAGTGAAAACATTTTATTGCGTTTGCGCGCTCCTGGGTAACTCGTTCGCACTTTCTCTGTTTGCTGCGGGTAATTAGCCGAGCTTTTGGAGTTTATATGCATTTAGTGCTGTAGAGAATTCTATTGCGAACACAATAATACAAAATTTAATCTCGTAGGACGAGAATTAAGGTGACAAAGTTGGAGAGTATACACTTTTCAGAATTTATGCGCGCTCCCGTGACACCCTGGGACCCAAATCGCACAGTTGAGGGGTGGCGCGCGAGGTACGCCAAAGTGTTAAGTTCCTCTTGAATGTCGAAAGAGGTCAAGTGGCTAGTTAAGCCACTACGATTTAGAAAGAGGGTTTTGTGAACCCTTGGGCCCTTTAATTGTTCTTTAAGAGTACCAATGTCACCCCTATTTTCAATTGGGCTATATTTTACACATTCTGTAATGCCTCCTTGTCTCATAGGGGAAATATTTCAGTGTGCAGATTTGGAACGACTTCCAAATATTTTCCAGGTATAAATTATGATGTATCTTTCATTATCACATCAGGGAGTACAATTTGATAGATGGTAAAGTCCCAATAATTAAGATGTTGTAACAGAATGAAGCAATACCCTGGGTAACCAAGGTGTGTGCAAAGCTTGTCACAGTAGTCGAACAATTACAAGAGGCAGGAGTGTCCTGGCCTACACCAATGTTGGCCAGAGTTATGTAGATGCTGTGGCTCCAGGTGTTTTGTCAACTTTTTTAATTGTACTTATTGAAATATTCTTATAATGTGATAGTATCATCAGTCCAGAATTTTTTGCTTCTGCTTTGCTGCCTCCTTTGTCAAGTGGCACTATCTCCACTGTTATATGTGCATCAGAGATGATAATGGCATCTAGACTACCTCCATAAATGTTTCAGCGTACTTTATTATAGTTTTCCCTCCCTCCAATTCTTGTTAAGTTGGAGGGATTTGGGCATATTGTCAATAGCTACTTGACAGTTCAGTGGGGTTAGGGCGACCTCTTGAATTCAAGTCGACATCAATGTCGCATTCATAAATTCATTCGGATTATTAATTTTCAGTGTTTCTAAAGGATCACTAAAAAACAAGTAAAGCTGTGTCCTCGGTATTTCGCCTACGAAATTTCCAAATCCTTTATGCAAGGGCCTAATACTTTGGGTAGTTTTAACCGTGGAGTTGGCACAAGAAGCACAATTTTAGCTTACTCACTATATCACTAATGACCTTTTGCCATTTTTCCCAGGTTTTATACCATTCTTGCAATATTAGCCCAATACCACATTTCCCTATACAGTATAGCCCTTCTTCCTCGTCTTTGTAGGATGCCCGTGTAGGTCTGTGATGTGTTTTGGTCTTCTATAGTGTGTGCAGCTCTCATTCCAGTTATCCCCTTTCTCTTCATTTTCTTAATAGAATCTTACTTCAGCAAATTATTCCAACCTCAGGATTAATTCTCTTAAATTCATTAAGCAACTCACTTCGACCTAAACCAATTTTGACCAAATTTATATACACTACTTCAGGTGAGCTTGAAGAGATCACAAATTTAGACAAGGTGGTTCTTACCTTTTCTGCTTCTTGCTTACGTCCAGGAACCGATTCATTGTGTAGTTCTCTGATTAGCGTGTTGATCAGAGCCGTTACCATTGTGTCGGCAATCATCTTGCGCTCATCGTCATCGCTATTTATCAACTGCTTTAACTTTAGGTTACGATGTTCAACCTGAAATCAAAAGAAAAATCAGCATGTTAGTTCTTTTGACCCATCTAAGAAAATTATTATCAGAATATAAATTAATTTCCTTCCTTTTCTTATAAACTATAACCCTTCACTTTTATTTACCTGAGTAGCTAATTTAACAAGCAGACAGTATGTAAACTTGTCTAGGTGGGTGGTGTGGCCTTGGTACTGCATGAAGTTGATCTCATCTGTGGATGCTGTAGTTGGGGGAGTTTCCTCCTTGTGGCCAGTCATGATCATGGCTCTTACTGCTGCCCAATCATTTAGGAGGCGTTCCAAGGCACGGCGACTGAACTTTGGTGGTTCTAGATCATGGTCCGGAACTTCCATATTAACTACATCCGACAAGGCATTCTTACGTGTTGAAGATGACGAACGACATCTGAAGGAGCACATAATATATTATTTTGTGAATGTTATTAAGGTATTGTCAATAAGTAGTTCCTTTTTAAACAAGATTTAGATATAAAAAACAGTGCATTGCAATGGAAATTGCATGCAGGACTGTGTACAACCTTGAAATGGAAACACTATCAACTGGAGTCCAGAATAAGCTCCAAAGATAGTCTTTGGAAATTGGATATCATTATTAAGAGCAAACAGAGTTGATGTCTATGAAGAAAAAAAAAAGTTTTAATTAGCAATCAACAAATACAATACTAAACATACAGGTGCCCCCCTTGATTTGAGCAAAGGTTATGTCCTACAAACACTATGCAAATCTATTTTAAAATATATACTGTAAGCAAAATATAGAATCAGATACCAGAGACTTCCAGAGGGCCTGGTATGACTCTCTGGCAAGGTGTGGGGGGTCTCCCTACACCTGATCACAAGAATAATGTTAAACAATGACAATCCCTTTCAAAGCTGGAGAAATTGCTGACCTGGAGAGCATGCAGAAATCCTTTACTGCTGGAATCCACTCAGTAAAACATCTAAACTATTGGGACCGACTAAAGAGCCTAAATCTGAATTCTCTTGAGCGCAGGGGGGAGAGATACATAATACATAATTTACACGTGGAAAATAGTAGAGGAGCTGGTCCCAAACCTGCATGCAGAAATAACGCCACATGAGACCAGAAGGCATGGCAGGATGTGCAGAATACCTCCCATTGAAGAGCAGAAATGCAATAGGTACTCAAGAGAGAGAACTATCAACATCAGAGGCCCGAGACTGTTCAACATGCTTCCACTATACATGAGGGGCATAACTGGCCGACCCCTCACAGTGTTCAAGAGAGAACTCGAAAAGCACCTTCAAAAATAATACCTGATCAACCAGGAGGCCTGGTCGACGACTGGGCCATGGGGACACTAAGCCCTGAAAATACCTAAAGGTAAGGTAACCACCTACCAGTCTCTCATCCATCTTACTGTCTTGTTGTAAAAGAAACTGACATTGTAAACAAGCAAATTATTACAGGTCATTTCTGATTCTCGTGTAACAAACATCATATTTATCACATCTTTCACATTAAAGTTCCAGATAGCTCATCACCACCACCACTCATTTCCATCAAATAACATTTGGTTTACATCTGTTTGCTAGGTTCGATTTTAGACATTTCTAATTATTGAAACTGTGTAGCCTTTATATTGTAGAAAATGTTTTACTTGGATGGGAACGTGAGAAAGCATAATTGTGATGTATCATGTATAAAAGTATTAAGGGAATAAAATCTGGAATGGGTAACAAGCAATATTAAAGTGGCAAGGACATGTCATTAGGACATATTTGATATCTGGATATCATATAGTAATAGTGGATGATATAGTTAACAAGATAGTGGTCCAATATATTGCCATGTGCTAGGACAAATGGAAGAGCCCTCTCAGGAGCCTGCTCAGTGAGGCATTCAATGGTTACAAGTTTTTAGACGTCTTAATTATATTTTGGAGCATAACTATGAATTTCATGTCAAAATATTAGAAAATTAATGTGTTAGTGTAGAGATGCGCAATTTTTTTTTATATACATTATACCTGATGCATATGAATAATATCTAAAATATGTAAAGGCTTGCCTAAAATGTACATTTTCCCAGCACAAACTCCAGGTTGGTGATCAGGCACATATTTATAAGTTGTATTATACAGTAGATCATAACTAGAAGGAACATTGACAATTTTGTTTAGCCCATTGTACTTACCAATTCACATAGAGCACATAATTACATCCCTGGATCGAATTATTCAACGATTAAAGTACTCAGGGAGTGATCATTCATTAAGGAATTCTTAGAAGAATGAGAACCCTTAGCAATACAACGGCACTCTCTCACAAACACACACTGCCTGGATATACTTGACAATTACAGTATTCCAATATATTTTTGGCTTTTGTGACTCATTATCACTTTATTACACAATCATACAGAATTCCAGTGGACGACAAACACTTGAAATAACGAGAACAAAAATGAGGGGTCCTGAATGATGTGTGCGCGTGTGGGGGGTTGGGGGTGGGGGTTGGGGGGTTGGGGGGTGGGGGTTGGGGGGTTGGGGGGTGGGGGGTGGGGGGGTGGGGGGAGTTGGTGGAGGTGATATCCGGTTGCTCCCTTGGTGGTCAGCATGGTGGCAACAAGCTCTGCTCACACTCTGCTCAGATACAGGTACTTAAAGAGTTGTGACAAAGCAAACACAATAGCTTAGGAAATGATTTTCTGACATTTTGAGAACGGATGATGCATTATTATGCATTACACACAGAAATCACAATAGCGTGATCTATCAAATGAACAAATCCACAAGGGCCGTGACAAGGATTCGAACCTTGTGGATTTGTTCATTTGATACATCACGCTATTGTGATTTCTGTGTAACGAAGTAAGGGCGAAGAGGTAGAACAGCCTATTGACATAGCTCGAGTACATGGGGGAATTGTGTAAAATCCTGGTTTGTCTCAGAGGCTACAAGATCCAAGTAAATTCAGTAGAATTTCTGGTTACAATTCTTATACCATGTCGTAGCTCAGTCGATTAAGGCAGCATCTGGGATGCTCTTGGATGCAGGTTCGAATCCTCATCACGGCCCTTGTGGATTTGTTTATTATGCACCATCGGCCCAATTATTACATAACCACAAATGACTAAAATGAGAAACAAAATTTTGATGAAGTTGGTGAAGGTGGTGGTTAAATCCAGACTGGAAAGAATCCATTGCAATTGAAATTTTGCTGAATTTAAGTTACACTACTGTATTATGATACCTTTTGAAGGAATGCACATTCTTTTTCAGTATTTATAGTGTTAGTGCTAGCTGATTTGTAAATAAATCTTAAATATAACTCAAGTACCCCTTAAAACATGCTATAAATCTTTAAATATTGCCACTGTTGAAATGCCTGGTTAACCATTAAACTGCGCAACACGTCATGTGACGTGTTGAGTAACTTACCCAAAATTGCGCATTACGTCATATGACTTGTTGGAGTACTATGCAAGATTTAAATGGCCCAGAGATACACGGGGTTCACCTCAACTTCATCAGGGCTCTTGTAAACAGATGCCGTTTAAAAAAAATCATGGACAACATTCCCTGGTGTTTTAGGGCCTCAGTACTGAGTGAGCCACCAAGGCTGGCGCACGCAGCATGAGCTCACAGCACTGCTGTTCCAACCCGTTCTCGCACTTGCTTATTGTCAATATTGGCTTATTAAATAAGTGCATGTGACATACTAATTGATTGTGAATATTTTAGTTTACCTTGAAAAGCTTCATAGAAAACACCAACCTCACCTAACCTTCTTAGTATGTTAAGATGAGCATCTTATTGCTTCTTATTTACAATTATTACTTAACCTATCAATGGTATAGGTTAACTAATAATTGTAATTAAGAAGCAATAAGATGCTTATCTTAACATACTAAGAAGGTTAGGTAAGGTCGGTGTTTTCTATGAAGCTTTACAAGGTAAACCAAAATACTCTCAATCAATTAGTATGTCACATATGCACTTATTAAATAAGCCAATATTGACTAAGCAAGTGCAAGAACGGGTTGGCTGTTCAGCTTGTGACCACAGCATCACCTAAAAAGTCAAAATATGTATATACTGTACATGCTATTATTTAGCGATGATAGAATTACAGAAGACCCTTGACTGTGATAAAAATGACCAGGATTCTGATAATAGCAGGAATGTTGTGATAATTAGGGTTGTAGTGGGAAGAGTAATCTTGGTGTGGAGGGAGGTAGTGTTGTCTGCTGACTCTGTGTGACCACCTTTTACTGTCTGGACTCACTATACCAGCTTAGTTTTTCGCTATGGTGAACGAAACATGCAGATACTTATATACAACATCTGTAGATAGTGAATAAAAGCAAAAAACAGTATGGTGGGAAGAAAATGTTGGCAAGTCAAGTGAGGTGAGGGAGAAAGTGGCAGCCAGTGGCGAGCTAGCTGATGTGTGGTGGTCACTCCCTGCCGCTGTTTGAGTCGGCATAAACATTAAACAATAAATAATAGAATTTTAACAAATTTTAATTTTAGATGCAACATGCATCCCCATTGGATATCTGTAGAGTTATTTATGGACGCAATTTCTGTCCCCGCCCACCAAGTGTTAAGTTCATTCCACTTTCCCACTACTCTGACAGTAAAAGAAAATTTCTTAACATCTCTATGACTCGTCTGAGTTTCCAGCTTCCACCCATGTCCCCTTGTTCTGCTAGTTCTTAGTGTGAACATTGTCTATTCCTCTGTCAATCCCCCTATGATAGATGTGGAGCTATCTAACGTGCAGCTAGCAACGAGAAGCCACCCTGGTGCCCCCCTCTCCCTGCAATGCTGTTTAATGATTTCAATTTTCCTTGCCACATGTGAAGCATCATAAATCCTCAACATCTAATTACATACCTTACTTTGTATATATTTACCAATTACTTAAATTATAATCTTATTAATGAAATACAAATTTTTATAACATTAAAAGCAAAAAAAATACTAGCTGGCAAGTAGTACAGTACAGTATTGTCATTTTCTTTCCACTAAGTCAATAGTGACAAAAAAATATAAAAATACTTGGAGTTGACTGATTTCTTTCAAATAAGCTCAAAATGTAGCTTATTACCCAAGTTTGCTAATGGTGATAAAACAAATATTGAAAAATATTGAATAAAAGAGTTTAATGCCTTTAAAGAATAGTACTCTATCTCCTAAGTGAACTTGCCAACTACAACAAGGAATTGAAATATTTTATACTTTAGCCCTGATCAGTAGCTACACATTCAGAACAATACTGTCATCAACAGCAATCATAAAATTCAATACATTTCATAGCATCTGCCAATGATAAACACAACATAAAGCTTACCTAGACCATTGCTTCTGTTCCGTGACTTGACGCCCCACTGTTTGTACGAGAAATAGGAGAAGATTCTCCCCTCTTCCATTGGCAATGTTGACAAGATCAGTTTCTGTTATGAGGCGTGACAAAAGATCAAAGCGTGCTGTCTGATGGCCAGATTTAAGGGCTTTACATTTGCATTTTTCCCAGCAATCACAGTATGCAGTTGGAGAGGTCTTCTTGAGCTTGCAATCGTGACCCTTATGGCAAACTCGTGCACACTCTGTACAGCAACACAAGGAGCCTACAAGTCCACAAGTCCGACACTCAAAAATGTCTTGGTTTATGTGCTCAGCCCCAGTCCATGTAAAGGAGCAAGTGTCATTATAACAAAGAACATGAAGTGGCGAGTCATCCGGGTTGCTACCCCGTGGAAATATCATTTGGGTGACAGCCCGGCGCTCGCTTTCTGAATCCATGGCACTGTCATGAGCTACACGATGAATCACATCAAAGAGGATCAGGGCTGCCTGGTATGCTCGACCAGAAACTGCTAACATAAAAGGAGTAAAACCATTCGAATCGCGAGCAATTAATAAATTACGTAGGTGTGGCGTCAGCGCAGGACTGTCACAGATTGTTCGGAGTATGGTTAACGAGTACGATTTGCGTTCGGCCGGATCCGAGGAACCCAGCGTTGGCATACTGGGTCCGGGCGTGGTCTTGGAGGAGGACGGCGTCATAAGGTCGTCATCCGGTCCTGGGGCACTAGCAGAGTCACTCAATGTATCTGATGAACTTGGTGGCCAAGCAAAGCTGCCCAAGATCGGATCTTTCTCCAACACCGACTCTCCTTCAGTTTCTTTACTTGTAACTGGGCAACAAGTGGAGATACAGGCATGTAGAATGTTGCGGTTCCCATCACACTTCTCTTCCACTATTGCTTCAGTTGTTAAGCTTGAAACGCCATCTAAAACAAAAGGACAGGATTAACTGAAAGACTAACATATATAGACATGGTACATGAATAAACACCACCAAATACAGTCTCCCCACTTAACTATAAAAGGTAACAAGAACACCCTCCTCCAAACACAGGTATCCTTACACAACTACACATACACTACGAAGGTAACAAGAACACCCTCCTCCAAACACAGGTATCCTTACACAACTAAACATACACTTCGAAGATAGCAAGAACACCCTCCTCCAAACACAGGTATCCTTTAGCCCATCCTCGTGTTTTGGTAGTACTTGTAGTAACGATGAGGACCATAGTATATATACCGACGTACAACAAAATTAGAAAGTTGAAATCTGAACTATTTGAGTTAGACAAACAGGAAAACTATTTTTTACTTCTGTTGCTTTGACAAACTAAAATAAGCTAACCTAACCACCCTTAGGCCAAATACACGATATCCGAGGCCTAATATAATACATGTGCGCGCTACACTACGCCTTAGAATGTGTGTTTTAGCTTCATTTATTTAAAAAAATTCCTTACTAGTCAGTATACTACTATCTAAAAGCTAATTATATATGAATTCGTGACTACTGATGTTCATCACAATAGGTACTATCTAAACAGGAGGATGGGTTGTGGCCTTACACAACTACACATACACTATAGTGTAAGTGAAGTTGTGAACAGCCTGATTAATGAAACACAGCTTGATTGATCAGATATCCTTGGCAAATGTTTATAAAGTTCTCTTTTGAACCTCATGAGAGGTCAGATATGTAATGGCCTGTATGTTTAGAGGGATAGAGTTCAAAAGTCTTGGGTCTTTGATGATGATGGAGTTCTCTCTCAGTAAATACAGTGCACCTCTACTTTTCAGTGGGTATATTTTACACTTCCTGCCATGCCTTTTTGTTTCTCGTGACGTAATTTCCATGTGCAAATTTGGAACCAGTACTTTCAATATTCTCCAAGTGTAAGTTATGTATCTCTCCCACCTGCACTTTATGGTATATAAATTTAAACATGTGAAGTGCTCCCAATAATTTAAATGTTTTAAAAGTCATCAATGTTGCAACTTATTTACCCAAATAAATTCTGGGGGGGGGGGTGTTATTGAGTTCAATGTGTACCTTTAAATAATTTTCCAAGACCATTTACAGGATGGTATGAGGTGCATACAAAATGAGCTAAACAAACTTTGTGAATATTACTCATTCTTGACCAGTGCATTTTAACCTTCACACGCAGTTTACTTTTAATGAAATCAAATAACTGGCTTCATTATAAACTTGTTCATATTTTTTGTTCACATTTTCTTTCCTCTTGCCATGTCACTATGGTGTAGCAGTTTTGGACTTCTTTATATTCTTGATACGGTTAGGTCTCAGTCTATATAAATTCCAATTCTTTATTACGGCTATGGTTCTGGCAATTTATACTAGCAAATCTCTTTTTTCAATTCTGCGACACTATTGGTACTCTTACATACATATCTAGTAAAAGTTTTGCATACATTTAGTTTATATTCTCACCTATAAGTAAACATTCCCAATCAAATAATTGAAGCATTTGCTTAAATTTCTGTGTAGACGTTTTTGCAGTCTAGTTTCTCCGATATCTATGACCAATTTCTCATATTGAATGATATTTAATTTCCAATAAAATATAATCACTGTCATCTAAAGGAATCAAGAAGTGTAGGTTAAAGAGTTGATCCCTTTTCTTGGTGAAAATGAAAATCTGAAATGATGGAGCAACCCATCAGAACTCATCGTGCTGTCCGCACTGTCCAGCGTGCGGACAGCACGCTGGACTTGTGATCCTGTGGTCCCGGGTTCGATCCCGGGCGCCGGCGAGAAACACTGGGCAGGGTTTCTTTCACCCTGTGCCCCTGTTACCAAGCAGTAAAATAGGTACCTGGGTGTTAGTCAGCTGTCACGGGCTGCTTCCTGGGGGTGGAGGCCTGGTCGAGGACCGGGCCGCGGGGACACTAGAAAAGCCCCGAAATCATCTCAAGATAACCTTCCGTTACTCTTGTGGCTTACACAGTTCCAATACATAAAATCTCCAGGATGAGCTCCACAAGTTTGCTAGTACATGTGTCTTTTGTTCTAGTCTGTCCCCGTGGTGAAGTGGCAAGACACTCGCCTGGCGTTTCGTGAGCGCTATGTCCTGGGTTCGTATCCTGGCCGGGGAGGATTTCAGGGTGTCAATCCTAAACTGTAGCCTCAACCCAGTAACTGTTTACCCAACAGTAAAACGGGTACCTGGTTGTTAAACGATCTGGCGGGTCGTATTCCGGGGAACATAGGATACAGGACTTGCCAAAACATTATGCGTGCTATTGGCTGTACAAGAAGGTAACAACTCTTGTATATAGCAATAAATAAATAATAAAAAAAAAGTCTCATAACCTCCCAATCTATTGATTTTCTATTAAAGCAACTCTGTACCAAAAATTTTGCTTTATCAGCTCAATCTTTCAAGTTCCTCTCATTTGTCATGTAGTTATCTCATCCATGTGGTGCCTGCTGCTGGCCTGTAAACATTTGTGATTATACTGACTGCTCACTGATTCACCCCTCAATACAGTACTGTAACTCAAATCTTCAATTAACTAGGCCAAAATTATGACCAGTTTGACCATCTCTTGATTCAGACAAAATCCAAATTATGAAACTTAGCTGTCCAGTCACTGAATGATGCATAGAAACCAAAGTTTATAAGTAACGTAAACAAATAACATTAAAACTTAAAACTGCTTTAATAACAAAATGTTTGAAAAGTATAATACATTACAACAAATAATTCTAGACTGCTATAAATACCTATATTTCTGCTCTCTTGTGATACAACCACTCTCTCTCTCTATTACTCTAAATTGTATACCACTTCACTGCTTCCTACATGCACTAAGAAAAAAAAAAAACTTGTCACAACAAGGACATACCTGGAGTATCATTTTCAATGAGTGTCAAAACTTGCCTCACACCTTCAGGGTCACACCGGAGTATTTTGGGCATAAGTGTTTGAGTCTTGAGTGCCAGGACCAGCAACGCCACATGATTCTTCTGGTGTGCTCCGGCTCCGTGCAGGAAGTGCGTGGCCACTCCCAGGCAAGAAACGGGAGGTAAATCCGGCCAGTGGGGATCCTTGATCGAGTCTACGCAATCTTTACTTAACGGGTATATGGTGCTGTTCCCATCGCGCAGTACACCAACATTCTCACTCTGTAAATCAAATGACAATGTCATTCACTATATTAAGATCTTTAGAACCTACATTCATTAATTTTTATATCTCCAAAAACATTCTTAAATAAGGCAAGGGATAGTTTATTTCCACTTTTTTGGGGTGGGGAGGTATCAACCCAGAGATAATAAACAAAAATCTATTCTCAGATGGCAACAAATAATAATTAAAATATTTCACAGCTATTCATTATACCATCTATAATCCCAGATAAACAGCACCACACTTCAGCAGTTATCCACACCAGTCACACAACTGCTCTGAATGAATTTTATGACCAAATTTTTTTCACAAAGAATTTGGTAAGGAAGGGTGAGGAGGGAAGAGGAAAATGCAGGATACCAGTGAACAGTTGGTACATTCTTGCAAAACCACAAACACAGCACACTGAACTGACACACAGCACAGCTGACAACTTCTTGTGAATCCTAAATGATAAGGTGAACAGTCAATTAAAAGAAATGAAACTAGTGAGCAAGGAGCATAGCAATTTGAGTTCAAATAATGCATATAGCATTAGTATCAAGATAAGGTGGTGATGAGAAATTATATTCATGAAGTAATGACCCAGCATGGATACTGGGAAATTCCTTGTGGTGTCGTGCGCACGCTGTCCAACATGGCTGCATAATCTGACGTAAAATTCATCAACTCACCTCCCCTGTGATGGTCAAGGATATGCTGGAAGGCTCAGAACCCATAAAGGCTGTACTATCTGTAGGGAACACGCACTCCTGCTCAGCCTTTCCAGAACTCAGGTTGTAGATGACATAGGTTAGTCGACTTGCATTCTTAACGATGGCATGAATCCCTGTTGAAACGGGAAGCAAAACAAAAGTTGTAATCTTGGTAGCCGTTACATATGCTCTAAATTTGTATCAAAGGGCTAACAATTAAAACTTGGTTATTAAATGCGCACTACAATTATTTCAGAATATACCTTATTTTCCCAACAGGTTGAGCAAACTTGGAGGTGCATAATAATATAGCAATCCAGGATCGCTATCTCCTCAGAAATGGTTATCACATTACAAGTTACTAACACAATAATCACACAAAAAAAAGGCTAAGAAACACTGAAGTAGGCTAATGTCAAAAATTTGGATTGTGCCAAATACTGATTTTATTGACCAGTATCACAAACCTGTCTAAAAAAAAAAATAATCCGACAAACAAAGCAGGGATACTGCAGCACAATACTTGGAATTAAAGTATTAAGAAACTATCGTCATAATGAGATGGCTTGTTTACAAGTGTTTTTGTTTTTTAAATATAGTGACATCAGTTCAATGTTACACGAGCTGTGTGGTCAGTGATTTGGATCCACATCACCCAATCTGTTAAATGTAAAATGCCGAGGCTGTGCAAAATTCTGTAACTTCATGGCATAGTTTGTTTATGTGAACCATCTTTCAAATTGCACGGATCTTATTGATTTTCTACTTTAAATGTCTGTTGTCTCCAGTCTTTTATAAAGTCTCACTTAATGTTAGTAAAGTGTAAACTATAAGTTATAAGTATATTGCACTTACTCACCATCACGACAAAAAGGGCCATGTTGCGGTTTTATTATGCAGTTTATAATTTAGTATAGTCATCAGTGTTTGGCTATTAATATTACAATTTTTGTAATAAATAAATAATGCATTTAAATATTTTGAAAAACAGAAGCCAATTATAAATGAGCAATTAGTTTACTGATTGCTCATAACAGTACCAACTAAATATTTCAAAGATTACCTTTTAAATTCACTTTAAATCACTCTTATAGCTCAATTTCGAGCAAAGATATATTAATTTTAAAATAGGGTGTTCTCGCAAACCCCCAAAACAGAGGGAAGGGGCATAACTTCTGAACACCAGATTTACCTCAAACTTCAATTCTATGTTCTTGGGTAAAAAAGTTATAGACCAACTTACAGGAAAATTGAAAGGCGTGTAACATTACTTTCACCTTTTTTAACATGATGAAATAGCTCCAGTGATAGTTTATGCCTTGGGGAGCTGAGGGCAGTCAAGGATGACAAGGAGTCACTTACAATTAGCGTGTCAACTTTGGATTCATATACACGTTTGAGTGCAAGGGGGGCGGGGGATTAGAAATGTCAGTAAGACTGTCAGAAAATACTTATATTTTAAGGTTGGCTAACTCCATCCATAACTTCAAGAGCAAATACAATACACAATTCAAATGTGGAAGATTACAACAATCAGGCACAAAATGCACCAGGCACAAAAATGCTTGGAGCATAAAAGACCCAGAATTCAATTCCCCCCCCCCCCCTCTTCCAGACACCTCAAGCCCAATTGCGATTGGATATGTAGTCGTGTCAGGATAAGTAGTCGAATTCCCCCCCCCCCCCCAAGCACAAAAAATAATAACTATGTACAAAAGTAACAAAACACTTGTTTCACACTATAAACAAAATGCCACAGAGTACTGGTTTGGTTAGGTTTGGGTAGGGTAGGTTTGGTTAGGTTTGATTAGGTTAGGTTAAGTTTGGTTAGGTTAGGTTAGGTTAGGTTAGGGTAGGGTAGGTTAGGGTAGGTTAGGTTAGGTTAGGTTAGGTTAGGGTAGGTTAGGGTAGGGTAGGGTAGGGTAGGTTAGGTTAGGTTAGGTTAGGTTAGGTTAGGTTAGGTTAGGTTAGGTTAGGTTAGGTTAGGTTAGGTTAGGTTAGGTTAGGTTAGGTTTGGTTTGGTTTGGTTTGCTTAGGTTAGCTGTGGTTAGGTTTAGTTGGGATTTGTTATGTTAGTTTGGAGACGATGAGTCACAATGACGTGGCTGAAGATATGAAGGCTAAACTAAAAACAAGACATTACTGTACCTCTGCCATCAACTGCAACAGTGAGGATCTGGCCTTGTTCTGTTACTGGAATGCGCTTTGGTGTCTTCTGGTAACAGTCTGGGACTCGGGGATTTCCCCCAGCACGGATCACTTGCAGCTGATCTCGGTGGATAACACGTAGGTTAGCTTTACCTTCTTTCGTCTGTGGTACCACAACCACCTGTAAACACAATAAACGATAAAATAATTACCTATTTCCAATTCCTATAATGTGTGGAGGCCTCAGCTAAAAAGAAATAAAAAAGCTAATAAAAAATAGCAAAAAAAAAAAAATCCAGCTAACCACCATACCTTCCACACTAGAATCAATATTTTCATATACTGTACCAGGAAGATGCAGAAACACATCAATATCCGCATCCCATTGTTTCATACAACCATATACAAGTGCTTTCTGAGAACTGACACTTAAAGCTGCCGTATTTAGTAAGTGCCTAAGTTATTTACTTGTACCGTCCTCTCTTCTTTCACATGACTTGATAATGGTCCAAGACAGACCGAAACGTCGTTGCTTCTCCATCTTCCGAGTTGTGGCTTGGTCTGCATTTCTTCAGCCACATTATTGTGAATTGCCATCTGCATTTACCAAGTATACTGATTCTGCACATGCATATTATCATCACACATTATTATATTATCTAACATCATTTCTCAGATAATAATATGCACATGCATATGTGCAAATGCATTCATTTGACAAATGAATTACAACCAGGATGATCAGGTATCCTTTGGAGGTGTTCATCAAGTTTCCCTATGAACACCAAGAGGGATTGACTAGTTATGCCCCTTGTGTATACTGGGAAGGTGTTGATAACTTGGGTATTTTAATCTTTACAGAATTGTTTCTAAGCACACCTTGCACTACTTTTCAATGCTATTTTGCACATACATGCCTCCTGTTCTTGTAAAGAATTATTTCTGACTGTGGATTTGGAACAAGTCCCTCAATGTCTTCCAAGTGTAAATTATAATGTATCCCTTGCACAAGCAATCCAAAGCGTAGAGATTTAGGTATTTTAACCTTTCACTGGCGCGGTGGGCAACCCGCCACACAATGCTAGGTCGGCCAAGCATTGCCCGTGAGCACAAAATCACACACCAATGTTTATACGGTTTTCAGCTTTCTCACCTCAATTTTCGTGCTACATCGTTCAATATCGTATCAGATTGTTCATACCATGATGCTGTAAAAGGATATTTGCAATACAAGAACATACAAGTCTCACTTTTCTATACTTTCGACGAAAACGCAATAACTTTCCCCTCATACGTGTTTCTTTCACTGCTTTCATCATGGATTGGCTCTGTTCTTGATCACTATCCATCTTAAAGTCAATTTGCAATGTTTATAAAGCCAGCAACAACAAATACCCGAGATAAAATAACCGGAATGGGGAAAATTTTTCCACTCGATGGGAGGCCGCGGCTGTCACTAGCGAAGTCACGAGAACAGCGAGCCTCCAGCGTGGGAGGGCACCCACACGGCGGGGTTGGGTTGCCACGTGAGGTATACAGAGAATGGGAAGACGTTGGTGGACCAAGCACAAATTTGCTTAACGATATTTTAATTCTAATACATACTGCAAAGTTACTATGCATGGTAGTGTTCAATTTGGTTTTATTTTTAACCAAAAAAGATTTGTACTTCCGTGATGGTATTTTCAAAAATGCAATAAAAACAAATAAGAAAAAAAGTTAAAATTAGCTGACATGACATTGAAAGTAACAACTACAGTAGTTATCATCAAAATGTTCTGCCGTTTTGAGCAAATGACGATTATACAGTAATTGTCACAAAAATGATAAAGGGTTAAATTCATCCATGATAACAACAGTGTCCAATATCTTTTATTACTGCTCCCCTGCTGACCCAGGGATCATGTGTTCCCCTGCTGACCCAGGGATCATGTCTTCCCCTGCTGACCCAGGGATCATGTCTTCCCCTGCTGACCCAGGGATCATGTCTTCCCCTGCTGACCCAGGGATCATGTCTTCCCCTGCTGACCCAGGGATCATGTCTTCCCCTGCTGACCCAGGGATCATGTCTTCCCCTGCTGACCCAGGGATCATGTCTTCCCCTGCTGACCCAGGGATCATGTCTTCCCCTGCTGACCCAGGGATCATGTCTTCCCCTGCTGACCCAGGGATCATGTCTTCCCCTGCTGACCCAGGGATCATGTCTTCCCCTGCTGACCCAGGGATCATGTCTTCCCCTGCTGACCCAGGGATCATGTCTTCCCCTGCTGACCCAGGGATCATGTCTTCCCCTGCTGA
This sequence comes from Procambarus clarkii, assembly GCF_040958095.1. Taxonomy (NCBI): domain Eukaryota; kingdom Metazoa; phylum Arthropoda; class Malacostraca; order Decapoda; family Cambaridae; genus Procambarus; species Procambarus clarkii. Next base: position 23,274,809 of record NC_091202.1, on the reverse strand, counting down.
CCCAGGGATCATGTCTTCCCCTGCTGACCCAGGGATCATGTCTTCCCCTGCTGACCCAGGGATCATGTCTTCCCCTGCTGACCCAGGGATCATGTCTTCCCCTGCTGACCCAGGGATCATGTCTTCCCCTGCTGACCCAGGGATCATGTCTTCCCCTGCTGACCCAGGGATCATGTCTTCCCCTGCTGACCCAGGGATCATGTCTTCCCCTGCTGACCCAGGGATCATGTCTTCCCCTGCTGACCCAGGGATCATGTCTTCCCCTGCTGACCCAGGGATCATGTCTTCCCCTGCTGACCCAGGGATCATGTCTTCCCCTGCTGACCCAGGGATCATGTCTTCCCCTGCTGACCCAGGGATCATGTCTTCCCCTGCTGACCCAGGGATCATGTCTTCCCCTGCTGACCCAGGGATCATGTCTTCCCCTGCTGACCCAGGGATCATGTCTTCCCCTGCTGACCCAGGGATCATGTCTTCCCACTAAAAGAATGTGGGAACGGTAGTAATGTAGTAATAATTATTATATATTAGTGTTGAACAGATTTTCAATGTAGTTTGTAAACTTTATGCCAAAATTTACAACCTAAATTACAAATTAGATTCAGCTTTTTCTAAATACCAACAATTAATAATCCAACAAAAAGATTAAACAAATTCAATAGTTTGGTATACCCATCCCACTACAATACAGTATTTAATTGGGGAATGAAAAGATTTATTCAATGCTTTTATATCTCTTGGCATACACCATTCCCCTTAACTATAATTTTTTTTATAATGATTACTGTATAACAAAATATCAACAAGTCAATAGGTATTCCCATGACAAGATGGAAACTAAATACTTACTTGATTACCATCAACAGCAAGAACCTCTCCAATTGGCACTGGTCTTGTGTCCTCTACAAAAATGACATCTCTCAAAGGCCATTCTTCCTCATCAAACCGTTCCATCTCATCACGAGGAACAGGCCTCTTTCCACGTTTGTATGAAGCGGGGGATGTTATGGATCCTAGTTTAAAATAAAAAGTAAAATTTTCTACATTTAAAAACAAAAAATGTCTACAAATTATTTTGCCAATTCATTAAGTAATAAAATCACTCAATAAGAACAGCCTTTCAGTGAGAATTAGTGCACACCACAATAGAGTATTATAATTAATAATATCAAAGAAACATAATAACTATATGGCAAAAAGCAAAGAGTTGAAGTGTCTTGTAAGAATAATTAATGTATTAACTTGTTCATGCTAAGAAACATAAGAATGATGAATGGAAAGGAGTAACAAAAGGTACTACGATACTTCATACCGTTGTCGAGAAGAGGTATGAAGATACCTTTATATGGTGGAACACCATAAAAAAAAACACCTGCTCGCCATAAAGATGGTGACAAATATGAGTAAAAAAACAACGTTGAATGTAATGAAATGCCATTTTCTGGGTGAGCCCCGGAGGCTCCCTCTGGCTGATGTGCTACATTAGTAACACCTAGAGGGAAGGAGGGTGCCAGGGAGCCCCCAGGGCTTGCCCAGAAAATGGTGTTTCATTACATTCAACGCTGGTTTTCTGTGAGGAGCCCCTCCGCCTCCCTTGAGCTACCTAACTAAAGACAAGTAAAAGCAGGGCTTACCCAAGAGACGGCTGCCAATCACTCCTCTACTCGAAGTCGAGACTACTGGCTGCAACCTGCGACCCAAAGCCACACACAAATGACTAGAACCAGGAACGTTCACTAGATAACGAGCGGCCAGAACCCTGTTCGACCTACAAAATCCCCACGCCCAAATGTCCGCCCAAGACGGCAGCCAAAGCAGCAAACTTACGAACGTCATGGGCACAAGAATAGTCCTCAGGCTGGCTGGACTTAATCCTGCGGATGCCCAGACACCCGAGCCCTGGAACAGGGAATGAGGGAAACTGGATCAACCCAAAACGCGCTCCCAGCCACTGAGGCCGAGGCTCACAAATAACGGCAAAGAGCCACAACCAGACAACACATGATGCAACCTCGGCCTGACTATCCAAGCATCAATGACCCAAAGGGCCACTCTGGTAAGCCGCCGCATCATTCTTTGCCAGAAAAGACGACGACGGCTGCAACCGAACAAACCGACCACCCGGACCATAGGAGCAGAAACCCCTATGCCGGAGGAGATCATGAAGCTTACCCACCTGACCCCAAGAGGCCAATGCCAATATAAAAGAGCCTTGGAAAAACAATCTTAAACCAAAGGAGGCCACCACAAACCGAGGAGAGAGAAAGGCGAGCACCCTGTCCAAGGGTGCCTTGAGCCTGGCCTCGGGCCGGGCTTGGGGAGTAGAAGAACTCCCAGAACCCCATCAAGCAAGCAAGGACCAGGACTGCTTTCTGGGTGCTAACCCCGGTCGATGGCAGATATGGAATGCCCCAAATACATGGGAGTTTTGACAGGCCATTGCTCCCTTTGCCTCTCTGGGGGGGGCCAGGTTCTGGCTTGTGGTCCCCGGTAGACTGAACTCCAATTGACTGATGCCCCAGACTAATATAGCATATGAGTCTGATAACTCCAGGGAGCCAGAGGGGCTCCCCACAAAGCTACCAGTTGCAAAGAGGAGGAAAAGGTCAAAACCAGCAAAGTATGTCACTGGGCTGACCTTAACCTAACCTAACTTAGACAAAATGAGCGAGTGGAGCAACACATGGCAGATAGAATTTACCGTAAAAAAATGTCCCACAGAATGTGGAATAGGGAACTGACCACACTTAACCTGCAAATTATATGAAAATATATTAAACATTTCTGACAAGGAGAGAGATCTAAGTGTGGGTTGTGGGCAGGAAGCTGTCACCAGAGTACCACATAAAAGGCAGTCTGTGAGGAGCCTATGCTATGCTAGCAAATTTCATAACCATGCTTAACCCTTAGACAGCAGCTATGGAGAAATGGTCATACCTGCCTATGCACTAAAAATAATAACAAATCCAACAAATAATTTTTTATTATAGAATTATTAATTTTAATGCAGAATGTAAGAAAAAAATTACGTGAATACATACGTATTTATCATTTCACTGGGTGGAGGCACTCTGCAAGACTGTCTGGCACGTTTGAACACCGGGGGCCAGATTCACAAAAGCACTTACGCAAACACTTACGAGCCTGTACATCTTTTCTCAATCTTTGGCGGCTTAGTTTCCAATTATTAAACAGTTAATGAGCTCCGAAGCACCAGGAGACTGTTTATAACAACAACAACAGTTGATTAGCAAGTTTTCATGCTTGTAAACTGTTTAATAAATGTAACCAAAGCCGTCAAAGATTGAGGAAAGATGTACACGTTCGTAAGTACTTGCGTAACTGCTTTCGTGAATCTGGCCCCAGGTGCTCGACCATGCTCTTATTGTTTTATCCTCTAATGTTTCACCGATTGTTTTATCACTTTTTTTTTCTTTATTCACATTCACAGAGCGCGTTTATATCCATATTTGCATCATACATGTAAAACCCAGATAATAATTGTGTAAATCTTCAGATGATAATAACCACATTACCCTGTGAATCAACAATTGACAATAACCGCTGTGTAAGTGTTAATTTATATGTACAGAAGTACATTAAAAAAACTGGTACTGTAAAAGAAGACCAAAATTGGAATATGCCGCAGTGGTATGGTGCCCACATCTCAAAAGAAGATGTCAAACTGGGATGACTACTAATGTCAAGAAGCACACAAGTAAATAAGAAAAGGTGCAAAGATGTGCTACTAAATGGCTCCTGGAACTTTACGAACATGAGCTATGAGGGAGAGACTGTAGGTGTTAAACATGCCAAGGATACAATATAGAGAAAGCAGTGATATCGATACATACAAAACAGTATCATGAATCAACATAATACACGAGGACGAATTTTTGATGTTTGTAATTTCAAGAACAAAAGGTTACCGATTCAAGAAACAGACCCACCAGAAAAATATGAAAGTAAATGCAATATTCATATGACAAAGATGATTATACGAAAGATGTGAGAGCAAACAGCTCTCATCCTGTTGCTACACTGACATAATTACACAAACACAGGCAACACATCTCTCATCCCATAGCTATGCCGAGAAATTCACACGCATGCAGACGATACAAACACTTGGTAGTGACCTGTGTCTGAGCAAGTGCTGGACGCAGGAGATGGCGGGGGTGGCATATCCAACTTATCAGACGACTCCTTGCTGTCTCCACACTTCAGGATTTTGGCAGCTGACCCCAACACTTCTGAGGATAAGGTCTTCTTGTCCCCCCCACCACTGCCACCACTGCTGCTACTGCTGTTGGTGCTGCTGTTGCTGTTATTTGACACACCACTACATGAAAAGTAAACATTGCATTATAAACTTCCTTCTGGAATAAATGTAGTCAAGTACCTCTTACATTTACATTACTAAAATTAATCACACATAGTACAAATTAAGCTTTCTAAAACTGTACATACAAACTGATATATTTCCCAAATCTGATTTGTTTATTCTGAGTTGTATTAATGCTATATTTTAGTAATTCAAATAGCATGCACGCTTTTACAAATCTGCAACCCTTCCTCTGAATAGACAGTGCATTTTAATATTAAATGTAATAAGTACATTCCTGACTGTCTTCATAGTACACAAATACACTTAATTGTGCTGTTACATTTACCTTCCCCATATATTTTACTAATTGTGTGTTAATACACTCAAACTTTTTAGGTTGAAGTTTTCATATTCAATTCTATATACACAAATTTTAAATATAAAGAATTTCTATTTCAGTTTTATTAATCAACAGAGATTTTATACAAGATTTGAAAATATCCTGAACTACTTTATAATTTATTGAAAGACTTTATAGTCTTGTTTTATTTGTTTTATAAAATTGAAATATCAATATAGCTACAGATTATGTACTAATTGTAATTAAGAAGCAATAAATGCTATTTACATGCTTGTCCTGCTACACTCCCAAGGTAAGGTTAGGTCATGGTTTTCTATACTGATTTTCAGGCAAACTCTAATATTCACAATATTTTGGTGCGATGCTGGCGATTAAGTATTTATGTACTATGCCAATAGTCAGGATTGTACTTAATACATTTAGTATTAAAACATACTGTCTATTCGGAGGACGGGCTGCAAATCCGAGCATGTATCGATCAGATAAATACAAACAATTGCCTACCTTTGTGTAGTGGAGCTGCCACCACCAGACTGGAAACCTGAAGATGTGCTGTTATTTGACCCTGCACAACTGCCCACATTATTACTGTTGTTCGATCCTCCACTATTACCTCCGCTAATAACTCCACCAGGAGGGAGAATTTTAAATCTGAAATCACAAAATTATAATAATTAGATAAAGTTTGCTTGCAAAAAAGCATCCCTAGCCAGAATATTTTAGAATATGGTGGAGCTGGCGGCAGAGCGGACAAAACGCTGGACGCGTGATCCTGTGGTCCCGGATTCGATCCCGGGCACCGGCGAGAAACAATGGGCAGAGTTTCTTTCACTCTGATGCCCCTGTTACCTAGCAGTAAATAGGTACCTGGGAGTTAGTCAGCTGAAACGGCCTGCTTCCTGGGGGGTGGAGGCCTGGTCAAAGACCTAGCCGTGGGGACACTAAAGCCCCGAAATCATCTCAAGATAACCTTTCACAACCTTCCCTACCCTTCACAACCTTCCTTACTCTTAACCACCACCACCACTTAACTAAGGTGTTACCGTAACAAATTATCTCAAGACTGATTCAAAAAGCTTTTCAAAAAGCTAGAAATCTTTCTTCAGTTTGAAAAACAGATTTGCACAGTAAAATAACATACTGGACAAAATAATACGGAAGGAAATGCAGAAGAAAACCATTGAAGAGTAGAGATGCCATAGTGTAACGACCTCATTTGTAATGACCATTACTAGGTCATACTAGCAAACAGAACTCCCCAATAAGAAAACAATCAAACAAGCATGACACTCTCCTCAGTTCAGGCAATGAACCACTGGGGAGCAGTCCAAATGGAGTCAAATCGTCGATCCGTGAGCGACTTGAACCCTCCGAAGAGAATACCACACCGCCGTGAACTCCCGCACCGTGCTGTGTTGTCCCGACGGTTAGACTGATCCCCATTGCCAATGGCCGGACTGGTGAGCACTGGTTACAAAACCCCAGCCTAGAGACAACACGTCCGTGAACACATCGCACGAACGAGAGCTCAGTTAGGTGCCCCGGTAATGAACCCCGAAAAATCCGAAAAGGAAGCTGGCAACACAAGGCCCCCCGGGATCCAAACCCAGCGATAGCGAGAGCAGTGGAAGGGATGTCCCCGAAGGAACCAGAACAGCCGCCGAAACCAGATCCGACCCAATGAGTAGCCCAGCACAACATAGTTCAGACGTCTGCACAGCTACTCTAACAACTGACGCATGACTCGGGTGCCCTCCCAAAAATAGCCAAAGGCAGGACAGCAGCCGCAGCTATGCCGCAGGAGGGAAAAACGAGGCGGCGGTCCAAGAGTCCCACACATGACCTAATTAAGAGAGCCCGACTGCACAACTAGCTTACGACGACCAAATGAACCCCTGGCACGATCCTTCCGGGCAGGACCCCCCCCCCCCCAAGAGAACCAACAAATCGAACATGAGCCAGCAACTCTAGACAAAGCCGCCTGCAGAAAATGCACCACCGCAGACTCTGCAAACAGCAACAGACAAAAAGGACAAAAATCTAAGAGCCAGGGCCAAAGCAGATTCCAAAGAGTGGACGAGCACCACCTGCTGGCACACGAGGCACGAAGCAAAGAACAGACAACTTCTTCAAGGTAGTTGACGCCCGAGCCGCGAGGCAAGTGTATAAGACGCCGGTCTGGGACCCAGTTCCTCCACAAACTTCTCGAGCCAGTCCGAAGACAGCTCCAGCAGGGAAAAGAAAAGCAAGACCGAAGCCAAATGTCCATGGGCGCACAAATCCTTGGCCACCATGAAAGCCTTCACCTGCACGTGAAGCTGAACTTGGCTGATGTCACAAGGAAGCACGCATCAAGGTGCTTAAAATTGCCCCCCCCCCCCCCCCCAGGAAAACCTGAACGACTGTAGTCAACTCCCGCCATTCAAGTGTTCGAGTCTGACAGAACAAATGCCAAGCCCTAAACGAACAGAAAGGGCAGTCTGCCAACTAGGAAGACTCTGGCCCCTCATAACAGACCCAGTAAAGAAAGAGGAGAGCCAAACTCAAAAGAAGGGTCCATAATCAAGGCAAAATCCAGGTCTTGCAGGAGGTAAGCCGCAAGGGCCTCCAGCACATCCCTCTGTGGGATGTGGGAAGCCAAAATCCTCCAGAAGGAGAGAACCGAGGAACCCAAAAGAACCCAGAACCGAACCCGGGAGAAGTTGAATCCATATCAAACTTGTACGAGAAAGGGGGGGGGGGGATAGGAAAACTCCTTTCTAGACGAGTACTGTCATCTTTTGCTGATGACACGAAGCTGTGACTTGTATTTTTGTCTATACCTTATATGAGAGTAAGGAAAAGCAGTGGTGCAAGGACTATGCCCTGAGGTAACAGAGCTTTTAACTGCAATTGGACTACATTTTATTTGATTGACTGTTACTTTTTGCATTCTACTTGACAGAAAACTGAATGTCCATTGCCCAACTTTACTTACTATTTCTAGTTATCTCAATTTGTGGGCTATCACTTCAGGGTCACATTTATCAGATGCTTTTGCCAAGTCCGTATATACCACATCTGCATTCTGTTTTCTTCTAATGCATCAGTGATTTTGTCATAGTGGTCAAGTGGCTGTGAAAGAAATGATCCTCAATCTAAATCCATGTTCTGAAGACCAGAGGACCTAGACAAACTTTTCAGGATTTTTCAACTTTTTTCTATGTATGAAAAACAAAAATCCCACTGCACTCAACAGTCAGCTTCCTTCAGTTCAACAGTCTTTGTTACAACAAGATGTTAAGTATACATCCCCCTCATAACAAGATTAACTATAGCCGCGTCCAACAGCCTAAATGACCAGTCCAGCAACGAGGAGGCCTGGGCAATGACCGGGCCGCAGAGACGCTAAGCCCCGAAACCATCACAAGGTAACCACAAAGTAACTGTTATACACATCGTGCTTTGTTTTACATCATTCACCATTTCTCTATATGATAACACCTTCTTCCCATATAATTAATAAAAGCATATATTTACACCCTCTTACATAAACAATGAAACTGACCTGCAAGTATCACTAAGATTCCAGGCAGCATTTAAAAGCTGACCGATCTTTGGCACACCACCAGAAGTTGAAAATGCCAAAGCTCCCGAGTGATACATTGGTGATGATCGCATCCCCACCTGAAATTTAAAATAAAAAGCATGTAATAATTAAAATGATATAACTATTTTATACTAGAAGGGGTACCTGGGTCTCTCTCTTCCCCCTCCCCTCCCCCCCTCTCAGAACATGAAATCCCAACACACACACAATGTAACATCAATGTTATTTGTACAATTGTTACCAAGATGCAACACTAACAACTTATTAAACAACATTGTGGTCATGTTGTAAGTTGGGACATAATAAATAGCTGAAAACTTGTTCAAAAATTATATGGAAAACTGAATCCCCATTTCAGACTTCATTTTGCTTCATCTTTTCTAACATCCTACCAAATTTAATGTAAATCTAAGATGGTCAGGTTGGGAGCCATGATAATTTCTCATGGAATGACCCATACTATCTTCCTGGCCCCTCACTTACCGTACCAAGTATGAAATCCTGCTGGTTGGTTACCTCTGGAATCTCTATCTACTCAAATCTCAAATGTTGTAGATGAAAAGTCACAATAACGTGGTTGAAAAAAATGTTGACCAAACCACACACTGGAAATTGAAGAGACAACGACATTTCGATCTGTCCTGGGGCTAGATTCACGAAGTTACGCACTTACGAACCTGAACATCCTTTCACAATCTTTGGCAGCTTTGTTTACAATTATTAAATAGTTAATGAGCACCGAAGCACCAGGAGGCTGTTTATAACAACAACAACAGGTGATTGGCAAGTTTTCATGCTTGTAAACTGTTTAATAAATGTAACCAAAGCCATCAAAGATTGAGAAAAGATGTACACGTTCATAAGTACTTGCGTAACTGCTTCGTGAATCTGGCCCCTGGACCATTATCAAGTCGATTGTCCATTGACCAAATGCTGCATGCTCTGCAATGGCAATCACCCCGCAATTGCCTACATTCCAATCAAGGAATGTACAGTATTGCCAGTCACTGTCATATTTCACAACTTGGTACAAATAATATTGTTTCAGTAGGCTCTCCACCATCCCCATCTATTCTTCATTTTTTTTACTAACTGGTATTTTACTCTTACTTTACTTTTTACTCTTTGGAATATTGCATCTTCTATTAATGTTTGTCAGTTTTGTCTCCATAACGGCAATGACATGAGGATGTAATTCTGCCACCTGTTCTTACAGCTATACCCCTTTACTCGTAATGTCATCTGCATTTGTGTATCAAAAATGTATACTAATTTCTACTAGGCTGCTTAGTTTCTTCCTGCTGGTAAATTCTTCCTTTTGGGCTACTCCCATTTTGCAGGGTGGCATTTATGAGTTTGTTTAGTCACTCGCACTCATTCCTTTGGTTGCGTTCCTCACCAGTGTGATTAGGCCCACTTTCTTGCTTTGTCCAGTTATCCTCCTCCTGCCCAGGTCTCACTTATCAACCCCCCCCCCCCTGCTCTCCATTTTCAGTCGCTTTCCATTTTTCTTCACTTTTCCTCTAATTCTTTTAGCTTCCTCCTATTTTTCCTTGCTTATACCCAGTCAATGAACACTTGAGTGGAGCTACCCGTGTGGAGCTATCTCAGTTCAAATGGCTACAGGGAGCCACCAAGACCCACCTAGAAAGGCATTTTATTGCATTCAATGCAAGTTTTTTTTTCAATGTTTAACTTTTAAACCTAGGTAAGGAATATGGGGTAATCTACTTACATGGTAACCCAATAAATAATAAAAAATTACTACTTACTTGAACGCCCTCTGTAATCTCCGAGCGTTGTTTGCGGCTTTTGCTGCGAAACTTTTCCCAAAGTTTTTTCCTCTGGTTAAAAGGTAACACTCCCCACCAGAAGAGTGACCCAGACTCACACCATGCACACGTGTACAGCTGACAAGTGTGAAGTGACAATATGCGCTCATTCTGTAGCTGCAAAAATCAGAAAGGATATCGTGAATAACCCATACCTTTGCTTTGTTTTTATGTAATGCAAGAAAGTATAGAGCAAGGATACAGTAAGTAATATTCACTAAGAAAAATTTATCAATCACAACCAATCAAGAAATGTATTGCCAGTCACTGTCAGATATATTTCACAATTTGGTGCAATTAATATTACTATATAAACATTTCTATAAAACAAAACTTGTCACCACCTTCCTTTCTGAAAACATTTAAATATGAAGACATAATATGGGAGAATGTTAGGGGTATGGTTGAGGTGAAAGTGTGGTGGTGGTGTGGTTGAGGTTGGGAAGGTGGAAGGTTGGAGGAGATGTGGTTGAGGTGGGGAAGGTGGAAGTGTGGTGGTGATGTGGTTGAGGTGGGGAAGGTGGAAGTGTGGTGGTGTGGGGTGGAGGATGGTGGCACACGAGTGGTGAGGATATATTGAATGGAGATGGCAAAATGAACAAACAATTTATGGTGCTTGAAGAGGGTTGCTATCTGTTACTGTCTACCTACTGGGAGTGAATACTAGTGCTTTATCTGCTGTCTCCTTCCATTTTGAATCCAGTTTGCTTTTTTTTGTGCTGGATGGGTGGTGGGTAGGAATGGTTGGGGCAGGAATAATCTAATTATGTTTACTGGGGTCGAGTTTCAGCTCTTTGGTCACAAATCTCAATTTTTGAATAACTGATGTACAGGTTCGAGCCTGCCGAGCTGTCACATCCACATTTGAAGCTGTAAATGGAGTCTGCCGTCACCACTCCACATATTCCAAATTACATTTGTTCACTTCTAAAACATTGAAAAAAAATTATTTCTAATGCTTCTGTGGTCCATTTAGATATTTAGTTTGTGTGTGTCCCCCCCCCCTTGGTCATGTACAAATTATTTCAAATACTCTGTCCATCTACCCTGTCAATTCCCAAGAATTTATTTTGTAATAATGTCTCCTCACTCTTCTGTCTTCCAGTGACTTGAGGTTCAATTCCCCCAGTTTATCCTCTTAACAACATCCATATAAGAAGGACTAGACAATTGGTCATCCATCCTTAACTGCCTTCCCATGTTAATCCAGCAGTAATTGGGGAACTGGTTGTAAGATGATTGGTAGATCATATTCCAGGTTAAACTGATAGAGGTAAGGCTCAAGTTAAGCTGTTGAAGGGAGAGCTCGAAGTCTGCTAACACAAGTCAGAAGGTGAAATAAAGCAATCCTATATAAAAGGAGATGACCAATACCTTAAAAAGGAAAAGTGGAAAGTTTGAGAGATGATATGGTATAAAGGAGTAATTTTTTGCAGTGTCCACCCATAATGGAACGCTCAGACAAGCAACATACTTAGATTATACAAAAGTATATAAAAAAAAAATGTATTCAAATAGAAATAAATGAATCGTACCTCTGGGAAAGATTGTGCAGGCTGCTCTAGTTTAGTGGCTACATCAGCTAACGTCTCATCAAGCCACGTGGCCACACGACCTGACTCTGTAGCAACGCTGCATCTGACTCCAGCAGCACTAATAGCTACCACTCTCTCCCCTGCCAATCCAAGAGGCACTGCTTTCGGATGGTGTACACTTGGTAGCTGATAACCACAAAGATGCATATATATTAACACACACAAAATGTAAGGAATCATTCTATGAAGAAACCTTTTATTAATTAAAGACAAATTTATCAGTCAAAGAGTAAGTTATAATTGATATTATTTACATGTTTCTTCAAAAAGTACATGTGGCTACTAATCTAAATCACAGGGGCAACAACTATCACTGATATTATGACAATAACCTTAACAAGGAAGGCATGTACATCACACTGACAAAATAAGCTTAGCATCCCATACCTCAGGGTGTACATAAGGGTCTTTGTCTGCCCACCGCCACTGGTATAACTGCCCTGCAGTAGACACAGCCACCAATTCAGAGTGAAGGGCAGCAATGTGCGAGAACCTTGGAGCTGGCTGATTGCCTTGTCTCTCCGGCCAGTACTGCAGACTGTCTGCCACATCGATGGCGTCGGGTAGTAGAGAATCTTTCTTCTTTCCCGTTTCTGCAATTTTAATAAAATCACTATAGTATTTGGACACAAATGAGTAATGTTAATTATAGCACGGGTTTAAGAAACTATAGATATAGTACTGTATAGTACAACATATCACACGATTGTTTTCCCATTTGGAAGACTAACAAAAAATCTTTGTACAGTATTTTACTTTGATGAACATACTCAAATAAAGTAAATATGATAAATGTGTTAATAAATGCTTCAAGCTACTGCACAAGTGAATTTTAATGAGAATAAAATTCTGAATAATTTATATTGTATGTATAAACAAACTCCAATTTTCAAAGCTCAAAACAAAGTTTTAGCATGAATATATCCTAAAGCTAAAAAAGGGGGGGGGGGGCCTAGAAAGGAGTGTCAGCAACCAGACATCCTGCAGACAAGATATGAATGTAATGCAGGTTCACTGCCACTCCACCCAAAATGTTCAGAAAATTTTCATCCTTGAACAACCTTACCCCCCCCCCCCCAACTGCACATATAAAATTAAGTACAATATTCTGGTATGCATTAAAAAAATATTCCAGCAAATTATTTAGGTCTTTCTGCATCATAAAACATTGTTTACTGAGGTCAAGAAAATGCTACTTATTTCAGTTAGGCCGTAGCGAGGCGAAGAAATGTTGACGTCATGCCCCGAGGTATAATTTTCAAATTAACTATTTGTAATAGATGCCTCCTCAGTAGTATCATCTTGATCCATAAAAGTCCTTACAATTTTGCATGACACCAATGGTTCTTAGCATGGTCGTCAGTCAACGGATGGTGTTGCACCAAATATGATGCACCCCCCATTTTTTTTATTAAGGTCTAGGAAGAAAACCAAGGCTTTCAAGATTTTTTCAACTACGAAAAATAATTGCCATTCAATACTGAAAGCCTCCAGTATCAAATGATATCCACAGTCAGTGGGAGTTTAGTATATTATGAAGCACATCTAGTCTTCCACAGATAATTGGGGCACAGGTGTCTATCACTTCAGAGTGATGGGAGTAGTTTAAAGGAGTTACTTCTATAAATAATCATGTTTCAAGAAGTACCTCCTACCTTTAATTAGGGGTTAAGATCACAAACCGACCTAACTTGCAAGTGCAATAGCTAAGCACTGGTGTAGGCTCATCAGCTAGCAAGCCCCCAACCCCAAATTTGTAGTAAATCATGAGAAAGGGTCATTACTATAATGAAAAACAAACACCATGAGCACCCATGCAACTTAACTAAATTCTTTGACTCCTACCATCAGCAGAATGGTCCTTTGTTAGCTTTGCACCAGCTTTAAACAAAAAAGAAATAGCTAAATAATCCCACAATAAACAAACCTTATATAGTTGATTCAACCCAATATAAACAAACCTGTATGTGGTTGTGTTACTCTAACCGATAGCAGCGCGCTCGACAGCCACTTCCGAGGTCCAGAATAGTGACGGTCACGCCACCTTAGTTCTCGGTCAGCACGATGCTCCGAGCCGGTAGATCCAGCTGAGCCCTCACGATCTCTCTCACCTGCTCGCCCACGGCTTCCACCAGATCGACTGAAAATTAGTAAGTCGAAACATCAAGCCTTCACCGTAAGGAATCACTACTAAAAGGAACTGCAGATAACAATTTGCAGCTTAATTATACTGTACAACAAAGAAATCCTTGCATGATTAGCAATTTCTTATTTTATATTTATCTTTTTTTTTAACACATGGAATCTCTTCGCAGTTTTCAGGGTCCGAGCCGACCGCCCTCCTTACTCATCAGCCACCCCTATCACCCTCATGCCTCTCAGGGTAAATGGGGCAACAGGGCTGGACTGGGGAATTAACCGAAGGGACCAATCAGAAAAGGCTATCTTATTACTCTCACAATATTATCTCAAAGAAAACAGCTCTACAGAAAGGGAGCAGCCTATTACTGACACGGACAGAAATATATAAAGGTCTTAGCAACAGTGTCAGTCATCAGTCAATTGTAGTTTGTATTGGGCGTGTTATTCCGTGAGTCGGCACTAATGCATTTATATTACAGAATTTCTAGTTTTTAATTATTTCATTATTTCTAAATTTAAAGCATTTTTATTCTTATTTTTGAAAAAGATTCCAATCAAAACAGATATACTGATACAGCATAATAAGAAAGATATATTAGTACTGTACAGTATATGATAAATTGATGGTGTACCTTGACAACCATAAAACCTTGTGCCGTGAGCCCCGAACTGAAGCAGGTTGAAAATATTTCCTCCAAGGAATAACTTGACTGGTGCTTCACTCCAGGGAAGCTATCGAGTGGGCTCCATCCCAGAAATTATTATATTAGCTCAAAACTCCTTATCTTAAACATTTGTATTACCACAGAGATCAGCTTATGTATGGTCTTGACTAAGAGTACATAACAATGTAAAAATATTTAGCCATACCCCTATCAATATGACAGCACTCAGCCCCAAGCTTCTGGATTATTATACACTAGGGATGTACAAAAAAAAATGCATTTTCTTTACCTGCGAACTGAAGAATAGCCAAACATATCATCAGAAAACATGGCATCGGCATCAATTATAACGGAGGGATGGTCAGCGGCAACAGATATGCCAGCATCTAAGAGAGAGATGAGGTCCTCCGGCACATACGAGTCACCACTTTCCTCTGGTTCCTCCACGTCCTCATCGTCCCGTGACAATAAATTGTTCACTGCCAGGTTTACATCAAGGTTGGTTCTCTGTGAAGAATTACATTACAGTATATGGTCAATACATATAATACAATATGATACAGTATATCAGAGACTGATAAAAATACAGATTCTACACACACAAAAAAAAAAAAGTTACGGTAAAATTTTAGCAAAATATAAAATATTGATCTTTAATATTGCAAACTATATATAGTTCAACAGATTGCAACCTGTATTCAGGTTATACATATCCAAGCTGCAGCCGAACCCATGTATTTATCCATTTTATATTGTGTACTTTGGCAGCAGGTTCTCACTTACACGTTTCATTGCATATAACTGCGTATTTCGTGTTGATTATTTCCTTGTTTAGGGCTTCCATCCCTCTAACTAGTGCTCTTGTATCTTGGTTCAATTGGAAGAGTATTTCTCCAAATGTCATATTTTGCTCAAATTTGACGAAAAAACAAAACTGTATGCAATCAGTTTTCGAGGTGCAATTCGAGTAGGGATTGCACCTCTGCAATCCATATCCAAATCAAATCCAAACATATCCAAATTGCTGTTCAATTAAAGTTTAAATCATCATCAGTTGTAAGTCCTATGTAAATATTTTTAATTAATAAACTGGATTTGGTGGCTGCATTAACCCCTAAGTGCAGCTATCGATATATGTTGATCGAGTGTAATGTGGTTGTATGTCAATTTTAACTATTATTATCTGGTTTTAATAACAATGACACTAATATAAATATAACAGCTCTATATGAATGTAGTGGAGTTAACGTACACCAATTGACACTTTCGCCTTCCTGGCGTGCGCGCCCCAGCCTAGCCCAAGGTGGGCCGAGCGTTTCGCGCGAGCGGGCAGCCACACTAAAATGTGTACACTCTTTTCAGTTTTCTCACCTCAATTTTTATTATAAGTCATTCATTTTGGTATCAAATTGTTTGCAATAGAATTCCCTTCAGCTGTATATGCATATAAGGTCCAAAAGCCCAATGTGCCACCCGCAACAAACCCAAAAATCAGCCGAGCGTTACCCCATGAGCGCGAAGCACTAAAATACAGTATGATTACTCTTTAATTTTCTCACCTCAATTCTCGTGCAACGTCGTTCATTTTGGCATCAAATTGTTCGTAATAGAATTTCCTACAGGGGTATATGCCTAGAAGGTCCAAAAACCCTGCCCTTCAAGAGTTTCTCTGTCCCCTTGACTGACCACAGTCAGTAAAGTTTAAGCTATCCAGAAAACACTCCTGAGAGATGCAACTGAACATGATATGTTCATTGTGTGATAAAGGGTTGCAGGTCTTCTGAGTACTAGAAAATGGGGCTGTGAAGAGTACAAAAAGGTGGGGAACCACAGCTCTATTGTACTTGACAAGCAAAATGAAGAATGCATAATTTTTTTGTTTAATAGAGACCAGTTGACTTTTGATGTGCTGATCTTGGTTATTATATTATGTGTACATTATCAGTCTTCTTTGGTCTTGACCCCATCTAATCAACTTTGCATCTGTAAACATTGTTGAGAACACTCATAGTTCCCCAGGGAGGTCATTTACATTAATCTGGAACAATAGTGGTTTCAGCAACAAGCCCTGCAGGACCCCACTTGCTACTTATCTCCATTCTGACACTTCCTCTTCCATTAATATCCTGTTTCCTGTTTATCTGATGCACTCTACTCCATTCAAGCAAATTTCCATTACCCTAGGCTGCTTTTCCAGTTTTCAAGTCAGCTTTTCATGGTGGCCAGGTTTTTGGCAATATAGAAAAGTGCATTCCACCCATCCTTTTCTCTCGTGCCATATCTTGCCAACCTTGTCGCTTCACTTGTATTAATACTGTAACTCCCTCTCTTTGTGTTAGGTAAATTTTTAGACTTTACAAATTTTGTCATTCTCAAATAGCATATCCTCTAACTTCACTTCCTGGGTAAACATACGAGAAAGATTAGGAGTAGCAGAACTCGACAAAAACAACAAACATACCTGCAATTCCCTGATTATAAGGTTGCGACTCCTGCCTTGAAGCACCACTTGGGCTTGTGATATGAGTTCTTCTGGAACATATTGTGCTGGCAACATGGGGCGAGACGAGCCCATAATTACCCCGGCCCCCCGCCCTCGTACTCCACCAGAGCCAGAGGTGGTGCGAACAATGCGGCGGCCTCCGGTGGACATGCGAGCTGTCAACTTGGTGCTGCTTTGGCTGCTGCTCTTGTTGCAGCTTCTGTTAAGAGTAAAATGGTTAAAATTCATAGTAAGTACTTCAGACACTCAAGTTATTAAATAAAATATTTATACATATATAATTTTATTCAAATACTGTGCTACAGGCAAATGTGAAATTTTTCACCATAAAGCATGGAAGACTGTTAATGTGTCATAGCACTCAAGTAGCGGTCACAACGGCAAGGGAAAATGACAGGGTGGTTACCAAGAACCCTTCAAGCAAAAGATGCCAATGTTAGTACTTTTTAAAACACTAATGTTATCTAGGATGGATTACCATTGCACACTAACAGTCTCATTCTAATCTGGAGAAGTTGTTAAACGTAACTGGCACACATGCAGACAAGCTTTACTGCCTGAATTCTTTCAATAAAACATTAAATTATTGGGAGTGCTCAAAATCCTTAAACTTTACTCCCTGACCTACATGCAAGAGATGTACATAATAATTTACACAATTTTTAGAGGGATTGCTTCTAACTCTGCACATTAGTATCAAACAATTCACTCATTACACCATTAACTCTTTAAACATGAAAGAATAAAGTAAAATGCAGAATATCTATTGACTGATGAGGCATCTCCTATTTATGCCCTATTAAACTCAACTCATATGCATCTGCATTTAATAATACATGTAATAATACTAAATCTGCATTTAATAATACTAAATCCATACATGTTCTTCGCTCTCAAAAAGTCATTTATTATTAACTGTCATTTGCTTTTCTAAAGTCAATGAATGACATTTACACCTTACAATAATTCTCATGGCTTCTCTACAAGATACTTCTGCACCCTCCTCTACCCTGCCTCCTGTTTTAACATGGCAAACTTTAAATCCCTTTATGCTCAAGTTGCCAGGCATGACTCAACTCGTCTAAAACTTCTCTAACAAAGATCACCTTCTCCGAGTGCACCACCGCTGTCATCCTGACTACTTTTTCCAGTACTGTACTTTGCAAGGGATGCAAAGAGCCCTTACAGCCAAGCATCTTTTTATCTCCTTAGTACAATGTGTTTGGAGGCAGGCATCTGGTAGCAGGAAATTAGTCACTTGCTATAAAAAAAAAAAAAAGACAAACCATGTACATTGCTGATTAAAGCCAGTTCTATAATGCTTGCAGAAATCTAAAAGTTGCTTTCAATTGGCCGCAGAATAATTTCTGCCGAGGAAGTAAGAGCTGATGCTTAAGGCAACCGAAACCTTTCATAGTGAAATTTCATCACCCAAAGTAACATTTATTTCTTGGTGCACAAAGCTGGCAGCATGCCTTAAGGTTAACGAAGGCTTTCCGCTACAGATCATGCCAATATAAAAAGTACACACATACTAGAGATATACTATGATAACACTTTAATTATAGACCAAATTTTCTCTGAAAGTGTTTTAGTATATATAATAGACAAGTGCTACATGCTTACAAAGTAACAAACCAATGGTGGTGGAGGATAGGCAGAGTTGGGGGGCAGAGCAAGGCCAGGCCAAGGCAGAGCAAGGCCAGGCCAGGCCAAGGCAGAGCAAGGCCAGGCCAGGCCAAGGCAGAGCAAGGCCAGGCCAGGCCAAGGCAGAGCAAGGCCAGGCCAGGCCAAGGCAGAGCAAGGCCAGGCCAGGCCAAGGCAGAGCAAGGCCAGGCCAGGCCAAGGCAGAGCAAGGCCAGGCCAGGCCAAGGCAGAGCAAGGCCAGGCCAGGCCAAGGCAGAGCAAGGCCAGGCCAGGCCAAGGCAGAGCAAGGCCAGGCCAGGCCAAGGCAGAGCAAGGCCAGGCCAGGCCAAGGCAGAGCAAGGCCAGGCCAGGCCAAGGCAGAGCAAGGCCAGGCCAGGCCAAGGCAGAGCAAGGCCAGGCCAGGCCAAGGCAGAGCAAGGCCAGGCCAGGCCAAGGCAGAGCAAGGCCAGGCCAGGCCAAGGCAGAGCAAGGCCAGGCCAGGCCAAGGCAGAGCAAGGCCAGGCCAGGCCAAGGCAGAGCAAGGCCAGGCCAGGCCAAGGCAGAGCAAGGCCAGGCCAGGCCAAGGCAGAGCAAGGCCAGGCCAGGCCAAGGCAGAGCAAGGCCAGGCCAGGCCAAGGCAGAGCAAGGCCAGGCCAGGCCAAGGCAGAGCAAGGCCAGGCCAGGCCAAGGCAGAGCAAGGCCAGGCCAGGCCAAGGCAGAGCAAGGCCAGGCCAAGGCAGAGCAAGGCCAGGCCAAGGCAGAGCAAGGCCAGGCCAAGGCAGAGCAAGGCCAGGCCAAGGCAGAGCAAGGCCAGGCCAAGGCAGAGCAAGGCCAGGCCAAGGCAGAGCAAGGCCAGGCCAAGGCAGAGCAAGGCCAGGCCAAGGCAGAGCAAGGCCAGGCCAAGGCAGAGCAAGGCCAGGCCAAGGCAGAGCAAGGCCAGGCCAAGGCAGAGCAAGGCCAGGCCAAGGCAGAGCAAGGCCAGGCCAAGGCAGAGCAAGGCCAGGCCAAGGCAGAGCAAGGCCAGGATGGGGCAAGGCCAGGGGTGAGGACAATGAGGTGAAGGTGCGAGATACGTACATCAATTTATATTTCTGAAGAATTAATTTATCTATAGGAATAGTCGCACTGAATTTTCCATTATGTTTGATGTTGTAGTGATTAACGGCTGCAGACAATATACACTACCTCCTAATGTTGTTTTTGTTTTTGATAAGTTTAGCATCCCTGAATTTTCCTAAGTGTTGCTCTTGGTTCCTGTGTGAGATACAAGCACCATTGGCACTATCGACATGGCAGCCATACTTATGCTCGTAAAGCCTTGTATCTATGTCACTTACATATATGCAGGCGATGAGCCACAATAATGTGGCTTAAGTAGTTTGACTAGACCACACACTAGAAGGTGAAGGGACGACAACGTTTCGGTCTATCCAGGACCATTCTCAAGTCGATACTTCTAGTGTGTGGTCTAGTCAAACTCGCTCACATATGCTGTCAACTCATGCAGGGTATAGTATACACCTTTGCTGTGGTGACTGTTGTTGCTAGTTCTGCTTTGACAAGAGTTTTGAGTGTAGATATATTTTGAGCAAGCCATATATGAGCTTTATTGCAGACATTGCCTATGTTGTTTGCAGCTTGCCCTGTCAGGAAAATACTCAGTCGCTCTGGGTTTGTTCGGTTAAGGGTTACTATTGATGCTATTAGTTGCTTGCTTTCTGCATTCCCTAATGAAGGATATGGGGTATTTAAGACTTAAGAATGAATTAGGGATGTAGTGACATGCATCTTAAAGGAACTGCTGGTTACAAATCCTATAAGCTCAGAGCAAGAATCCAATCACTGTGCCACATTTTGTCCTACTCTAATAGCATGGCGAATTCAAATGAATGAGGTAGTTTCTGTACATCGATTTCTTGTATTATCTGAAATTCAGAATTTCACCATCTTTCATTACTGTATTAGTGTCTAGAGAAGGAAAACGTTTCTCCCAGCATTCAAGGAAGGCCACAGTACATTTGAATCAGGCAGACTTCAGCTCCTGATCTCCCATTATTTTACGATTATCATAGCACTTACAAAGACCAACAAAGGCCTTCACAATATATGTATTTTTTTATATTTTTACTTTTATATTCATTTCATATAAAAAACAGAAGGAATGTGTTGACCACTGCCCAGGCCTAAATAAGGATAGATTTTTAGTGTACTGTATTTAGTATTTTCCATACTTTCATCACAGGTCAACCATTTCATAACAAGAATCGAGTAAAATATTTTTTTTTTTTTTTTTTTGCTCACAGGCATGGTGGCAATTTTTATAAGGTAAAGCAACTTAACATGCTATTTCAGTGCTGGAAAAAAAAATCTTCAAAGGATTACACAAGTAATTTAATAGATACTGTCAATGGAAGGCACCATTACAATGCCAAAATGTAAGAGCCAAACCAGAAGTAATTGTGGTGTATTCATAAGTCAATTGGATCAACGAAATCAAAGGGTAGCAGTGTTATTCCCATCAGTTCCAAGGCCTTATTAGTTGGAACCTTGGTCTAAGCAAGGTGGCATCCAGACTAACTAGCTTCTTATTATTCACTTTAATGGCCCTAATTAAGTGCAGAAACTCTCCAGTTTGTTTAAGATGTGCATTACAAATAAAGTGCCAATAGTTTAAACAAAGATTTCTCTAAAATGATGTACCAGCAGGTTTAATGAGAGGAGCTGCTAATACCAGAGGTGACTGAATACATGGGAATGTTAAGAGTTGTAGATTTTAGGCAGACTGCACAGGGAGGCAGGGTTGGTGTCATTAGGAATGAGATGCTGAAGTCGTTTCCCACAGTCAGGAACTTAATCTCCTCCTCATCACTCGCTCACCTTGTCTATCCATCACCATGACCTACCTATCCTCTTCTAACCATCAAGTTCTCTTTAATACAGTATATCCATTCACCATTTAAAATACACTTATTCAATATGATCAAACAATCTCAAACTTTCTTCAGTTTTACATTTTGAACCATTTTGTATGTCACACCTTTCCATTACATATTCATTCTTTGCTACTGTATAGCATATCTATTCTTTTAGCACCACAAATGCATCTCAAGATTGTCCACTTCTACTGCTTTATTTTAGCATAAGTAGAACACAAAATTTATAATTTAAAGGTATACTGAATACAACAAAATAACTTCCAATAAATTTAGAAGTAATGTATGCGCTCGTTTATTCGAGTTTCACTAAACCAAATATTTGGGTTATCCGGCCTAAATTGCATCTGGATAATTTTTTGCCAAACTTCGCCATATCCAGACAGAAATCAAGATAACCAGAGATTTTGTCAGAGCGCAAACTGGCACAGAGTCTAAGTTGAGTCCGGATAATTTTCCGGCAAAACCTTGTCATATCCGGGCAGAAATCAGTATACCTGGAGGTTAGTTACGTAACTTTTTAAGACCTACACATTTCAAGATCTACAGTATCAAAGAAAACTACAAGGTAAGCTGAAGTTTTTCTTTTAAAATATATATTTTTTTTAGTGTGGGGAAATTTGAATTATGTTGGTTGTGGTACAAAAATACTGCAAATATGGTCAGTTTTTGGATTTTTCCTGCAAGAATTCTGTTTATCCAAATGTCTAGCTTATCCAATAAAGGGTAACACTGACAAGCAAGCTTGGACAGTACAAGCATGGCACATACCAGATGACCACACTTGCTTACCCTTGTTTGTGATCTGCCTTATTGAGATCCAGAGCATCAGTGTTGATGGAGAAGACAAGACGAGCCACTCGGCCATCTTCAGTGAGGACTGCAATGTGTGATGGCCCTATAGCCACCTGGCGGATATTTTCCCGTAGCCCTGCCACCGCACTCACCCCAACTCCACCTGACCAGTTCAGACGAAGACCCAGTTCTTTAAGCCTGGAAAAGTATAATACAGTACTGCAATAATTATATATAAATATAAACAAAAATGCACACATACATCAACTCACCAAGGAAATGGAGACAAAAATGAATAGTTGAATTTAATAAACATACCCTATACTGAATACCTGAATTATACTATATACTGTATTATTAAAATAGCGCTTATTATATTTCTCAATGTAAAAATACTCCAATTATATTGTAAGAAAAAGTATCTTAAACCTTAGGTGATTTTATATATACGAGATTCTCATCAGATAATCACATATACTTTATGCTGTATTGAGTATTATTTTATAATGATAAATTTCAAGACATCCTTCAAGTACAGTTACCAAGTCACTGGTAAAATAGTAATCACAGACACTAAAAAGGGCAGAAAGCACTTTCATAAAGTTACTCAGTTCTAAATGTCTCAAAGTTAAGATACACTTAAAACCAACAACTTTATGCACAAACAGCACAAAACAACCACTAGACAGTGACATTGTAACTACCAGTATTAGGCTGGGATATCGATAATTATGGCAGGTGGTACGAGTCTTAGATACCCTGAGCTCTGGAATTACTTCACGCTCAAATACTGGAAGACATTCTTGTGATCTACCCAGAGTTAGCAAGTGTAGGCTAGTATACTAGACTTGTATCTCATGATTTCTCTTGATTCTATGCACGACTAGCCCTCCTGTGAGATGGGGATATTAGGTGAACTAATAAGAACATAAGAATGAAGGTAACTGCAGGTCTATTGGCTATACAAGAGTTGTTACATTCTTGTACAACTACTAGTACGCGTAGCGTTTCGGGCAGGTCCCTGGAATACGATCCCCGCCACGAAGAATCGTTGTTACAACCAAGTACCCATTTTACTGTTGAGTTAAACAGAGGTTACAGTTAAGGATTTGCGCCCAGTAAATCCTCCCCGGCCAGGATACGAACCCATGACAAAGCGCTCGCAGAACGCCAGGCGAGTGTCTTACCACTATACCATGGAGACTGGTAAAATATGAAGCAGCGTCTATTTACATCAATCTAATCTCATTCATACATATGCTAACCTATGCTTGAAACAACCAAGGGATCCTAACTTCTATGATCCTAACTTCTATTATGTTACGCGATAATCGGTTCCACAAATCAACCACCCTGTTACTGAACCAGTATTTACCCAGGTATTTCCTAAATCTAAACTTAAGATCATAAGAATGAAAGTACATAACTGCCACCTCTTGTACTGATCTATACTTTTATAATCCCTCATATAGAATAGCACACTGCTCTATATACTTAAGCTTCTTAATGAAAAAAATTTATAAAATCACCCATTGCTGTTTACAAGTCAAGAATATAAATCCAAATTAGCTAAACATGAACACTGGGATTTACTAACCACAACTTAGCACAGATTTCCAAAATGTTTTACAAACATTCTGGTTTATAGGCTAATGTACTGGGAAGTAGTGGGAATACTTGGTAATGATAGCCAAATACAAAGTTTGAGAAAATAATGGAAAACAGAAGTTTGGGAGGGTTATGGAACACATACTTTACCATATAATTTTTCATTCATTTGTAATTAATTTAACTTTAATTCTTGTTTTGTATTCATTGTGTTAGGGGACAGGTAACCAATATATACAGTACATGTTAGGCTTATATCGAGGTCCCCCTCAAGGGTTGAATTACTGACCTCCCTCCCTGGGGGTGTGTAACAAAAAGGAGGCCTGGTCAAGGACCGGGCAGCGGGGACGCTAAGCCCCGAAATCATCAAGATAACCTGTACCTTTAGCTTCACAAGAGTGCTTTTGTACGTGTTTATGAGAGGTCATGAACTGGTGGCCTGAACAGTGTAGCAAACATAAAAACATGGTCAACCCCTATCTAGTACCCTGATGAATGACAATTACATGTTATTGTGAGGGCATGGAGAGGTTATCAGTCACTAGTTACCCCCCCCCCTAATAGCTTTCAAGCAAGGTTGTCAGCTGGACATGTAACAGACAATACTGATCTTTGTATGGGTAGCTATATTGATATCTGTATGGGAAAAGGTGGAGAACCTTATTCAGGCTCTCTAAGCATTCTCTCTTTGCATCATTATGAAGTAGCATGCTGTTGCCCTCCATTTTTGTGGTAACTAAAATGTACAGCATGACCTTCAAAATCTGGACCTCCATACAGTGCCAGTACTGTACAATGGAAACCTCATACAATCTGGTAAGATTTTGTTTGCTCACTCCATGGAGTGTCATGGAGTGGACAAACAGTGGTGGTCTCAGTAACACGCTTTGGGAGACCCCAGGTGTTACATTCCTCCAGCTCAAAATTTTGTCAGTGACTTTTCTGTCATTCAGGTATTCCCTTACTCAATTCATTATTATTGACTAGGCACAAATCCCTAACTGTATGCCTCTTCACCCAGCAGCGAATCGGTACCTGGTTGTTAAACGATTTGGTGGGAAATAGTCTGGGGAAAATTAAGATTAAGGACCTGCCCGAAACGCTGTGGGTGCTAGTGGCTTTACAAGAATGTATAAACGCTTGTATATATAAATAAAAAAATCCTCCCAGCATGTCTCACGGTCTTGTACACCTGCCTACATTATACCCAAACACCGGTGGTCCGTAAGCTTATATACCAAATATTACAGAACTATTGCTTGCACACTTGGATTGCAACCGACTGAACCTGTACTGTACAGTGACACCTCAGCTTACAAATGCCCCCCTTTACGAACTTTTCAGGTTACGAGCCCAATTTCTTTGTAAAATCCTAATTGGGTCAAGAACTTTGCCTTGGGTAACGTACTTTGTTGATACACATATGGCCGACCTAGCGCATGGTGGCACAGTAACCACGCCTCAGTTTACCAGTGCCTCCTGCCTAGTGACAATCACACCTGAATTCTGTGTAAAGAATTTAATTTTTTTCATATTTTTGGGTATTTGAACATAAAAGTAATTATTATATAGTATATATCTCACCATGGGTCCCAAGAAAGTCAGTGGTAAGGTTCAACCTAAGAAAATAGTTGTGAGTAGAGGCAGTAGAGGATGTCCCTTCCTCAATAAGAAAATGTGTGAAGTATGGGAAAAACTGCAAAGTTTTGTTGAAAAAACTCACCCAGATAAAGCTGTAGTAGGCCGTTGTATTGACCTTTCAAATGACAATGTGATGTGTCACTACAGACAAGTGTTAAATTGTTGGGAAAAGCAAGTGTCTTTAGACAGATTCTTAGCAAGACAAGCAAGCAATTAGCCACAACCAGGTCCTAGTGGTATGCCTGCAAAACGTAGAAGAGTGTACCCCAGAGAAGTCATCACTGCCTGATGTTATAATGGAAGGGGACTCCCCTTCCAAACACTAACACCTCTCTTCCTCCTGACAATCTTCCATACACCAACAAGAGTCATCAATAAAGGTAAGCAGTAAATTGTACATACTTTAGTACTAAAGATTTGGGTGAATTAGATATAAAATTTACTTTGAACTTAATATTTTTGGGAGTGTGGATCAGATTAATTCAATTCACAGTATTTATGGGAAAATTCGCTTCGATTTACAAATTTTCAGGTTATGAACCGTCTCTGGGAACGGATTAAATTCCTAAGCTGAGGTACCACTACATTTGATTCCCAAACAAGACAAAATGTTTGGACATGCCCTCGTGTTATTTCACCTGATGTGCCTGTTCACCTAACAGTAAATAGGTTCCCAGGAGTAAAACAACTGTTATAGGTTGCATCCTGGGCAGAAGATCAGTAGTGAACACTATGTAGACCTGGATAAACACACACTATTTTTTATTCATTTACTGTACTAATGTATATATATACACAAGAAGGTAGAGTGGGTTGCGATATTACACACGTTGGTGAAGTAATACATTCTTGAAAAGCCACGAATATGCATAGTGTTTTGGGGAGATTGTAAAGCTCAACAAAGGTTAAGGAATATTTAATACAGTACTGAAGACAATATAATGTAATGATAGGTACATAGTAACAGAATTTGAATTCACATAATTACTTCAGCAGTAATACAGCGAGTCAGTAATACAAGACACTGCACGAGTCAGTGGGACAAATAGAGGGACCCTTGACAAGCCGCCAGCTTCCTGTCCTCATTAAAGCTACTAGTGTTAGTGGCCCTCAGGTAAATTCAGGTAGATTAACCCAAAACATGAAATGGAAAGATTCTGGCCTACCATCTAGTCAATTAATTGAGTTCCTAAATATTTCCAACCATTCCTACCCACCCAGCAAACCTTCCCTGGCCTTCATGTTGGCATTATTTGTAATTTTGGTTTTGCATCAATTATAGAATTGTTAATTGCAGTATTAATTATTTTAATTATTGTCATGACTGTCATTTGTAATCAATTCAATGACTCATTTGAGAGAGATCATAGTATATGTATCACTCGGTATGTGCATTATATTTAGTGATAATAGGTCGGTTATGGGACAGGGATGTGACCCGGGTGGCAGGTGTGGCCAGGTCACACCTACACACCTGGCAGGCCACACCTGAGAGGCCTCCCCAACACGGTAATATTTGCCAGCAGTGAATCATGCCCTCCGACCTCACTCCATCACCCTCAAATTCCTTCCCTATCTGCCCTGTATCCAGTGCCTGAGCCAGCTGCTGGTCGCCTCTGGGGTGCCTGCAACACCATACACGCCCCAAGCTGGTCCTGTGCCAGTTACCGAGGCAGAACAACCAGCCGAAGATGGCGTTCACGAAACATTTATGGAGAATAAGTGTATAGCGGGGCAGTGTGGTGGGGGGCTGCGGAGCATGTTTCTCTCTCTTCCTTACCTCTCATTGAGCTGGTCCTCGGTCCCTGGCAGCGGGTGGATGACACAGTGCAGCGAGGTCATCTTGCACGTCTGCAACACGCGCCAACAGTTAGGAGGAGATGATCAAACTGGGCGAGAACATGTGTGTGTGTGGCGGTGAGTGCGTGCTAGCTCCCCGCCGCCATGTTGTGGCCGCCGGAGCCTCTTGACCAGCAGGAATATTACCTTCCCTCGCCTCTCTCACCTCTCACACCTCAACACTCTACCTCTCGCACACTTCACACAGTTACCACTTTTTATTCCACGGCGGAGACCGATTGGTGTAAGCGGGGAGCATGCATACTGGTGATTGGGGATATATATATATAGATGTCGCTGCTGCGGCCGCTGGTGAACCTGTTCAAATGGAGCTTTAATTTGCCTTCTTGGTAAACCTTTCTGCCAATACCTCGCGCATCTTAACTCTCCTCCACCTGATTAATAACTACACTTCCTATATTTTATTGTACTAACTTTTGCAAATAGAGTATATATATACATGACTGAGAATGGTAGGATTTATATAGGACCAGCCACGATACTAATGGCTCATAGCCTACTAGGCCTATTGTACTTCCTTTATTTTATTTATTTATTTATTTATTTATTTATATACAAGAAGGTACATTGGGTTGTGAGAGTACATAACACTAGTGTACTTACATTCTGAGTACTTACTTACATTCGTACTTAATTCGTAGTTTTTTTATTATTATTAGCAAAATTAGGTATACACAGCAATGTGCTGCTACCCTATTCTATATGAGATATTACACACACTGTAGATCAAGAACTAGCTATAGGTTTAACTATTATTCCCATCTCACAGGACGGTTAGTCATACATGGAATATTAGGGGAGATAATACCTGCCTTAATACAAAAACAAACAGCTCTGACTAATCAGCTGGCTATAAGTTCATCTAATATTCCCATCTCACAGAATAGTTAGTCATACACGGAATTAGGGGAGAAAATACCAGCCTCAATGCAAAAACAAATCAACTCTGACTAAAAATCAGATGAGAACATGATCTGTTACCCTCCACTAGGAAAGGACAAGAATATCTTCCAATATTCCTGAGTGCATGAAGTAATATGCCTTCATGGTTAGAAATGTTAAAAAAGAGATAAGGAAAGCAAAAAGAAACTATGAAGTTCGCATAGCAGGGCACGCAAAGACAAATCCTAAAGGGTTTTTTCAGTTATATCGTACTAAGACTAGGGAAAGGATAGGTCCATTAAAAACTGAGACAGGTCAAATAACAGATAGTGATGAAGAGATGAGTAGTATTTTTAATAAATATTTTGTATCTGTATTTACTAAAGAGGAACTTAACAATATGCCTTCAGCCGAACAAGTCTATGTGGGTGGGGACGAGGACAGGTTGACGAGTTTAGCAGTTACCAGGGAGGATGTTCTTAAACAAATAGTAAAACTCAAACCAAACAAATCCCCAGGGCCGGATGAAGTGTTTGCTAGGGTGCTTAAAGAATGCAAAGAGGAGCTTTGTGACCCACTGTCAACCATATTTAATAAATCAATAGAGTCAGGCAGAGTGCCAGAGTTTTGGAAAGTTGCTAATGTGATACCAGTTTTTAAGAAAGGAGATAGATCACTTGCGTCTAACTATCGACCAATTAGCATAACGTCCATTGTGGGAAAGTTACTCGAATCTATAATAGCAAATAAAATTCGTCTTCATCTTGAAAAACATAAATTAATAATTGAGTCGCAACATGGTTTTATAAATGGCCGTTCATGTTTAACAAATTTGTTATCTTTTTATTCTAGCATTGTTGAGGCAGTTGATAGTGGTAAGGATTGCGATGTTGTATACCTTGACTTTAGCAAAGCTTTTGATACAGTGCCACATGAAAGACTGATTAAAAAAATAGAGTCTCATGGTATTGGGGGTGCTATATTAAGCTGGATTAGGGCATGGCTATACCAAAGGAAACAGAGAGTTAGTATAAATGGAATCAAGTCAGAGTGGGAAAATGTTGTAAGTGGAGTGCCTCAGGGCTCTGTCCTGGGACCTCTGTTGTTTATAATAACGTCTAACGTCTATTGTGGGAAAGTTACTCGAATCTATAATAGCAAATAAAATTCGTCTTCATCTTGAAAAACATAAATTAATAATTGAGTCGCAACATGGTTTTATAAATGGCCGTTCATGTTTAACAAATTTGTTATCTTTTTATTCTAGCATTGTTGAGGCAGTTGATAGTGGTAAGGATTGCGATGTTGTATACCTTGACTTTAGCAAAGCTTTTGATACAGTGCCACATGAAAGACTGATTAAAAAAATAGAGTCTCATGGTATTGGGGGTGCTATATTAAGCTGGATTAGGGCATGGCTATACCAAAGGAAACAGAGAGTTAGTATAAATGGAATCAAGTCAGAGTGGGAAAATGTTGTAAGTGGAGTGCCTCAAGGCTCTGTCCTGGGACCTCTGTTGTTTATAATATATATAAATGATTTAGATGCAGGTTTGAGTAGCAACATTTGCAAATTTGCCGATGATACGAAAATCGGTAGGGAAATTAATTCGGAGGAGGACTCACTATCACTTCAAGTTGATCTAGATAGGGTTTTGAAATGGTCAAAGGATTGGCAGATGCAGTTTAATGCTGATAAATGTAAAGTTCTGAGGTTAGGTAATGATGATAGAGTTACAAGATACGAGCTAGATGGTGTTGTGATTGCGAAGTCGGATTGCGAAAGGGATCTGGGAGTTATGATTAGTAAGAATTTAAAACAAAAGGATCAATGCATAAATGTTCGTAATAAGGCAAATCGGACACTTGGATTTATTAATCGCAGCGTTAGTAACAAGACACCTGGTGTGGTTCTCAAGCTATATCTTGCTCTAGTTAGGCCCCATTTAGATTATGCAGTTCAGTTTTGGTCGCCATATTATAGAATGGATATAAATTCACTTGAACGTGTCCAGCGTAGGATGACTAAGTTAATTCCCCAAATTAGAAATCTTTCATATGAAGAAAGATTAACAAAGCTTAAGTTGCATTCACTGGAAAGGCGAAGAGTTAGGGGTGACATGATAGAGGTTTACAAGTGGATGAATGGACATAACCGGGGGGATATTAATAGGGTATTAAAAGTATCAACACAGGACAGAACACGAAACAATGGATATAAATTGGATAAGTTTAGATTTAGGAAAGACTTGGGTAAATACTGGTTCAGTAACAGGGTTGTTGATTTGTGGAACCAATTGCCGCGTAACATTGTGGAGGTGGGGTCCCTCGATTGTTTCAAGCACGGGTTGGACAAGTATATGAGTGGGATTGGGTGGTTATAGAATAGGAGCTGCCTCGTATGGGCCAATAGGCCTTCTGCAGTTACCTTTGTTCTTATGTTCTTATGTTCTTATGTAATATATATAAATGATTTAGATTCAGGTTTGAGTAGCAACATTTGCAAATTTGCCGATGATACGAAAATCGGTAGGGAAATTAATTCGGAGGAGGACTCACTATCACTTCAAGTTGATCTAGATAGGGTTTTGAAATGGTCAAAGGATTGGCAGATGCAGTTTAATGCTGATAAATGTAAAGTTCTGAGGTTAGGTAATGATGATAGAGTTACAAGATACGAGCTAGATGGTGTTGTGATTGCGAAGTCGGATTGCGAAAGGGATCTGGGAGTTATGATTAGTAAGAATTTAAAACAAAAGGATCAATGCATAAATGTTCGTAATAAGGCAAATCGGACACTTGGATTTATTAATCGCAGCGTTAGTAACAAGACACCTGGTGTGGTTCTCAAGCTATATCTTGCTCTAGTTAGGCCCCATTTAGATTATGCAGTTCAGTTTTGGTCGCCATATTATAGAATGGATATAAATTCACTTGAACGTGTCCAGCGTAGGATGACTAAGTTAATTCCCCAAATTAGAAATCTTTCATATGAAGAAAGATT
The DNA here is from genome assembly GCF_040958095.1 of Procambarus clarkii. Taxonomy (NCBI): domain Eukaryota; kingdom Metazoa; phylum Arthropoda; class Malacostraca; order Decapoda; family Cambaridae; genus Procambarus; species Procambarus clarkii. The sequence continues at coordinate 23,243,446 of NC_091202.1, read as the reverse complement.
AACAAAGCTTAAGTTGCATTCACTGGAAAGGCGAAGAGTTAGGGGTGACATGATAGAGGTTTACAAGTGGATGAATGGACATAACCGGGGGGATATTAATAGGGTATTAAAAGTATCAACACAGGACAGAACACGAAACAATGGATATAAATTGGATAAGTTTAGATTTAGGAAAGACTTGGGTAAATACTGGTTCAGTAACAGGGTTGTTGATTTGTGGAACCAATTGCCGCGTAACATTGTGGAGGTGGGGTCCCTCGATTGTTTCAAGCACGGGTTGGACAAGTATATGAGTGGGATTGGGTGGTTATAGAATAGGAGCTGCCTCGTATGGGCCAATAGGCCTTCTGCAGTTACCTTTGTTCTTATGTTCTTATGTTCTTATATTACTATGAAGTAATAGGCATTCATATGAAGGCATAAACAATATGCCTTCAGCCGAACAAGTCTATGTGGATGGGGATGAGGACAGGTTGACGAGTTTAGCAGTTACCAGGGAGGATGTAATTAAACAATTAGAAAAACTAAAACCAAACAAATCCCCAGGGCCGGATGAAGTGTTTGCCAGGGTGCTTAAAGAATGCAAAGAGGAGCTTTTCGAGCCACTGTCTACCATATTTAATAAATCAATAGAGTCAGGCAGAGTGCCAGAGTCATGGAAGGTAGCTAATGTGGTACCAATTTTTAAGAAAGGAGATAGATCACTTGCGTCAAACTATCGGCCAATTAGCCTAACGTCTATTGTGGGAAAGTTACATGAATCAATAATTGCAAATACAATTCGTCTCCATCTTGAAAAACATAAATTAATAAATGAGTCGCAACATGGTTTTACAAATGGCCGTTCATGTTTAACAAATTTGCTAACTTTTTATTCCAGCATAGTTAAGCAGTTGATAGTGGTAAGGATTGTGATGTTGTGTACCTTGACTTTAGCAAAGCTTTTGATACAGTGCCACATGAAAGACTAATTAAAAAAAATAGAAGCTCATGGTATTGGGGGTGGTATATTAACTTGGATTAGGGCATGGCTATTCCAAAGGAAACAGAGAGTTAGTATAAATGGGGTTAAGTCAGAGTGGGATAATGTTGTTAGTGGAGTACCTCAGGGCTCTGTCCTGGCACCTCTGTTGTTTATAATATATATAAATGATTTAGATTCAGGTTTGAGTAGCAACATTTGCAAATTTGCCGATGATACGAAAATCGGTAGGGAAATTAATTCGGAGGAGGACTCACTATCACTTCAAGTTGTTCTAGATAGGGTTTTGAAATGGTCAAAGGATTGGCAAATGCAGTTTAATGCTGATAAATGTAAAGTTCTGAGGCTAGTAAAGTGCCAGATTTTCGAAAAGCTGATTTTAATAGCCTAAGAAATTTTTTGGGTCTAATTGATTGGAAAGTCTTGGGTATGGGGTGTGGGCCGGTCTTGGAGCGAGACATGAACCCAGCGATAGGTGACTTAAATGTGGATTTCGATGTGGATTCAATATATAACTTATTTAAGAATATTCTAAACAAAGCACAGGAACGTAGTATACCATACAAATTGAATAGATCGAATACTAATGACCCAAAGTGGATAACAAAGAATTTGAAGAACCTTATAGGTAAAAAGAGAGCTTGGTACAAAAGGATTAAAAATGGGGAGGTCACTTTAGAACAGGAATTCGTACAACTGGTTAGAAATGTTAAAAAAGAGATAAGGAAAGCAAAAAGAAACTATGAAGTTCGCATAGCAGGGCAAGCAAAGACAAATCCTAAAGGTTTTTTTCAGTTATATCGTACTAAGACTAGGGAAAGGATAGGTCCATTAAAAACTGATACAGGTCAAATAACAGATAGTGATGAAGAGATGAGTAGTATTTTTAATAAATATTTTGTATCTGTATTTACTAAAGAGGAACTTAACAATATGCCTTCAGCTGAACAAGTCTATGTGGGTGGGGACGAGGACAGGTTGACGAGTTTAGCAGTTACCAGGGAGGATGTTCTTAAACAAATAGTAAAACTCAAACCAAACAAATCCCCAGGGCCGGATGAAGTGTTTGCCAGGGTGCTTAAAGAATGCAAAGAGGAGCTTTGTGACCCACTGTCAACCATATTTAATAAATCAATAGAGTCAGGCAGAGTGCCAGAGTTTTGGAAAGTTGCTAATGTGATACCAGTTTTTAAGAAAGGAGATAGATCACTTGCGTCTAACTATCGACCAATTAGCCTAACGTCTATTGTGGGAAAGTTACTCGAATCTATAATAGCAAATAAAATTCGTCTTCATCTTGAAAAACATAAATTAATAATTGAGTCTCAACATGGTTTTATAAATGGCCGTTCATGTTTAACAAATTTGTTATCTTTTTATTCTAGCATAGTTGAGGCAGTTGATAGTGGTAAGGATTGTGATGTTGTGTACCTTGACTTTAGCAAAGCTTTTGATACAGTGCCACATGAAAGACTGATTAAAAAGATAGTCTCATGGTATTGGGGGTGCTATATTAAGCTGGATTAGGGCATGGCTATACCAAAGGAAACAGAGAGTTAGTATAAATGGAATCAAGTCAGAGTGGGAAAATGTTGTAAGTGGAGTGCCTCAAGGCTCTGTCCTGGGACCTCTGTTGTTTATAATATATATAAATGATTTAGATTCAGGTTTGAGTAGCAACATTTGCAAATTTGCCGATGATACGAAAATCGGTAGGGAAATTAATTCGGAGGAGGACTCACTATCACTTCAAGTTGATCTAGATAGGGTTTTGAAATGGTCAAAGGATTGGCAGATGCAGTTTAATGCTGATAAATGTAAAGTTCTGAGGTTAGGTAATGATGATAGAGTTACAAGATACGAGCTAGATGGTGTTGTGATTGCGAAGTCGGATTGCGAAAGGGATCTGGGAGTTATGATTAGTAAGAATTTAAAACAAAAGGATCAATGCATAAATGTTCGTAATAAGGCAAATCGGACACTTGGATTTATTAATCGCAGCGTTAGTAACAAGACACCTGGTGTGGTTCTCAAGCTATATCTTGCTCTAGTTAGGCCCCATTTAGATTATGCAGTTCAGTTTTGGTCGCCATATTATAGAATGGATATAAATTCACTTGAACGTGTCCAGCGTAGGATGACTAAGTTAATTCCCCAAATTAGAAATCTTTCATATGAAGAAAGATTAACAAAGCTTAAGTTGCATTCACTGGAAAGGCGAAGAGTTAGGGGCGACATGATAGAGGTTTACAAGTGGGTGAATGGACATAACAAGGGGGATATTAATAGGGTATTAAAAGTATCAACACAGGACAGAACACGAAATAATGGGTATAAATTGGATAAGTTTAGATTTAGGAAAGACTTGGGTAAATACTGGTTCAGTAACAGGGTTGTTGATTTGTGGAACCAATTGCCGCGTAAAGTGGTGGAGGTGGGGTCCCTCGATTGTTTCAAGCGCGGGTTGGACAAGTATATGAGTGGGATTGGGTGGTTATAGAATAGGAGCTGCCTCGAATGGGCCAATAGGCCTTCTGCAGTTACCTTTGTTCTTATGTTCTTATGTTCTTATTGCCGCGTAACGTGGTGGAGGTGGGGTCCCTCGATTGTTTCAAGCGCGGATTGGACAAGTATATGAGTGGGATTGGGTGGTTATAGAATAGGAGCTGCCTCGAATGGGCCAATAGGCCTTCTGCAGTTACCTTTATTCTTATGTTCTAGGTAATGATGATAGAGTTACAAGATACGAGCTAGATGGTGTTGAGATTGCGAAGTCGGATTGCGAAAGGGATCTGGGAGTTATGATTAGTAATAATTTAAAACAAAAGGATCAATGCATGAATGTTCGTAATAATTCGAATAGGACACTGGGATTTATTAATCGAAGCGTTAGTAACAAGACACCTGGTGTGGTTCTTAAGCTATATCTTGCTCTGGTTAGGCCCCATTTAGATTATGCAGTTCAGTTTTGGTCGCCGTATTATAGAATGGATATAAATTCACTTGAACGTGTCCAGCGTAGGATGACTAAGTTAATTCCCCAAATTAGAAATCTTTCATATGAAGAAAGATTAACAAAGCTTAAGTTGCATTCACTGGAAAGGCGAAGAGTTAGGGGTGACATGATAGAGGTTTACAAGTGGGTGAATGGACATAACAAAGGGGATATTAATAGGGTATTAAAAGTATCAACACAAGACAGAACACGAAACAATGGGTATAAATTGGATAAGTTTAGATTTAGGAAAGACTTGGGTAAATACTGGTTCAGTAACAGGGTTGTTGATTTGTGGAACCAATTGCCGCGTAACGTGGTGGAGATGAGGTCCCTCGATTGTTTCAAGCGCGGGTTGGACATGTATATGAGTGGGATTGGGTGGTTATAGATAGGAGCTGCCTCGTATGGGCCAATAGGCCTTCTGCAGTTACCTTTGTTCTTATGTTCTTATGTCAGGTGTGAGATCTTTTGAACTCGGCACACCTCAGGGAGGAGTGTTGAGTCCCACCCTCTTTAATGTACTAATGAATAAGATAGCATCTGATAGTTACTCAAATGGGGTAACTCCGATCATATATGCCGATGATATAAACGGTAAAAATATAGAGAGTTAATATATATATAAATATTTAGGCATATATGTTGGATATACCCATGAGAGTTTGGAAGCTGAGATGAACAGATTGTTGGGTCAATGTCGGAAGAGATTACAACCTCTGAAGGCCTTGGCATGCTGTGGAAAGGGAGTGGGAGTCCCTGTGCTACGAATGATATACTTGAGTACTGTAAGATCTCTTATTGATTATGCTGCACCTGTCATTTCTTGTTTTGATAAAGGTAGGATGGGCAAGTTGGAAAATGTACAAGATGAAGCTATGAGAATTATCTTAGGATGCCCAAGAAATGCTATGATTGAGATAATGAGGATGGAGTTGAATCTGAAGAGTATTGGGGATAGAATTTCAGAGATAAATGTAGCTTCTGCCATTAGATTAACGAGAGGTGGGGGAGCTAATGAATTAATCCTCTCGGTTCAAAAGGTGGGAAGTAATGAACAATGTATGATAAAGAAGAGAGCATATATGAGTACCTTATGTTATAATGTTATAAAGTATGATGTTATTACAGAGTGTATTGCTGTGCCCAAGAGAAAATTCACACTACCATGGGAGGATTGTAACGTAGATGTAGTAATTTTTCCCTTGCAAAAGAAAAAAGTATGTATGAAATAGGAGAGCTGAGGGCAACATATGATTGTATAATTAGGAAACTGCCTAGAGAAAACACTCTACATGTATATTGTGATGGGTCAGTAGCTAGGGATGGGAAGGCAGGATGTGGAGTCTTGATCAGGGAGTACACTGACATCGGCACTGTAGATACTGTTATTGGACGCCGCTTAACTGACAATGTCTCTTCAACGCAGGCTGAACTCCAAGGTGTATTAGCAGGATTACAGGAAGTAGTCAACATAAGAACAAAGGCAACTGCAGAAGGCCTATTGGCCCATACGAGGCAGCTCCTATTTATAACCACCCAATCCCACTCATATACTTGTCCAACCCGCGCTTGAAACAATCGAGGGACCCCACCTCCAGCACGTTACGCGGTAATTGGTTCCACAAATCAACAACCCTGTTACTGAACCAGTATTTACCCAAGTCTTTCCTAAATCTAAACTTATCCAATTTATACCCATTGTTTCGTGTTCTGTCTTGTGTTGATACTTTTAATACGCTATTAATATCCCCTTTGTTATGTCCATTCACCCACTTGTAAACCTCTATCATGTCACCCCTAACTCTTCGCCTTTCCAGTGAATGCAACTTAAGCTTTGTTAATCTTTCTTCATATGAAAGATTTGCTTGAGAACCACACCAGGTGTCATGTTACTAACGCTGCGATTAATAAATCCAAGTGTCCGATTTGCCTTATTACGAACATTATGCATTGATCCTTTTGTTTTAAATTCTTACTAATCATAACTCCCAGATCCCTTTCGCAATCCGACTTCGCAGTCTCAACACCATCTAGCTCGTATCTTGTAACTCTATCATCATTACCTAACCTCAGAACTTTACGTTTATCAGCATTAAACTGCATCTGCCAATCCTTTGACTATTTCAAAACCCTATCTAGATCAACTTGAAGTGATAGTGAGTCCTCCTCCGAATTAATTTCCCTACCGATTTTAGTATCATCGGCAAATTTGCAAATGTTGCTACTCAAACCTGAATCTAAATCATTTATATATATTATAAACAACAGAGGTCCCAGGACAGAGCCTTGAGGCACTCCACTTACAACATTTTCCCACTCTGACTTGATTCCATTTATACTAACTCTGTTTCCTTTGGTATAGCTATGCCCTAATCCAGCTTAATATAGCACCCCCAATACCATGAGACTCTATCTTTTTAATCAGTCTTTCATGTGGCACTGTATCAAAAGCTTTGCTAAAGTCAAGGTACACAACATCACAATCCTTACCACTATCAACTGCCTCAACTATGCTAGAATAAAAAGATAACAAATTTGTTAAACATGAACGGCCATTTATGAAACCATGTTGCGACTCAATTATTCATTTATGTTTTTCAAGATGAAGACGAATTTTATTTGCTATCATAGATTCGAGTAACTTTCCCACAATAGACGTTAGGCTAATTGGTCGATAGTTAGACGCAAGTGATCTATCTCCTTTCTTAAAAACTGGTATCACATTAGCAACTTCAGCCGAACAAGTCTATGTGGGTGGGGACGAGGACAGGTTGACGAGTTTAGCAGTTACCAGGGAGGATGTTCTTAAACAAATAGTAAAACTCAAACCAAACAAATCCCCAGGGCCGGATGAAGTGTTTGCTAGGGTGCTTAAAGAATGCAAAGAGGAGCTTTGTGACCCACTGTCAACCATATTTAATAAATCAATAGAGTCAGGCAGAGTGCCAGAGTTTTGGAAAGTTGCTAATGTGATACCAGTTTTTAAGAAAGGAGATAGATCACTTGCGTCTAACTATCGACCAATTAGCCTAACGTCTATTGTGGGAAAGTTACTCGAATCTATAATAGCAAATAAAATTCGTCTTCATCTTGAAAAACATAAATTAATAATTGAGTCGCAACATGGTTTTATAAATGGCCGTTCATGTTTAACAAATTTGTTATCTTTTTATTCTAGCATTGTTGAGGCAGTTGATAGTAGTAAGGATTGCGATGTTGTATACCTTGACTTTAGCAAAGCTTTTGATACAGTGCCACATGAAAGACTGATTAAAAAAATAGAGTCTCATGGTATTGGGGGTGCTATATTAAGCTGGATTAGGGCATGGCTATACCAAAGGAAACAGAGAGTTAGTATAAATGGAATCAAGTCAGAGTGGGAAAATGTTGTAAGTGGAGTGCCTCAAGGCTCTGTCCTGGGACCTCTGTTGTTTATAATATATATAAATGATTTAGATTCAGGTTTGAGTAGCAACATTTGCAAATTTGCCGATGATACGAAAATCGGTAGGGAAATTAATTCGGAGGAGGACTCACTATCACTTCAAGCTGATCTAGATAGGGTTTTGAAATGGTCAAAGGATTGGCAGATGCAGTTTAATGCTGATAAATGTAAAGTTCTGAGGTTAGGTAATGATGATAGAGTTACAAGATACGAGCTAGATGGTGTTGTGATTGCGAAGTCGGATTGCGAAAGGGATAAGAACATAAGAACATAAGAACAAAGGTAACTGCAGAAGGCCTATTGGCCCATACGAGGCAGCTCCTATTCTATAACCACCCAATCCCACTCATATACTTGTCCAACCCGTGCTTGAAACAATCGAGGGACCCCACCTCCACAATGTTACGCGGCAATTGGTTCCACAAATCAACAACCCTGTTACTGAACCAGTATTTACCCAAGTCTTTCCTAAATCTAAACTTATCCAATTTATACCCATTGTTTCGTGTTCTGTCCTGTGTTGATACTTTTAATACCCTATTAATATCCCCCCGGTTATGTCCATTCATCCACTTGTAAACCTCTATCATGTCACCCCTAACTCTTCGCCTTTCCAGTGAATGCAACTTAAGCTTTGTTAATCTTTCTTCATATGAAAGATTTCTAATTTGGGGAATTAACTTAGTCATCCTACGCTGGACACGTTCAAGTGAATTTATATCCATTCTATAATATGGCGACCAAAACTGAACTGCATAATCTAAATGGGGCCTAACTAGAGCAAGATATAGCTTGAGAACCACACCAAGTGTCTTGTTACTAACGCTGCGATTAATAAATCTGGGAGTTATGATTAGTAAGAATTTAAAACAAAAGGATCAATGCATAAATGTTCGTAATAAGGCAAATCGGACACTTGGATTTATTAATCGCAGCGTTAGTAACAAGACACCTGGTGTGGTTCTCAAGCTATATCTTGCTTAATGTACTAATGGTATGAGTAGAAATAATATATTCTATTGTTATAATCAAATTAAAATGAAACCATACTCTTACTTACTCTCTTACCATACTCTTTGTGAGGGAGGAAATGTATATTTTTACCTCTCAGAATGTTTGGTAATATGTTTATTTGTGATGTGTGTATATGTATATATTAACACGTTGTACTGAACGGGGTGAGAATAGCTTGAGCTACCTCATCCCTTTGTGTGTATTTTACCTCAATAAACTTATTTCAATTTCAATTTCAATTTCAAAATGAAACATAAAAGGTAGCGGATGACGGATGTTTCGTACACACGCGTTTCGTAACCTTCTTGTTGCATTCCTGAATTTATCTGAAGGGCACTATCGCTATAGTGGCCTTAACGAGGACTGGAAGCCACCGGCTTGTCAAAGGTCCTCCCATATTTGTCCTGATGATTGTATGTTGTTGTTGTTATAGATTCAGCTACTCGGAACAAGTTCCAAGTAGCACGGGCTATGGTGAGCTCGTAACTTACCTGCCACAGGAGCGGGGCAAGTAGCACGGGCTATGGTGAGCCCCTAGTGGACTTACCCGGCACGGGAGCGGTGCTATGTGATGATTGTATCTATTTGGGTCTTAAATTTCAGCAGAGTTTTAGATTTACGGCTTTGGCGGGTAGGCGGTTCTATGGGTTTATAATTCTGTGGGTGAAAAAACTATGTTCTCAGTCCTACCCTGTGGCTTGTTGAGCTTGAAATCATTGCTCCTTGTTTGTGTTACATCTGACCTTTAGAAGAAATTATTCGGATCAACGTCCTTCAAATTGTTCAGATTTTTAAAAGTTTCGTAGCGATCAGCCGTATTTGTCAGGTTGACAGTATTGTTAGCCCTGTGGCCCTCAACCGTTCCTGGCATGAGAGTTGACTTAGCTCTAGAATGATTTTTGTTGCCTGGTGTTGCACTTTCTCCAAAGTATTTATGTCCTTCTGAAGGTCTTCAATGCCGTAATCCAAGTTGGGGCGCATCAGAGATTTATGAAGTTAAATAACTAACTTTTTTCGTTTAATAAGTGTTTCGTAATCTTACATTATACAATGTTTCACACACTATTAAGGTTAGAAATAAATAGATAAATGTAAGAGGCAAGTTGTGAGTGTATGAGAAGCTTGGTGTGTACGAGACGACCACAACACTGTCAACATGGTAGACTACAGCAAGTGGAAGGACATCGAGGTCTGTATTTATCATATTATTGCCCAGTTTTCTTTCAACTATGTGAGTATTCCATATACGAAACACATGTATGATAATACAGGGCATCGTGGCAGTACCTCGTGACGGAAAATTAGGGATTTTCATCCATGTTAACGAAGACAATGTCAGTGTTTCCCTATTATTGTAAAGCAATCGATAAGGTTTCTTAATCAACAGCGTCTCATTTATTTTGGGATGAAAATTATGTTTCAGGGGTAATACTTAACTGTTCACTTTTGTCATTTGAACTTTCAGAAGAATTTTGAAGATGGAAGTCAGCCAGTGAGACTGGCCAGGGTGGTGATGTGTGGGGGTCGCCTCTCACTTGGGCTCTGCTCTCCTCCTCCAGTTAAAGAGCCTTTGTTGGCTTTACACTGTTCAGTGTAGCGTGAGTCTGGACTTTAGTGTTCGTGGAGCTGCATGTGCACAGTTGTCTTCCCTGTGTCCTCCCAAGTGCTACCCTTACACTTCATGATCCTTTCCCTGGGGTGTTTGGGGGTCGCTTCCTTGGAGGCCTTCCTTGCTTGTGGGGGTCCTCGATTAGGGTGGCTCAGGTTCCTTGGGTTTCCTGTCTCTATTTGGGCGGGGTGCGGCATTTGCCGTAATGTCTGGCAGGTGGCAGAGGACCTTCTCCCCTGTTAGCACTTGGGTTCAGTCGTACACTTCCTTTCTCTCCTTGAGCTTCATAGTGATTGACTCTTGGAGAATGACGTGTTTGGTGGGGCTTTTCTTGCAGGGTTTTTGATCTGTGCTGTTGTGGCGTCAGCTGTTCTTCCTGAGTGTTGTGGTCCTATGCTCTGGGAGGCGCTTGCCACTTTCTTCGCCGCCTGCCTCACGAGTCGGGTGGCTGCGTTGGCTCAGTCTCTCGACTCGCTGTGAGTCCTGGCTCTATTGTTTCTCTCTCCATTTTGCCCACCCCTCTTCCTGCAAGATATTGTTATGCACTTTATGACCTCAACAGCAACTGCCTGCCATCCGATCACTGCTTCCTTTTTGTTCGAGGCTTCTGGTCTCGATCTTTGAAGCGGTTGGGTAAGGCTGGGGCTTTGCTCTCTTCTGGTCAGAGTAGGCCATCTGTGGAGCCAGTGGCCAGGTCACAAGTGCCCTCCCGTGCTGGTTCTTCTCTGTCTGGTCAGCGCTGTACTCTGCTCAGAAGGAAGGCTCTATGGGTTCGTGCTAGCCGTTATCCAGTTAGCCCCTTTGATGGGGGTAGTGAGGATGGGTAGTGACCCTCCCTCACCCATTTATGGGGGAGCGGGTCTCTCCAGACAGGCTTCCTCTCCTTGTTTTCGTAGGGTCATCATGGAGTGGGTAAAGTCAGCATGATCAAGATGACTTTGCCCCTTTGTTGGGTCTCCTGCCTTTTTCTGGTCTCAAAATGGCATTCTCAGGTGCTTCAGTTCATCCTCAAGTTTTCAGGGATTAATCAGCTCATTCCTTGCCCCTCCTTTTGGATGACCACATTGTCCTAGGTCTGTTTTGTTCTTGAGGTGGCCTCTTGGATGATTTCCCTGGATCTCTGGGATGCTTAATGCCATGTCCCAATACATCTGAGGTTCATGGATTGGGCTTTGTTGTGGGGTATCAGGTCTACCGCTTTTGGGTTCTTCCCTTTGGGCCCAATCTGGCTCCATGCATATTCACACGCTTGGCTCAAGTCATCACAGCCCATCTTCAGTTGTTGGTGTTCGGGTTTAGGTCTACCTCGACGACTGGTTGATTGGGGGTTCCCAGCCAGTCCGCGTTTCTCTGATGACCTACCTCCCTCCCCTCCTCCTGGTTGTTGGGGAAGGGGGGGGGGGGGTTGGCTGTTTGTCACATCTACCATAGAACTGAGAGCTTTGTCACTGGCTGACTGTCACCCCCATCCTCCCCTTTCCCCAAACAGTCGGGGAGAATGTGGGGGCAAGTGAACTGGTGCTTGTTTTGAAACTTTTCAATTGTTTGTTTGCATTGTTGGGGAAATAAAACCACTAATGGCATTTCTCAATGCTACGGTCTCCATTATAGCCAGCTGTGGTTTGTTTTGCCTGTCTGAATTTCAGGGTGCCTTTCCCGGTGGTGGCATAAATAAACAAATAAATAAATGGTACTGCTCCCTGCGCCTCTGTGAGAGGGCTGGGTTTTGGCTCTCGGTCCCCGGTAGGCCAGATAGGACTCCATGGCTGATGCTACCATGGTGATAGTAGCTGCAGGGGAACCTTCGGGATTCGCCCAGAAATTGGTGTTTCATTACATTCAACGCTGTTTTTTTTGTGAAGCAAATTAGTATAATAGTTGTGTAATGATTATTAAGAATATATGTACCTTATAGTACAGTACTTTACATTTATTTTCCAAATTATTATGAGCATCTGTGTATGCTTTCTTATTTTCCAACTAAAATTGAAATTAGTAAATTTAATTTTTTCCAATTTGCATGCACTCTTAATTTATTAATAAAGTCTATATATTTCTCAGATTTCAGATGATGAGGATGATACTCATCCCAACATTGACACTCCGTCTCTCTTTCGATGGCGTCACCAAGCCCGGCTGGAGCGTATGGCAGAAAAAGAGAAAGAACTTGAGCGTGTTAAAAAGGAAAGAGAGGTGTAAGCATAGTAATATCCAGTTGAAGCTAAAAGTTAACAACAGTAACCCACTTTGTACTGTATTTAGTACTGGAGAGTTGCCTACAATAATATATTTGGTTATAATGATGTACAGTACATTGTATAATGATAATGATGGTAATAATATATTGGCTATAAGTAGATAGAACACAATGTAAAAACACATGATGACATCATTGGGCTAAACTGGTACAGTACTGGGCATTACTTGAGGGAGAGACTTTTGCATGACTATTAACCAAAATGTGTAGCTACATATATTTACCTAATATATGTAGCTGAATTTAGAATAATGTATTGTAATACTATATTCTGCATTATTTTGTAATGTTCTGGGATTTAACCACAACAGGGGTATATTTCAGTCACTGGGCATAGCCGAAATATTACTTCGGTCCCACCTTTGTACCAGTCTGGTGCCAGTGTAACTCTGATTCATGAAGGAGGTAGGGTTTCTGGTGAGTTGGTTGTCTAAGTGCTTCTGGGTCCACCTGTGCACACTGTAGCACCGCTTTGTGGCAGTTTACACTATTTGCCCAGATTTGCCAGTCGGCAAAGTTTTCCTACCATCCCTTTTGTGGTATGGCATAATGCTGGCATAATCAGGCATCACAATTTGAGCTCCTGGTCTCAGGTTGCCTGGGTGTTTTGAGTGGTATCTCAAGATCTTAATGGTGTTATTGCCCCTCTTCCCCGCACCTCTTCCCTCTCCATTGTCTTAAGGACAGGTAAGTTCAGTCATCTACTCCTTTGTGCCTTGCAGACCTGCTCTTTCCATGCTCAGGTGAGTTACTCAGGTGCTTCACTTTATTTTGGATCTGTTATCAGTAGAGCCCTCTTTATCCCCCCTCCCACATTTTGACTGACCGCTATGTCAATATATTTGCCAGGTGCTTTTGAATACGTTTTCCTAGATTGTTGTAACTACTTGTGGTGTGTCCCCATCTATCCTGAGTTCTGGAATTAGCTGGGTTTGGTGTGGAGGGACTCTTGTACCACTTTTGAACTCAACTGTTTGGTCTTCCTGGTCCCAACATCTTCACCAGACTGTCTTTGGGCACCCAGTTGATCGGATCTGTACCTCTGTTCACCAAATAAACTAAAACACTGGAATTGAGTAATCCATGTTTATCTAGATAAAACTCATAATTAACTGCGACTAATTCCATCCTTCTGACTGACCCTTACCTGGGGCTAAGCCTCATGAGCAGAAAAAATTGTCTGTAAGCAAGTTGGTTTTCCCAAGGTAACCGACTACAGTGGTTTCCCACAGACAAAATGGTACTCTGCAACTTGGTATAGTACCTAACCACTAAGCTGCAAAAATTCAAAGTAACCCATAAAGTTAAGATACCCCAGATGATCTCTCACTGGGCGTGGATCTCCTCCAGCTCGTATTCATTCCATTTAAGCATGGTCCATATAGTTTCAGCAAAAGGCACTGAAAACAGGCATAATTTATTAATTTGAATATTGTACAGTGATTGTAAACTACATTTTCATCACTTGTCACTAACCACTGTTCCCTCTCAAACTATGGTTAATTATATTAATCATACTCAACTATTACAATTAGCCATCAGTTATAGTTAAAGTCATTCACACTTTGACACAACATTTAGAGGCTCAGGAACTGAATTCCAACATTTGTTTACCTAAGTAAGTTACAGCATTGATGTCACCTATATTATCATCATATACATCAACAGTTCATCAAGCAGTTATCACCTTAACCCCAAGAGATCCTAACACAATGAGCGAGACTTAATTTAATTAGTGTCCAGTATTATGGACCCCAAACTCATTGTGTTTGTGAGTGGCAGAATCAAGTATCAGATTCCAATAATCTTTAGGTTAAGCAATGTACATTTGCAGTAACTTTGTTACATTTCATTTACTCGTATTGCACCCTATACCCATCCAATGGGCGGTGGTGGAACATTTTCAATCACGAGCAATCGAGCATGCACCACAGAGGAACCTTGGGTGAGGAACAGCCCCATCTACAATCATTTCAGGTAACGAGTGAGCCAACTCGCACAAAATTTGTCTCGATTGACAGCTTTCGCTCGGTTAACGAGAAAACCATGTGGTGCTTCCTAGCGTTCCCGCTGGTTCTCGCAAATTCTCAGATGCCTCTGACGACAGTGTTGTTGTTTTATCGCATAGGATAAGCATCCCTCTGCATTTATTTGTGCTTAGTTTTTTGTGACTACAATTTGTAACCTACGATGTTGCCAAAGAAGCTGCCTGCTAAAGATAGTGTTGTCAAGAGGAAGAAAGACACAATTACTGTAGATTTGAAGAAGGAAATCATAGCAAAGGACGAGCATGGTGTCCATGTGACTGATCTCGCCAGGGAGTATGGCAGGTCCTCATCAACAATCTGCACCATCTTTAAGAGGAAGGAAGAATTTAAGAAGCTTTATGTAGCTAAAGGAGTTACCAAGGTTGCCAAGTAGTGTCCAAACTTTCTAGATGTTGAAAAGCTGCTGTTGGTTGGATGAATGAAAGGCAACTACATGGCGATAGTGTGTCTGAAGCTATCGTTTGTGCTATAAAATTTCATATTAATGTTTTTCGGGGGTGGAACGGATTAATTGTATTTCCATTATTTTAAATGGGGAAATTCATTTCGCAAGACAAGCGTTTCACATGACGAGCTCGGTGCCGGAACGGATTAAATTCGTTAACCGAAGTTCCTCTGTATCTACTGTAGGAAAACTTGGAATACTTTACTAAGATTTCTGGTAGTACTGTACTTCATTTTGAATGAATTACTTAGACACCTTGAATGTGTGTGATAGTTATACTGTATCTAAATTCTTTCAAGTTTTTTGTGTTCCATGACATAGTGACACATGGTGTGTGAATAATGTTGTCGGCACAGTTTACATTTCGTCAGGTCTACAGCAGCAGGTAATGCAAACTCTCAAGAGAGAATTACAACAGTCTAAGCCGAGCAGTAGTAACATCTACAAATCTGCAGTTTTTATTGTTTGACCCATAGATATGTGGCTATTCTTGTATGGTAGAATGGTAGTTGGAATAGCTAGTGTAAGTTACACTTTTTCTCAGATCTACAAGGTTTTGTTGAAATTCTTGATGTATTATTTTTCTTGCCTGTGCTTATTGGCAATCCAAGGTTTTAGTGAACTTATTCTCTGAAGGCATATTCTTTGGACTGTGATTGAAAAATATTTATTTATTTTTTGTGTCCTTATCTGGTGATACACCTTATATTATGATATAATACCATATATTATGAAACACAAAGTTGTTATAGTAATGGAATATTGAAAATTGTATTGTTGAGCCTTTTCACGCCAACAAATGCACGTGGATTTAATTGGAATAATCTTTTCAGATATGAAAAGCAGGTGGAGAGTCTAAAAGAAAAGCTGAAGTCACCGGCAGTGGCTGAGAGCACAGATATGACTAAAATAAAACAGGCGCTGTCTGAGCTGGAGAAGAAAGGGGAGCAGTTAGTCAATAAACAGAATGAAATTGAGAAAAAAGAAAAGGTATAAATGACATGTATTTTAAATTACATGAGTGTAGTGAGCCTTGGAGTTGGAGGCAATGTATACTGGTTTACCTGTACTAGTTTTGAGAGTTAGTCTACTTTTCCAGCTTTGCCTAAGGCCAGGTTTTCCTGGTGGTTCTCATCAGGTAGGCTCTTGTTATGTCTAACCCAATAACCCATTTACCCAGTATTCCCTCCTTGAACTTGGCACACTGCCTTCCTCCTTGGCTCACTCTACCTCATCTTGGAGCCTATTCCAACCATCTACCATTCTGCTCATGAAGTATTTCCACTTGTTTATTCGTATTTGTATTCCCATTTGTTTGTATAATTTTTAATTTAAAATTTAGTCTTCTTACTATTGATAATTTAAACAAATAAAATCCATCTCCATTTTACCAAGAGGGTCCATTTCTGGATGGGTTCTCTTGGTATCTCCTTAAGTTTCACACTGATGTACTTGTCCACCCTGGTCGCCACAATGGGCTCTTGTTGATTCAAAAGTGCATACCAAAGACCGGTACCAGAATCTGGTTCACTCAGAAGAAGGAATGGGAGTCTGGGGATCTAAGACCACCATAGTAACCAACATCACCAGAAAGGTAGCAGGCATTGAATCAGACAACTGCATGGATCACATATGCAATGATGATCCAAACTTTGTGAACTATTGTTAATTGGATTAAAGCTCTGGGGCTAGATTCACGAAGCAGTTACGCAAGTACTTACGAATGTGTACGTCTTTCCTCAATCTTTGACGGCTTTGGTTACATTTATTAAACAGTTTACAAGCATGAAATCATCTCAGTCAACTGTTGTTGTTATAAACAGCCTCCTGGTGCTTCAGAGCTCATTAACTGTTTAATATTTGTAAACAAAGCCACCAAAGATTGAGAAAAAATGTACAGGTTCATAAGTGCTTGCGTAACTGATTCGTGAATCTGGCCCCTAGTTTATAGTGCACACTCGCCACATGATGGTGGTTCCTTTAGCACTAACGCACCTGGTGTCGTTCTGTACAGTCTCGTACAATTCTAGTGGGCCCAGAGTCTCCAATATATTTCCCATTTGTCTTCAGACAGTATCCAGTGTTGGGGCCTGTGCTTCAATCATACCTTTGGTTTCACATGCATGTTTAGGACTTCACTTGGTGTGTTCAAGCATTTGCTGTTCGGTACAGCTGCATGACACCAGAGTGCTCTTTCTTGGCTGCTATTAGCATTATCTCTGCCTTCAACCAGAGTTTTCTTCCCTGAGGCTTGTCTCAGAACCTTGCCCTGGGCAGTGCGTAGGCTTTGCTCCTCTACAAGATCCACTGGTAGTGGAAGCCACTTGTGTGCTCAGGCTGTGGTATCACCAAGGCTTATTTTGGGGATACCAGAACCCCTTTCCCCCAAGATAGGGGTTCAGGCATTTCTTTCTGCCCGGTTCAGTATTTTCTCCTTGGTACTTTTTGGGGAGCATTATTGGATGCCTGTGAGTGGTGCAATTTTACCTCTGTTCCTTAGATTCTGCAATTCACTTAAGTTTGTTGAATCCTTGGTGGGCCTTGCAGTGTTACTTTTTGCGCAGCTGAACTGGGCTCCTGTTTAATGTTATGTATAACATTATATATATAATTTTATATATATACACATATATATATATACACATATATATATATATATATATATTATTCATTTCTATGAAATACAAGTAAAAGTTCCATCAGTGTTAACTTCTTACACATTGTTCCATTAGTGCTGCCATCATGCCATCACCACATTTTTCACTATCATCATTAATACTATATCACTATTGTTACTGTGTTTTAGTTCCACCAACCAGGAACACCGGCATTTTTATTAACACAGTACAGTAATAGCAATTATTTTTTCCAGCTGGAACCTTGGAATGTGGACACAATCAGCTCTGATGGTTTTAGCAAAACTGTTATTAACAAACTTAGTAACAGGAATACTGATAACCTGAGTGAGGAAGAGAGGGAGAAGCGCATGAAAGAGTTTGTTAAGAAGAATGAAGCCAATATTAAAAAATATGGGATGTTTAGGAACTTTGACGACTCTCGCCGGTTCCTTATGGTGAGTTAACTGTTAAAGTAATTAACCAGTTATGTATGTTTTAACATTCTAGTTCATTAACTAGTGTGACAGCCATGGCAGTGTGATAGAGCTGTTAACTGATTTGAACTAAATAAATTAACCTTGTTTGATAAATATGCTAGGTTGGTTCAGTTTTAAAGACTGGGTGATTGTTTATTATATCTAAGTTATGCCACTTGGTTACTTATTGATGTAAGAAACTCATGGCTCCAGGACAATTCTAGAACCTCATGCCCAAGACAACACAAACATGTTGGCAAAGACAGACCCGCAAGTTCACCATATATCCCAACATCATGGGCATGAGTATAGATCACAGGCTGGCTAGGTTTAATAACACTGTAGAGTGACCTGAGAAATACAAGCCTTGGAATAGGAAACAAAGGAGAAGGATCAACTCTCAGAGTATCCACAGAGGCAGAATCGGTGGAACGAAGGCAGCAGCGAAGAATTGTCACTGGACTCAACAAATTATGCATCTCCAGTCAAAGAGGTGCCGGAGGTGAAAAAAGTAGTAGTCCTAAACCAAAGGGAAACCCAGAAAAAAGACAAGGAGATGAACCAGAGACCAGGATAGTGCAGGAGGAGCATTAGTAGTTTTTTTTTTTTTTTTTAGCATACTTTTGTCTTTCCTTAATATTACACTGTGTGAGATAGAAGGAAGATATGAGAGGTGGAGGGGCGAGCAAGACCAAGGTGGCAGCATTAGTAAATAGGAGATAAATTTTGGCTGTACAGTACAAGACAGATTGTATGAATGTTCAGTTATACTAAGAAATTTTAATTGTAGTATTTAAGAGCTCTATTGGAACAAGAACACACAAATTCAACAAATAGTTGGACATGCAAAACCAATTTCAGCTTTTATTATATTTTGATTTATAGTGTAATTAAATTTTGTGAAAAGTGTGATATGAAATATTACTGCTATAATGGTTCAGTACTGTATACGTTGCTTTATCAATATATTCCACATTCAGATTTTAAGCTAAATGTTATTGAATTTGTCTAAAAATGTGAATTTGGTTTACATTGTTGTACACCTGTTCAGTCCATCTATAATTATATCAATTTGTGTAGGTTGTAAGAAATAAAGTTTGTAACTGTGATAGCATTGTGTTGATACAGGAACACACAGAGCTAGCGTGCGAGGATACTGCCAACTACCTGGTGGTGTGGTGCATCAACCTGGAGATGGAGGAGAAGCATGAGCTTATGTCACATGTGGCTCACCAAACCATCTGCATGCAGTTCATTCTGGAGCTGGCCAAACAATTGGAAAGGGATCCACGGTCCTGCATATCTGCATTCTTCCATAGGTAACATCACTCTTCATTTTATTTGTACCATGTAAGAAATAAATACCATTGTGAGATATTGTTAACCTTTTTGAAAGCTGTGATTTGTCTGAACCATTTTTGTTCATACAGGTATAGCTTTGTTTTTGTTATCATTTGGCTTATATAGAATGGAATTAGGAATTGTGATGAACTTTTCCAACCATTTTCCTTCCATTAGCATCTCTTCCTAGAAGGTGTTCAAATATTTTATTGAAATGCAAATAAAATTACCAGTTTTAATGCAAATTGGTATAAATATTATTTAAAATGCAATACAGTGACACCCCGGCTTATGAATTCCCCTCTTTACGAACTTTTCGGGTTACGAGCCCAATTTCTTCGTAAAATCTGAATCGGTTTACAAACTTTGCCTCGGGTAATGCAGTCAGTTGATATGTGTATAGTCGACCTAGCGCATGGTGGCACAGCAACCGCGCCTCAGTTTACCAGTCCTCCCACCTAGTGACAATCGTGCCTGAATTCTTTGTGAAGAATTTTTTTTTTTTTTAATTTTTAGGTATTTGAACATAAAAGTAATTACAGTATTATATATCTCGCCATGGGTCCTAAAAAAGTCAGTGGTAAGGTTTAACCTAAGAAAATAGTTGAGTAGAGGCAGTAGAGAATGTCCCTTCCTCACTACGAAAATGTGTGAAGTATGGGAAGAACTTCAAACTTTTGTTGAAAAAACTCCCCCAGATAAAGCTGTAGTAGGCCGTTGTATTGACCTTTTAAATGACAATGTGATGTCTCACTACAGACAAGTGTTAAATTGTTGGGAAAAGCAAGTGTCTTTAGACAGATTCTTAGCAAGACAAGCAAGCAATTAGCCACAACCAGGTCCTAGTGGTATGCCTGCAAAACATAGGAGAGGGAGTACCCCAGAGAAGTCATCACTGCCTGATGTTATAATGGAAGGGGACTTCCCTTCCAAACACTAACACCTCTCCTTCTTCCCCTCTCCTCACTGTCTTCCATATGCCAATAAGAGTCATCAATAATGTATGATAAATGGTTGCTCAGGGAGCAACCAAATGAATGTTACAAAAACCTTGTACAGTGGCCCCCTCCATTTACGAATTTAATCCGTTCCCAGAGACAGGCCTCGTAGCCTGGTGGATAGCGCGCAGGACTCGTAATTTTGTGGCGCGGGTTCGATTCCCGCACGAGGCAGAAACAAATGGGCTAAAGTTTCTTTCACCCTGAATGCCCCTGTTACCTAGCAGTAAAATAGGTACCTGGGTGTTAGTCAGCTGTCACGGGCTGCTTCCTGGGGGTGGAGGCCTGGTCGAGGACCGGGCCGCGGGGACACTAAAGCCCCGAAATCATCTCAAGATAACAATTCGTAACCCCAAAATTTGTAAACCGAAGCGAATTTTCTCGTAAGAAATAATGTAAATTTAATTAATCCGTTCCACACTCCCAAAAATATTAACCTCAAAGTAAATTTTATACCTAATTCGCCCAAATCTTTAGTACTAAAGTATGTACAAGTTATTGCTTACCTTTTTGCTGAGCTGTCACTCAGTTGCTCTCTAAATTTTTTTTTAATTATTTATATATATACAAGAGTTCTTACATTCTTGTAAAGAGCACTAGCACACAGTGTTTCGGCCAACTAGGTGAGTACAGGTCTTTCCTCTTAAATGTCCTCGTAATACGAGTGGCCAAATCATTTAACAACCAGGTGCCCATTCACTACTGGGTGAACAGAGGCTGTTAAGGATTGTTGCTGTGTCAATCCTCCCCGGCCAGGATACGAACCCGGGCCCAATCGCTCACGAAGCACGGGGCCAGTGTGTTACTGCTGCACCACTGGGACTGCTATGATCCCACTGTCTCAGGAGGAGCTGTAACATACCATCACACAGATAATTGGGTGTTCTACTGTTCCACAAGTAGCATTATTCTTTGATAATATAATTTGCAGAATTTGTTGTATTTCGGTTTTAAAGTTTGCATGATCTGTAACATATTGAATATAGCCATTTTGATTAAGGTAGCTGTTAACCTGGACAAGCCTTATAGGCTGTTACCATAACAGCTTATGCATATAATTTGCTTTAGTTTGAATATTTGTTGTTATTAAGAACAATTTTGAACTTAAGTACGTGTGAATTTCTTTGGATTTTGCTGTAGCAGGGTTTGTTGGGGCATGAATCTACTGTACTACAGTAAAATGGTTTAGATTGTTTATTCCATTATTTTGAAACATTCTTTATATATGTTTACAGAATACAGCAAGCTGAACAAGAATACAAAAAAGCCTTCACCGATGAACTGGACGGCTTCAAAGATCGTGTGAGTAAGCGTGCTGCACAGAAGGTGGAGGAGCTGCTAAAGGAAGCAGAAGAGGAAGAACGGCAAGCTAGACTTGGTCCGGGTGGGCTTGATCCCCTGGAGGTTTTGGAGACCTTGCCTGAGGTGAGTTTCACTTTGCTGGAAGTATCTCTCAAGCACTGTAGTTGTCACATTATCAATTATATTTCACACAGATGAGTCGTTGTCGTGTAGTTTTGTTAAGGGAGTATAAGAACCCTGTAGGAACCTGAAGCAGTTAGTCTCACTTGGTGAAATAGGTTATAAATTGCAGCCTTAATTGCTTAGTAGCTTACTGAGCTCAAGGATGAAGTTAGGTTATGTGAAAACACTCCAACTTGTGTCCAAAATCACCATTTAAATGCAGTATTGTATTCCAATTGGGCTGTTTAGCAACCTTTCCTCTGTACTGTACTTGTTATTTTTTCCCCTAACTGTTTCTATTATAGTTACAGAGTGGATGACCCTCCTTTACAATTATTTCATTTCTGAGTCATAGTTACAAGTTTTTTAACTATAGCCATTGAAGCAATTTAGATAAAGTTGACCACAAATAGTTTTATCTAATGCAGGTTTCACTAAGAAATTATCAGATAAATAATTTGTTGGATAATTGGAAATCTTAGGTTTGTGCTCACTTCTATGGAAACTGTATAAAATCATCTTTACAAGTACTGTATTTTTATTTTTCAGGAGCTGCAGAAATGTTTTGAAAGTCAAAATGTAGAGTTGCTGCAAAAGACAATAGAAAAGATGGATCCGGAGGAAGCAACTTATCACATGAAGCGCTGCGTTGATTCGGGGCTTTGGGTGCCTGATGCAAAGGCTGCCAAGAGCGAGTAGCAAGTTGTTGGAATATTTGTCTTCTTAATGTCATGCATTCATACAGGTGATACTTGCCTTGATGCACTTGACAGTGCTAATCCAAGTGATAACTTAAAAAGCAGGGGATGTGCTGTGTATTTGTAACCATAAGAAATGTAGAGATTCAAAATGTACATCCAAAATTTGAAGGCTGAAAGTAATGTCGAATTACTTTCTTGAGTAAATTAAGAAGTCTTTCATAATGTTTCATTTTCATGGTTCATCATCGTATTATTACTTTTATTATTATTAATGCAGAATATATTACAAAATGTTTATAATTAAGTGTATTGTGTTCAATTCTCTCTGTAAAATATGAAAGGTACACATATTGGAATACAGTATGTTTTGTTCAGTTTCTGATGAATAGCTTCCACTGACACAAATGTTGATTTTGACAGAGTTGAATTTAAATGTTTATTCTTGTGGATATGTAGAGCAGTGCTCGTGTGGTTCATCCTGTAGACATATTGGGCTCTTTGGCGGTAACAGTATTGGACAATCATTTCAGTCCGTATTTCAATATGTAGAAGTTGGACTAGGCTATAACTGAGCCATATATTAGGCCACAATATACATGTCACATTCTGAGCAACATGTGAACATAATAGAGGAAGCAAACCATACAAGCACTGCCCTAATATGTTCCTGCTCCTTATAAATGTGTTGCACAGTTTTAATTACCTTCCCATAATTATATTGTCTATATACATATATATATAAATAAATAATGAATAACTTCACTGTTTCCTAAAATCTGCTTCATTATAATGATGGTATTTATTCACCTTACAATTACTTTGCTTACAGAAAGATAGGAAAATTCTAAAAGGCATATTAATACCAGTATTTTGACCAATACTTGTCTGTCTTATTAGCTGATGCTCATATTATAAAAAGACCGATACCAGTAATTTTAATACAGTACTTAATATTTAATTGTGTGTACAGGAGCAGATAACTCCCGACTCCTGTTATCAGGCTTAGAGCTCTCCCTTCCATAGCTTATCTTAAACCTTACCCTACCAGTTTTTCCCTGGAACACGATCTGCCAATCTGCTTTCAGTCAGTTCCCCAATTTCTTTTAGGTGAATATTTAACCGTTCAACTACCCATTTTAAACCTTCAATTGCCCATATATGCTTGCACCATATATGGCCCTACTGTGCAAGTCACAGAGATGATTTAAAGTACCGCATAAGATTAATGTCCCTCACATACATGGGGCTCACATTAGCTTCCTCAGGCATCCAGTAAACAGATGCCATCTTGGAAACAAATCACTGGCACCCCTCCTGGGCGTGAGGGGCTTCATTGTTGAGAGGGCGACCATGGATAACACATGCTGAAGCAGCTCACAGAACCTCCATGCACCTTGTCCACAGCATCACTTCATATTGACGAAATAAAAATCTGAGATGATGGTGCTATAGAAGATCCTAACTGTGATGAAGACTGTACAATGTTCAGATATCAGTAAACACAGTGTTGGTTAAGATGTTCACAGTGAGAGGCAGAAATTACGGCACACGGCCACGGTTTCATACATCTAGGCATCATAAAGCAGGACCATGTGTTCCTGTAGTTAGTTTCATTTAATTTATTATGCACCTCATACCCATCCTGTGGGCAATAATGGAAAGGGTTACAGAGGCACATAATGGGCTCAGGGACTGAACCCCGCAATTCATTTAGCTAAGCAAGTTACAATCTTGAGCTAGTTACAAAATTAACTGCACATCATCACATCAATAATGGGCTCGAGATTCACCAGAAGTACAGTTTTAAATTTAAGCAACTGACATATGTGGAGAGCTAGTGTCACAATTGATGTTTATCCTGCACACCGCCCCCCCATCCAGTGGGCAGCGGTGGATAGGTTACAATCACTTAGTTACTACTTACAGTTAACAAATGGGGTATTTGACAAAAATTTCCGGTAGCAGTTAATTTTGAATGAAATATTTACACATCTCTTGAACATATGTTATAGAATTCTCTAATTTCATGAATCTTTTTGCACTGTGCAAATAATTTTGTTGACACAGTTTACATTTGGTCAGGTCTACTTCGGCAGGTAATGAAAATTCCCAGAAATATTTGTAGCCGAGTCTAAGCCAAGCAGAAGTAACATCTAGAAGTCTGCTGATTTTATTGGATGATCCATAGATGTGTGGCTCTTCTTGCATGATAATATGATGATAGATGGAATTACTAGTGTTGATTTAACTTTGCCTCAGATCTACAAGATTTTGTTGAAGTTCTTGGTGTACAGTTGCTCTAAGACTGCTTATAGGTAATCCAAGGTTGTACTAATTTTCACCTTTAAAGGCAGATTCTTTAGCTAACTCATCAGCTCTCGTGCAATTGGAGGCCAACATGAAATGGAATCCACAAAAAATGGACTCTGTTACCATCTTTAATCATTTTGTATTTGCGTCTAGCTTCAGACACAAGCATGTTACAGTTAAGTGCAATTAAGGATGATAAAAAGTCACTTACAATTAATGTTAAAGTTTGGAAACTAACTTATTTCAGTGCAAGAAGCAAGGCAAATAGTTCTGTCTGAAGGGTAGAGGCCCAGTTGTTTATACAGACCCCTACTCAAAATACAAGCCATCGCCCATTCACGGGACAACTGCACCCGTGGGGTGGTGTAGGGAACCATCAGTATATATGATTTGAGAGAGAGAATGCTCTGTGGACAGAGCATCAATATGGCTTAAGGCATTGAGCTTTGCCTCAAGACCAAGCTTTGGCTGATTTCCAATTTGTTTCTTGTATGGAAATGGAGGAATCTACAAGGGTGCAGGAAAATGGCATTGTTGTCTTTAGCAAATAAACATGTGGAAAATGATTCATATTCATGATATAGTGACATGAATCTGATAACAGCAGTGTTATGGCTATCTAGTGATTTGAGTAGTAGTATGTTGGACACATTTTGCTGCATGTGATTGTGTCGTCTGCTAGTAGCAGGTGGCTTTATGTTGTGCTTGGGTTCGATTCCACTCCCACCAGAACTGCTTAGCAGTTCATTATGGTGCATAAAAATGGAGATATATATGATATGTGTATATAGTATAATAACAGCAAAACTATGTTTTAATGTTCAAAGAATAAAATATGAGCATATTAGTTACATAAATATATCTGTGCATATAGATATTCAACACATTGTGATATAAATATACTAACATTATGATAGCCCAGTGCATTGTTGTACTCTGAAGAAAGGGGGTAATATCAATACAAATATGAATAAAATAAAATAAAATATGTTCAATGTGTGTACATGCAGCTTAGAATGTGATACCTGGGTTTACCTTGGATGATGGCATCATCTTTCATCAGAAAGCATCTTTCCTCAAATAACTCCAAGACTGGGCAGTTTTGCAAAATAGATATGGATTTTTAATTTTTTTTCCTAATCATTAAGTAATTATCAAAAGAATATGCCAAACCGGGAAGCCTAATACCTTTTGTCACGGGATGTTCATAGGACATTAAATATCACTCGGGATTCCAGTTTGAGAAGAAAAGGACAGTGTGAGTGACATCAAAGGTATTGGTTTCATTGAGGAGGGACACGCGGCCTGGAAGACATTATTAAGACAAGACGTATGATCATCCTGAAAATCTGGACATTTTACAAGGAGGTTCACAACTGTAAGTGGGATGATTATATTATGTTCCTATCTCTGTTCTCCTCTCACTGTACCATGAGGTAATCTATCCCTATCTTGCATATGGTATCTGTGTATGGAGTTCAACCTCTGCAAACTACCTCAAGCCCATCATCACCCAGCAAAAAATCTGCTATCAGAACAATAAACCCTGCTTTCAGACAACACTCAGCCCTCTTGTTTAAATCCCTAAACATGCTAAACATAAACTCACTCCACACATTCTCTTGTGCCAGTTACATGTACAAAACCCTGTTCTTAAGGACCTGCCCGAAAAGCTATGATTGTTAGTGGCTTTACAGGAATGTAAGAACACCAATGCTATGTACTCTCAATCCAATGTATCTTTTTCTATAAATATAAGGAATAAGAATAAGTAAACTAACAAACAAATAACGTTTCGTTTAATTAATTGTAATGCTTGTAGGCGAGAACAGTTGTGAACGCCAGCTGGCGCATAAGAACATGAGCGCCCAAAAGACTTTAACACAAAAGACATGTACAGACAGGCGTGTGGCTTCTGACTTCGTTTTTATTAATTAATATTACATATTAGGCACTTATCTTTAATACTCATTATTATTTATAAGTATAAGTATTACATAATAAATGTAATAGGAATTCACCCCAAAACTGCCCGAAACGCTTTGCGTAATAGTGGCTTTAGGCATTGTATGTACTAGCTCTATCTATAAAGCCATCAACTTTTGTATTTCACCTTGTATGTATGTATTTTACCTGAATAAATATTTGTATATGTATTTGTATTTTATTTTTAAGTTTTGTGCGTTGGATGGTGTTCGTGAGCGTGTGTTGAGGGCGGCGTTCTTACAAGCCCGGATTATGGCCATCACATCACTCTATTTCATTTAATAACTATATGCCTCTTAAGTAAGAGATTTTAACTGTTAATAACATTATATTGTTGTTTTAATATTGAGCAATTATATATATATACGAAAGGTACAACTGTTGTGTGAGAAATGGTTCAATAACTGTGTTTATGTTTGTGTGTGATCCTTGGAGAGGGTAGCCAGTGTGGCCTAGTGTCCCTGCAGACGACTGTCACCCCCCTGGCAGGCTGGCACCAGGTGGCACTCTATGGCACCACCTGACCTCTACCACTTCCCGCACCTCCTCCTACACCAGGCTGCTCACTGGTATACCTGTGTCACCCACAAGGTCGGCCGTAGAGCCCAATAGGCTCAGGAACCTGTACACCTGTTGATTGACGGTTGAGAGGCGGGGCCAAAGAGCCAGAGCTCAACCCCCGCAAGCACAAATAGGTGAGTACACTCCTCCGTCACCCCTACTCTTCCTTAAATATTAAGTTGACCACAATATTTCTGAGGGCCACAATTCCTCTAGTGGTCTCCACGAGGACAGGAAGCCGACGGGTTGTCAACGGAACCCACCATTGACATTGGGAGCTTTGTTCTGATAGATTTTATCTATTTGGATCTTCAATTGCAGTAGTGTTTTGAGAGTTAGGGTTGTGCGGGTAGGCAGTTCCTTGGGTTTATAACCCTATGGTCAGTCATATTTATTTCCGTGTAGTATGAATGGAAAGGAATGTGCGTTCTTTGTTTTAAATGCGCTTTATCTGTTGTATTATTGTAGCAGTTGATGCATATGCTGGCAGGTTCCTTGCCAGTGTTTGGTGTGGTGCCGCAGATGATGTCCTTCACCATGCAAGGCACGACTAACCCTATAGAATTGATAATAATTTATAGTGTAGGGAGACAGGCAGCCATAGTGTATAATTTTAATTTAATAAGTTACCAAGATGTTTTCAACTATTCTTTGGGCGTTCGATATTCCAACATGGGGCGACCCTTTTGGAACACAACACATGGGTTGACCTAATTGACATTCTGGCCATATTCTTAGAGGGGTTGAGATATATATATAATATATATATATATATATACACATATACATACATACATGTTCCCTCTAGTTCCCAGGGGTCTTGGTAGTAGTCGGGTTCGTTCTCGATTCACAATCGAGAATAACGGGTTCGAATCCCGGGAAGCACAGTAAATAGATTTGATTTGTATACTTGTATCTTATCTCCTGTACTAATGTCAGGGACTATCTTCCAGGTAACTATCTAGAGTCCCTGTACCTAATGCCTGCTAACTCCACTGATGTTAATGAGATAACCCTTTCCCTTAAAACCAAGTCTAGTGCCCTTGCTGAGATACCAACTCTAATTTACAAAAAAAGCCTCCAGATTTTTAGCGCCTGTCATTGCATTGCTCTTCAACAAGTGTTACGGACCCGAGCCCAGCGTCCGAGCACGGAGCAGTGACGACCACGCCATCTGTGGGTCAGCTCCCGAAACCCTCTCCAAATGGACGGCGCCATCAAGTGAGGACAGGAAATACCAGCCACAAGTGCTAGTTTCCCATCCTGATCAGCTCATAACACAGCCGCTGCTGACCTCTGGTGAGGTGGCGCTTAGACAGCAACGCCATCTATGGAGTGGATAGGTGGGCGTTTGGGTCTGAGCCGGTAAGTGACGTGCCCTAGAGTGTCCCTAGTACTGATGACGTGTATGATTACAGAGTCGACCTGGGACTGCTGAATCGGACAGTGGATCAGTCTACCCAAGGCAGCCGTCTTGTCTCCAAGTATTTGCTGCAGCAGCTGTGAGTCACCCCCCGGATGAACACTGAGGTGTTAGCCTGCCTGTGACGTGGCAGCTGAGGGATTGTCGTATCCGGGACTGACTGGTGGAGACGCTTAACCACTGGGGTGTTGTGGTGAGGAGAGTGATCTGTGGGATCACACGAGGCTCCTGACTAGGGCTCGCAACCCTAGTATCGGTCGTGAGTGGCCTACGCAGCGTTGCTGATTGGAACCTGCCAGCTAAAGGCTGGATTTGTGGTTGACGGCCTCCACGACGGTGCCCCCAGTGGAACTGTGATTTGGCTGGCCTGTGGCCAGGGTAGACTCAAGAGAATCGAAGGATTCATCGAGAGGCCACAACAAGAGAACCAGGACCACTCGCCTAAAGCACCGTGAACGTCCAGAGTCTTCAGAGGAAGACCACGTTGTATATACTAGTGTTTATACCTCCCCCGTGTGATAAAATATATATTATTTATTGGTGGCGGTAATTATATTATTAAGTTTTTGCCTTTGTCTCCCTTCCCCTTTAATTTACTTGCGTTACGGATCACATCCCTTGAAAGCCACTACTAGCTTGGGGCCGGATACCCAAACTCTACTTACATCAGAGAAAGAACCCAGTTGCGACCCAATAGGGCCGTAACAACAAGTCACTTGAACTCCAAACCGTTCTGGATATTCTAAAAAAAGCTAGAGTAACCCCAGTCCATAAATGTGGTGATCTCGCTGATGTCAACAATTTCAGACCTATATCAATTCTGCCAAACTTGTCAAAAATATTTGAAAAACTAATCTGCAGGCAGCTTTACTCTTATGTAGACAAACACAATATACCTAGCTCTTGCCAATATGGCTTCAGACCAGATGCATCTAAGATGCATCTAAGAAATCTTTCTAAGATGCAGTCTCTGTGGCGTAGTGGTAAGACACTCGCCTGGCGTTCTGCGAGCGCTCTGTCCTGGGTTTGTATCCTGGCCGGGGAGGATTTACTGGGCGCAAATCCTTAACTGTAGCCTCTGTTTAATTCAATAGTAAAATGGGTACTTGGTTGTAAAAACGATTCTTTGCCAGGGTCGTATGCCAGGGAACATAGGATTAAGGACTTTCCCAAAACACTATGCGTATTAGTGGCAGTACAAGAATGTAAGAACTTTATATATATATATATATATATATATATATATATATATATATATATATATATATATATAATATAAATATAATATATATATATATATAAATAAAAAAAATTATGTACCTCGCCCAGCTCTGGTGACGCTCTATTACTCTCTTATCTATCCTTACCTCAATTATGGTATTTGTGCTTAGGGTTCTACTACACAAAATCATATACGTTCTCGAATTACTCAACACAAAGTTGCTTTTAGAACAGTATCTAACTCTGGCCCCAGACAGCACTCGGTACCCTTACTCAAATCTTTCAATATGTTAGATATTAAGCCACTGCACATCCTCTCATGTTTACTCTATATATTTAAAACTCTGAACTGCAATGTCAATCCTGACCTTAAAAGTTTCCTAGAAGGTTGTAACAGAACCCATGTCCATCACACCAGAAACAAATACCTATTTGATATTCCAAGAGTGCGACTTAACCAAACTAGAAATGCTCTACAACTCAAGGGACCCAGAATGTGGAATGATCGCCCTAATCATGTCAAGGGCTGTACCTCACTCAACCAGTTTAAGAGTAGAACTAAATACTACCTAATTAACTCCATGTAATCTACCTTACCCCCTAAATGTCAACCCATGTCTTGCTATTCTAAACAATTCTGTTTGTTGACCAACTTGTACAATTGCTGATTTTTGCCATGTTCCCCCCTGCCCCCCCCCCCTCCCCTATTTTTTTCATTTCTTTTCTTCAACACAATTTAAACTTTACTCCCAATTACTATTAAGATTTAGTAGAAGTGTTCCCCCCCTCCCCCACACCTTGCCCGAAACGCTATGCGTATTAGTGGCTTTAGGTATTGCATGTATTAGCTCCATCTCTAAATCCAACAGTATGTTTGTAACTCTGCTTCTATGTATGTACTTTTCCTGAATAAAATATTATTATTATTATTATTATTATTGATGCATTGTGTGCATACGTGGAGGTTGAGAATCCCGACATCATTGGCATTGACAAAAAGTTGGGACAAGAGGACATAATTGAAGAGGAATTCCATCTTCCTGGCTGCCATCCACCACTCAGAAAGGACAACAAGAGCAGGTGGGGTTATACTGTATGTAAAAAAGCATGTTATGGAGGTTTCAAGTTCAACAAGCCACAGTGTAGGACTGAAAACAGAAGATGCTTTTTCACCCACAGGGTTATTAACCCAGGAACCACTTACCCACCAAAGCCATAAATGCCAAAACTCTACTGAACTTTAAAATCCAGTTTGAAAAAGTGTTACGGCCCTATTGGGTCGCAACTGGGTTCTTCTCTGATGTTATTAGAGTTTGGGTATCCGGTCCCAAGCTAGTAGTGGCTTTCAAGGGGTGCGTTCCGTAACGCAAGTGAAATTAAAGGGGAAGGGATACAAATGCACTGCTTTTGTATATATATGGCTAAAACCACCATAAATAAATATATCACAGTCACACGCGGGGCTGCTATAACTACACTTATTATATACAGATTAGTCTTCCTCTGAAGACACAGGATGCTCCACGGTGCTCAAGATGAGTAGCCCTGGTTCTCTTCATCGTGGCCCACGATGAATCCTCTGATTCTCTCGGCGAATCTACCCTGGCCACAGGCCAGCCAAATCACAGTCCCACTGGGTGCACCGTCGTGGAGGCCTTCAACCACAAATCCAGCCTGTAGCTGGCAGGTTCCAATCAGCTCCGCTGTGTAGGCCACTCCACGACCGATACTAGGGTTGCGAGCCCTAGGCAGGAGCCTCGTGTGATTCCGCAGATCACTCTCCTCTCTCCGCACCACACTGGGTAGTCTCTTCTACCAGCCAGCCCCCAGATAAGACGATTCCTGGTACTGTCACGTCACAGGCAGGCTAACACACTCAACAGTGTTCGTCCGGGGGTGACACAGCTTCTGCAGCAAACACGTGGAGAGACTGGCTGCCTTGGGTAGACTGCCCCATCGTCGAATACAGCAGTTCCAGGTCGACTCTGTAATCAGACACGTCATTAATACTAGGGACACTCTAGGGCACCTCACTTACAGGCTTAGACACAAATGTCCACCTATCCACTCCATAGATGGCGTTGCTGTCTAAGTGCCACCTCACCAGAGGTCAGCAGCGGCTACGTTATGAGCTGATCAAGACGGGAATCCAGCACCTGTGGCCGATATATCCCGTCCTCACTAGATGGCGCTGTCCATTTGGAAGGGGTTTCGGGAGCAGACTCACAGATGGCGTTGTCGTCACTGCTCCGTGCTCGGACGCTGGACTCAGGTCCGTAACAAAAAGTCATCAGGACTCATGGGGGGACCTTTGACAAGCTTGATACCTGCATGATGGGGTACTGGGAGTTTTTCTACTCTCCAAGCCCAGCCCAAGGCCAGACTTAGACTTGTGAGAGTTTGGTCCATTAGGCTGTTGCTTGGAGCAGCCCCCAGACCCACATATCCACCACAGCCTGGTTGGTCCGGCACTTCTTGGAGAGAATTATCTGGTTTTCTCTTGAAGAGCTGCTGGCTTCCTGTCCTCATTGAGGCCACTATTGTATTAGTGGCTCCCCCTCACATTATGCTGTATTTATGAATTGTTAATTGTTAAGTTTTCTCTCAGCAGACCTATTGCACCTCTGCTTTTCAATGGGGATATTTTGCAAATCCTGTCATGCCTCCTGGTCTCATGTGATGTTATTAATGTGTGGAGATTTTGAACCAGTTCCTTTAATATTTTCCAGGTGTAAATTATGTATCTCTTTTGCCAGTGCTCTAGAGAATACAGATTCTGCGACTTGGCTGAGAAATTAGTTCAGTTGTGCAGAATTCACAATAGATATAACAGATATAATTCAATAGAATTCACAGATATATTTATATCATTTGGGGTCACTGGATGTCAATAGACATTGTTTCAGTTGGTCCTCTGAGCAGGTTGTATCTGGCAGTCACCTCCTTGGGTGTAGCAATGAAAAAAATCAGCAATATATTTACAGGCCAGATTTATATTTTCATACAGTGGTTCAGCTGAATTCGTGTTATAATGCAATGAGTAACTTCAGTCTGTATTTTAATTATATATTTCCCCATTTATACAGGAATGAGTTTGTGGTAAAATAGTTGAATTTCAAGCAAAGCAAAATTCTAAGCAAAAGTTGAATTCCAAGACAATGAAGACTGGTGGAGACTTCCGTGATCACCTCGTGGATCTTACAGACGGTGGGACCAGATCAGGAGATTCAAGCACTGATAAACAACCACAACGGAAGGTCAGATCTTGTGAATGTCTCTCGCATATCCATTAAACTTAAAACACTTATAATATGTAATTGGACTTCATAAACCTGTGGGGCACTTTTTAGAAACTTAAGAGCTTTTTATAGCAGGGTTTTCAGTGAAGAATGTCCTGACAACAAATTAGTGTACAGTATCTTCTTTAAACCTATTACTGTAACGTATCGAAAATTGATGAAAAATGGAAAATAAAATAACATAATGAGGTGGGAGGGAGGAGTAAAGAAGAGTGGTCAGGAGAAAGGAAAAGTTTAGAAAGAGAGAAAATGGGTTAGAGTAGGTAGATAGAAACGGTAGAAGAGTAGAAAGTGCTGCCTCCATCCATTCAAAAGCTAGTTATAAGACAAGGAATGGAACTTGTCTGTAAATTTCCAGTCTTTTATCTGGTAACTTATCAAAAATTTTAGAGATGTCTGTGTATACTGATCTCAATGAGACCTATAAAAAAGGAACACCTTGGAGAATATTAATCCAGACCACTTCCTTAAAAAGTCAAATGTAATGCATTCAAGGGGCAACAGCTTCAAGTCACAATATAGGATAGAAAACATATCTGTAAACTCATAGAAAGAATTTTAAGAGAGTTAATCATCTCGGTGCACAATCTACTAAAATCAACATATGGTTCTATTAAAAATAAATCTGGCTTTATTAACCTGCTCACAATTTTGGTAATGGTAACAAGCTTTTCAGACACATGGTTTCCAGAAGACATAGTATACCTGGACTTTTCTAAGGCTTTTGATAGTATAAAACTCTCCCTTAGATGGTCAGTTAACCACTGAACTGCGCAACGCGCCTCCGGGATCTTATATTTTTAACGTATGATTCAAAACTCCCGCGGCTATATGGGGTTCACATCAGCTTCCTCAGGGCTCTTGTAAACAGACGCCATTTTAATACGGGGGTGCCGTATTTGGAAGGCGAGGGGCACAGTGGTCAAAGCAGCTGTCTATGACCAGATGTAATTATCCCCACATGAGATCCATCACAAACAGTGTGTTCGAGAGTCCAAACAGGGTTATGATGGTAGTGGGCGTGTGTCTTATGCCACTTTGCTAGGTGTTTTGGCTGTGGTTGGTACCCCTGGTCCTGTCTTTTTGTTGAGTTGTCTCTGGCTGTCTCGGTGGGAGGGGAGGGGTAGGAATTCTAGATTAATTGTCATCACGGAGTGAGCAGATATAGAAGTGTGCTCTGCCGTACCACTGTGGGGCCATTTTTGGTGCTTGCCCTGATCTTATCCTCTCTTGGCTCATATTCCTGGTTCTTCAGGATGCCTTTTGGCACATTTCCGTCCATCCTGCTTTGGATGGATGGGCAACCGTCTGCCCGACAGTTTCGGGCAACCGTCTGCCCGACAGTTTCGGGCAGCCGTCTGCCCAAAACGTTATGTGTGCTAGTGGCTTTACAAGAATGTAAAACTTTAATGCTCTGTACTCTCATAAACCCAAAATAAATTTTATGTAAATAAATAAATAAATCCTGAGTTTAGGGTATGGTTTGGAGTTGTTCTTGGGTCATTTTTGGGCTAAGCAGTTTTGGTCTTCCTCTGGCTCTTGGGTCATCTTCTGATTCCCAGGTCTTCATCTTGAGGGGATCTACATTCTGGCCTACTGCAATCACTGGCTACTTTGGGCCTGCAGTCATTCACTTTGTCTATTGGGCAGGGATCTGGTTCCTTACTGAGGAGTCCTTCCAGAAAGTGTAGAATGTAATGAAAGGCCTCCTTCAGATAGGCTCCAAGAAATTTTGCATATCCTTCCTGTTCTCTTCTCCTTTGTGTAATTACCCAGGTGTAGTTACAGGATAAGAGCTATGCTCGTGGTGTCCCGTCTTCCCAGCACTTTGTCATATAACGCTTTGAAATTACCGACGATTATGGCCTCCATCACCACCTCGCCTAACTTGTTCCAACCATCTACCACTCTGTCTGTGAAAGAGTGGTTGTGTTTGTGTGGTTATGGGGCTGTGCAAAGGCAGCTCCAGAGTGAGGTGGCAGACCAGCCGAGACCTCAGGTGACCTGGGATGCCATCTGATGGCATTCGGGCACTTCACATGTTGATATTTAACCAGCAGTAACCATCATTTGTCTAGCCTATCTAGGGGGTGCTTATGCTTACTGGTAGATGTTCCTCAGGTTTATGATTGATCTCTGATCTCCATACTCCCCCACACCTTGTAAACTGAGCTAGATTCTGGTCCTGGCTCTTGGTGAGTAAGAAATGGGTCTCGGAGACCTGGTGTGTTGGGCCAAGCTTGGCTATCAAAGGTAAACTTGGGGAGCTACTGGTGGGCACCCCAGAAATGGATGTTACATTATGTTTAATGCTTGATGGTTTTCCTTTTTGCTTCTATTTTTGTTATAGTATTTAAAAAAAATAAACATACTATACATTGCAGATTTTATTTTTGGGGATAATGCTTGAAATTTGACTCCTAGGTTTACTGTTAAAGTAAATCATAAACCATTTGAGGAACTCTTATTTATTTCAGAATACTCCTGGTCGCATGAGACTTGAAAAGTGGCTTCATTCGTCCATGAAAATCGAGATGACTGATGGTCGAACCCTTGTTGGATCCTTCGTGTGTACTGATCGGGATAATAATATAATTCTTGGGTCTTGTACAGAGCATCTTAGACCGGATGGTGGGTATTTAAGTTTATTGGTAAATTATTCTTAATAACCAAAGTACTACATACATTTATGTATTACAAAATTATTTATCCTTGAATAGCATGTGTGGAAGGTACAGGTGCTGGGATTGGAAGCTAGGATGCTGTGTTGAACGGAACTTGAGTGTAGAGCCACATAATAGAAGATACCACTGATCATATCTTATACTGGTTTATAAGCTAAAAAAAAATTATTATTGAACGTTGACGAGGAAGAAGAAAATGTAAATGTAATATTTTAAGTAATGAAATGCATGTTACATTACATTAGTATGAATAAAACAGGCGCTAAAGTGGTGTATAATAGGTGAACTGTATTGCTGTACTAAGGCACTCTGGAGTGGGGAGTGACATTGCTGTCATGGGAAGGTGGTGTCCAGTAGTGGTAGTATTGGTTCCAACCAGCATCTTAATCCTTCCATGATCAACACCTGTATTAAAACAGATTTTGGTAATATCTGCAGACTTTCTTCTGACTGCTTTTGTTGAACATTGCCTTCTATCTTTTCTTCACTAAAACTCAAGTAATTAATGTTTCCAAGGGCGATGGCTCCCTGAAATGACTTCCCCTTACTGAGCTACATCGGCCATAGAAATCCTGAGTGTCTTACTGGGGACCAGAGTAAGAACCTACCCCTCTTTCCCCATCCCCAACTAGGGCACAGGAAATTGGGGATTGTTACGCTCACATACACCACAACAGCATTCAGAAAGTAAGCAAAGCAATACAAATAACTGCAAGGTTGATACAAAATGAATCGCCAAAACAGCCAAATGACTCCACAAATGATTCACTCGATTCCATATGATTAACTGAACATTAGCTTAAACTCCTTAGTGTGAAAGGTTGCCAACAGATGGCACCCTAGGAGGTCCAGGTTCCCTGCACCAGCAATGGGTCAGTCCCATTGCTGATGTCTTGGCAATCAAATCTTCCCAAATTGTCAGGCTGTAGCGTGTCTCGCTTCTTTCCAAGATCAAGGTGGCTCTCACGCAAAAGGTGTGGGCCACCTTCTGGACTCTGTCCTGTGTGGGTCATTTAATTGTGTATTATTCCTAACCCTTAGTATAGGGTTAGGGTTTGTGTAGGGTTTGGTTTTCTGCATGGTTCATGTGCAGTGTGCATCCGATGTTCTTGTAAATCGTTTTATGTTGCATCTGTCTCATTTCCATGCAGTGAATTGTCAATAATACTCTGTCCTTCCATTGGCTTTGCAAGGCATTCAGTTGTCCCGAGGTGGACCTCTTTTTGTTGGCATGGAACCGGCAGCATCTCTCTTACATGGCTCAGTTTCCCAATAGTAAGGCTCTCGCGGTAGATGCCTTTTAGCTGAACTGGTCATGGTGGGAGGTAATTTCTTCCTCCCACCCCCTGGTTCAGTTGTTATGAGTGTTATCCAGGTTGGAGACATACTTGGGCAAGGTGATTCTTTTGGTTCCTTGGTGGTTAGCTCGGCCTTAGTTTCTGGCCCGATGTCCAAACATGGGCATTTTTCCATAGCTCTGCCTCTTTCAGTGGATCAACATAATGATACACGTTGCTGGTTTGCCCTTCTCCACTGAGCTACACATCTGGAGTTTATTACTGTACAAAAGTTTACCATGATTTGTATGACTGCTGGTGTTGCTGCTGCTTTCCCATCTTTTGTTAGCTGCAGGGAGCCACCAGAGGCTCCTTCAGGAAATGTAATAACATGCCTCTTTCTGGTAGAGCTTTGGTGGCTCCATGATTCCCCACCCCACCCGATCGAGTAGTCCAGTTAAGGGTCTGTCATCTCTGGATTGACTCATTGATGCCTGGAACTCCTAGGATGCCACCTGTTGGTCGCCTTTTACACTAGAGGGGATTCAAGCAAGTTTTGTGTGAATCATTTGGAACTGAGTGAATCATTTAAGAAGTCTTGACTGTTTTGGTGAAGGGAAATGTGGCCAAATATTTCTTGTTACAGAAATTGAATTTGACCTTTTGGTTGTGTAGCAAATGTCTTAAATTTCCCCATCTTGGAAACCTGCTCATTGTTGCAAAGAAAGGCGACCATTCTAACCCCTAACACACTATTGCCTTTACTACTTCTACAGTATTTCTGAGTGCTTGAATCTATCCTTAAATAAAAGTTTCTTCAACATTGTGTAGTAATTTCTTTTGTTACTTTTATGATTTCCCTAAGTTTTACCAGCGA
Source organism: Procambarus clarkii (assembly GCF_040958095.1). NCBI lineage: Eukaryota > Metazoa > Arthropoda > Malacostraca > Decapoda > Cambaridae > Procambarus > Procambarus clarkii. The sequence continues at coordinate 23,205,412 of NC_091202.1, read as the reverse complement.
CCTTCTACCTTATGTCATATGGTCAGCTTAAGTTCATGTCTGCTGTGAATTTATCATGATTCTGGATATTTCCAAAGCTTTTTGACACTATGGCACAAATCTTCACTCTTCACATTTCTACCCATTGAATTCCAATCTTTGTTCTGTATACATTTCATTCATCCCACCAATATTGTGTGGAATATACTGCTGTGTGTTGTGTTCCCTGACACCTTGATCGGTTATTCATAAACTGTTGTAGAACTATATTTTTAACAGATTTCTACTTTTGTTTCAAGAGTTACGCAATGTTGAGTGAGGCAACATTGCCAAACATTGACTTAATACAAAATAAAGATCCCACACATTTTTTATATTTGTTCTAGACGTAATGTATGAATGTGAGACTCAAAGTAAACAAGAAAACAATAATGTCAATTAATATCTTCACATATACATACAGGTATTGTACCTTATGTTGAATACAAAATAATGATGGTAAAAACTAAACTAATATGAGTTTTTAAGAAGTCCACATGAATGATTTTATGTTGATAATGTTAGTTTCTGGATTAAAGACGGGGACATCCCAATAACTTTTTTTTTTTTACCAGAGGATTGATTGTGTATGAAAGTGATTGAAAGAATGTGATGGTCACAGCCTTTCATTAATCATAAATTGTAATAATTAAAAAGTAAATGGGAATGTTACTATAATTTTGTTACCTTTGTTAAAAAAAAATAATTAACACCATTTTCTGATGGTTTTGATGCACCTTTATGTGTTTAATTGGAAATGAATTTAGACAATAAAATAATCATGTCTAAAGTCACTTGTATTTGTTATTTACAAGTACACTCTAGCACAGTTTTAGAAGAGCAAGATAATGCGTAAAAGCAGCTCAGATCACCTGGAATGAATAGTTCAGTAAGATCATTTGACTTTTGGCCTTGCCTGTGATGGCTTTTTTTCTTGGCATCACTAACATTGCACTGTTTAAAATTATAATTTGCACTGTTGTTACAGGTAAAAATCACTAAGGAGTCAGGTGTGTAATAACATAAGTAAGTCACAATCTCGTGCTTCAAAATTTGATACCCGTCCCACAGATCTGAAAATAAAGAATTGATGACGCTTTGCTCCGTCCTGGATAATTATCAAGCCGAATAATGGAAAATTTTCTTGAAATGATCTAAAATATAAAAGAAAGCAGATCATTTACCTAAATTTACCCGTTTTCAAATCATATCGTGGACCCTGAGTAAAAGGAAAAGCAATGGTGGTAAAAGAACCGACAAAAAAAACTGAAACCTTGTGAGGAAGAAGCTGTGGGTGTTTTGTAGTGGTTGATGCAGCATTGTAGTGTGGGGCTGGTGGTGGTGACGCACAGGTACCACCTGTAGCAAAGAACGTCACAAACCGTGGCCATTACAGACTTTAAGGACAGTTCAGGGTGATTGTACAGTTTATCATATGGCATGATATCACTGTAACCTTATTTTGCTGTCTGTAGTCTCTGTTACAAAAAAGTTAGTGGAAAAAATTGTGTACAGTATTTATTTCATGCATATATATTTTTATAAGCACATTAAATCATTATATATTTTGTTGTCTAAATATGCAGATAAATGTATCAATGGCACTTTTATTTCTTTACCGACAAACCCAGAATCATGCTATGAATCGTGCCATAAGACAAACCCAGAATCATGCTATGAATCGTGCCATAAGACAAACCCAGAATCATATCGGGTCTGAACATTATGAACTGGCTTTTGCAGTGTCCACGTGGTGCTACATATCCTTCCCGGCCTTGGTGCTTTCGCTTGATAATTACTTACTTACTTGCAGTGTCCACTGTTCTGTGATAGTTGACAGATGAAGGATGACCTTGAACATTATAAATATCCGAGCCATACGTGCTGCCATCTGGCTGTGAAAGTCCAAAGCACTGCTGCTCTTATGCCAACACACACACACTCCTACCCATTACAGGACCCATTACCCAGGACCAGTTTCACTACAATTACCCTATTAAACATTTTCTGCACACCCAAATTAATATGTAATAAAATTTTGTTGTGGAATGCATCCTGTTCTTCCTACAAGGTATTTGACAAATTACTGCAAGGTTCAGTTTTACATGACTTCTCAAGGAGCACATCGCCACATAACACTGGCAGTCAGCTATACTGTAGAGCACACAATTGGGTAGATATTTCTACTTAGATTTGATAAAAAGTTTACCATAATGGACAAATAATTTTGTCGCGGTTTGATGTTTAAATTCTAAGTAGATCATCCCAGTATTATTTAACTGATATGAATGATTTTATTTATTATATAAATACATAGTGTGTAGGTTAAGTGGTTGAGAGGTTATGATCTTGAGTACAGTACTCTCAACCCACCGGATATATAGGTCTTCTCTCGGTCTTTTCTCTACATGCAGACATGCACGTCAACACACTGCTGCCATTGCTTAATTAGAAGATTTTTTTCTTCCCCAGACATTGTTCACATTAAACCTTAAATTATATACTGTAACTAATACAACTAAATACAACACTTTTTGCTTTGATTATTGAATTAAAACAAACTCTTGGCAATGACTAGTACGTACACGCATGTAGGGACGAGAACCTTGCACGAACATGCATGTTTCAAGTCTTTTAACATTTAATAAAACCATATGCAGCATCTGTGTTGTATATACTTAAGTACAAGGTAGTATGTAAATACAGTAAACCCTTGCATTTATTACATTTTGATATTGGGAAATTTATAGCCTTATAAGCAAAGTTTTTAAGACCAATTTTGAGGGATCACTGATGTATTTCCAGTTAATTTTTTATACAGTACATAATTTTTTAATTATAGAGAAGGTAAGGGAGTGTTGGAGCAGTCACAGCCTCCCTGTGTCTGTCAACCAGGCCCACCTGGGATGCTACTGGCACACAGGTCCTGCCGATGCTACCCGCTTCAGGTGTCGTATCTTCCCTTTTGTCTTTTTTCCTACATGATCTAGTCTAGTTTTTCCTTACCACTTATCTTCCTCATGGAAATTATTAATGCTTAGCAAATGTAAATAAGAGCGTAATACTGTGTCAATCATATACAGATATGAAATTACTTAACACGGTGTGATTCCATTGCAACAAGGAGTCATGCAGCCAGTCAGATGTGTTTACAATTTGGTAAGTACAAGACACAGTTTGTTAATTTATAAATTTATCATTTCTATTACAGTAATGTTTCTCATTACAAAAAACGTCATGTTATTGCAGAAGAATATAAATGCATGAGTAGTGAAACAAAAGTGTTCCCCAGTATTAGGGATCTGTGATACTTCCAAATGTTTCCTGTAAGGTAATGTTGTAAATCAGATGTGATATTGTCAGCTTTGTGAAGGTTACAGGAGCCTGGTGATAATGCAAGGGTTTACTGTGTAATAAATATTTCTATTCTCTCACTATACAACAAAGAAAATGCAAAAATTGAATGATTTTGCTTTTATAGAATAACACGGTGGATAGGTTGGCTTCTGTCACCCAAGGAAGCACTACCATAGGAAACATATTTCCCTTTTATTTCATTTGACTTTTTCTTGGTTGTCTCTGTGCTGCAACATCCCTTGAGGTCCTGCAATGCCCTTTCAGTAACTTGTGTAGACTGTCCATTTCTTCATCCACTCTCATATATACCGGTGATGGGAGTCTTCATTCATTCTCAGTCTTTTCTATGTGAAAGTAGTTGGTGGTTACTGCTTTACATACAGTATGTGATAACTAAATCTAACACAGTGAAAACTTCTGCAAAAGTTGATGTAAGCATTCTCTTTTAGTGTTTAAATCTTGAGGGGGGAGTGGATATTTACCTGAATTTACCCAAAGGCCACCTCACTAGTGGCTTCAACAAGAGCTGGAAGCTGGTGGCTTGCTGAAGGTCTCTCCATTTGACCGGAATCTGTCCAGCTGGATCTTAAATTGTAGTAATGTCTTGGCATTTATGGCTCCAGCGGGTAGGCAGTTCTATGGGTTTATAACCCTGTGGGTGAAAAGTATCTCCCATTTTGTCCTACATTGTGGCTTGTTAGGCTTTGAAGCACATTGCTTCTTGTATGTGTTATTTCTGATCTTTTTAAAGAAGAGTTCTGAGGAAGAATATACATTTGGCTATCCAGTGAATGATGGAGAGTTCCCAGTAGTAACTAGGCAATAACATTATTGATGATGATAATACAGTAGTAATAATATACGTACATATCCTCACGCCTGCATACAGGCGTGAGGATGGGTAAAATGTTTCAGGTCATGATACAGTACAATATTACGTGTTGGAGCCTACAGCATACTCGGCCTATGAACTCCAGCACTAGAAGTGTGTACTGTGAGCTCCAGCACCAAAGGTGGAGATAGTATGGGTTTCAGTGTCAAATATAGAGTTTACTAACGACTCGAATACGAAAAGCAAAGCGTACCATGGTGCTGGAAATCTAGAGTACACTCAGCAGCGTGTTTTGCTGCTCACCGTGTGCTCACTATTTGGGTTCTAGAACCAGATGTAGTGTGTACTGTGTACATTGGCACCAAATGCAGAGTATAGTGTGGACTCTGGCACCACATTACACTGAGCCTTTGGTACTGAAACCCACAAGATGCTCAGTTTGGTGCAGACCACAGAACACTTGATCTTCATTGCTGGAGCCTACAGTAATCCCTGGATTTGGTGCTGCAGCCTGCTGCACAATGTGATTATGGTGCTGGGTTCCAATACAAAAGCCAAAGTGTATTTTGTTCCAGTGGCTAAGTACAGTATGTTTTCCTTTTATACTAGAATCTCAAATATTGGTCTGCCTGGGTGTATGATTTGCTGCCCCTTGCCCCTCCTCTCCATCATGACGAGAGATCTTACCATGGGGGACCCCAGTGAGTCTTCTCATACATTCTTCATATACTGTACTCTCAAAGCCTATTTTTGGAATCCCAGTCAGGTACCTCCATATTATATATTGGCTTTAGTTAGCCGTTTATATATTGGAGGCTGTCGATGTAAATTTGATAAAATTATTTCACATTACAAAATGCACCGATTCTTATTTCTACGCTTTACATTTTTTGGGAACCCGAGATTTACAGGGACATGGTATTTAGAATTTTGTCCAGGCATTTCAAGTGTCTTTATGTACATCAGACGTCAAAAGGAATACTTAAAACATGCACCAAATTATATATTCAAAAGTTGATTCCCACAAGCAGTTGTCACTTGCTTCCTCTGGGAAATAAGAGAAAGGATTGCTCTGTGGAGCATATTATGGGTAATATATATGGAGGGGGGGACCAGAGAAAGATGGAAAGGCACAAGAAAAAAATTAGTGCAAATATTATGGTGAAAAGTATTTATTGTAAGTGCAGAAAAAATGGGAAGCAGCAGTTGGCATGAGTGTGCTGCAGCCCAAGAACCATCATTGGGGAAGTGCAGTTCTCATGGTAGTGCTTCCACAGGTGACCCACACCCACCAGTCTGGGAAAGCATTTTTAATTTATATTGCAGCTCATAGTAACATACACAAATTATTAATTTATTTTAGAGGATGGACGAGAGGAGGAGCCAAGAGTTTTGGGGTTAGCGATGATTCCCGGGAGACACATTGTTTCAATCTGCATCGACGAAGCTTCTCAACCCCCCCAACCCCCTACAAGCCTGTATACATAACTGGTGTTTCATAGACAGCAGCTGGTGTTATATACCAGTCGTAAACTGCTCTTTTCATAATTGTAGAGCAAATTTACCTGTAGCAAGTTTTTGATGCTTTGTAAAGGGAAAATAATATGCTGACTGAGATAATAAATAAATGTTCATGCACTGTATACCTGTAATAGATAACTAGCTCAAGTATAAAATGTATGTTCAGTATTGTTCGGCAAGTTCACCAAATTGAGATATATTTTGTTAGTACCGTATTTGTATTTCCACTGTCAAACTTTACTTAAAATTTTAGTGTATAAAAATACATAAAAGCTTTTCACATCTATTTCCTCTTCTGAATCTTGTCCACAATTAACCTATTTGACTGAAAATACTGTTCTGTGATATAGATTGAGCCAGATGTCATGTGTTGGAGACATTTAGCAAGTCATCAGTTATCACATTTCATGCCTTGTTTGTTTTATGTGAGGAGCCTTAGAGGTGCACCCCCCTCCCCCCTGCCTACCAGGTGCCAGCACCAGGGGCAGTAGGGTTATTAAGAACATCAAAATATTTTGTTTCCAGACACATGGGTAAACCAAACAGATTATAGAAATTAGGAGCAGCAGGTCGAGTAGTGCAGGATCGAGTGGGTAACCTAGGAATGATATGCTGGTAAAAGGTTAGTTAAAGGTGCAATTGTAACAGAGGTGTAGTCAGTCATGAATGAGAAATTGGGAGGCATCTGCCATGGAAGTGGGTGGGGTATGGAGAGTACCAGAAAGGGCTAGTCAATAAAAACTGTCTCGGCAAACCACACAAAACTAGTACAATACTTTTTATTGTACCACATTAAAACTACATTTATCTCGGTACTACATAAAAACTAAAGGAAAAATGGACAGGGCAAAAAAAAAAAAAAAAACTTGTAGGAAGTACGAATTACCTACACAAGCTACTTGATGAAGAATATGTCCATTCCCACATCCAGCCCACAAAAATGAAAGAGCTATGTAGAAAAGAAGCAGAGGAATGCTTGGGAATGGTCCAAAATTACTTTTCCTGCTTGCAATACAGCACATTTCACGGGGGTTATCCTGCGAGTAGTGTGTTTAGAGCAACAAATGCAGAATTCATGTGAATTTGCAGGATTATTGGTTGTGTAACTCGACCTGTTAGGGAATTAGACTTTGTTCACATCAATATTTTATTAATGTAGTGCTAGCACGAGTATGGTTCCCTTGATGGGCAAGACAGATTTTATATGATGGAGAAGGGCTCACAGATACAATCATGTGTAATTAAAGTAACTAATTTATTATGCTTAATCCTAAATACTGTACATAGTTTGGGATTCCTCTTTACTCTGCAAAGCATCATACATAAAGGTAAGCAGACAAGTGATCTGTACTCGCCCTGCGGATGAATACTTAAACCTAATGCAGTATCCTATCACTTGCAGTTGGTCACTTCCTATACCACTGCAATTATATGTAGCATGCTTCACTGTAAGACTTCTTATCACTGCCACAGTTTCAAAGGTTTTACAGGAGTTTCAATAGGGGATACTCTGGACATCAGTTTGCATGCATAATATAATCTACATGTGTAGAATAATCACTTGTACATGCTCACTCTCTTTAGCAGCAATTGACACACAAACCTTGAACTAGTCTCTTAAGTCTTATAGATACCACCACACACCTGTTGCAGAAGTTTGCATCTAAATCAAACTGGGCTACGAAGTAAGTTGCTGCGAATGCAAACCAGTTATTTCAAAAATTTAAATAGTATGTATTAATGTCAGTTCACACCAGCGGACATTCACACACTTGTTGCCATGATCACAAACACTGCAATAATCTCGTCTCAATTGCCGCTGGTCTTGGTACCACAAAACGGATTATTGTATTATTGCGTCGACAACTCGGTGCAGTCAGTACTGCTTGACCATATGATTCCTAAGTTGGGCGAGGAGAAAGATATCTAGCAAAGACAAGGAGCAAATAAGACTGCTAGTTTACAAAGCTTAACCATCACTTGTTTGCTTCACTGAACCTCTATATGGATGCACCAATCAAAATTTTTTCTTCATTGGCCTATCACCTGATTGGTCCTCCCCAGAGTTCACATGATGTCTCTGGAAAGTGTAGAGATGGCACTCTTTCTAGCCTGGATATGAGAGGAGAGGATGACCTCACTCCTGGTTGTTGGTCACTTCCTATACCACTTCTTAACCTTCCAAGATAGCAGTGATCACCCATGGTTAAACACAAGATGAAAAAGGCTTCCCTTATCTCGTAGCATAGCTAGACATCGTATGATAGAACACACCATATCTAGACGCCAAACAAATATCTAAGGACACCCAACATGACGGCACTCCAACCTGAGATAATACTAATTGTACTTAATATAGTGTGCAAGTTACTCTGCAGCTTTGGGCATGCATTATTTGAGAAAGAACCACACTCAGAAAAGGAGGAAAAGGCATCCACTTAGGGGCCTGACAGCTGAGTGGACAGCGCTTGAGATTCGTAGTCCTGAAGTTCTGGGTTTGATCCCTGGTGGAGGTGGAAACATATGGGCAGTTTTTTCACCCTGATGTCCCTGTTCATCTAGCAGTAAATAGGTACCTAGGAGTTAGCTGCTATGGGCTGCTTCCTGAGGGTGTGTAACAAAACAGGAAGCCTGGTCGAGGGCCGGGCCACGGGAACACAAAGCCCCGAAATCATCTCAAGATTACCACCAAGTAAGTAAGTAATTATCAAAAGAAGGCACCAAACCGGGAAGGCTATGTAGCACCATCAAATACGCAAAATAATCAGAGGGCGCTAAATATCACCAAGGATGCCAATACGAGAACAAAAACGCATAAGGCGAACGATATCAAAAGTATCCGAGTCACCAAGAATTCTATCGAGGGACAGGTGACCGCGAGAGGCGGTCGGAAAGCAAGACACACGCTCGTCCTGGAAGTCAGGACATTCAAGAAGGACATGCACGACCGTAAGAGGGACAATGCAACTAGGACAATAAGGAGCAGGGCGGCGCTCCATCAAGTGACCATGGGTTAAGCGAGTATGGCCAATACGCAACCTCGCCAGAGCTATTTCCCACCGCCGGTTACAGTGGAAGGAGGACGGCCACGAGGAAACACAACATTTAAGAGTACGTAGCTTGTTACCAGTAACAGACAACCAAGAAGCCTGCCAACGGGTAAGGACTGAGGAATGGATAACCGGGTAAAAGTCGGAATACGGAATGCCTTTGCGAGAGATGGGACAAGAGCGGACAGCGTCCTTGGCAGCAGCATCCGCACGCTCATTTAAAGACACACCAATATGGCTGGGAACCCAACAAAAGATTACCACCAAACCCAACCCATTGGACCAAAAGAACAAGTTGTATAAAGATGGAAGGGAGGCCTCTGCCCAATGCAAGAGCAAACCAGATGGAGATGGAACAGCTACTGTATTGCCAATGGTGATTGCAAACTATTGAGAAGACTAGCAAGCAAGTGCCTATTAGACTCGAGTGGCTTAAAGAAACAGTGCCCAAACATAGTAAATGGAGTTGAAGAAAAGATCAGAATAATGACAACAAAGATTGGCTCAACCAAAGCCAAACCTTATGTGGCATGCAAAGAAAGGTAGGGTGGCAGATGGCAGTCTCAATAGATGAAACTATCCCAAAAAGAACCCTGATGATAGGCTCAATGCACAAGAATTGAGTACCCAAATGAGCCACACTGACACTAACAAAATTCTAGTGAACAAATGAAATTCACCAAGAAATGAGGTGCTAGAGGTAGACTCGTATTTAAATGTAGGTATGAAAAGAGCCTAATAGGATCAGGAACCAGTACACCAGTTGATTGAAAGCTGAAAGGCAGGACCAAATAGTTGAAGCTCAACATCAAGCCCAATTAAACCAGTACAATTAGGAGAGTACAGGTAATTAAAATGCTGTCTGCTGACCCATGTGCTATAGAGGAAAATGGAAAAAGTCATCCCTGAGAATGGCATCTACTCTGCTGGTATCCACAGGGAACTGAACTGTCATGGATAGCACTGAGGTGACCTTTCTGAACCACCATTCAAATGTGGGACAGTTGATCAAAGCATGCCATGCAAATCTTACCTTCAAATGCAATAGGCAAAAGTTAAAGCAGACACATTAGCTAACAAGCTCCCAACCTGCCCTGTCAATGCAGGTTGGGAGTACAGAGCCCCCCCCCCCCCCCAAAAAAAAATACAGCACACGTCATGACAAAATGAGAACAAATGCCTCTCACTATAAGCATTCCAGCTTATGGTACACGATGCCAAAGTTCTCACTCGAATTTAGTAGAACAAAAGACATTGAGAATGTACATTTCTAGAAACACATCCAAACTTTTCCCCTCAAATAGAGAACCAAGATCAAGTCCAAGTGCAGTGAAAAGTTCTGTACCCCTGGGCACAGTCTTCGCACCGTTGCCATTTCTCATTCTCATTATGGATATAGACAAAAATACTAGTCACAGATTCGTGTCATCCTTTGCAGATACAAAAGTCGGCATGAAAATTTCCTCTGCAGAAGACTGAAAAACCACAGGCAGATATTAATAAAGTCTTGAATTGGGCAACTGAAAATAACATTGTTTAAGGTGACATGTTCCAGGTAGTTAGGCATGGTGGAAACGAGGAACTTAAACCAAACACAAGGGACAAGACACAATCAGACCTACTCATAGGAGGAAAGCAATATGTAAAAGATCTGGGAATTATGATATCTGATGACCTGACAGTGAATACCGTATAACTGAGCAAATATAGCAGAGGCCAGGAAAATGATAGGATAGATTATGATTACATTCAAATCCAGAGACCCAACAGCAATGCTAATACTATTTAAATCACTGGTGCTGTCCTGTCTTGAGTATTGCCCAGTACTCACTTTTACCCTTTCAGAGCAGGAGAAATCTCTGAATTAGAGGGAATACAGAGAACATACGGCATGCATAGAAATGATAACATGTCTAAATTATTGGGACTCAAAATGTACTCTTTGGAAAGGAGACTAGAAAGGTATAAAATAATATACATATGGAAGATACTTGAAGGCCAGGTCCCAAATTTGCACAGTAGAATAACATACTGGAGTGAAAGACATGGAAGGAAATGCAGAATGAAGAGTAGAGGTGTCATGGGCACATTCAGAGAACACTGTCTGAACATCAGAGGTCCACAGCTGTTCAACACCCCTCACAGCAAGCATTAGAAATATTGCTGGACCAAAGGTGGATGTATTCAAGAGGCACTTAGACAAGTTCTTGCAAGAAGTGCCAGACCAACAAGACTGTAGTGGATCTGAGGGCCACTCCAAGCAACAGCCAGTTGGACTAAATTATTTCAAGTCGAACCTGGCCTCGGGCCAGGGTCGGGAAGCTGAATTTCCAGAACCCTCTCCCAGTATGCTCCAGGTACTCAAAACTGATGTCGCAACAAAATCACACTATGCTAAATGCCACTCCCCAAGTGCAACCTGGCCATGAGCATGACCTGAAGGGCCATATTAAAACTAGTAATACCACTCTTCTAAAGGTCTTGCCTGGTGACCAAATCCCAAGGCACAACACAAAATAAGGAAAGACACTGGAGGAGTCCACCCTACAGAGAAATCATCTTAAGTTAATTCAGTTTGCAGACAATCTTTGCTAAACAGCATGCTAGGGAAGAAATCCCTGAAACGGGCTTAAAGTCCATGACCCACACAAACGACTTGCATGTACACACAAAACTTATTACTCAATAATTTAAGAAAATCCAACCACTTGGATGTTGGAGTAAAGCAGGTCGGTGACGGACCCTGGTTAATTAACACTGCCATCTGGTGGCAGGAGTGAAGCAGCCGAGTGGTGTTTGCTACTTTTTTTAAATTTATTCATAAACATTTCTCTAAGAGTACAAGTTTACATGACAATCTTAAATTTTAGCAGGGGGTTTCCCCTCAGTGAGAGGCATCTTGTGACTCTCAGCTTCCCTCTTTCCCTCAAGGTCCCTGCACCCAGTAGAATGAGAGAGAGCCTTAGATGCCTGGCAAGATGGTGGCTTTCCAAGGCCAGTACTAAGAGGTTCGTCTCTGAAAGAGGCATTTTTCTACACCTAAATAAACAGCTTTAAAATGGATAAAGAATAAACTGAATGAATATTATCTTTGGCAATATGCATAATACTTAGAGAAATTTGAAAATTAAATGTTAGAACAGTGAAATGGTCAAAGATTTGCAAGGATAGAACCCAGATCTCTGAATGGCACATCATGAGTTTCCACACTAATCAAGGAACAACAACCTTGTTGGTTTACTGCTCAAGACACTTCCACTCCGTGGTAAGTAGGACAAGCAAGTCCTTACTCTGCATGACAACATTATCATTTCCAGCCAACTTAATCGAGGTAAGTTCCCCAGGTTGTAAAATGAAAAAATATGGAATGACTTGGCAAATGATATCAAAAGGAAGTGGCTTTTCCTTTCATTCAAGAGACCCAGTTTCAATACCCACAATTTGTAGCAGATTTCAGAATTTTGAAACCTGTACATATTTTAAAAATACAGCAGTACTAGGAACCTAAATATAAAGGGCAAGTTACAAGATAATGACAGGAAGAGGAAACCAAGCATTGCTACCAAGTTGCATACAAATGAAACTCTTGAAGCTAGAGAAAGTTTACTGCATGTATATTGTACATGATTTAGGGATAAATGCAACATTAATAATTCGTGAGAATAAATGAAGTTTCATGTTAGCAATGAATACTGATAAGGCACTTGGTAAACTACATGCACTGCTTTATACACACTATAAAATAATTAACAAATCAATTTACCCCCAAAAAGTGTATTGCCTCAAAGAAGAATTTTTTGTAACAAAGAAAAACCAATGTTCATCACATTGTATTAAGCATCGACAATGTGTAAAAACATGAAGAGTATATGTGACAATATGGTCCAAGTGAGACCGCAGGAGCAGCACACTGCCGATGAAACAAGGGGAATAATTTTCAAACATAATAGAGGCCTTTCAGTACACGTCCACAAAATATATTTGCACTTATGGGAATTATTATATAAATAAATCTAAATAAATCAGAAGTAAAAAAAATCTTTCCTATGTACACAGTAAAATATTGCATTTATCAATTCCTTAAAGTACCTATTTATGCTGTTCTAACACCATAAATGTTATGTAATGATCCAATAAATCTAAAACACTCTTTCTGTACAATTATTCCTGAAGTTAGAGAATAATACACACATTGTGTAATACCCCAATACAGTTCACAGTAAGGGTCAACTTTAGACCACACCTCTATTAACTGATTAAGACCAGCAGTGAATTTTCCCAGCTATCATCATTGTCTGAATGTTAAACTTCTCATCTGTGTCTATGATAAAATGATAAATGGAATTATTCATAAAATGGTACCTCATGAAGAACCATTGTCAACATCATTAACAGAATAAATTAGAAATTAAGGTGACCATTGTTGACAATATTTAAGATAAACCACACACAGGTCATTGTCATTTGGCTTCTCCATTCTGTTAATTTTTGGCACTGCAGATTTCATTGTTGTGCACGAGACACTACTTTATAAGTTAACACTGTATAGTATATTAAGCTTATATTACACTGTACTGTAGTGTCAGTTGGCTTGTGTCCAAACAATCTATATAAACACAAGCTTGCTTCACTTATGTTTATATACATTGTTATTATTAAAGCAACCAACTTAATCTGAAACGTTACAATACATGGGAAGGCTGATGGTTACCTCAACAAGCACACACAATAACAAAAAGGATCTTGTCACTGACTAAACTAAAAATAGAAATTTAGAAAACTGACACACAGTATAGAGGCCGAAGCAACTGCTTCTTAGTATCAGATCTTTTTTCCACATACAGTACTGAACTACTATAATTTTTTTTAATATTACATTTGTACATTTGTTGAAGCGACCTTAAGTATTTCCATATGTTGTTTTCAAGACATCAAAATGATACATGTAAATTCTTATTAAATATTTCATTTAACATTTAAAAGGAAGTAGAAGTAATTCAAAGTATTCTACCTGAGGACACTCCCAGAAGGAGTTACCATAGGAAACAAGAGATCATAACAGATATATAAATGTATGAAACAGCAAAAGAGGCTGCAAGACTGCACCAAGCAGTGCTCAACCCAAGCAGCACGCATGAGTGCCTTTGCTCAGACAGCTTTGGTGATGCATTATTTGCTGCAGAACACACACACACAGTCACCAGGCCAGGTCAGTGCTTGGCCCCACACTATCACCAGGCCAGGCCAGTGCTTGGGTTTGTCAAATCCGTCTTGGGTGGAATTTAAAAAATCAAATCTAGTATTGATATTTTTTGTTCCAAGTGGATAAAAACAAATTATTTTAAGTTATCATTAATATTAAAAAGAGGTTTCAAAAAGCACTTTAGCACTGTTTGCACTCTCTGAAAGTTCTTTGTCTCTTTGTGGTACTGGAGTGCCTTGCTTGGTTTTAAGAAGAGACTGACATCGGCTGTCTGGTGAACACGAATGGAGCTCTAACAAATTTTTGTTCTCAGCTCTATCTTGTAAGAATGAATTCTGAGCTAGAGGTTCTGAATTTTCTTCAAGTATTCTGGTTCGAGAACTATTGCAGCTATTCCTTCCTACTGAACCAGAGGCAGATAATGGATCATTTCCATTCAGGCAGTATAAGAGAGAGTCAGAGAGACCAACAGCAGAGTCTAGAGATCTTAAAGAAGCCTTTGAGCACTGCCGAGACACACATTTACTTGGAGGCTGAGAGTCCCCATATGCAGAATCACAAAATTGGTAAGCTTCATTGTGTTCATCAGTATTTTTATCTAGTAAAAAAGTACCTTTCTCCATTTCAGCTTCTTTGGTTTCCTCATCTTCTAAATGTAAAGATAAATCAACTGGATTGTCTGTAAGTATGCTGCGACTTAAAAGATATTCCTTGAAAACACTAGTTAACGATTCATTCATAACGTCGTCGTCCTCCGACATTGACCCATTCTCAATATCTGTATTTTCATCCATCTCAGGATGCTGACGTGTAGAAGATGATGTCAGTCTTGTAGCTAACTGAGCCAGGGAAGACGTGCTCAAATGGCGGAAAAAACCACCAAAGAGCGAGCTAGTTGAGCTGGCTGAACTTAGTGTTCGACGTAGGGAAGTTGAGCCCCATCTGCTGCTAAGTTTACTCTCTCTCTCTTCCTTCTTACAATCATGTGAAGTGCTTTGGGATTTCTTCTCGCTTGTTTCCCTTTCCAAGTCATCATCAGTATCATTTTTATCATGATCAGAAGAAATCAAATTGAGGTTTGTAGAGTCAGCTGGTGACTGGACAGACTTTGGTGGGGATGTGAGCTGGGCCGTTGGGTTACCAATAACAGGGGAGCAGTGCATGTCTACATTACTTGCATCATCACTCTCCTCTTTGTTCACGCTTCTGGAAGCATGCAGGTGCAAGCTTTCCTCGGCAACTTGAGATAAATTGGACGCAGAGTTGATGATGATTGGACAACGGCTACGTGGAGTCATTATCACCTTCTGAAAATTAAGTGATGCAGAAATAATAGATTAGCTTATACAGTATTTATATTATAAATTTGTTAATCTGCATGCATCATGGACTGAAAAGCTGTTAGGCACACATTGTTTAATCTAAAAAAAATGTGTTTCAACAATACTAGTATTGACTTAAACCCAATGTAATATACCAGTATGTCATTATAATTATACTGTATATACTATATATACATTACAGTATTTCAGCAACTGCATTTATATGAATATAAAGTTACTTAATTATCACATCAAAATTTTTAGCAGTACTGTGCATAATCTGATAAAAATTAATAAAGAATTAGATGTGCAAAGCCATCATTAGCAAGCAAAAAAAAAAGTTGCACAAGGCATGAGTATCACTCGATTGCTCTTCCAGCTGTACCAGTATGGGTTTTGGATGCATGTTAAGTGGTAAAAGTGACAGGGTAGTCAGTACCTGAGGTATGCTGGCTCTTATCATAGCCTGAGAAATGGGGGAGTGCACCTGCAGCTGGGAGCCAGCAGGAGTAGAGGCCAACATGCTATCCCAAGGGAGAGCATTTTCTTTAACTTCCTCCAGTGCTGTTGAGGCAAAGTTGAAAGCAGATTGGGGAAATTTTTCCGTTCTGGTGCTGAGGACGGACTGACTGGAGTTGACCTCTGTGAGAGCTTCCAGAGTATCACAACTCGAATCCGGGGAAAAAGACAAGAGGGGCAGAGGGGACAAAGGATCAGTACAGGAGCCTTGATCCGACGATGATGAACCAAGACATGCATTAATACCAAGTGATGGCAGGGAAATGGGGAAGGGATGCTTTCCATTCTGACGGAAATGGCATTTTGTGTGAAATATTGTGTGAATAAAGGAAGACGAGTATGGAGAAGAGGTGGTGTCCGAGGAAAGGTCGTCGCTACATGATAAATCATCAAGAGATTTTGCTTTTAAACGACTCCGTGTGCCAAGCTCAGTATTACGACGGTACATACGCAGCTCAGGGGATCTGGCAGAAGGACTCTGTAATGCGACGCAGCAAAATAACAGTAAAAATCAGATCACTGAGGCAGTGATACATGCAAAGTATCTACAATATAAAAATATATAAGCAATTTCAATAATAGCTAAAGCTTCCATTTATATTATATATATATATATATATATATATATATATATATATATATATATATATATATATATATATATATATATATATATATATATATATATATATAGTGTGTATGTATGTATGTATACATGTATAGCACATACACACATTATATATATATATATATATATATATATATATATATATATATATATATATATATATATATATATATATATATATATATATATGTCGTACCTAGTAGCCAGAACTCACTTCTCAGCCTACTATTCAAGGCCCGATTTGCCTAATAAGCCAAGTTTTCCTGAATTAATATATTTACTATAATTTTTTTCTTATGAAATGATAAAGCAACCCTTTTCTCTATGTATGAGGTCAATTTTTTTTTATTGGAGTTAAAATTAACGTAGATATATGACCGAACCTAACCAACCCTACCTAACCTAACCTAACCTATATTTATAGGTAAGGTTAGGTTAGGTAGCCAAAAAAAGCTAGGTTAGGTTAGGTTAGGTTGGTTAGGTAGACGAAAAAACATTAATTCATGAAAACTTGGCTTATTAGGCAAATCGCGCCTTGAATAGTAGGCTGAGAAGTGCGTTCTGGCTATTAGGTACGACATATATATATATATATATATATATATATATATATATATATATGTCGTACCTAGTAGCCAGAACTCACTTTTCAGCCTACTATGCAAGGCCCGATTTGCCTAATAAGCCAAGTTTTCATGAATTAATTGTTTTTCGACTACCTAACCTACCTAACCTAACCTAACCTACCTTTTTGGGCTACCTAACCAAACCTAACCTATAAAGATAGGTTAGGTTAGGTTAGGTAGGGTTGGTTAGGTTCGGTCATATATCTACGTTAATTTTAACTCCAATAAAAAAAAATTGACCTCATACATAATGAAATGGGTAGCTTTATCATTTCATAAGAAAAAAATTAGTGAAAATATATTAATTCAGGAAAACTTGGCTTATTAGGCAAATCGGGCCTTGTATAGTTGGCTGAGAAGTGCGTTCTGGCTACTAGGTACGACATATATATATATATATATATATATATATAGTGTGCACAATTTTTATTTTTATATTTTTTTTGTAATGTTAAATATAACTTTGAAGTTGAATAGGCTCTCATTACACAAAGTATCAACTCACACTAAGTAAATCTTGACTGTTGGAACGCTTAACTTTGGTGCTGTCAGAAGAAGCAAAAGGCTGCGATTTACTCTTTGAAGATTTCACTGTCTTGTGGAATAGATGTTTCTGAAACAGGTTATGAAGATAAACCTATTTGATCTCAAACTTTTTAAGAGAGAATAACCACTCATTAACATAATTTGGCTCCAAGAGAAATGAGTAAGCATTCTGGATTATTGAGTTATTATGCACATTAAAAAAAAAAAGCTCTGGACAGGCAAAACAGTATTTTAATTTGCAGATTAACACATGCACAATGGGTGTTAGAGAGGCATGCTTTAGTGCCGAAATAAAAATGAAAATGCACTAAATTAAAGCACATACTGTAAGATTGCATTATTGGATTTACACAAGATTGGATTAAGGGAATTAAATAGCATAGCCGATGAGAAACATGATGAAAAGCCTTGAATGTGATAGCCATCCTAAAATACCACCTGCCATTTTCAATCTCTTAAATGTCTTGGTAGTACTGTAATCATACTTGTCATTCAAGTAATCAAATATAGGTTTTTCTTCCATATACAGAAATTGTCTTGAACCCTGTCTGCTCTAACCTAACATTGTCGATAAGACGTCTTTTTCTTCTCACAAATAATGAAAAATGAAAAGCAAAATGGATGAAAACAATCGAGTAAGGAGATATCACACCGCACAACCGTAGCAGGACAGTAGTGTTCATCAACAGATAATGTCACATACACAAACACTAATCATACAATTATTAGTCAATTTAAGCATTAAACATCTAAACAACGCAGCTATTGTATTACATCAAGATTTGTGCCATTAGGTATTTATTTGGTTTCACCGAGTGTTCCGTCCTGACACACAGTTTGATCAAGGTTGCTTTGTATGGTACTACACCACTTCAACATTACTCATCATTTACACCCACTTTCAAGACCAGTGTTTCTTAGGACACTTCCAAATAGTGACACACACACATGGTGCTGGTACAGCTGCCCTCAAGTCATTTCTTGAATTAGGCAGTAGCATCTAATGAATACTGTTACTCTAAGTAAATATGTATAATACAGACAAAAATAACTTAATCACAGTATCACCATCAATAACTGACTTCGTCTTCCTCAATTTTATATACAGTATAACTGTTACCAAGGAATTAACACAAGATAAGGGCAAAAGTAGTACAGTATTACTAGGAAAACTGTTGCCCCTTTTATTCCCCCCCCCACTGTAGCATTGAGCTACATGACCAAGGCCAAACACTATTGCCAACTCTGGAACGCCTATGTCCACGCACAACGAGACCGGTTGGTCAACTAGCTATTACTACTAAATACGTAGTAGTAGTGCTGTTGCCCTTTCCTTCATCCTTCCCAAGGATCTCTTATGCCATCTGGTCTTCCATACTTTTATATTACTGATGCCAAACTTTAAAATATTTGCAAAATTTGATCACTCAAATAAATCTTTCATTCCATTCCATTCCATTCCATTCCATAGCTTTGTTGGTTTACCATGTAAAGCACAGTAAAATCATTTACTCTGTTTGTTTACCTCTTTAATATAAAGTAATCACTTTACTCATGTCAATATTTATAGTGTTGATAATGATTTTAACAGTCTCCCTGGGGTAGTATATAAGTGTGACAGTGGTGCCATTACTTGTTCATATGAAACTTCACTCTTACAGCAATAAATCATGAATCGTTGAATGATTTTCTGACATTGGCTATATGGACACCTTACCAATAAATGACAGTCATGTGTGAAGAAATCCTAGAGAAAGAATCCAGATAACTATGTACCATAGTGAAAGAATCATGATAAAAATGAATCAATGGTATGCAGGAATCATGGTGTGAAACAATAACTAAACCGGGAAATGTTGTTCAAGGGACTCACGATTTATATCTAGAAAACAGTTTTTGTCTGTCTGAGGTTGGAAGCCAGATGCTTGCGGTTGGCCCTCACAGTTTCAATGGGGTCAATCCATCATGGGCCATGCAGTAGACCTGCTGGGGAATTACCAGGGGCCTGAAGGTGGTAAGCTAAGACAGGACACTATGGAAGAGCAGACACCAAAAGCATCCAGCAATCACACAGCTACGAAGGGTGTCTATGGCATGCCATTTAAACTAAGTGTGCATGTACCATAGCACACCCTATTAACAACCAGTCGGAATACCCCTAGCCCAGGGCCTAAACAGAGGTGGCTAGGACTCGTGTACAGCCTGAGGAGAGGCACCCCATCCCAGTGGTCAGATTTTGAAGAGAAGAACACCCGAACACACCAAGTAAGTAACTGCCAGTGCGTGGGCTGTGCTAAACAAGCACCCAGGGTGGTGAACCCTGAGCTCATTGAGCTTGAAGCATAAAAGAAGCCATGTTCATACAAGCCAGGAAGTATAATGTGCATATGAAACAAATACCAAAAGAAGAAAACATAAGCAAATGGTCCCCACAGGACAAAGTCCAAGGACAGCTGGCATTTAGTTTGACAGCAGCAAGACCCGCGGCAACTTCTTGATGACCCGAAAAACAAAGTAGAGTATGTGGTGTTTATGCCACATCAGCAGGTCTGACCTCAAGTTGGCTGTGGACAGGAGCTCCAGGTCACAGTGACAGCCATCAGTACTAATGGGTCTATGCTGGTGTTTGCTTGCTTTGTCTACATGGTGTGTTGAGTTGTTGGCAGTTTCATTACTTTGTTTTCAATGAATCTTGCAATTGTTTGTAAATCTCCACTTACTTTATGGATGCTTTCCTGACGAGTGTCTCCAGGATCTGGCTCTCATTCCCAGTAGGCCAAAAGGTCCTGCAACTGATGCGATACAGTAGTGGGAACACTCGGCAAGACAGCTTGAGGTAGCCACCAAGGGACTCCATCCAGGGAAAACTAGATCTCATTCCCTCATAGTAAATTTTCTTTCCTGAACATCGACATTCAGTGTTCGAAATCCTTAAAATTTTGGGGATCTGCTATTTGTCTGACTTTGCATTACCAACTCTCTCTGAATTATACTGTATTCCTACGGCCTCAGTAGCCATGGTGATATCTTGTCTGGCTGTACTACCTTGCTAACAACCCATCATATGCTGCTTTACTCAACTCTTAGTAACTACAGTACAATGTCACTCATTGTAGTTTTTACGTCACCCAAAACAGGTTTTCACTCTCGTTCAATCTTAAAAGTCTACATGAAATATCTTGGGAAGTCCTGCAAAGGCTTTCTTGTTGCTTGCTGTGAAGACGTTCTCCATCTCTTTTTAGCCTGATCACTTCTTTACACATTACGATACTGTATATTACTGAAATGTTTGTAGTCATGAGGAATCCAGATAATAATAGTTATAGTACATTTGTCAAAATATCTCGCTCATCCTTATCTTAAATAAAAACTTCCTATGGTCGAAAAATTCAAGTGAAATCTATGCATATAATAAATTCTCTACTAATTTTTTGATTCATGGACCTCACATGATAAACCTTTTCTTTGTATTCTTATGCTACTTTCATGGCATTCTCAGCAACTTTTCATCACATAACTACTCCTCCACGTATTGTCACATAATACTCCACCATCTTCTCAGATATTATTGTTACTCTTATAAATCCTAAAATTGACCATCATGGTCTATTTCACTTCAATCCTTTCAAGATTTTGACACTTTCAATCTTTGCTCCTGCTATTTTGCTCTTGAATTTTGTAACGAGCTCATCAAGATTGTAACTTGCTTAGCTAAATGAATTGTGGGGTTCAGTCCCCGAGCCCATTATGTGCCTCTGTAACCCTTTCCACTACCGCCCACAAGATGGGTATGGGGTGCATAATAAATAACTAAACAAACTATGTACATCTGTACAAATGTATCTTGCTAAATAGGCAATATTCTTATTTAGTTTTCACCAGGATCTGCACCAGCATTCAAGACTTTTATCCAAATATAAGCTTAATGTGCAATTAAACAAGAAAAAGTGAGAACAGGAGAGAACACCAAGATCCAGGACATGAACAAGAATGCTACTGCTGCTGCCAACTTACCTTGATTGAGTCTCCTAACCTTTTGCCCCGAGCCTCTTGCTTCTTGATGAAGCTCTGATTGGCCTGTGGGGTTCCCAAACCAGTGCCACAGTTAAATTGTTTAATTAATTTACGTTTTTTTGCAGACTCTGGCAGTGACTGAACATATGCATAAAGTTCGGCAAGAGCTATTTCTGTAACATCTTTGTCATTGGCTTGTGCTGTAAGGTCACGATCAATGAAGGTAAAAATAGTTTTAGCTGGAGCATCCATCATCGATCGCTGCAATGACAATGAAAGGCGTCAGTAACATTAATCTTACAACATCTGATTAAAACACACATTCCCTTGCAACTTGCCTGCCCTAACTCATAAGTGGATTATCGGAAGGGGCTCTACAATCCATAATAAAGTATGTAACAAAGCAGTGTCACAGTGTGAGGGACATCACAATGAATATATATGTAACAAGTGAAGTTCTCTAAGAATCCCAAACTTGGACAATTTTTATTTTTTTATTTTTTTTGGTGTGAGAATGGCCTAGAAATGTGGCAACTCACAACCTACCTCGATGTGGTGCAATCAACCCGACATGCCAACATTATAGGATTGGGGGAAGAATCTACCTTCCAAAATAATGTTATTTTTTTTTGCTATTATTATTTTTTATTTTTGTGACCCATTGGAAGACCTGATCTACATCAGTTTGGAGGTTTGCTGTCCTCTATAATTTTTACTCATAAAAATCAATGTCATCTACAAAGGATGATACGGTACTATCATTTGTGTCCTCATCAATATCCAACGTGAGAATAAGAAAGTACTGTAGCAAGCACAGTGTCTGGGACTGAGCTTTTCACTGTGGATGGTCTAGATTTTACTTTGTTGACTATTATTTTTTGGGTTCTGTTCACTAGGAAATTGAAGATCCATCTTCCTATTTTGCCAGCACCCTTTTACTGCAATTCATTTAATGTGCATTCTGTATGCAATAACACCATGGTTATGTTTGCAAAAGCTTTCTAAATACAGTATGAGCATGAGAATGAGTTTTACTTGTTTTCCTTGGCATCTAGGGCCATGTCATAGTGGTCTAGCAATTGTGACAGGCAAGAGTGTCTTGCTCCAAATCCATGTTGTCCAGGGTTATGTAGACACTGACCATGTGCTCCGTGATGTTACTTCTTATTAATAACACAATTTTAAAGATTTTTTTATAATGTGTGGTATTAGTTCTATCGGTCTAAACATTTTTACTATTTCCTTTGTAGACTGGCATAATCTTCACTCTTTGAAAGTTGCAAGCCTATGTACCAGTAATTCCACTTCAGTAATTTCTGGTGCATAGGCTTGCAATTTTCAAAGGCTGAAGATTATGCCAGTCCACAAAGGAACTAGTAATTATTTTTAAACCGATAAAACTAATATGTAATTGTGTTAAGAAGTAACACCAGTGTTTCTCAACCGGGGTTCTGCACAACTTCAAGATACAGGTAACTTGTATTTGGGCTTCCGCAGGAGATTGTGATAAATGGGCCAATTCTAATCATGCCTATCTACCTACATGTTGTGTACCTGTTGACAATTTCAGGGATCAGTGTACCTGCAGCCCTGTCTCTGACCAGGCTTTCTGGTTGCTGGTTTATCTAACCAGGCTATTCAATGCAGCTGCTTGCAGCCGGGTTGATCAGGTATCCTTTGAATGTGCATGTCGAGTTCTCTTTTTGAACGCCGAGAGGTCAGTTATGCCCCTAATGTACATGGTAAGAGTGTAGAACCTTGGATGTTGACCGAGTTTTCTCTAATCAAGCCTATTGCACCTCGGCTTTTCGGTGGGGCTATTTTGCACATCCTGCCATGCCTTCTGATCTCGTGTGTTATTTCTGTGTGTGGATTTGGAACCAGTCTTCATATTTTCCAAGTGTAAATTATTATGTATCTCTCCAGCCCACACTCTAGGGAATACAATTTAAAAATTTTAGGGGGTCCCAATAATTTAGATGTTTTATTGAGGGGATTCTAGTGTAAGAGCTTTTCATGCTCTCCAGGTTATCTTGAGATGATTTCGGGGCTTTTTAGTGTCCCCGTGGCCCGGTCCTTGACCAGGCCTCCACCCCCAGGAAGCAGCCCGTGACAGCTGACTAACACCCAGGTACCTATTTTACTGCTAGGTAACAGGGGCATAGGGTGAAAGAAACTCTGCCCATTGTTTCTCGCCGGCGCCTGGGTTCGAACCCAGGACCACAGGATCACAAGTCCAGCGTGCTGTCCGCTCGGCCGACCGGCTCCCTGCCATGCAATGCAGGTCAGCAATTTCTCCAGCTTTGAATGGGGCTACTAGTGTGCAACAATATTCCACACTAGAGAGCACTAATGTCTTAAAAAGTATCATTGATATGGTATCTTGCTTGGAAGGTTCTGGTCATCCAAACTGTCATTTTTTTTTTGCAGTTGTGACAGCAACTTTGTTGTGTTCCTTAAAAATAAAGTCTTCTAATATGATTACTCCTAAATCTTTTACATTGCTTTTTCTTTCAATAGTGTGATTTGACTGCATTTTATATGTAGTTTCTGCTTTGATGTTTTTGTCTTTTCCATAGAGCCGTAACTGGAACTTATCCTCATTAACCCTTAGACTGCGCAATACATATGTTAAATTATTTTATATCAAATCAAATAAGTTTTTAACACTTGCACAAACACTTTCCAATTTTCTTTTGCATAATCAACTAGGCAAATGCTCCAACTTTGTCTAAATGATCACAGCATAACTTGAAAAACAAGAATCAAAATTAATTTTAAAATTGAATATTGAAAACGTCAGATTTTCAATCAAGAATAAAAAATGTGAACTATTACCAATTGTTCATTTAATGTTATTATTCTCTCAAAATAGCACATCATCTTCATTTTCATCAAATTAGAATAAAGGTTTTCAGTATAGTTTACTGTAAAAAAATCCTCAATAGGGCATTTGAAATATGCGGCAATTTAGACAAAAATTTTATTAACTCCAAATGAATAAAGTTTATGAAAAATCCATTCTGAAGGGATTGTAGAACAGACAGCTGAGCACACAATATGTCAAAATAGTGAGAATCGGTCAAAAACTGGAATTTTAGAAGCCACTCAAAGTTTAAACTATTTTCAGAGATAATTAAAGTTGATGTTATCAACAATGAATAAAGGTAGTTTTAATTTGTTAATTTATTTGTATGTTTTAATAAACATTGTTTGGCATTCGTACTCGAATATGTGAAAGTTGTAGGTCAATATGTGTTGAAATGAAGTCAAGAAAAAATAACCCCAACACAAAATATAGGGATAATTATAATAATTATAATGATTTAGTAGACATATTTAGGGGATATTTTAAATAAGTGAAAAATCTTTAATATTCTCCCTAATCATCAAAACCTAAAAAGAAAATAGAGCTTGAAATCAGAGAAAAAATCTGAAAAAAATTAAAAAAATTAAAAAGTCACGTTTTGCCAGGTGTGACTGATTTATTTGTTGGCTAATTTCATTCTATCTTCACATAGTTATGGAAACATATGCTCTCTCCAGGATGTAAAGATTACAACAAAATCAGATACTAAACAAAGGAGAAAAAAAACTAAATCTTAAAAAAAATATTTGGGGGGTACATTGATGAAAGTAACATATATAAACATTGGACAATGTTTATATATTTTATATAACAAAGTTATTCATTATTATTTGTGTTATTATGTATTACTCAGCTATGTTATAATGGCACCAACTGCATATCCACTTTGTGGACACTTCTTGCTACTATTCTTCTTCTCTGAGCATTGAACAGGTGCTTGCATCTCTCTATTACTGGATAATCCATCAGTTCCAGTGATTAGGAGCCATTTTCCTTATCAACAAAACATTTATATTTTTTAGAAATTTGTCTAAAATCAATTTCTGAAAATATTTTGATGAAAGTTTCACAACACTGAAGCCAACAAGTTGGAGATTTGTTTAACATTTTTAAGTTATTTCTAAACAATTCAAATATTTTTTGCTACCAGGGCCCCAATATGCGCGGTCTAAGGGTTAAATAACATCATGTTATTTTCTGCGACCCATTGAAAGACAATGAACATCAGATCGGAGGTTTGTCTCCATATTGTCTATTCTCGTGACAATTCTAGAATCATCTGCAATAGATGATACAGTACTATAGTTTGTATTGTTACCCATCTCTGATATGAGGACGAGGAAAAGTACTGGAGCAAGTACAGGACCTTGGGGGACCGAGCTTTTCATGGTGGATGATTCAGATTTGACTTTGTTGACCATTACACTCTGGGTTCTGTTCATTAGGAAGTTAGAGTTCCATCTCCCTACTTTACCAGTACTGTAATTCCTTTTGCAAGCATTTTGTGTGCAATAACAGCATGGTCACATTTGTCAAAAGGCTTCGAGAAATCCCTGTACTGTACATTACATCAGTTTCGTTGTGTAAAATGTATTTGAATAATTTTTGTTTAATTTTTCTCATTTAACCAGTACCAAGAGCAAAAGGCAGAAATCATCTCTTCAGTTGCCAATGAAATCTGTGTGTGTATTTAAAGTACAACCTGGACTAATTTCAAGGGTATAAAAGTTGAGAAATGCTAATATTCAAAGCCATTTTGCAGACACTGCACACAAAAACTTGTAACGACAAAAACAAAAATACTTTGACAAAACACAATTCCTGCCAAGAATGTATGAGAGATGCCTACTAGTGATAGTAATGGGACACAGGTGTTTTCCTAAAGGGATATTACTTCATGCATATCCTAATAAATTAAAGCAAATGGTGCAGTAAATTATTACCCCATTTTCATTTTTGTCCTACCAAATATTGCCACTTATTAACAATTTCTCGTTTTGATGACGTTCAAACGCTTCATCTAACTACTATTCATAAACACACTTTATAATACACAAGAATAAAATTAACACACTTTGGTTTTACATCTATTTGCTAGAAAATTAGTTTGCAAATATTTTGAGTTATAACCCAAACAATAACTTAGAAGATGTATATGATTGAAAAAATTATTTTCTATTCCCAAATGGGGCATAAGCAGCCCGAGGAACCAAAACATTTAGGGTCGGCAATGTGTCTAGATGCCAGCCTGCCAAAGTGTTAATAAACCATGCAATTAATATATATGATCAAACTGGGAATTTATCCTATTACCTGGCCACTAGTTTGCAAACTGTAATATGTTGCATTATATAAAACTACAGTAACTGTGACACTAAACTTCAGTGGATGACATTCCACTGGTATTGGTTTGGATAGTTATTAGACTTACTTTTGACAGCTGATATCGCATTGTTTTCTTATTGCTCCAGTACTGCCGCACGTCATATTCCAACTCGAGCGGAACCTGCAAACCAACCAATAAGAATGCAAGAAATAATTTATGGACACCAACAATTTTTTTTTTTATCAGACTTCACAGTGAGCACTTAATCATGCTGACATTGCCATGGCCTAGCTAGCACAGGATTTAAGAAGTGTAATCTTTGAGACACTCACCTGGAAAAGCAGAGGGGCCTGCTCAATCATGAAGGCTACAGCAGTACTTAGAGTACCTGACAAGTACTGTAGGTCATTAGGAGCCATCTGAAAAGTTGGAAAGAAAATAATCTTAATGTATTAAACTTAACTTAAATTATAGTCTCGATCACCATCTATGATAGTGATCTTAACCCTTAACCTGCTACAGCCTCAATAGCCTTCATCACCACTGCTCATGAAAAAATAAAATCATTTTTTTTTTAATCTTATAAGTGTTCATTTGTGTTCTCTGAGCACGGAAAAAAATAAAAAAATCGTAGGCGACATAACCTGGCCGCAATAGGGCAAAGTAGTCTGACAAAATTGAGGTGTTGACAGAGTAAGCGTTAGAGGCAGTCAGCTTTGCCCAAGCTGTCGGGTGGGAGTTGCCACAAAGATATTATTACCTAATTATTTCAATGTCTCCAATTGATTTTTTTTAGTCTTTTTGCGGTAATATTATTCAACAGTGTGTGGTGTGATACATAATAAAATGTGTGAACCATTGCTATACTCAAAAGTATGGTGTGCATATTAGTGATTCAAGTATTATGTTCTTAAAACAAATACTTTTGCTATTATTACACTATATACATAGGTTATATATAAGTATCTGCATGTTTAGTTCACCATAATGAACTACTAAGTTGGTATGGCGAGTCAAAACAACAAGAGTGGCCGCCATACACCAGCCACCTTCCCTCCCTCATCAACACCTCACTCGCCAACATTCCTCCTTCCTCAATACTGTTTTTGCTTTTATGCACTACATACAGACATTATATACAAGTATCTACACGTTTTGTTCACCATAACTGTACAACTGGTATGGTAAGTTCAGACAATAACAGAGGTCACCACACAGTCAGCTGATGCTCCCTCCCTCCCTCACCAAAATGGCTCCTTCCATCACAGCTTTTGCTGTTATACACGTTATATATAAGTATCTATATTTGTGTTCATTATAGCGAACCACTAAGCTGGTACGGAGACACCAAACAATAACAGGTGGACACACACAGTCAGCAGACGACGCTACCTGCCTCCCTCACCAAGGTTACTCATCCCACCATACTAGGCACAGCGCTAATTATCACCACAATCCTGCTACTATCAGATTCCTGGTCATTTTTATCAGTCAGGGGTCCTCTGTAATACTATCATCGCTAAATAATAGCAGTTTATATATTTTGACATTTTTAGGTGATGCTGTGGTCACAAGCTGAACAGCAGTGCTGTCAGCTCATGCTGCATGCAACAGCCTTGGTTGCTCACTCAGTACCGAGGCTCTCACATCCGGGAACTTTACCCAAGATTTTTTTTAAACGGCGTCTGTTACTAAAGCCCCGAGGAAGCTGATGTGAATCCTGTGTAGCTGCAGGACATTTAAATTGTGCATGGTACCCTCAATTGTATATCTACGATGTGCACAGTATGGTGACACTTACTCAAATTGTATATGTATGTATTTTATATATATATATATATAAAATATGCGAGGTTAAAGGGCTGGGTGCTTTAAATTTGATATATTTTGACCAAGTCAAAAAATATAGACAGATTCTGAAAAATCTCGTAGGTTCTGGTATACTGTAATGTGAAAATCTCATCTCTAATTTTTTTACGAACAAATAACTATCCCCCCACCACAAAACTGTCCGCCATTGTCCTTTCGTCATCGCTGCCATATCCGAATGTCTTCTAACAATTAGATTTTTCAGAAAAAATAGGAAAAATCTTAATATAAAAATGATTCTTTTGTCATATGTTGATTCCTGTATGTCCTTTTCTGTAAAATCTGTGGCTCTATTATAGAAAATAAGTACATTTGTTACACAGGATCTTCCTGTTCGAAAACCATACAGTCTCTTACATCATTGACAGGTAATTTATCTCCAGGTAAATCCATTTGGCTTTAATTATTTTTTCTAGTGTTTTGATTACCATGCTTGTCAACAATACATGTCTATAATTTAGAGGGTCTTCTCAGCTAACATTTTTGTAGATCAGAACTATGTTTGCCTTTTTTCCATGTATCTGCTATGACTCCTGTACACAAAGATACCTGAAAATCAATTTATATAGAGTGCTCAGCTAAGATGTGTATTCACTCAGAACCTACGGTGAAACTCCATCTGAGCCAACTGTCTTCTTTTTATCTAGCTCCTTGATCATTTTTTCACTTCACCTTGAGACACCTCTGTGTCTTAAGGTGAAGTGGACACAGAGGTGTCCCTATGGTATTCTCTGAAATTCATATTGTGTCTAGTTCTCAGAAGACTTCGTTTTGCACAAACACACTTTGGAACTGTTCATTTACTGCTTCATACATTTCCATTTCAACTCTGAATCTGTTCCCCATTTACAACCTCAGGATTTTGGCCTTTACATGCAATTTGCTTTTAGTAAATTTATAGAAATGGTCTAGTTCTGTTTTACACTTATCCACAATCCCTTTCTCGGTTTCTTCCTCCCTTGCTTCTCACTACCGTGTAGTTATACCTTGCTTGTATTGCTGGTACATTTAAGGGTTAGGCCTCATATGTTGATTATAGATTTCGTCTTTTGTTCTCTAGCCATTTCACACACTGTTGAACCAATCCTGCTTTCTAGTGTGAATGAACTAGATGTAAAAAGTTCTAATTTGTTACACAAGGGATTTCCAATAATCAGACCCCACGCAACCACCCCTCTCTCCCTGGGGGAAACCAAACCAACCAGGAGACCTGATCAGAGACTGGGCTGCAGGGATGTTGATCCTCAGAATCATCGACGGGTATACAACGGTTATACCCTTGCCACCTTATTCCCACGTATTAGCCTCTACACTAATGTTCTTGCCTCTTCCATGGTCATATCTTCTGAACTTCTAACTTGCTCTCTCCTCATATAATAAAAATGACACATTCTCATTGCAATTTTACTAATTCCACAAATGTGACTTTTCAAATAATTGTATGTGTATTTTTTTTCATTATTTTGTGCTTAATCCTCACATTCAATTTAATTTTACTCAACCTAATTTTAATAACAGGTGACTAAAGAGGATGAAACTATACAATATAGTAAATCTGGAGACATACCTTTCTCGGACACAAAATATGTGGAGCAAACATTGTTCCCAGATTAATAGCAGACATCAGGTTTTCCTTTTGGTGGAGTGTCACTCGATATAGAAGGATGAGGAGGTCATGCAGCAGCTGATAGTTTTGTGGTGGCAGCAATAAAAATAAGAGACGAAGTGCCTTGATTTGACGAGCATGAGCGTGTTCCTTCTTGTCATCATCCATATGCGACTGAAGCATTTCTGCGAAATAAAATTAATACAATGAGTTTTGTCAAATTACTGTGTGGAATGCGAGAGGGATAAATGAGGAAGCCAAAAATATGGGAAACTGTTAAAGTACTCATGATCATCATCATACCTGTCTGTCATTCATGGTATGTGGGAGCATTTACCCGCAGATGGCAAAATAAGAATGAAAAACAAAATGCAAATTATAAACATTCAAAAAGACACCCATCTATTCACCATACACAAGAACATAAAAATAAAGACAATTGCAGGCGACCTATTGGGCCATACAAGAGCTCCTATTTGTATCATCAATACATGTCTAAACCAAGCATCAAAATGTAGTGATCTATTATCTATTATGTTAGAAGGGAATTTGTCCCATAAATCAACACTCGTTTCAAAACCTGTATCTAAACAGGTCTTTCCTGAATCTAAACTTCTCCAATTAATATCTAATGTTTTGCATTCTATTTTGTATTGATAAACAAGAAATTCTCTCCCCACTATGGCAGCATCAAGGAGAAGCAGCAGGGCCATATTATACAACACATACTGTACTACAATTCCATTGCCTCATTATGCTCATTAATTTTTATTTTATTTATTTATTTATTTATTTACTTCTTATCACTTCTGTAGATAGTAAAAAAAAAACAAGTTTCTTTCACATATCACTAACATTTATACAACAAAACTCATTCAGATAATTTTTCAACCAAACATTCAGTAATTTGTGGTATTGTATTCAGTGGGGTGTTTACATCAAATGTGCCTTAATTAAAACAAAGAATAACTAATTAGCAGTTGAACCTTGATGAATGTATACAGTATAGTACAGTACTTTAAATGTTGAAGCAGTTGCTAGTTTCGGTGCGCTTTCCCTTTTTAGGTGGGCTCTCCTGTTGTACAATAATATGGTGATCATGCATCCCCAGACAACTCTTGCCTTAATTATGGGGCCAGATTCTGGTTCTGGTTCCAGTAAACACTCATGATTCATTAGAGCCTGGTGTAATACTTAAGGTTTAGAAGGTTGGCCTGGTCGACAACAGGGCCACGGGGACGCTAAGCCCCAGAAGCACCTCAAGGTCAAGGTCAAGGTCAAGGTCAAGGTCAGCTTGAGTCAGCCACTGATGAATCCACCACAAACAGGTACAGTACTGTAATGTTACTACATTCAATGCTGGATTGATATTCTCCTGTTTCTTCTGGGCTATGCCTCCCCACCCCATCATAGCAGGAACTTGGGTAATTATATTGAGTGGTTTTATAAAAATCTAGAAGACAAGGGGTTGAAATTAAAGTTTCGTTCCTTCAGAAACCTCTCGGTCAATATACCTGTACTGTATATAAAACGTCTTACCAGCTATAGTACAATGGATGGAATAATGTCCCTCTGTAAGGAGTGGTTGCGGCAGATCAGCCAGGAAGCTCTTGAGGACCGAGGCACAGTCATGGGCCGAGTACGTGCCATAGTCCAAGTTGAGGTCGCCCCCAGCATTTAGTTGAGCTTTCAGCTCCTGCTGACGACTCAGACTTCCGCTCTTTCGGAACAAACCCTCCTGAGTAATATCTGAAAATATTCCTTCTATGGGATAAAACTGCAATAAAAAGACACAACAAATAGAAATTCTAAAGTGATTAAGAAAATAATTATTGCTATACAGTAAAGTATTTAGTTTCACATGCATACAAGTTAGAAATACTGTGCCACTCAAATTATTGCATGATGAAACAAAAAGGCTGGTCTGGGTCAAGATGAAAAAGCAATAAAATATTTTGGCAAGCCAAGTATCAATGAAGTGGATTTCACCTACTGTTATATTACATGCAGAAAACATTAAAAGCCTTGTACCAAAATTAATGTTGAAACAATTGGAGATAATCTCAATGTTGTGGAACAGATGTGTGCACTTCTACTACCTCATCTCATGGGTTTAAGTGGAAATGGTTGAAAACAAACATAAATAAGGAGATTGCATGTTTAACCACTGCACTGCATGCCTGTTCACGTGACAACTCCGTGGTGCACATGAAAAATTTATATATATATATTTTTTATATCGTTGAAATGTGTTTGATTACAGTGGCAGTGTGAAGCTGCCTGGCACTTTAAACGTTTAACTATTTTTAGTCTCTTCATTGTGTTCCTTCCGTTTCAGTCAGGTCTCTCCTGTCCTTATTACCATAGTTGTCTATCAGCATCTCATGCCTAATACTTTCACCTACTATCATTCGGTGTTGGAGGAGCAGTTGTTGCTTGCATTCAGTGTTGATATCTCCATGGCATCATTTTACAAGTTGTCTCATGCAATTTTTCACTCATGGCTTGCTCATGCTCCTCCTCAGCCATCCTGATCTCTTGACCAGGTTCTAGCTTCTCTTTCTTTACCTCTGTTTTATACATATAGTTCCCTGCAATACCTTACTAAAGGTGGTCTTTTTGATGGCTCTCACATCCAGCTGTAAGGTTGGAAAGGTTTAGATTTTTCTCAAAAAGGGAGGGGGGCTCTCCTTCATCCTGGTGGGAAATTTGTTCATTTGCAGCCTTCTTTTCTGGTGAAAAATGAATGAGCAGGGTTCTGGAGTGCAGCATTTTTGTTTGCATCCGGCAGCAGCTCTTTGTTGCTACCAGAGTGCCTTCTGTTCTGTCTGGGGTGGACATCTTGTTGGTTGGCGTTTCCTTGGTTCCCCATTTCTCAGGTCATGCAGTGTTAAAGTCTAACCAGCCTACAGTCTACCTACCTGCTCATGATGTTCATAAATATGCAGCTTTGATTGCCATTTTTCTCCAACATGTCTTGGTCTGATATTCAGGCTTGGGGGTTTTGGCACACTAGCAAGGTTTTGGTGGCCTGATATTTATGTAGTGTCCTATTCCCAGTTCATCACGTGTTGTTTTGGGTCGTCTCCTGGCCTGGGTCCTCTTCGTCGGCTCAGTGTCGGCCACCTCTCCTCCTTCCTGTCGAGTATTGCTTTTGTTCTTTGCGGTTAGTTAGCTTCAGGAAGCCACCAAAGGGCTCCCTTCAGAAACTCATCTTTGAATATAATGAAATCTCTTTGTATAGGGGTTCCTAGTGGTTCCCAGGCTCTTTCCCCCTCCATGTTCCTAGGGTTTGGTGTGGGGTATTTATCAGTTCCAGAACTGGAATGGGGAGTTGGTTGAGGGCTGGAGCCAGGCCGCATAGCAATGGTAATTTTTACTAATGAGTTTCGAGCTAGTTGAAGTGCCCTGTATGAATCTTTTGCAGATTTGTTTGGCAGTTTCGCGACGGTTTTCTGTGAACCCTTTTGAGGGAGCTGGCGGCTGAGCGGACAGAACACTGGACGCGTGATCCTGTGGTCCCGGGTTCGATCCTGGGCGCCGGCAAGAAACGATGGGCAGAGCTTCTTTCACCCTGATGCCCCTGTTACCTAGCAGTAAATAGGTACCTGGGAGTTAGTCAGCTGTCACAGGCTGCTTTCTGGGGGTGGAGGCCTGGTCAAGGACCGAGCCGCAGGGACACTAAGCCCCGAAATCATCTCAAGATGACCCCTCCAGTTGTCTGTAAAGTTTTGCTGACATTCTAGAGTTTTTTCCAGTGGGAAGGCAAATTTATTACCTGTTTTCTGTGCTTCTGAGGGGGCCAGGTTCTGGCTCTGGTCCCCAGTAGGCCGAACAGATCTTCTGTGACTCATGTGACCTTTAAGTATGGAGCAATCTCAGCAAGATAGCTTTATAGAGCCATCAGGGCTTCTCCAGAAAGAGGCATTTCATTACATTCAATGCTGGGTTTTTTTGTTTGGTTCTGGCTCCAGTCACACTCTTAATGCTGACAAATGACAGAAGGAATGTTTTGAATACAAATCTACCATTTCATATGAAGTAAAGTAAAAAATAATAGGCTGACAGTTTTCCTGAAAACTGCATTTTGAGGGAGAAAGGAGTGTCCATGGATGATCATTGTGTGCAAGCTATGAAATATTAAATACCCTACAACAGGAGACTGAAATCTAGAGTAAAGCATAAAAGTAATAATACCTACTGTAGTCTCTACTGAGGTAGTGTATTAGTTGGAAGGCTTGGCACACCCCTTCTTGAGTAAGGGGTGCACCCTCCATCACGCCTTTGCTTAACACGGTAGCACGACCCAGCTTCTTGATCAGAGGTGCCAGCTGCCACCACCAACCAGATGATGGCTCACTTCCTTTCCCATCACATCTTAAAGATGAAATTTCAATAAGCAGGAATGTGCTGTTTAACTTTACAAGATGCTGGTTAAATGAAAGAGAAGAGTAGTTGAAACCTGGGTTATAGAAGTACAGTAGTTATATACACAGTTCACTCTTACATTATGGATAAGTTACATTTCAGGAAAATGACACCTTAAATAGAAACTTTATATATAATCTTATCAACATACAGGAAAATTATGGTTATTCCTAATTGTAAATTGCAGGAATAAAGTTCAATAAATTTGACATTGTGAACGTGCGCAAGTGTGTGTATTTAGGGGAGGGAAGCTGTGCTCGAGGTGTCCCATCTTCCCAGTGCGTACTCTGTCACATGACTAACCACAGTACTTTTTTTCCATGCACCAACTTCTCATCTAAATTGTTCCACACATCAGCATCTCACTTTGCAAAATAGAACTATGATTTTTGGCATTTTTGCTTCCTAAACTTGAATCTATGGCCATTTCTTCCTGAGGGTGCAAATTAAAAAAAAAAAGTCCTGTTACAAATGTGTCAATTCCTGTTACTACGAGTATTTTGTATGTGGCGATCATGTCGCCTCTTTTTTTTCATTGAATGCTCCCCCCACTGAAGGCTGTCACTCTCAGGGTCAGTCATCAGAACCCTCGAGGAAAAACAACCCTGTCAGACAAACAACCACTTGCACCTAGAGAAGGCAACTTTTAACACATACAGCTCAATATGAACAGTTAATCGGTCCACACAAGCGAGGCACAAACACATGCACATAAAAAGAGAAAAAAAGAAGCGATATGATCACTACATACAAAATAGTAACAGGAATCAACAAAATTGATAAACAGGAATTCTCAAGACTTGGAACTTCAAAGACAAAAGATCATATATTTAAGCTAACTAAACAAAGCTGCTGAAAAAATTAGAAAATCCATTTTTGCACATATTGGTAGATTGTTGGAACAAGTTAAGCGAGACGGTGGTGGAGGTTAAAACCGTCAGTTTCAAAGCATTATATGACAGAGTGCTGGGAAGACGGGACACCATGAGCACAGCTCTCATCCTGTAACTACACTTACGTAATTACATGAAGTAAAAATGTTATTTAGTTTATTACCAAAATAAACGAGTATACAATCAAATGGGACTAGAGGGTGGCCATCACTAATCTGAAAACTAGGGACTAGGAGCACCAGTGGAATGAGGAAAGTGATTTGTCAAGTCTCGCGGGCTTAATAACCAGCGAGTTGGCAACCTGGTGGTAAGCAGGTGGTAACTGCTTACCACCGGGATGCCAGCAATCCTTCTGGCCTAATGACCAGAAGGATTGCTTAGGGGTCTCGATTTTGGTGTAGTTGCTATTGTCTGTTTTATTTTACCATGTCTTTCCAAAGTTTTTCCCCTTGGTCCGAGTGATCTCGGCTCCTTATGCCTTCATAAAGGGGGCCAGGTTTAGCCTCTGGTTTCCAGTAGGCTTACAATGACTCGCAAAGACTTTCTGTGATTCATATTGGGTGAAGCCACCCAGGTCACATGATATTGGGAGCCATCATAGGAACCCTCACAACAAACATTGCTATTGTATGCATTTATAATGGTTTTATGACTCTGGAACTCTTATGGACTGATTCCAAGTTCATATATTTTATGGTCCATATATGTAGGCTCAAAATGGATTTTAATTTTTGTTCACCGTGAGATACAATTCTTTACTGTATAAATATAAATTCTGCCATTTAGCCCTAGGGTACAGTAACATGGCATCAAAGTGAGAGTGCCAAAGTGCATTTGAAGAGAAGGGACTTCTTGACACACCACCATCATGGGTTCTGGGATTGGAAATCCTGCTTCACAGGTTTAATAGAATCCTCCAACCAGGTGACAAAGATTAAGCAAGAAAGAAGGGTGGGCAGACTGCATTTTTTTGGACTGTTGGAAAACCCCTTTGACATATGCACCAGCCTCTTATAGGGTACTAAGTTGGAGAAATAGGCAAGAGTAACTAATAGGGTACTCCAGAGAATAAGGGAGTACTTCAGAATGGTACAAAGTCACCAGTGGAGTCCCACAGGATTTTGTACTCAGACCTATCCTCTGCCTGATATGTGTAAATGATCTTCCAGAGGGTATAGACTCATCCCTCCCAATGTTTGCTGATGTCACAATTAAGAGAAGGATTAAGACACACAACAACAGCATGAAGTTTAAAGATGACCAGGTCAAACTGAAGGAATGGTCCAACAAGTGGTTGTTAAGAGTTTAACTCGACCAAATATAAAGTAATGAAGATAGGTGTAGGTAGTAGATGGCCAGATACAAGGTGCCACTTGGGAGATAAAATTCTTAAAGAATCGGAGAGTGAAAAAGACCTGGGTATTCATATCATGCCAGACCTGTCCCCTGAAGCCCACATCAAAAGGATATCAGCAGCAGCATATGCCAGGTTGACCAACATAAAAATTCACTTGTGTAAGAATTCATTCAGAACCTTGTATACAACATATGCAATACCAATCCTGGAGTATGCAGCTCCAACATGGAGTTTATATCTCGTCAATCACAAGACTCTGCTGAAGAAGGTTTAGCGGTATGCTACCAGCCTAGTAATCGAG
The DNA here is from genome assembly GCF_040958095.1 of Procambarus clarkii. Lineage (NCBI taxonomy): Eukaryota > Metazoa > Arthropoda > Malacostraca > Decapoda > Cambaridae > Procambarus > Procambarus clarkii. The sequence continues at coordinate 23,168,127 of NC_091202.1, read as the reverse complement.
TAGAGGGGCAAGGGGAACTAAGCAAGTATAGTGAAAAGGTTAAAGAAAAAATGGTTCACAACCTAACCCATTTACCTGCCAGTTCTTCCCATCTTGTCTCACAATACTTGCAAAGGTTGCCATGTTCAGTTGCACCATGCACCGATAACATCATCTTGCATATTAACAATACAGTAAATACTGTAATTTGTGTTTCATGGAGCATACCCAAAGAGGGTTTCGAGAGTTTTTCTACTCCCTGATCCCAGCCTGAGGCCAGGCTCGACTATTCCATTTCGTTCATTTCACATTAGAATACAGTACAGGTATATATAAAATGTTTATCATCTACTATATTGATAAATTAAAAAATTTTACACAAAAGAAATGGTGATAACAAGTACAGTATACTTAAAAAATGCCATACTGGTCTGTGGGGAGATCTGTTGCAAAGGAAAGGTGCATCTTGACCAGCGTGTGGTACTGGGTAGGGTCCTCATGCCGCAGATGCCACAGCTGTTGCTGGATGCTCTTCTCACCATCCTCATTCTCTTTCTGCGATGTATTCATGCTGCAACACAACGAAAGATTTCACTTTTAACTGCTCTACTGTATACCAAAGTTATTTTTATTTTAAAACTTGACTTGTTGGAACAGTACAGTATATATATTATTATTTTAATATACCTGTATTTGAATAGTACATGCTAACTAAAAATATATCTACTGGCATATAGTACATGCTAACTAAAAATATATCTACTGGTATATATCTATGTATATATACTGTATACAGTACATATACATATATATTTTATTTATATTTATACATAACCACATATGGACTATACATGATATACAACTACAGTACTATATATAATATATAACATGACAACATATAGACTTACATCTGAATTCACTGGATGGGGGGCGGTGTGCAGGACAAACATCAATTGTGCACATTACACATTAGCTCTCCACATATGTCAGTTGCTTAATTTAGAACCTGTACTTGAGGTCGTTCTCGAACCCATTGTTGATGTGACGACTTATATTGAATTATGTAACTAGCTCATCAAGATTGTAACTTGCTTAGCTAAATGAATTGTGGGGTTCAGTCCCTGAGCCCATTATGTGCCTCTGTAACCCTTTCCACTACCGCCCACACGATGGGTATGGGGTGCATAATAAATGAACTAAACTAAAACTAAAATCTGAATTCAATAATACACAGGATATAAATCCCTTAACCAAGATCTTCCTCACCAAATCTAAGCCTCTACAACACTCACTGTCTTCTCCTCACCAGGCAAGTAACTACCAAAAGATTAGACCCTTGGCTCACAAGTGGCATACTTAAAGAAATTAACAAGAAATACAAATATTAAAAAAAAAAGATTAATTACAAATTATTTATCAATGCTTAAACAGTACTGTATAATAAGAACTGCCAAACTTTCCTGTTATGAGAGTAGATTCAAAGAAGCAAAAGGAAATGTGGAAAGCCATCTCTAACATCCTCGGAGCTAAACAACAATCACATAACAAGCAGGTAACACTCTCCAAGGATGGTTACACACCTCCAACTAACTTAGAAACGGTAACTGAATTTAATAGCTTCTTTTCATCAATTGGTGGAAACCTTGCCAGAAAAATTATGTGCAAACACTCCATGCAAATAAAATATCTCCAGACTTTGGAACTCACTCCCTCATGAATTCAAAAACAGACTAACCAATGCCCTGTTTAAAAGTAAAATAAAAAAGTACCAATTTCTTCCTCATAATTTCCAACCCTGAGCTTCAGTACCACTTACGGGCTATTCATGCCCGTGCCATCTCTTGGGTGGCTTAATCTTTATCAATCTGTGCTTCAAGCTCACACTGTATCTTGTGCCACCCACGCCCACAATATTAGTAGTTAACACACATTGTCACAAGTATAATTAACTAAATCAATTGTTAATGTAGTTATATGTTGAAGACAACTTTTGCCACACACTACCCATTAATAATCTTACCTTTACCCGTTAGACTAAGGAGGGAAACGCTATGCATGTTCGTGGCTTCTCAAGAATGTTACATATTCTCACAACCCAATGTACCGTCTTGTAAATAAATAAATAAATAAATACATATGACTGCCCGACATGGAGGAGGCCAAGCTCTACCAGGCCATATTAAACCCTGCAGTAATGTTACCACAACAAAATTATCACCGATTTACCCTTTAAGATGACGAAAGGCCTTAGCCCCTTCCTTCAGTCGCACATGTTGGCTTAAAAGAGCTTCACTTGAGGTAAGTTAATCAGGCCGAAGGCTCCTCGTCTAACTCAGCAAAACAACAACATTCGAATTTAGAGCATGGGCGAGCTACCTCGCCTGTGATTGGCTGAGCAAGGCCAGCATCCACCAATAGGCGGACACCTTCCTCGTACCTCAAGGCGTCCACTGTATAATAAAGTCATAAACTATAAAGTTTTATTTTAATAATAATAATAATAATAATAATAATTTATTTAGGAAAAGTACATACATAGTTGCAGAGTTACAGTACAAACATTGTTTGATTTAAAGATAGAGGTAGTACATACAATACCTAAAGCCACTAGTACGCATATAGTGCTAACGCAAGGGATAATTTGTTTAATTTATAAGTAAAATATATAAAGTAAAGTATAAAGTAATATATATGAAGTCATATGAAGAAAGATTAACAAAGCTTAAATTGCATTCACTGGAAAGGCGAAGAGTTACGGGTGACATGATAGAGGTTTACAAGTGGAGGGATGGACATAAAGGGGATATTTCTTATCAATCATAATCGTAGCAATCATAGCAAGAAATGCTATGATTGAGATAATGAGGATGGAGTTGAATCTGCAGAGTATTGGGGATAGAATTGTAGAGATAAATGTAGCCTCTGCCATTAGATTAATGAGAGGTGGGGGAGCTAATGAATTAATCCTCTCGGTTCAAAAGGTGGGAAGTAATTATTTATTTTTATTTATTTATTTTATTTATGCATATACAAGAATGTACATAAGGAATGTGAGGATACAAATATGGTAATTACAGTCTTGTAAAGCCACTAGCACGCGCAGCGTTTCGGGCAGGTCCTTAATCTAAGAAAATTTTAAGGAGGTAAATACTTGAAAAGTTTATAGACAAAAAAATGAAAACAGATTACATGGAATGAAAAAAAAAGAAGATGAGAGAAAAATATAGGTACAGTATATTAAAGCACATAGGTAGCTATGATTGATTGCAATGACAGCTTAAAATGGTAGTTGACAACAAATTGGTAGGCACAATACAGCAGAAACAATATATGATTGATTGCAATGACAGCTTGAATGGTAGTTGACAAAAATTGGTAGTCACAATACAGCATATGGCTAGCACATAAAAGAAGACAGCAATGAACACAATGATAAGGTTGTTTGATATTACATAAAAATTTGGAGATTGGGTAACACTAGGTACAGAGCAAATTTAAAGCTCGGTGTAGGAAACTAAACAGATGAAGTTAGGTACTTTTTGGTTTTGCTTTTAAATAAGGCAAAAGTTTTACAGTTTTTCAATTCACTAGGGAGTGAGTTCCATAGACTAGGTCCCTTAATTTGCATAGAGTGTTTACACAGATTAAGTTTGGCCCTGGGGATATCAAAGAGATATTTATTTCTGGTGTGGTGATAATGGGTCCTATTACATCTGTCCAGGGAGAGTTTCAGAGCATGGTTTGCATTTAAGAACAGGGTTTTGTAAATGTAGTTGACACAAGAGAATGTGTGGAGGGAGTTAATATTTAGCAAGTTTAGGGATTTAAACAAGGGAGCTGAGTGTTGTCTGAAAGCAGAGTTAGTTATTATTCTGATAGCAGATTTTTGCTGTGTGATGATGGGCTTAAGGTGGTTTGCAGTGGTAGACCCCCATGCACAGATACCATAATTAAGATAGGGGTAGATTAGTGCATAATATAGTGAGAGGAGAGCAGAGTTAGGAACATAATATCTGATTTTGGAGAGTATACCAACTGTCTTAGAGACTTTCTTAGTTATGTGTTGAATGTGGGTGCTGAAGTTGAGTCTCTTGTCTAGGAATAGGCCAAGAAACTTGCCATCATTTTTATTACTGATGTTAATGTTGTCTATCTGTAGCTGAATTGCATTTGATGATTTGCTTCCAAATAAGATGTAGTAAGTCTTTTCGATGTTTAATGTTAGTTTGTTCGTTGACATCCATAAGTGGACTTTTTTTAATTCATTGTTCACAACATTATTTAGTGTATGTGGGTTGAGGTTTGAGTAGATAAGGGTAGTATCGTCAGCAAACAATATAGGTTTGAGAATATTAGAGACATTAGGCAGATCGTTTATATATATAAGAAATAGAAGAGGTCCTAAGATGCTGCCCTGTGGCACTCCAACGGTAATTGGTAGAGTGGAAGAAGTTGTATCATTGATGGTTACATATTGGTGTCTGTCACTAAGATAGGATCGGATGTAGTCAAGGGCAAGGCCTCGGATTCCATAATGCTGGAGTTTAAGTAAGAGGTAGTTGTGATTAACAGTATCAAAGGCTTTTCTTAGGTCAATGAAGAGTCCAATCGGAAACTCATTTTTGTCAAGGGATGAGTAGATAATGTCAAGGAGACTAATGATTGCATCATTGGTGCTCTTTTGGGACCGGAAGCCAAACTGGCAGGGGCTGAGTATGTCGAATTTTACGAGGTAGGAATAGAGCTGTTTGTAAATAATTTTTTCAAATATTTTTGATAGAATGGGTAGATTTGATATTGGTCTATAATTGTTTATGTCCGCCGGATTGCCTCCTTTATGGACTGGCGTTACTCTTGCTTTTTTGAGGATATCAGGGAAGGTGTGATACTCTATAGATTTGTTGAACAGTAGTGCTATGGGTGGGGCAAGGGCATGGGAGGCTCTCTTGTACACAATGGACGGAATTTCACTGGTGTTCCCTGCCTTGGTTTTTAGAGAATGTATGATGGACACAACATCTGCCGGGCTGATTGGTGAAAGGAGAAGAGAGTTTGGATAGCTGCCTGAGAGATATGTGTTAATATGTGTCTGAGTCTGTGGGATTTTACTGGCAAGATTAGCACCAACCGATGAAAAGAAACTGTTAAATTCATTTGCCATTTCTAAGTCAGTTGACGGTATACCCCCATCCTTGTAGAGTTTTATTTGGTTATGTGGGTGTTGTTTAGTTCCTAGGATACTAGAGATAGTTTTCCAAGTGCTTTTCATGTTGCCTTTTGCTTCATTGAATCTATTCACATAATATGCAAGTTTTGCCTTTCTTATGATACTGGTAAGCATTGATGAGTACCTTTTAGCTACTTCCCTTGAAACTAGGCCAATCCTAACTTTCTTTTCATATTCATGTTTCTTGTTGATTGAGTTGAGAATGCCACTTGTGAGCCATGGATTGTTTAATCTTTTGTCAGTTACTTGCTTGGTAAGGAGGGGACAATGAATGTTGTAGAGGCTTAGAGTTTTGGAGATGAAGAGGTTAGCTAATGAATTTATATCATGGGTATTATTGAATTCAGAATCCCAGTTAATATTGTAAAGTGCCTCTGTAAGATTGTCTAAAGCTGATTCACTGTGTAGCCTAAATGAAAGTTTCTTGCTTTTTGGTGGTGTTATGTCCATGTTCGCTATGAGAAAGGTAGGATAGTGGTCAGTTGTTCTGTCGTAGATTATACCAGATACAAGGGGAGCTGTTATGTTTGTCCATATGTGGTCCAAGGTAGTGGCTGATGTTTGGGTGACTCGGGTAGGTTTGGTGATTGTGGGGATTAGCATACAGGAGTTCATGCTGTTAAGGAAATAGTTAACTTGAGAGCAATTTTGTTGACCCCGGTCAATATTAAAATCTCCTCCCAGAATGAAGTGGTTTTTGTTGAGATTGTTGTTTATAATAAGATTCCTTAGGTTGTCTGAGAAAGAAGCTATGTTAGTATTGGGAAATCTATAGATGGCTCCAATAGTCAAAGAAGATTTAAGGGATTTAATTGAAAACTGAGCAAAAGTATATTCACAGTAGTCATCTCTGTCACTAATAACACTGTTGCAGATAAATGTATCTCGGTAATATATAGCTGTGCCACCACCTTTTTTATTAGGCCTACAGTTATGAATGGCTTTATAACCAGCTAAGTTGTAGAGTTGGGTATAGTCTTTATTTAGCCAAGTTTCTGTTAAAATAATGAACGATAGGTTAGTACCTATTGCTGTGAGTAATGCATTTAAATCGTCAAAATGTTTACCAAGTGATCTAACATTTTGGTTATAAACTGATAGACAGGTGCTATTTTGAAGTTTGTGTTTAGCCTGGTGTGCTGTGAAATACTTGCAATAATGATGATCAATGTGCTGGTTGGTGTAGATATGAGACAGAAGATTTTGATCAGGATCAATATCAGTGTGCATAGGATGCAGAGGGATCACGATACAAGATACACGATAAAGCAAAACACAAGAATAAAAGCAAATACAATAAAATAGTAACAATTTAGAAGTAAAATAAAGATCCAATAGTTAGCCAGGGAGGACACAGAAGTTACATAAAATAAAAAAACAAAAAATCAGTAGAGACTGACAATATAAATGTAAAATAAAAAATAATAAGAAAAATGATAATCATAAAAAAAAAAAAAAAAAATGATCTTGAAGATAATTAGCTTAGTAATGGTTAATTAACAGGGTAATAAAAAGCCCTTGGTTTAGTGACAAGGGGATTAACTAAGAACAAATAATTAAGAGTATAAAACAGGCAAAGATGACAAACAAACAAAAATAAAAAAATAAAAATAAAAATAAACACCTTTGGAAAGGAAAGGCAGAGCTTAAGTACACTTTGGTTGTATGTGAGACTACAAATTATGTTCTGGTTATTCAGCTGATATCCCACAGTCATCCAGGAAAGAAGTGAGGTGTGCTTCAGTGGTTATGACATAAGTTTTTCCAGAGTAATGAACAATGTATGATGAAGAAGAGTATATATGAATAACTTATGTTCTAATGTTATAAAGTATGATGTTATTACAGAGTGTATTGCTGTGCCCAAGAGAAAATTCACACCATCATGGGAGGATTGTAATGTAGATGTAGTAATTACTCCCTTGCAAAAGAAACAAAGTATGTATGAAATAGGAGAGCTGAGGGCAACATATGATTGTATAATTAGGAAACTGCCTACGGAAAACACTCTACATGTATATTGTGATGGGTCAGTAGCTAAGGATGGGAAGGCAGGATGTGGAGTCTTGATCAGGGAGTACACTGACATCGGCACTGTAGATACTGTTATTGGACGCCGCTTAACTGACAATGCCTCTTCAACGCAGGCTGAACTCCAAGGTGTATTAGCAGGATTACAGGAAGTAGTCAAATGTGGTAAAAATGCCTGCTTCTTTATTGACAGTAGAGGAGCGTTAGAGTCTTTAAATAGCAGACGCCCAGTATACCAGAATATTGTGATACAGTGTAGAGAGAATGTCAAGAAATGAGAAAAAACTGGGTATAAATTAAGATTCATGTGGATCCCTTCACATGTGAGAATACTGTTGAATGAAGTAGTTGATGAGATAGCGAAGAGAGCCACTGAAAAAACTCTTGTTGATGTTGTATGTCAATTAACCTTGAAACAAATAAAAACAAGAATAAAGGTGATCCAAGAGAGTGAAGAAATGATAAAGATAATAGCAATGGTGGACAGTAGTAATACACTTAAGAATTATTCAATAATAAATACAAATTCGTCCTTCACCTATGGTAAAGGAAAGTCTACTTGGAAGGATTTAATTTACATGAGATTAAGATTAGGATACAAATATATTTGGCAATACGGCGTTGATGTCAGTGAAAAAGATAAGGAGTATAAATAAATAAATAATCTCAATAAACATACTTGAACTTGAAGGGGATATTAATAGGGTATTAACAGTATTAACACAGAACAGAACACGAAACAATTGGGTATAAATTGGGTAAGTTTAGATTTCGGAAAGACCTGCGTAAATACTGGTTTGGTAACAGGGTTGTTGATTTGTGGAACCAGTTGCCGCGTGGCGTGCTGGAGGTGGGGTCCCTCCATTGTTTCAAGCGTGGGTTGGACATGTACATGAGTGGGATTGGGTGGTTATAAATAGGACTTGCTTCGTATGAACCAATAGGCCTTATGCAGTTACCTCTATTCTTGTGTAAACTAACTGTAAACTTAACAATAAAGGAAATTACATGGAATAAATGGTAGAATACTAGGTAGTTTAGTTCAATTGTTATGCACCCCATACCCATCTTGTGGGCGGTAGTGGAAAGGGTTACAGAGGCACATAATGGGCTCAGGGACTAAACCCCACAATCATTTAGCTAAGCAAATTACAATCTTGATGAGCTAGTTACAAAATTCAATACACATCGTCACATCATCATTGGGTTTGAGACCGACCACAAGTACAGTTTCTAAATTAAGTAACTGACATATGTGGAGAGCTAGTGTCACAATTGTAGCGAGTATATTATGTTAATATACTCGCATATAATCTGACGACACAACCTTCATTTACTCCAGTCCAGACCCCCTTGCTCTAAATGCCACAGTAAATACTGAGGTAAATAAAGTCCATCTTTGACTAACGGCCAACAAACTCACCCTTAACATTGACAAAACTTTCTATATTCTGTTTGGCAATAAATCCTCTAATCAAATAAATCTCAAAATAAACAATACCCAAATTTGTAACAAATTAGATGGCAAATTCCTTGGCGTTCTCATTGACCACAAGCTGAATTTCCAGGGCCACATCCTAAATATATCAAAAAAAGTTAAAAAACTGTTGGCATTCTTTCTAAGATCAGATATTATGTACCTCGCCCTGCCCTGGTGACTCTATTACTCCCTCGTCTATCCATATCTCAACTATGGTATTTGTGCTTGGGGCTCTACTACCCAAAATCATTTACGTCCTCTAATTACTCAACACAAAGCTGCTATTAGGACAATATCCAACTCTGGCCCCCGACATCACTCGGTACCCCTACTCAAATCTCTGAATATGTTAGATATTAAGTCACTGCACATTCTCTCATGTGTATTATACATATATAAAACGCTAAACTGTAATGCCAATCCTGACCTCAAAAGCTTCATAGAAGGTTGTAACAGAACCCATGAGCACCACACCAGAAATAAATACAGTTTTGATATTCCTAGAGTACGACTTAATCAAACTAGAAATGCTCTACAAATCAAGGGGCCCAGAATGTGGAATGACCTTCCCAACCATGTTAAAGACTGTACCTCTCTCAACCAGTTTAAGATAAAAAGGAAGCTATACCTAATAAATTCCCTGTAACCTACCTTACCCCTCTAATGTCATCCAATGTCTGTTTTTTTTAAAGAGCGCTGCTTGTCGACAGAATTGAATTTGTGCTGCTTTTTCAGCTATGTTTTCATTTTACTCTTTATGCTCAATTAGTATTAAGCTTTAGTCATTTAAGTTTTTTATGCCCGAAACGCTTTGCGTAATAGTGGCTTTAGGCATTGTATGTACTAGCCCTAACTATTAATCCATCACTCTTTGTAAAATCTCTTTTATGTATGTACCTTACCTAAATAAACATTTTGATTTTGATTTGATTTTGATTTGAATATCCTCGTTCCAAGCTCTCATTAGCTTAAGGAGATAAGTCTTCTTAATCCATTAAATCTTTTCCCTAATTACAGGTAACATTCTTTCCATCCTATTGGAGGAAGCCGAGGTGTAGTCCAATAATATAAGCAATCAATATGCAGACAGGTATAACAGGTACCACCGGGGCTTCAATCCCAAGTTACAGCCCCGCTCCTGTGTCAGGTAAGCGGGCTGACCCGGGCTCACCATAGCCCGTGCTACTTGGAACTTTTGTTCCGAGTAGCTGAATCTAAAACAACAACAGACGAGGAGACACAGCGCCGCTCCTGTGCCAGTTAAGTCCACACCAAGGGCTCACCATAGCCCGTGCTACTTGGAACTTGTTCCGAGTAGCTGAATCTATAACAACAACAACATCAAACGAGGAGTCACAATAACGTGGCTGAAAATTGTTGACCAAACCCACACCTGGACCATTATCATGTCGAGAGAGAGAGAGAAGATTAAGCCACCCAAAAGGTGGCTTGGGCATGAACAGCCCATAAGTGGTGGCCCTTTTGAGCCAAGTCCAGTATCAATAGATGATCCTGGAGATCTGTGGAGGTGCGACTGCACCCTGCGTGACGGGAGATGTCTCCCGTGATCATGTCGAGTGTGATGAGAGGAAGATTGTTGATGAAGATTAAGCCACTCAAGAGGTGGCACGGGCATGAATAGCCCGCAAACAGATAAGAGGAAGTTTTGTTGTTTTAGATTTAACTACTCAAAACGAAATGTCCAAGTAGCACGGGGTATGGTGAGCCCATAAATGAGAGGAAGGTCGAGGTAATGGCTTGTTGTTGTTTAAGTCAGCTTCTAGGAACAAAAAATTCCAAGTAGCACGGGCTATGGTGAGCCCGTAGTGCACTTACCTGGCACAGGAGCGATGCTGCAACTGAGGCAATGACAATAAATCTTTATATATATATATATATATATATATATATATATATATATATATATATATATATATATATATATATATATATATATATATATATATATATATATATGCGAACAAGCCTGAATGGTCCCCAGGACAGGGTTTCTGGGGTGTGAGTTTTCAGTTATATATATATATATATATATATATATATATATATATATATATATAAAGATTTATTGGGGTGACCGAAAAAGTAAGATTAATAATTCTAACACGAAATTTCTCAATCTTTCGTACATTACGCTTCACTGTTGGAGGTAAATCAAAAATCAATTCTCCAAAATTCATTTTTATTTCTAGTCTGACGCGACACGGGCGCGTTTCGTAAAACTTATTACATTTTCAAAGACTTTAGTTCACAAATACACAACTGAATAGAACTTACGTATCTCCGATTTTATATCTACATTTGAGTGAGGTGGAAGGGGTGATGTGGCATTAACACAAGACAGAACAAAATGTGGTATTAATAGGGTATTAATTTCATCAACACAAGACAGAACACGAAGCAATGGATATAAGAACATAAGAACATAAGAACAAAGGTAACTGCAGAAGGCCTATTGGCCCATACGAGGCAGCTCCTATTCTATAACCACCCAATCCCACTCATATACTTGTCCAACCCGTGCTTGAAACAATCGAGGGACCCCACCTCCACAATGTTACGCGGCAATTGGTTCCACAAATCAACAACCCTGTTACTGAACCAGTATTTACCCAAGTCTTTCCTAAATCTAAACTTATCCAATTTATATCCATTGTTTCGTGTTCTGTCCTGTGTTGATACTTTTAATACCCTATTAATATCCCCCCGGTTATGTCCATTCATCCACTTGTAAACCTCTATCATGTCACCCCTAACTCTTCGCCTTTCCAGTGAATGCAACTTAAGCTTTGTTAATCTTTCTTCATATGAAAGATTTCTAATTTGGGGAATTAACTTAGTCATCCTACGCTGGACACGTTCAAGTGAATTTATATCCATTCTATAATATGGCGACCAAAACTGAACTGCATAATCTAAATGGGGCCTAACTAGAGCAAGATATAGCTTGAGAACCACACCAGGTGTCTTGTTACTAACGCTGCGATTAATAAATCCAAGTGTCCGATTTGCCATATTACGAACATTTATGCATTGATCCTTTTGTTTTAAATTCTTACTAATCATAACTCCCAGATCCCTTTCGCAATCCGACTTCGCAATCACAACACCATCTAGCTCGTATCTTGTAACTCTATCATCATTACCTAACCTCAGAACTTTACATTTATCAGCATTAAACTGCATCTGCCAATCCTTTGACCATTTCAAATCGCCTTCAAACGCCATAGCAACTTCTAATTCATTTGACGTTTTGGAGGACGAGTGCTGTGGAGAGACTGTGGATCGCGCAAAAGGGAAAGCAACGAAGAGAAAGGAAGCGCAGGCCCCTCAGAAAGTAAAGGAAGTACCTAAGCAAACATTAGTTGTGGGAGATTCCCAGATAAGGTATTTGGATAGAACGTTTTGTGCTAGAGATAGGTGGAACAGGTTAAGGGTTTGCTATCCCGGAGCTGGCATTGGTGATATTATAAACAACATGAATGATATTATGGCTGGTAATGGGAACAATCCCATTATTTGCATTAGCGTGGGAGGAAATGATGTTGGTCGAGTTAGGAGTGAGGAACTGATTCAGAGGTATAAAACAGCCATAGAGTTAGTTAGGAGCAAGGGAGGAATCCCGATCATATGTGGCATTCTTCCAAGAAAGGGAGTGGGAAATGAATGGATATCGAGGGCACTTGGTGTCAATTGCCGGCTGGAAAGATATTGCAAATCAAATGCAATATCTTTCATAGACAACTGGGAACACTTCTATGGAAGAAATGAAATGTATGCTCGTGATGGGGTGCATCTATCGAGAGCTGGGGTTGTTGCTGTTGCGAACTCGTTAGAAGAAGTGGTTAGAGGTGTTTGTTTGGGTTTAAACTGTTAGTAGATAGAGGTATGGGAATTGATTTGGAGGAAGGAGGTAATAAAAGTATGTGTTTGTGGGAGAAAGGAATTGGCAAAACGATCAGGGAAAGAGAAGGTCCGCAAAATAACAATTCACTTAGGGTATATTACACTAACAGTAGAAGTCTAAGAAATAAAATTAACGAATTAAATGCTCTTGTCTGCACAGAAAAAATAGATATTATTGCACTTACCGAAACGTGGATGAATGTAGAAAATAGAGAACTATTAGCTGAATATCAAATATACGGATTTAAACTATTTCACACAGATAGATATATTAGACGAGGAGGTGGAGTAGCCATATATGTTAGGGACAATTTGAAATGTAGTCTCAAAGAGGGAATCAAAACAGAGCCACACACAGAAACTATTTGGATTGAATTAAACGAAAAAGCTAATAATATTATAATAGGAGTAATATATAGGCCACCAAATTTAGACAGAATGGAAGCAAAGCATCTATGGGATGAAATATCTAGAGCATCTAGATCTAACAGTATTTATGTCATGGGTGACTTTAATTTTAGCGGAATAAACTGGTTGAACAAAACAGGGAATAGTGAAGCAGAAGATTTTCTAGAATTAATTGACGATTGCTTTCTTACGCAACACATTAAGGAACCAACACGGGAAAATAATATTTTAGATTTAGTGTTAACTAACAGGGAAACGCAAATTAATGACATCGAAATAGGGAGTGAGCTAGGGAGCAGTGATCACAAAGAAATCAGATTTAGCATAGAATGGAATAGACCAGTAGGAGAAAATTCTGTTAAAGTGCCAGATTTTCGAAAAGCTGATTTTAATAGCCTAAGAAATTTTTTGGGTCAAATTGATTGGAAAGTCTTGGGTATGGGGTGTGGGCCGGTCTTGGAGCGAGACATGAACCCAGCGATAGGTGACTTAAATGGGGATTTCGATGTGGATTCAATATATAACTTATTTAAGAATATTCTAAACAAAGCACAGGAACGTAGTATACCATACAAATTGAATAGATCGAATACTAATGACCCAAAGTGGATAACAAAGAATTTGAAGAACCTTATAGGTAAAAAGAGAGCTTGGTACAAAAGGATTAAAAATGGGGAGATCACTTTAGAACAGGAATTCGTACAACTGGTTAGAAATGTTAAAAAAGAGATAAGGAAAGCAAAAAGAAACTATGAAGTTCGCATAGCAGGGCAAGCAAAGACAAATCCTAAAGGGTTTTTTCAGTTATATCGTACTAAGACTAGGGAAAGGATAGGTCCATTAAAAACTGAGACAGGTCAAATAACAGATAGTGATGAAGAGATGAGTAGTATTTTTAATAAATATTTTGTATCTGTATTTACTAAAGAGGAACTTAACAATATGCCTTCAGCCGAACAAGTCTATGTGGGTGGGGACGAGGACAGGTTGACGAGTTTAGCAGTTACCAGGGAGGATGTTCTTAAACAAATAGTAAAACTCAAACCAAACAAATCCCCAGGGCCGGATGAAGTGTTTGCCAGGGTGCTTAAAGAATGCAAAGAGGAGCTTTGTGACCCACTGTCAACCATATTTAATAAATCAATAGAGTCAGGCAGAGTGCCAGAGTTTTGGAAAGTTGCTAATGTGATACCAGTTTTTAAGAAAGGAGATAGATCACTTGCGTCTAACTATCGACCAATTAGCCTAACGTCTATTGTGGGAAAGTTACTCGAATCTATAATAGCAAATAAAATTCGTCTTCATCTTGAAAAACATAAATTAATAATTGAGTCGCAACATGGTTTTATAAATGGCCGTTCATGTTTAACAAATTTGTTATCTTTTTATTCTAATATTGTTGAGGCAGTTGATAGTGGTAAGGATTGCGATGTTGTATACCTTGACTTTAGCAAAGCTTTTGATACAGTGCCACATGAAAGACTGATTAAAAAGATAGAGTCTCATGGTATTGGGGGTGCTATATTAAGCTGGATTAGGGCATGGCTATACCAAAGGAAACAGAGAGTTAGTATAAATGGAATCAAGTCAGAGTGGGAAAATGTTGTAAGTGGAGTGCCTCAAGGCTCTGTCCTGGGACCTCTGTTGTTTATAATATATATAAATGATTTAGATTCAGGTTTGAGTAGCAACATTTGCAAATTTGCCGATGATACGAAAATCGGTAGGGAAATTAATTCGGAGGAGGACTCACTATCACTTCAAGTTGATCTAGATAGGGTTTTGAAATGGTCAAAGGATTGGCAGATGCAGTTTAATGCTGATAAATGTAAAGTTCTGAGGTTAGGTAATGATGATAGAGTTACAAGATACGAGCTAGATGGTGTTGTGATTGCGAAGTCGGATTGCGAAAGGGATCTGGGAGTTATGATTAGTAAGAATTTAAAACAAAAGGATCAATGCATAAATGTTCGTAATAAGGCAAATCGGACACTTGGATTTATTAATCGCAGCGTTAGTAACAAGACACCTGGTGTGGTTCTCAAGCTATATCTTGCTCTAGTTAGGCCCCATTTAGATTATGCAGTTCAGTTTTGGTCGCCATATTATAGAATGGATATAAATTCACTTGAACGTGTCCAGCGTAGGATGACTAAGTTAATTCCCCAAATTAGAAATCTTTCATATGAAGAAAGATTAACAAAGCTTAAGTTGCATTCACTGGAAAGGCGAAGAGTTAGGGGTGACATGATAGAGGTTTACAAGTGGATGAATGGACATAACCGGGGGGATATTAATAGGGTATTAAAAGTATCAACACAGGACAGAACACGAAACAATGGGTATAAATTGAATAAGTTTAGATTTAGGAAAGACTTGGGTAAATACTGGTTCAGTAACAGGGTTGTTGATTTGTGGAACCAATTGCCGCGTAACATTGTGGAGGTGGGGTCCCTCGATTGTTTCAAGCACGGGTTGGACAAGTATATGAGTGGGATTGGGTGGTTATAGAATAGGAGCTGCCTCGTATGGGCCAATAGGCCTTCTGCAGTTACCTTTGTTCTTATGTTCTTATGTTCTTAAAACCCTATCTAGATCAACTTGAAGTGATAGTGAGTCCTCCTCCGAATTAATTTCCCTACCGATTTTCGTATCATCGGCAAATTTGCAAATGTTGCTACTCAAACCTGAATCTAAATCATTTATATATATTATAAACAACAGAGGTCCCAGGACAGAGCCTTGAGGCACTCCACTTACAACATTTTCCCACTCTGACTTGATTCCATTTATACTAACTCTCTGTTTCCTTTGGTATAGCCATGCCCTAATCCAGCTTAATATAGCACCCCCAATACCATGAGACTCTATTTTTTTAATATTGAATAGAAGTGTTTGTAGAAAGCCTATTGGTCCATATTTCTTGATGCTTCTATATTGGAGCGGAGTCTTGAGGTGGGTAGAATATAGTTGTGCAATAATTGGCTGTTGATTGCTGGTGTTGACTTCTTGATGTGTAGTGCCTCGCAAACGTCAAGCCGCCTGCTATCGCTGTATCTATCGATGATTTCTGTGTTGTTTACTAGGATTTCTCTGGCGATGGTTTGGTTGTGGGAAGAGATTATATGTTCCTTAATGGAGCCCTGTTGCTTATGCATCGTTAAACGCCTAGAAAGAGATGTTGTTGTCTTGCCTATATACTGGGTTTTTTGGAGCTTACAGTCCCCAAGTGGGCATTTGAAGGCATAGACGACGTTAGTCTCTTTTAAAGCGCTCTGTTTTGTGTCTGGAGAGTTTCTCATGAGTAGGCTGGCCGTTTTTCTGGTTTTATAGTAAATCGTCAGTTGTATCCTCTGATTTTTGTCTGTAGGGATAACGTTTCTATTAACAATATCTTTCAGGACCCTTTCCTCCGTTTTATGAGCTGTGGAAAAGAAGTTCCTGTAAAATAGTCTAATAGGGGGTATAGGTGTTGTGTTAGTTGTCTCTTCCGAGGTTGCATGGCTTTTCACTTTCCTTCTTATGATGTCTTCGACGAAACCATTGGAGAGACAACTAACAGTGTATATTCTTTTCACTGTGCTGACCTTAATTTTCGATGTACATATTTCATTTTTGTACCAATGTGTTCGCAATAGAATGTTCTAGAAGGACATATGTATTAAATGTCATACAAGGATGCGTTAGACCGGCACCAAATAAAGAAACTACGTCGATTACACTCGTCGTGTCAACAATACAATAGTTTTACCACGAAGATACAAGACAATGCCGTTCTCCCAAATAGGCTGTGGCGATTAGAGAAAACGTAAATTTTATGGCAAACAGTTCATACTATCCCCCCAAGTCGATCGGATAAGAATTGAATTTTATAAAAATATTTGTTCGTCAGACTTAAAAATAGGTCACCCGCAGATTTTCAAGTGACCCCCGGCGGACCCAATTTTGGGTTCGCCGGGGAGGAAAGTGTTAAACAATGCTGTTTATTGACTAAATTATTTATTTGCTATTTTTCTGCCGGGGAACTGCCATGTTCCCCCCCCCTTTTATTTTGTATTTTCTCAACACAATTTATACTTTAATCTCAATTAGTATTAAGTTTTAGTCTTAGTGTTTTCCTGCCCGAAACGCTTTGCGTAATAGTGGCTTTAGGTATTGTATGTACTAGCTCTATCTATAAATCCATCAATAAGAACATAAGAATAAAGGTAACTGCAGAAGACCTATTGGTCCATACTTTATTTATTTATTTATTTATTTATGCATATACAAGAATGTACATAAGGAATGTGAGGATACAATTATGGTAATTACAGTCTTGTAAAGCCACTAGCACGCGCAGCGTTTCGAGGCACGTTTCATACGAGGCAGCTCCTATTTATATCCACCCAATCCCACTCATATACATGTCAAACTGTTGGACATGCATGGGAAAGGCATGTGAAAACACGAGGTGCCAGATTTAAGCCGATTGGAAGACAACGAAAGCAGTAAGCCTGATGCCCCACAACAAAACCGAGCCGGTCCCTAAATCCCGATGAATTGGGATGCGCCAATATGCATCCTGGAGGTCCAGGGACACCATCTAAACACCCAGCTCCAAAAGAAGATGGACTTGGGACAAAGTAGTCATCCAAAAAGGAGGGGCAAAAGTCTCAGGGGTTCAGACGGGACAAGTTCAGAATGAACCGTGGCAGTCTCCGTGGTGTAGTAGTAAGACACTCGCCTGGCGTTCCGCGAGCGCTATGTCATGGGTTCGTATCCTGGCCGGGGGGGATTTACTGGGCGCAATTCCTTAACTGTAGCCTCTGTTCAACGCAACAGTAAAATGTGTACTTGGATGAAAAAACGATTCTTCGCGGCGGGGATCGTATTCCAGGGACCTGCCCGAAACGCTACGCGTACTAGTGGCTGTACAAGAATGTAACAACTCTTGTATATATCTCAAACCACAGGTCCGCGCAGTCCTGTTTCGGAACTGGGATTAGGCGGGAAACCCACCTAAGGGAGGATGACGTTTCAACCACGCCCAAGGGAACCCACTCCAAGATGACCTGACAGAGCGCAGGAGAAAAGGCCTGCCAGGTGAGCAACCAACCTAGCGTGCTGCAGCAACCGAAAACGCGCATGCAATGCAGAAGCTGCTTGCACCCAAATATCAAGATCAAAGGATTGGGCGAATTGGAGTACATGCAAGGAACACCACTCACAAGACTCTGGGTCGAAGAAGTCACCGACCCAACAAGCAGCATGACGGAGGTAGAACTGGCGATTGTCATTCTGAGACAAGGGGACAGAGCAACCTTCAAACTCGCATGAAGCGAGGTGGGACCCAGGGGATGCATGCATCGGACCACTGAGCTGAGCTGGTTAATGCAAGCCAAGGCAAGGTACTACTAACCGGCACCCCAAACTACTAAGCGCTGAACCCCTGTGACATGTACACTCACATTCTCTTGTACATTATCATACATTCTCTTGTACATACACTGTACATTCTCTTGGTGGAGGACCACCAAGAGAATATATATATACAAGGATCAACAACGCCAAGGGACAGACCCCCAGCTCTCACCAGGTGGAAAAAAAGAAAACCCTGCAAGAGTATGTCCCTAGGTGGAACTGAGCCGGCCGCTATGTTATGGTGAAAACTAGCTGCACAGTACCCTTCGCCCCTACTAGTGACAAAACTATCTCCTACTCAAGAGGCAAACACTGGTGCAAGAAAGACCTCAGTCGACTCCAAGGGTAAGCAATTATAGAGAAGCAAAAGACCACAGCGGTGGTAAGTCCCAAGCGACTTGTGGAAAGTAACCCCAAGCCACAAGGGCAGTACTTACAGGGCACCTAGGGAAGTTAACCCTAGGTGCATGCAGCCTGAGTACTTGTGATATTACTCCAGGTCCACACACCACCACAGAACGGGACCACACCACAAGGCACAGCACTGAACAACGTCAAGGACCAGAGTCACACGACCACCAGATATCACATCATCTTTAGAACTGGGAGTGGACAGCTGGTGTAGGGGGCCTGGAGCTCCCCCTCCTGGGCAGGGAGGAGCTGTGCAGACACCGGGATGCTCGTTTTAGTCTGGGGAGCTCTGTTCAACAGTTTGCCTTTCAGTAGCAATCTTTTAACCAGATAGGGTTTGTTTTGGGGCACCTACCTTTCTGGGTGTCTGACCTGGTCGATGACAGACATAGAACGCTTCCAACCACACAGGGGTTTCTATACAGGGGCCTCATTGCTCATTGGCCCCTCAGAATGCAGCATTTCATGGACGCCAGGTTCTGGCTCGTGGTCACCGGTAGGCAGAACTCTGATCACTTTGACTGATGCCACGGTATAATACATTCATATCAGCCCGGAGAGCTACAGGCTAATATGTTTTTTTATTATGGTTTAATTTGTAAAAAAAAGATTATTATTATTATTATGATTATTATTATTTTCCTCATTATTATTATTATTTTTCTCATTATTATTATTATTATTATAATAATATTATATATTAGAGTTGTGTAAATAAGCAAACAAACCTGGATCTTCTTTTAGTAAATAATACAATACAACAGTTGCATTTTATTGAGAATATACAGTTCCTCATCCATGGCAAAAAACAAATACTGTACTACTGTACATGTTTTTCCCTATCTACATAAGCCACAAACATCTGAGGCACTTGGCTATTGACTCATTTTTAATGCAGCAGTTCCCTCTGCAAACTTTGATAAGCTCTCTGTACAGGGTATTGTATGCATGGGTAACTTACTGAGACAGCTACTTCAGTACTCCTCACCACACATATAAGTGTACTGCCCACACTAGTGCACTACAAGTGTACTGCCCACACTAGTACACTACAAGTGTACTGCCCACACTAGTACACTACAAGTGTACTGCCCACACTAGTACACTACAAGTGTACTGCCCAGACTAGTACACTACAAGTGTACTGCCCAGACTAGTACACTACAAGTGTACTGCCCACACTAGTGCACTACAAGTGTACTGCCCACACTAGTACACTACAAGTGTACTGCCCACACTAGTGCACTACAAGTGTACTGCCCACACTAGTGCACTACAAGTGTACTGCCCACACTAGTGCACTACAAGTGTACTGCCCAGACTAGTACACTACAAGTGTACTGCCCACACTAGTACACTACAAGTGTACTGCCCAGACTAGTACACTACAAGTGTACTGCCCACACTAGTACACTACAAGTGTACTGCCCAGACTAATACACTACAAGTGTACTGCCCAGACCAGTACACTACAAGTGTACTGCCCAGACTAGTACACTGCAAGTGTACTGCCCAGACTATTTAAGTACTGTGCTGTACATATATTTGAGAATAAAACAATTCATATCAGCAGGGTACCATCTCTTCAACATTAAAAATGTTACATTATAATATGCAGACGATGAGTCACAATAATGTGGCAGAAGATATGAAGACAAAACCACACACTTGAAGATGAGTAGACGACCATGATGCTTTAGTCCGTCCTGGACCATTATCAAGTTGATTGTTGAATTGACTTGAATCAAGTCGATTCAAGTACCACAATCGACTTGATAACGGTCCAGGATGAACCGAAACGTCGTCGTCTCCTCATCTTCTGGGCGTGTGGTTTTGTCTACATTATAATAACTTGCACGAATATAATACACATTATACGAGGCACAGATTAGTCAGCTGATAACTCACAAGTATATAATACACATGCTGTACAAGTCACAGCTTGATCAGCTAATAACTCTCACGTATATAATATGCACAATGCACGAGTCACAGCTTGATCAGCTCATGTTAGATTAATTAAATCAATACACTAATATAATTATATACCTGTAAATATATACGGTACATATATTTTTTTTCAACTGATAAATCATACAGTATCTGAATTAAACATCGCAAGTGCTACCTTTATCAATTTTGCATTCAGTTAAAATTAATCTTGTTCCATGTTCAGTGCTTTAAAAAAATAATGGGTACCTGTGTAAAACTTGAAAGCAATAAATGATATTTTATTTTAGCCTAATGGTGAGAGTGATCAACACAGCCTTTACAGTTCTTTTGATCTCACCGTGAAGGTGCATCCTATAAGCCACAGCAGCATGCACATCACCTTCCAATGGGTAAAATCCACTGTGTCATTCTGACAGGTATCTATCTTGTCACTTGTACCCAGATGAGGCTGGCACTTTAATGTCTCAACAGATTATTAAAGAAGATTAACCTTTACCAGCCCTTAAACTAAGTGTTATCTTTCGAGTGCAAAATCAGTATGTAATTTATTAAAGTGTTTTCCAAAGTCAAACCATATGGGATTTACATAACAGGTAACCAGGCTACTCTGAAAAAATATTATGATCCATAATCTTCTTTGGACAGCTACCGGAGTGCCACTTACAGCCAGAATAGCGTTTCAGTTTGTATTACAGTACTTGAGAAATAATTTGATTGATAAACTGTTGTTGGTCACCTCATGAACCTTATAAATGATCCTGCATGATAGCTTTTTATTCCTTGGACTGTGGGACTAGTAATACGTTATTTCACTTTTAAGTGTTTGAATAATGTGCATCAAAATATGTTTTACCATGTGGTGGGCAGGATAAAAGGGTGAGGTTATGAAGTGTTTCCTTTGCTGCCAACAGATGGAACTGAAATTTGAATATGCAATTATAAAAAAATACCATTTTCTTTGGTATACATATTAAGCTAATGTATAGCCTGTAACAACATAAAAAATGTAAACTGTGTTAATTTAATTAGTATATTTCTGGGGACACCCTTTGTGGTTCCTTGAAGCCACCACCTTGCCTTACCTTGCGGGGTTACCTTGCATTGATTTCGGTGATTAACGTCCCCGCAGCCCGGTCTCTGACCAGGCCTCCTAGTTACTGGACCTGTTAACCAGGCTGCTGTGATTGTTCACAGCCTGATGTGTGTATCACAGCCTGGTTGATCAGGTATCTGTCAACCAGAAACCACCTCTGATGTAGGTGCCATCTACTACATGACATCAGTCGCGGAGTTCTCTGGCCTACTGGGGACCCAGAGCCAGAACCTGGTCTCTTCACAGAGTCGCAGGGAGCTGTGCCATTTATATACAGTACTGTATTAAGTTAATCATTTATGCCACCACCAAGGAAAGCACCCGAAAAGTCAGAGAAAAAAAAAACACAGCTAGCTGCTGTCGATACCCCCATGCTCGTAAATGGCCATAGAAATCCCCAACATGAACAAATGATTTAAAATGTTATAAACCAATGCCTGTTTGTTCACCCCCAACCGTCCCCTCATTTATGGGGAGGGGGGTAGGCCACGGTTCACAGGCCACACTGCTGTCAGTTCGACGAATGATGTACAAACCCGATTCTCTGGGGAAGGGAGGGGTGTCAAGGAGCCACCAGAGCTCGCCCAGAAATTGTCATTTCATTACATTTAATACTTGTTTTTTGGGGGGGAGCCACAGAAAATTACAGAGAGGAAACAAAGTGGGCAAGCTGAACCCTGAATTAAATGTCAGAAGTGCTTCCTGGCTAACAGAGACCAGAAACAACTATCAAAACCTCAGGAGGAATATTAGGAAACAATGTCCCAAGAATTACAAAAGGGTGGTCATGTTATACCTGCCTTAAATACTGGTCATGAAGCACTGACAGCACAATACAATATTTACAACACACTGAGGATCCACAGAACCATATAATAATATCACAGACAACTAAATATGATCAGACTGAAACTTTATATCTCATAAGACTTGGTTTTCCACTTACCAGTTGAATACTCACTATTAATACATTTCTACCATCAACTCACTGTGAGATACATATACACCCATTTTATTGCTTATAAACTTGTTATTTTACTCATAATAAACAGAATTAAACTGTGTGTGTATATATGTAATACATCGCTGCAAGGGCAATACATTGCAATACAACAAGGGCAACATTAATAGTCTATTTTTCCCAAAATTGTTACTGTATTGATAATCATCAGTACTAAAGGGAAAGTTTAACACTAATATTGTTAAAATAATGTTATTGTAGTAGACACTTAATAATATGTGAACATTAAAAGTTAAATGATTATGAGTTATGAAATGGTACAAATAAAATATGAACAATTCTAGTTTTGTTTTTATAATTTTATGAATGTTTATCAAAATAAAAAGAGGTAGGTGAAAATAATAAAATAAAATAAAAATTAATAGATAAACCATAAAGAGGTTGTAATTACTTAAGTGTAGTTACAGGATGAGAGCTATGCTTGTGGTGTCCCGTCTCCCCAGCACTCTTTGTCATATAACACTTTGAAATTACTGACGGTTTTGGCCTCCTCCAAAATATTAAGAAATATTAGGTTTTGTGTCCTCTAAGAGCTGCTACCTCGTAAGGTATCTTGCCTTCGGGTAGAACATTGGCTTTGGTTTCTGCAGTTTGCTAATGTGCCTTTGTGTCTCGCTCACTCACGGAGCTATCTTACCTGACAATTGTTTTCCCATTTGTCAGGTTTGCTAATACTTTACTTTACAATACGTCTTAGCGTTTTTCCTGCCCGAAACGCTTTGCATAATAGTGGCTTTAGGCATTGTATGTACTAGCTCTATCTCTAAATCCATCAACTTTTGTATCTTACCTTGTATGTATGTACCTTACCTGAATAAAAATTTATTATTATATTTATTTATTTATACAATTGTGCCTTTATGAGCATTCTACTTTCTGGTGGAATTTCCTCTTGGTCTGGGTTGATTTAATATCTGAAGCTCCCTGTGTCTGAGTGCAGCAGATTCTGTCTCTGGTTTCAAGTAGGTTTTTTATGACTTGCACCGATATGGTGTGACGTGATGCATGTAGAGTTATCCAGGTGGCAGGCTTCAGACAGCCACTGAGGGATCCCCTCACAGAAAACGTACAGAAACAAAATATTTGACTAAAGTAACATAGATCGCACAGATCCCCAACCCAGATCACAGTACGAAAAAGATGCTTGGAAGCCAGAGCATGAGTTCTAAGCTAAACCTAACTAAATCCTGTCTAACCCTAATTTAAGAAAGGGATATGAATGTCTGTGACTGAAAAAATGCAACCTCAAATTACATGGCCAAGGTGTAAGTTTGGGGGTAAACTGAATGAAACCAGACCCCAGGTGTCATAGCAACAGACTGCCTGTGCACAACACAAATATTCACACCCAAATCAAAGTCCCAAGGTGTACATAACATGAGCCCACTGCACAACAAAATAGTTTCTAAGGGTGAACACAATTCACTCAACTGAATTTGGTCTCCACCTACCCAACTGGCATGAAGACGAGTCCAAAAGAATACGGGGAAGATAGTCAGGGAAGCCTGTTTTAGTGCTAGTGATGTCACATGGCAGGCCAACTGATAGCTGAAAAGACTCTACTTGCCAGTTCCTAGACTTGTAGACTTTATTCTGTACTGGATTATTTCTCAGGCCCCCTCCCTAGCACCAGTATGACCTAGCCGGGATATCTGATAGGATCCTTGTTCAGCTAGTGCACAACACTGACTTGCCTTGATTGTACACGATCCTATCCATGAGACCAGAAGGATAATGCCTTATGGACTAACCAAATGTGATAGCTTAAAACATTATCATCATATTTTGTGTCACATGTGGAATATAAACAAGTGTAGTTTGTAAAATATTAGGATGTAATATACTGCTTGTACAATTCAGCCCATTCCAGCAATGTGAATAATAATTTTTGTAAGCAAATCAAAATTTGTCTTCTGTTTTAAAAAGTTATAATGTGCTATCTGCTGCATTTACATTCATAAAACATCAAAATTTTTGGATAATCTCTTAAATAAGTCTCCTATGTTTGCATTCAGAAAATATGGCACATCCACTACTAAACAAGAAAATAGGGAGAGAGAGGAGGAGGAGAAGGGGACACAAATGTTATCTGACAATAAATGACCAGCAGAAGTAATTTGTATGTAAAATATGTTGTTTGTGGCTATGGCACGATGGGATGGGATGTGTCCTCAACATACTCAATCCCAAATATATCCCACTATAATCTTCACCTATTTTTGGGGGAAGCCCCATTGGCTCCCCGGAGCTATCCAGGCTGATATTGCTAATGTCAGACTTTGGCATCAGTCATGTGTATGGAGTTCTTTAGGCCTACTGGGGACCATGAGCCAGAACATGGCCCCCTCAGAGAGGTACGAGGAGCAATGGCCAATAGAAACCCCCATGTGGTTGGAAGCATTCTATGTCTGCCATCGACTGGGTCAGGCACCCAGAAAGGTAAGCATCCCAAAACAAACCCCCTATTCTTGTTAAGAAATTGCTACTGAGAGCCAAAGTAGTGGACAGAACTCCCAAAATAACAACGAGCTAACAAGCATGACATCACGTTGCCATCTGAGCAGCTCCCTTCTACCCGGGAGGGGGAAAGGGGAGCTCCAGACCCCTCGCACCAGCTACCCGAGGCCCGTTCTGAGGCTGATGAGCTAGGCAGAGGTCGTGTGCTCTGGATCCAGACTTGGTTTCAGCTCTTATGCCATGTGGCGTGGTGGCTGTCTTATAGGGGGTGTGTGAGCCAGGAGTAATTCTTCAGTACTCAGGCAGCATGCGCCTAGGATTCCCTTCCCTAGGTGCCCGGTAAGTACTGCCCTTGGGGCTTGGGGCCACCTTCCACAAGTTCCTTGGGTTCTGCCTCTGCTTGGCAGTTTACTGCTCAGTTTTCGGCCGCCCTTTGTGTGCTAGGGTGTTCTGACTCCCTTGTTCGCCTTAGGGTAGGGAGCAGTTTGCACTGGTAAGGGGCGCAGAGTACTGCGCAGCTTGTTTTCAGCAATCATAGCGGCTGGCTCTGTTCCACCTGGGTACGCTATCCTCTTGCGGGGTTTTCTTTTTTCTTTTTGTTGCTTGCCTGGTGGGGGGGGGGGGGGTGGTCTGCCTTGGTTATTGCCCCCTGTGTACTGAGTACTCTTCTCTATTTCGGTGGTACCCCCTACTTGGTCCCCGTGAGTGTACATGTCCCGCAGGTTCAGTTCTTATAAAGTTGTTTGGTAGACTTGGGCGCCGGTTAGCAGTACCCTGCCTGGACTTCCCTGAGTGTGAGTTCCGTCTCAGGATCCTGGGAATCCCCATGGGGCCTGTGGATCTGATGGATGTGACCCCTGAGTCCCCCCCTCGCTTTGTGTGAGTTTGAGAGTTGCTCTGTCCCTTTGTCTCGGGGTGACTCTCACTGTTTTTGCCTCCGTCTGCTGCCTGTTGGGTCGGTGGCACCTTTAACCCAGAGTCCTGCGAGTTTTGTTGCTTGTTTGTGACTCAGTTACCCAGTCCTATGCTGACTATACGGGTGCAGGCAGCACAAGCATTGCACGTTGGGTTCAGGTGGTTGCAACGCACTAGGTTGTTTGCTCCCCGGAAGCCCTGAGGCTACCCCGTTTTGGTTGATGTGACCGTGGCTTGGGGGTGTTGGTCGCTTCGGTTTTGTTTCCGTCCGCGCCCCCTTGTCTTTCCCCTGTTGTGATTTAGTCTGGTCGCCCCTCTTCCTCCCTGCATCCGGATCCGCACTGTCTGTGGGTTCGGGATCGGGGAAGGGGTTTCGATGGTCTTAGACTCGGGCGGTCTCAAGGATTTTCCCTTCCGGGGTAGCGATGGAGGCATTCGAGCCTGTTCTTCCAGTCGTGATGTATGGGTCTGCCAGTGGGCTCCTTTCGTAAGTATTTCTCCGGCTGCTCCGTCTTTTTCTTGTGAGGCTGGGGCTTTGGGGGGACGGCTCAGCCCTGGGTCCTGCGTGGAGGTTCCCGGAGCTGGGGAGGGGTTGACTTGGGGACCCTGGGCCCTGTTGAACCATGCCAGGGTTTTTCTACCTTCTGAGTGGGGCTTGCGGTTACGGGGAGTGGGGTGTTTCCTTTCTCCCCCTCTGCATACGAGTTGTTCGGTGTCAGACCCTCCCCGGGTTCGGTTCGTTGTCCCTTCAAGTCTGTCGGTTCCGTCCTGTCGGTCGGTACTCTTCTCCGTTTTCTCACCCTTCTTCTCTGGGACATGAATTCTCTGTCATGTTGAAGTCGTGTTCCCCTCATATCAGGGTCCTGCATGACCTTTGGTCTCGGGTGCAACTCGGCCTTTATGAGCCTTCGTGATTTTGTGCTTGCTTCTGTAGGATCTCGAAGGTTCGGGAAGGTCTTCGATACTTTCTGTATTATTGGAACGTTTGTCGTCTTCCGGTGAGGCTTACCTCCATTCCTTTTTTGGACTCGTTGGTCCTCTTCTGTGCTTCTTCTTGGTTTTCGGTACTATCTCATTCTTTTGTACTGTAATTATATTCTCTCCGTGCTCTGTCTCAGCATTGATAATATTCCTTAAATACTCCTAGTTGGCGCCCTCCCCACTGGGTGGGTTGTGCAGTTCGGACCTCATGAGTCCTGTGCATGTGCCGTGGGAGTTTGTTTTGTTTATGGACGGTGTACACAAGTGTTGGTGTTCCGCATGTTTTTTCTCTCGCGTGATTCCCCCGCTCTCGCTCCTCTTCTCTCTTCAGTCTAAGCCCCGTAGATACTAGGGGTGTTCTGGATTACAAATACGTGGAGGATGCCTAGTTCTTTCCTCAGCATATGCGGGAGTGTGGCGTCGCATCCGCCTCTACCCTACTCTTCTCCTGCACATGCAGCTTTAGCCTTCTTGCACTAGCGATTCTCCCGGAACATTCTCGGCTACAATGTGTTGTGACATGATAGTGCCTACGCTCTGCAGGTGAGCTTATGCGGTCTGGCGAGACGCCAGACCGCATAAGCTCATCTGCTGATGCTTTCAAACCAGCACCTTTCGGCCAGGTGCTGGTTTGTGGTTTTTGGATGAGTGTTAGGGATTGCTTGTGGCGTTTTGTTTGGCCATTTGCATGCTTCTTCCCGTGACCTTCCTTGTCCGTCTGTGTTATTTGTTACATGGTGGGGCACGGTCCCATCTTTCGAGTTCTTTCTTCAGTCTTTCCGTGCCTGGGTCTTTTCTTGCCTCATGACACTCATTCCTTGACCGTCGTACAGTGCCTGGCTGAGCCCTTCCATATACATTGGATTCTCTGTGTGTAGTAGGTTTTGTCCATTTCCTTCCCGATTGCTGCCTGTCTTCTTCTTTCCTCATATTGCTCCTACACTCTTGTCTCTAGCTGCTGGTGCTTGGATTGTCTTTCTGGTCTTTTTCTTGCATTTTTCCATTTTTCTAAATTCTCTACTACACATTGTTGTGTGTTTTCGTATGTGCTTCTTGGCTCTACTAATGTTCGTGCTAGGTTGGACTTTGTCCATGTTCAGTTCTTTGCTTTTGCACTGCCCCTGTGTTGGGTTATGGTCCTGAGTTTTCATCTTCTCCTAGTTTGGCACTTCCAGCTTCTGGATTGCCCTGTATGCTGGTGGATGTGGCTTCGGTTCCTCCTCTCCTGCCCCTACAGTTTCTTTCCGTTGGGCCGGGAGGTGCTAGGTTTGAGGCCCTGGCTCCGGCATTTTTCTATGTGTTCACTTTCGAGCGGTGCATTTTTGTTTTCGTGCTGTTCACGTCCTGATTAGTTCTTCTCATACCTTCCTCGGCATCGCGTGCTTCGTTCTGCCCTGCTGGGACTGCGTTCGCCGCTCTGGCGGGAAGTGGCGTTCCTGTTTTTGCTTTGCATTTCGGCTCGCGGTGCTCACTTCCTCGTTGGCCTCGACCTGGGCCCTGGCTTTTCGTTGCAATTTTGTCCTTGCTGTTTGCGGCATCTGCGGTTTGGCGTTTTTCTGCTGGCGTCCTCTAATTGTCATCCGTTGTCAGACTTGTTGGTCCTTCTGGGGTCCCAGGACAGGACGTGTCTGCTCACCCGGGTTGGTTCTTTCCCGGCTTGCTGGGTTTGGGTTCCTGGTTTCCTGGTTTTATCTACCAGTTGGCGCATTCCTGATCTCGCTGTGTCACTTCTTACGAGTCTTGCTTTGGAACCACAGTGTCTCCGATCACCTGACGAGCTCGCTAGCATTGGGAAGTTTGCTGTACGGCAGACATTCCATCTGGTTCCTTGCCGGCTTGGGTTTCCGGCTCTGCTTACTCGGTGTTCGCACCCAAGGTTTTCCCGCGGCTCCGCTTCTTCCCATGCTCAGTTAGTCCATGCCAGGCCTTCGGTTCTGCCTCTCGCCTCTCACCATCTGTTGGTGTTCAGGTGGTTTCGTTGATGGTGTCCCACCTGCATGCTTCGTCTCCGCAGCAGTGTGGGGTTTTTGGCGGGTCTTCCTTTTTCTTTTTGTCCCTTCGTAGGTTTGCTGCGTTTTGTTGGCGTGGTCTTGTCCTTCTCTTGTGGAGAGTTCCGGACCATCATCTTGTCACATACTGTACTGTCACCTTGTCTCGTGCGGTGCTGACGGAGCTGCTCTGGGTTGCTTCAGTTTTGGTGTTCCCTCTGCATCAATTCGCGAGATGTCTCTGGCGTAGTTCACCTCCAGCCTATTCTTGCACCTCTTGAGCTGTCCGGGTTCTTGGATTGGGTGCTCTTTTTCTCTTCTCCTCGGTTTGTTGTGGCCCTTTCGGATTGTTTTCTGAGGCTCTTTTCTTGTTGGTGTTGGCTTCTGGGGGGTTGGGTCGGGGTGCTTCATGCTCTCCTCTGGCACCAGGGTTCTGCTCTTTTAGTTCTCTTGATAGGTTTGTTTGCTTGCAGCCATCTCTTTTTCTGGCAAAGACTGACACGGCTGCTTTCCGGAGGGGTCCTTGGCTTGTTGATGCTTGGTTGGTCAGGCCAGGGGTGCATCATGTGTTTTGTTCGGTTGCGGCGCTTCGCCGTTCTTTGTGTACCACGGCTGCCGAGACTCGGGTCATGCTTTGGGTTGCTCCGGTTTCTCTTCTTCCCTGTTCCAGGGTGCGGTTCTCTTGGGTCGTCCACGGGGTGGTTCGGTCCAGCCAGCCTGCAGTCTTTCCAACTGCCCACAACGTTCATAGGTTGGCTATGTGTTCCTTCGTTGGTGTTCCTGGGCCTTGTCAGGCCGATGTGGCCCTGGGTTGGCGATTGCAGCCTTTTGTCTCCGCTTCGCGTTGGGGAGCGAGCGACGACCATCTCCCGGGTTAGGTCTCCCTTGTTTTCGTCTTTTGGTAGGTAGCTCTGGGGAGCCGACGGGGCTCCCCCCAGAAAACCAGAATTGAATGTAATGAAATGCCATTTTCTGGGTGAGACCCGGAGGCTCCCCAGCAACCCTTTCTCCCTCCGATCAGCGTTTTTTCGCGTGTTTTGATATCCAGCCTCAGAACTGGGGTCTTAGGTAGCTGGCACGAGGAGTCTGGAGCTCCCCCTTCCCCCTTCCTGGGAGGGAGGAGCTGCGCAGACAGCGGCGTGGCGACATGGTGACGTCATGCTCGTTAACTCGATTTTATTTTGGGAGTTCTGTCCACTAGTTCGGCTCTCAGTAGCAATTTCTTAACCAGAATATGGGTATGTTTCGGGATGCTTACCTTTCTGGGTACCTGACCAGGTCGATGGCAGACATAGAATGCTTCCAACCACATGGGAGTTTCTACTGGCCATTGCTCCTCGTGCCTCTCTGAGAGGACCAGGTTCTGGTTCGTGGTCCCTAGTAGGGCCTAAAGAACTCTATACACATGACTAATGCCAAAGCCTGACATTAGCAAATCAGCCCAGATAGCTCTGGGGAGCCTCCGGGTCTCACCCAGAAAATGGCGTTTCATTACATTCAACGCTGGTTTTTTACCCTGATCTTTCCTAACTTGTTGTCATTTGTCATCCCCAGTGACCTGTAGTTGAACATCACTTTTGGTGGCCTGTAAGCCTATGTTATCTCTCCTTGCCTGTAGGCCTATGCCATCTCTCCTGGCCTGTAGACCTGTGTTATCTCTCCTGGCCTATAGGCCTATGTCATCTCTCCTGGCCTATAGGCCTATGTCATCTCTAGTGATTTGTAGTCAAATATATTTCTAGTGGCCTGTAGTCCTAAGTCATTTATTATAACCCAGAGGCTTATGTCATATCTCTTGGCCTGTAGGCCTATGTCATATCTCTTGGCCTATAGGCCTATGTCATCTCCCTTTGCCTATAGGCCTATGTCATGTCTGATCTGTAGTGCTTCAACACTACCTACATTTCCATAATAACTAATTTTTGTTATCATAAACACAAAATATAATGAATGATATGAATATTATTAGTACAAATAAAGAGCTGAATGATACAAATCTTTGTTATTTGCTGCTGGAGAACACTTACAAATGACTGAAGAAAACCCATGATTCCTTTACCCCCCAAACGCTTCAACACTAGCACACACAATAAAAATATTTCTAAGTTATACAGTACTCACAAATTTCTTAACTGCATGGACACTTGAATCATTGTCTTTATTGACAAATGTTACCTCACAAGAGCCCTGAGCCACACTTGGATTTAGTATATTTCCAAAGAGCATGACAGCTAGAAAAATGAGTGACATTTATACTTTATGACATCACATATAATTGACAAATATATGTTTGTACTATTCTTTAAATAATTTGATACAGTCTTAAACTTCTAATTAATTGCAATACGCTACTGGACACTGTTTAGAAAATCAACTGATCAATGTTCAGTACTACAGTATTTCAGCAATTCAAAAACAAAGGTTATTACCGTAAAGAATATTATACATTTCTAAAATTTCATGTACAAGTCTCATTACCCACACAAAATAAATTATATTTCGGCAATATATTAATATATTATATTATAATATATTATTATATTATATTTCAGCAATATATTAAAATGTTATGGTATATTCAAATATAAGATCTAATAGCATTAGAAGATCATCAATATCTTCAGGTACAGTAAAAACATATATATAATCTTCAGTTTGGAAAATATAAGAGCTCACTAGTGATGATCATCTCAAGCATAGAACAGCTTTACACAAGTCTACATCAGCATCTCATCTACTCGGGAGCAGACTATGGGTCTCACACACACACACTGGTGATTTGGGAAAGTAATTGCTGACACTTCTCAGTCATCTGTGAACTTTCAGGATAAATACCATTTCAATAACTGATTTGCAAATATTGATTCATGAGACCATTTTCTGCATTCAGTTCAATTATTAACCTTAAGAAAGCTCAAATCCTGTGTTACTTGTAATAGCATAACGTAATTTATCTCTAAGAGTGCTCTTTCGCTGGTAATTTGGTAGTTTAAGCAGGTTAAAGCATGTAGATGAGGTGGGAAGGCGGTTCACAGGATCACGTTTGCGTATAGCAAAGAAACCACGGATAACACTTCCAATGGTATCACCTGAAACAATTTTAGAGTGGTTGGTCACATGTTGTGCAACATAAAAGATGAAGTACTGTATTCTAATACAGTAGTTGATTTGTCTATCACATGTACTGTACAGTGAAGACACTCGGTTGATTAATATTCTGACAGAAATAATTTGTCTACAACTCTAATGGCAAATCATTAGCATTGAATAAATACAATAAAACCAGCAATGAATGTAGAAGAAATATTTTTTCAAGCAGGACCCTCAGTAGCTTCCCGAGCTACACACACTGGTATACTGTATATGTATCAGTACAGTACCTCAGTATCATACCAGGCTCTACCGATTCACAGGCTCCTACCAGAGACCAGTACCAGAATCTGGTCCACTCAGCAGAGGATTGTAGGATCATTACAGTAAAAAAAAAAAAAAAACTTTAAACTCATTTGGGGGGGTGGGAGAGGCAGCTCCTGGTAAGTGCGTCTCCACCATCAGTTCTATGGTAGATATAACCAATCCCTGATGACCCGAAGGGAGGGAGGATGGAGCCACTGAGGTTCGCCCAGAAATTGATGTTTCATTACATTCAATACTGGTTTTCTGGGAAGTGTCTCTTGTGGCTCCCTAAATCTAACTACCTGCAGAGAGGGAAACAAAAGGGCACCTACCTGGGATGAGGGAGCACTGCTGGAACTAAGATGAAGACAAGACTCCAGGCCAAAAGTCACCACCCAAAACCACACAATGACACCAGGGCCCCTGACACAATGACACCAGGGCCCCTGACACAATGACACCAGGGCCCCTGACACAATGACACCAGGGCCCCTGACACAATGACACCAGGGCCCCTGACACAATGACACCAGGGCCCCTGACACAATGACACCAGGGCCCCTGACACAATGACACCAGGGCCCCTGACACAATGACACCAGGGCCCCTGACACAATGACACCAGGGCCCCTGACACAATGACACCAGGGCCCCTGACACAATGACACCAGGGCCCCTGACACAATGACACCAGGGCCCCTGACACAATGACACCAGGGCCCCTGACACAATGACACCAGGGCCCCTGACACAATGACACCAGGGCCCCTGACACAATGACACCAGGGCCCCTGACACAATGACACCAGGGCCCCTGACACAATGACACCAGGGCCCCTGACACAATGACAAGATACCAAGCTGCCAGAACCCTGTCCAGCCTCCAAAACAACTGTGCCTGAATATCAACCTCTTCACGAACACAGCCAAGAGAGTGGCATATTTCCAAACATCATGGGTGTGAGGGTAGACCACAGTCTGGCTAGACTTAAAAACACTGGATGACCTGAGAAAGACGAGCCTCGGAACAGGGGGTCAAGGTAAGAGGATCAACCCACAAAGAATCCACAAAGGCAGAATCTGTGGCACAAAGGTAGTGGTGCACAGCTGTCACCAGACACAACACACACTGCACCAAGCATCAATAATCAAAGGACAACTTCAGAAGCTAATCAACTCATCCATTGCCAGAATAGAAGAAGTTGACTGAGAAGAACAAACTGCCTACCATTGACAAAAGAACAAAATCCTTGCCAATGGAGGAGAGCATAAAGCTCACCCACTCAACACCCAGAAGCAAAACAAACCAAAGACCAGGACTTGAAAACCAACCAAGGATTGTAGGGGGACATTATAAACTGAGGAAAAGACAAATGAAACAACACTGTCCAGAGACCAAGCAGTCTCAGGCAGCATGTGAGTAAGCCAGAGATAAAAGAATGCATGAGAAAGCTTGCAAAACAGGCTGAGATACAGTAGTATCAACACCGAACCCTAGCTCAGTGGCTCTGCCAGTGCCACATGATATGATGCGATAGTATACAGTACGAGATGCTGATCAATAAACAAGAGCACCACACACTCAGAAATTGAAGAAGAACAAGCAGAAAGGAGAGTGAAAGCAGCACTATGAAATCTCATACTGTTGCTGCGAAGAAGACTGCAGGTGGGACACCAGCAATGACACCACCTCATCACCATAGAGATGGTGATAAATATGTGCCGGAAATACCAAATGCGAAGAGCAGAGAAGGCCGAATCAGTACATTACATTACTGAGTCGACCTGGTGTCCAAACCCGAGCATTTTTTCTGCCCGGGTTTGGACACTGAGCAAGCAGCACCTAAAACTAAGGCTGAGCTAGCCACCAAGGAACCAAAGGATCACCTCCCCCTGTATGAATCCAACCTGGCCAGGACCCAGAGCAACAGCTGGACCGGGAAAATAGGTACAGGAACCCCAACTTGACTACTCCAACTGAAAGGCATGTACCACGAGGGACTCACAATCAGGGAATGGCACTGCATACAAGGTAAACACGGAGATCACGCCAATGTGAAGCAGTCCATGTCTGGGTGCAGGAACCACTTGCAAAGACAAAAATAGGAGGTGATATCAACAATCAACTCTGTGAAGATGGGAAGGAACTGGGAGAGACTGTCTATAAGAATAATGGACACTTCCTGGACATGAGCAACACGGAGACCCAAACCCTCAGAACCCAGCAGAAGAGCTGCCCGAAGTGTCCAGCTCCAAAGAGGCAGGGGACCAAAGCGATTCCCTCCCCCCCCCCCACTCCTGGTTGAAACAAAGAACCACGAGAGAACAGTCTGAACGGAGCCAGAACACAGAGCCCGGAGGAATACAAATGCTGTGCAGTGTATGACACAAGGCAGCAAACACCTGAATCATAATGCAAGCTCGACAAAAGATAAAGAGACCAACGACCCTGGCCAGCCTTGTGTGGGTCTCCCAGCCCCACACAAGCCAGTCGTCGACATAGACCAAAATTCGAACCCCCCAGCAAATGAAGAAGTCACAATGACTTGAGCCAAGCATGGGAACAAGTGTGGTGCTAGATGCGACCCAAAAGGAAGGACCCGAATGCAGTGAGTTTGGTGTCCCACGGCAAAACATTGTCAATCCCAAAATCCAGATGAATAGAGATGGGCAAAGACCCAAAGGCCCAGGGAGACCATTCAAGCAACTGCCTCGAAAGCACTTACTAAAGCATTTCTCATACCGACTGATTTGGCTTGTGGTCTACTTTCATTGAATTCAGGGAAGTTTGCCTTAGTATGAGTTTATTGCTGATCCCTTTATACTCGTCACCTTGTAGAGGGGGCAATGGGTGATTGCACTGATCCTTGTCCCTGGTGACTTAGAAATATCTTAGTATGCATGGCGTTGTTCACTTGGGCTGGACGGTAGAGTGACGCTATTGCTTTATACAGGATGGAGTCAAATCCTCGACCATCCAAGTGGTCGGGCACCACTCCTTTTCCAAGCCCCCTCCCAAATCCTTATCTTGATCCTTTCCAAGTGCTATATGTATAGTCGTCATGATTAGGCACTTTCTCCTGATAGTTCCCCTTCCCTTTGCATTGTCTAAATCTGACCAGGAACGACCAGTGTGTAAGCTAGGGAAAACTACTGAGTGTGTTGTCCAGAAAATGTCTGATATGGGAATAACACACATGACTTGACAGTTGTTAGTCCACTTCAGTGTATAGTCAGTACAGAAAATATTTAACAAAACTACTGTACATAACATCAATGTTAAAAGAAAAACAAGCCAATAAAATATTTTTATTTGAAATTTTCACTGTAAGGAATTTAAATTAAGTTTTAAAGTTCTTAAGTTTTGTTATCTACAGTTCTAATACAAATGTATATTATTCAAGTTGACTTGCAAGAAAATTCTAAATAATGTTTAATGAAGTATAAATTTCACTTTACCTGTATCTTCATCATCACCAACTTCAACACAACGAATAGAAAACGGTGGTTCCAAGTGTGTAAATCCTAAGAGTGGAGGCTTGGAACAGCTGGTCACAAACTGAAATATTAATTACAACAGTAGTAGCAATAATACATTAATAGACTACTGAGAATGATATGGAGTTGTTCCCCCCCACTTAATTTCTTAACATGTACATTCTGAGGAGCAAGCACTTTCAACAAACAGGAATAACTGCTAGACTAAAACCAATATTATCAATACTCGGGTACTACTGAAACATTAATTTTATCTACTCAATACTAACACTACTATGTAAGCTCATTCACTACTACTTAAGAATTATCTTCACTACATGAACACTAAGCCAAGAGAAGATTTTTGTCAATGTCTAAATGATTTCTTTAAACAGCAAAGAAACTATCTCCCTTGCAAAATGTTATTATCATTACCGAATACAGTAGTAATATTCGGTACTCGAATATTACCGAGTAATATTGCTCGGTAATATTACTTACCGAGCAATATTACCGAGCATATTGCTCGAATGAGCTAATTGGGACCAAATCTGTTTTGTTCGACCATGGATGTTGGTCCACTGAGTTTTACACCATTATCTGGGTGAGCCTCGCCGGCTCCCTGAAGCTATCGGACTGATATATGCTATATTAGTCTGGGGCTTCAGTCACATGGATTTCTTACCTACTAGGAATCACGAGCCAGAACCTGGCTCCCTCAGAGAGGTGAAGAATGCAATGGCCTATGAAAACTCCACTCTTTGAGAGTACTGTATATTCATGTCTATCATCGACTGGGAAAGGCACCCAGAAAGGTAGGCATCCCAAAACAAACCCCAACTGATAGAACATTGCAATCCAAGACCAGACAGAGTCCAAGAACTACCTCCAAGAATAAAAATGCAACAAGTAAAACGTCATCAAACTGACATTTCCCCTCCATCCCCTTGGAGGGGGGAAATGTGCTTACCCGAGCCTGCTGCTCACCCCCAGTTCGTTGACTGAAGCCGACTGAGGCTGACGTTACCTCTGGCCTCAATCTCCTGTTAGGATTTTG
The DNA here is from genome assembly GCF_040958095.1 of Procambarus clarkii. Taxonomy (NCBI): domain Eukaryota; kingdom Metazoa; phylum Arthropoda; class Malacostraca; order Decapoda; family Cambaridae; genus Procambarus; species Procambarus clarkii. The sequence goes on along the minus strand of NC_091202.1, from coordinate 23,130,926 downwards.
CCCTTGCGGTTGTGCCTGCTGTGTGGGTGGTGCGGTGGCCAGGATATAACTGTACTTAAGACTGCATGCACTTAGGGTTCTCTTCCCTAGACACCCTGTAAGTACTTCCCTTGTGTCTCAGGGTTCTTTTCCCTGTGGCGTTCGGGTTCTCACTCCTGGAGGGGTTGCTGTCGCTTGACTTTGACCTCACCCTTAGGGATGGCGAGGGTCTTGGTGCTTTCATTTGGCCCTGGGTAGGGAGTGTTTGTTGCTGGGGTCGGGGAACATGGTGCTTATACAGCTCACATACCTAGCGGCGGCCGTGTCTCTCTCTCTGCCCTCCTGTTGTTGTAGTGTATTTTCAAGGTTTTTGTTTTCATTTGTTTTCATTATTTTTTTTTGTCTTGTGAAGGTCTGCCTGGCTTTCGATTCGGTTCGCCTAGGTTCTATTTGGTGGTCCTCCTCTAGGCCCATAAGGTTGCTCTCTTCACAGGGGATCAATTTGTCTAGTAATAGACTTTTGCTATTTTTTCGGAAGGGTTCGGGAGGCCCTTGGTTCGTACCTTCTGCGAGACCCGGACTTTGCCTCTGTGATGGACCCAGTCTCTTTTGAGTTCGGTTCCTCTTTCCTATATTGGATGCATTATGAAGTTCTGGCGTCTTCCTGGCTGGTACACTGCCCTTTCTTTTCACTGGAGGTGTGGCATGGTTTTTGTTGTACCCGCACAGTGGGTTAGCGGGAGGCGTCTGTTGTTGTTGTTGTTGTTAAAGATTCGCTACCTGGAACAAAAAGTTCCAAGTAACACAGGCTATGGTGAGCCCGCAATGGGAGGCCTCTACGGTGCTACAGGTTTTCCTGGGGGGTTCTTTTGAGCATCTCAACGTGTGCCTTTACGTCCCTGTGCTTCCTCATGAGGTTGGCTTGCTGCAGTTGCATGTTCAGGTCCCCTCCCTTTCGGCTGCCTTGGTTGCAGAGGATCTTGCACTTTTTTTCCTCTTCTCGAGTTGTCCCTGGACTGGCTTCTGGAGGATGTGTCAGCGTTGAGTGCCGGGCCGTCGTCCTGGGCATTGGTCTCGGCTGCTCAAGCGTTGGCGACGTTGCTGAAACTGTTTGTGCTGATACTCCGGGAGGTAGTTTCGCTGTTGCATGTCGGTAGGCTGTCCTAGTTCTCTCTCTTGACTCTGCTTGGGCTCTTTAGTTCTCATCACCTTTCTGTACCCTGTTGTTTTCGAACGAGATTGTTTCTCAGTTTTTGCATGTGGCATTTGCCAGTTGCCATCCTCTTTCTGATTTGTTGGTGCTCCAGGGTGGGTGTTCTTGCGCTTACGTGCAAGAAGACTTACACGCTTCTCGTAAATAGGCTTCTCGGAAGGCATGCCGGCCCTTTTGTGGGTCACCCTGTTGACGGAGTGCTAGGGGGTGGGGGGCTGGCTCTGTTTGTCCATGCTTGGTCAACCAATTCATAAGCTTTTTTGAGTCGTGTCCTCCAGCCTGTGGTGGCAGTGGGCAGCTCCTCATCCTCTCGGAGGTTTGGGGCTGGTAGGGCAGGCTTTCTCTCCTTCACTCTGTCGGGTCATCTTGGAGTGGGTGCGCTTGGGCGTGGTCGAAACAATTTCGCCCCTCAAGTGGGTTTCCCACTTATTTCTGGTTCTGAAATGGGACTGTGCGGATCTTCGGTTCATTCTGGACTTATCTCGTCTGAACCGCTTTATTTCTTGGCCCTTCTTTCGGATGACCACTCTAGCTTCTCTTGGAGCTGGGTTCTTGGATGGTGTCTCAGGACCTTCGGGATGTCCCTATTCACCCAGGGTTCAGGGACTGGTTAGGTTTCGTGGTGGTGGTGGCGAGCTTACCGCTTTCATTGCTTTTCCTTCGGGTTGAATCTGGCACCTCGCTTGGTCACGCACTTGACTCAGGTTATTTTGGCCCGTCTTCAGCTGTTAGGTGTTCAGGTGTTGGCCTACCTTGATGACTGGTTGGGTTGGACTCCCAGCCAGTCTGCTTGCCAGGGGTTTGGTTCTTTCCCAGCTCGCCGGGTTCTGGTTCCTGGTGAACTGGAGGAAGTCCTATTTGGTTCTGACCCAGGTTCAGACTTGACTGGGCCTTGTTTGGGACTCTCGGACAACGTCCGTGTCTCTCCCTCCTGTGGCAATGCTCCGGCTGCAGTCCCGCCTTTGGCTGTTCTTGAGGAGGGGTTCCAGGTAACCCGGCGGTTGCTCGAGCAGCAGTGCAGGAGTTTGAACTTCGCTGTGCTGGTTTACCCACTGGGTCGGGTTTGGCTTCGGCGTCTGATCTGATTTCTTCGGGGCTGTCCCTTCCGCCGCTCTAGCGACACCTGGGTTTGTTCTCCGGGGGCCTTGCATCAGTTCCCATGTCTATGGCTTCCTCTTCGGGTTTTCTGGGGTTCAGTGTTATGGAGTCTTCCGGAACCCTCACTCGATGTGTTCACGGATGCCTCGTTTCTCGGCTGGGGCTTTGTGACCAGTGCTCACTAAGCAATCTTTGCCATATGCAATGAGTGGGTAACAACAAACCACAGCTGAGGGTTGATGCGCCATGACTGGAGCATCACCCTAGTGGCCTGTTGGGGTAACTTAAAATGTAGAGCAAAATTCTTGCCAAAATTATAAACAACGAAACCATTGATCTGAGAGGAGGGAAGAGCAGGGGTACCAAAAGCATCGGAAAATAGTGTGTAATAAATGTACATGAACCAAATGAAAAAGTTTTTACATTAAGTAAAAGATGGAAGTGTCTGATGTGAGGTGCTTAAATCACGCTGGTAAATATGATAAAACTAATTTAGAAAGGGAAGGAGAGGACGAAAACCCCCTCCCCTGACACAAGGGCCCAAGTAGGGGCAAAAGGAGCCCCAAGCGATCCAAGAGGACTTCCCCCCCCCAACCCCAAGAACTCCTGAGACAGGCCCCAGGGCAGAGCCCTCTTCCACGCCCATCCCCCAATCTCTGAAGAAAAGGCAGCATCCAAGGGAAAAGCTTCCAGGAAGGGAGTCTGTTGGATTGACCCAGAAGCCATGGAGGAAAAATCGGACTCAACCACCTCTGTGCCCGAATTGGAAGGGGCAGCCCCTGTAGCCACCTGAGCCTCATCCCGAGCTAAACCCCGCCCCGACCGACTCCGAAATCCTCAGTCGTTTAGGAGCCAGAAGCAGGGAGGAAAAGGACGAACCACACCCACCTGGGAAGGAAGCAGGGGCGTGGAAGGAACCAAGGTCGAAGAGACCAAAACACTCAAATCCTGGTCCCACACCCAAATCCAAGTGGGGCAGCACACAACAAAAAATAGCAGACACACAACAAACAAACTGATAGTCAGAGAGAAACATCGGCTGCTGTGTTGAAGTAAAGCTAGCTGCACCAGCCACAGTGAGGACCACCCAGCCAATAACACTCCCCTACCCAGGGCAACACGGAAAGCCCTAGACCTCTGGACCTACATCAAGCGATGAAGTCCTCAAATGGGGAGTGAATCCCGAACGCCCCCAGGGAAGATAAACCCGACACGTTAGGGCAGTATTCACAGAGTACCTAGGGAAGGTCACCCTAGGCACATGTGCTCCTGTACACTAAGACACCTGGCCACCACACCAACACATAGCTGGAACAGCCACACAGGTTAAAAATCTAGAACAGGAACTTGAGGTTAGAGGTGACTGATCTGACTAGCACATCAGTTCTTGAACAGGAGAGGTGGGCTGCCGGCTTTCCCTTCCGCCGTTGTAATGACTGGTATTAGAGTGCTAACGAGCAGAAGTGCTAGTTGCATGAAGGATTTACTCAGGTGAGTCTGGTGAAAGGAAGGAACAACAATGAAGAAAACTCTGACCCCATACAGCCTTATTCAATATTAAACCATGGCACACACAAAGAAAGGCACCACCATGCTGGAAAAGGTGCAAAGACATGCAACTAAATGGCTCCCAGAACTGAAGGACAAGAGCTACAAGGAGAGGTTAGAGGCATTAAAGATGCCAAAACTAGAAAATAAAAAAAGAAAAGCCAATATGATCACTATGTACAAAATAAGAACGGGAATCGATAAAATTGATGGGGAAGAATTCCCGAGACCTGGAACTTCAAGAACAAGAGGTCATAGATTTAAACTAACTAAACAAAGCTGCCGAAGACATATAAGAAAATTCCCTTTCGCAAACAGAGTGGTAGATGGTTGGAACAAGTTAGGTGAGAAGGTGGTGGAGGCCGAAACCATCAGTAGATTCAGAGCATTATACAGTGTGACAGAGTGAGGGGAAGACGGGACACCACAAGCATAGCTCTCATCGTGTAACTACACTTAGGTACTGTAATTACTGTACCAAATACACAAGTAAACCATATTAACAAGGAAAAGAAGCAAAGACCCCTATGCCTGACAAAGTCCAAAAGGATGGCCAACACTTATCTGTACAAGCAGAAATCAGGCCCAGCAAAGTGGCAAAGATCTTGTTAACAGAGCACCAGATAAGAGAATGATTGGGTGGGCCAACTTTCCAAGACCATTAGCGGCCGGTGCTACCATCTGGTGGTGTACATAAGAGACAAACAAGTGGTTAGTCCTGGATACCAATTGTTTATATAGCTGAGGATTGCATTGCCAATGTTTACCAAGCAGTTGTCTGTTTTGACAGTGTCCCTTTCTGATGGATTTTTCTCTTGGGTACTGTGGTGATCCTAGATTCCCAGACTTCCCTTCATTTATCGAGGGAAGCAGATTCTGGTGCTGGCCTTCAATAAATGCTTGTAAATAAATGGAGTCTGGTGTGGTTCTTAACAATGTTAGCTGGCCTGGTGGGTAGCTCTAGGTAGCCTCCTCAAGGAGCTATTGAGGAGGCTCTCACAGAAACATATTTTTAACTTTGGCTAACAAATTTGTTAATTTAAATGGAGGTAATAAATAATATATTAAGTATTTTTCAATACAATTTTCAAAATGACTCCAAACTGTATAACCTTCAATAAAAAATTACCTTTAGGAAAAGTGCTCGTTCCTCCTCTTTGAAGTCTCGCTCAAGGATATCCCACAGCCAACAAACAACTCTGTGTTTATCATGAAAGCCACCATAATAAAGTGTGTTTTCACGCAGATCTTTGAGATCCACGGCTACGTTGTCTCCCGAGATAAGCCTTTGGAACTAAGAGAAAATTTTTTGGAAATCAGTCCAAGAACAGCAATACATGTGAATAAAAATATAGCACAAATATATTCAAAGCTAATGGCCATGTTTTAACAATATATGAATTAGGAAAAAACTCACACTTGTATTTTTGTGAATATACAAAATATTTTGTCAGTACAAAATATTTGTGTTTATTATGTGTGAAATATATTTTGAAGTTAATATTTTTGGTAGTGTGGAATGGATTAATGCAATTTACATTATTTATCATTGGAAAATTAGTTTCGGGTTACGAATTTTCGTGGTATGAGCCATCTCTGGGACCAGATTAAATTCCTAAACAAAAGTACCATTGTATTAGATATCAATAAATGGATGAATGGAAGCAGTCCCATTAGCAGCATTCCTTGGGGTATGGAGAGGGTTACAAGGAACAGCATTCAAATGAACACCTCTATTTATAACAACCCCAGTTCCATGACAACTCCAGTAATCCTAGCAGGATTACAGAAAGGACACATGACCATATTTCCGAAGAAGACATTAGTGCAGGCACACCGGCAGTCAAGAATAGGGGTGACTTGGTCAGGAGGTCAAAAAGGATATGAGGACTGGACCCAGGATAGCAGCCTCATTAGATGTTGATATGTAAATCTCATTCTAATCACACAGTCAGACTTTGACAAAGCATTCGGGAGTATGAAAGACTTGGTATAAATTCCTTACATAAATTTCGTAAATACACAAATGTGGGTTTTTCTTATGTTATTATATCTGTGAGAAGATAATATCATTACTAATATGTGAATTGCTGCTACTTATTTAATGATATATTAAGCCTTATGTTACAGTATTAACATTAAACAATCATGCTCTTGAATTTACTAATAAATAAATGTACCTCTGGAATGGAAAACAGTGACAGCCACTCTGGGTTAATGATGGAACGGAAGCCACGGATGAAGGCTTTTGTTTGGTCCTTGATCTGTGTGTGCATCTTGAAGTGTGCCATGAGGTGGATATAAACAATTTTGTTGTCATTAGTGACAGGTACCACCTTACCACCAGGCCTAAGTTCATGATTAATGATCTGGCCCAAGTAATCTTCATCATAGGAGAATGTCAGGTCCAAGTCTCCTACATCTCCATCATAATGCTGAAAGTGACAAATGTAAGATCACACACACATATACATAATAATTGGAATTAACCTAGAATGTTTGTTGTATCAGTGAGGCTATTATATATAAAATCAGTCTTAAATATGGTGAAATGCATCTTTCTGGATGATCCCTGGTGGCTCCCTGCAGCTATCTCACTGAGATTGCTCCTAACTATTAGTTCACATCAGTCACAGAGTTCTGTTTAGCCTACCAGGGACCATAAGCCAGAACCTGGCTTCCTCACAGAGGTACAGAGGTACATAGCAGGTGACACTTCACCACCCCATCAGGAAAGCATCCAGAAAGTCAGCGAACCAAATGAAAAGCCATTTGCTGGGCCAGCCCTGGAGCCCCCCCTTCCCCTGAAGCTATCAAGCTGACATGTGCCATATTAATTTGGTGCCATCAGTCCCTGGAGTTCTAGTGCCTACCAGGGGCCTCGAGACAGAAACTGGCCCCCTCAGAGAGGCACAGGGAGCAGTGGCCAAATGAGCACTCTACATTTATCATCATGTCTGCCATCGACCACCAGATAAGTAGGGGCAAACAATACACACCTTCAACTGGTTAAAATTGCAACCTATATCTGAACAGAGCCAAAGAACTCTCCCCAAAAGAAACAATGAAACAAGCAAATAGTCATCCAACTAAGTCACTGGGAAGTGATTCCCAAATGCCCCAGGGAAGATAATCCTGGCACGCAAGGGAAGTACTCATGGAGCACCTAGAGAAGGTCACCCTAGACGACTGCTGCTTCTGTACACTAAGACACCCGGCCACCACACCAACACACAGCTGGAACAGTCACAGAGGGCAAAAATCCAGTACAGGAACTTGAGGCCAGAGGTAACTGATCTGACCGCTAGCACATCAGTTCAAGAATTGGAGTGGTGGGATGCCGGCTATGGAGGAACAGGGAAGCAACCCTACGAAGGGAAAGGAAAAGACCGCTAAGAAGCCTCGTACTGTAGCAGAGACGAAGACCACAGGTGGGACACCAAAGAAGACACCTGATCACCATACAAATGGTGATACACTCACGTCAGAAAAACCAGATGCAAAAAAGTGGAAGAGTAAGATAAGCGAGGTACCTCATTGGCCCAATCAGCTGAGAGAGGCGGAGCCGCGGAAAAACTCCCGGGTTCGGACACTGAGCAAGCAGCGCCTGAAACTATGGCTGAGCCAGCCACCATGCGGCCAGGAGAAGCACCCTCCCCGGATAGTTTTCGAGCCATGCCAGAACCAGGAGCAACAGCTGGACTGGGGAAAAAATCCAACATTGAATGTAATGAAACACCATTTTCTGGGTGAGACCCGGAGGCTCTCCGGAGCTATCCAGGCTGATATGCTAATGTCAGACTTTGGCATCAGTCATGTGTATGGAGTTCTGTGGGCCTACTGGGGACCATGAGCCAGAACCTGGCCCCCCTCAGAGAGGCACGAGGAGCAATGGCCGATAGAAACCCCATGTGTGGTTGGAAGCATTCTATGTCTGCCATCGACCGGGTCAGGCACCCAGAAAGGTAAACACCCCAATACAAACCCTCTATTCTGGTGAAAATTGCTACAAAACGCCAAACTAGTGGATAGAATTTCCCAAACAAACGAGCAAACGAGCATGACGTAACACGTCACTGCACTGCTGTCTGCGCAGCTCCCCCCCTCTCGGGAGGGGGGAAAGAGGGAGCCCCAGACCCCCGCACCAGTCATCCACACCTCAGTTCTGAGGTTGGACCTCAAAGCATGCGAAAAACCGCCGACCAGGGGGAGGGAGGGTTGCCAGGGAGCCTCCGGGTCTCATCCAAAAAATGGCGTGTCATTACATTCAACGCTGGTTTTCTGGGGGGAGCCCCATCGGCTCCCCAGAGCAAACTACCCAAAGATGAAAACCAGAGGGACTTATGCGGGAGGCGGTCGCTGCTCACTCCTCAACTCGAAGTTGAGACAACTGGCTGCAACCGCCGACCCAAAGCGACACAATCCCGACTAGGCCCAGGAACGTTCACCAAGTAACCCGCAGCCAGGACCCTGTTCGATCTCCAAAAACCCAGCGCCCGAATGTCAACCCAGGATATATTACCAAAAATAGCTGCAAGAGCAGCAAACTTACGAATGTCATGGGTACGGAGGTAGACCGCAGGCTGGCTAGACCAAATAACCTTGCGGATGACCTGGGAGACCCGAACCCTGGAACAGGGAAGAAGCGAAACCGGATCAACCCAAAGTGCATCCCCGGCCACAGAGCCCATGGTGCGCAAATAACGGAGGAGGGCCACAACCGGACACAACACATGCAGCTGCCTAGCGAACCAAGCATCAACAACCCAAGGATCCCTTCGGAAATCAGCAGTCTCATTCTTCCCCCAGAAAGAAAGGAGACGGTTGCAAACAAACAAACCTACTACTAGGACCAAACGAGCAGAAACCCCTGTGCCGGAGGAGAGCACGAAGCTTGCTGACCTGACCCCCAGAGGCTAATGCCAACAAGAAAAGAACCTTAGAGAAACAATCCTGAGCCAAAGGCGCCACCACAAACCGAGGACCCACAAAGTGGGGCTCAAGAGGAAGAAACCTCCGGAACAAAACCAAAGAACCCAAAGGAACCCGGAATTTAACCCGAGGAAGCCCAAACCACCACATTTGCCGGCGGACATACACCACAGAAAGGGCAAAGCACAGCACTCAGACCAAACCCCCAGGGAAACAGCCAAAACGGACTGAAAACCGATGGACAAGGTGTGGAAGGGAGCATAAACAGACAGGGACACTGAGCCCAAACACCTGGACTCAGACCCCAACAGACAGAAACTGCAAAATAATGGTGTAAAACAAACACCCAAGCATTCCCAGAGGCAGAACACCCCAGAAAAAGCAAAGAAATGAAACAGGAGGATAAAACCCCTGAAGGGGGGTGAAAAACTCACCCAAAATACGAGCTCACACACCCAGGCACACGTAAACAAATTGCAGCGCTGCCTTGGTGGCCAAGCGGGAAAACCCGCAGAAAGAAAATGGCCACCAGAACAAGGAGCTGTGATTGACACACTAGATCCGAAAACACGCCAGCAAATGTGGTAAGTAAGCAGACGAGAGGGACGAAAACCCCCGCCCAGAAGCAGAAAACCCCATGCAGGGGCAAACAGCCCAAGAACAGCTAACGGGTATTCCCCACAACCCCAGGAACCCACAACAGAAGGCCCCAGGGCAAAGCCGTCCTCCACGCCCTCTGCCCTTAAAGAAAAGGAAGAGTCCAGAGGAAAGGCAGCTAAGAAAGGGCTGCTGGTAAGACCCAGAAGCCTCGGCAGGAGGATCAGGCTCGAAAACCTTCGTCTCCAACCCGAACGGGGCAGCCCCTGAAGCTGCCCAAGTCTTGGCACCAACTAAACCCCATTCTGACCCTGAAACCCGCAGACGGCCAGGAGCCAGGAACAAGGAGGGGAAAGGGGCAAACAGCACCTAACCAATACAGGTGGGAAACCAACCTAGCGTGTTGCAGCAACCTAAACCAAGCATGCAACACGGATGCCGTCTGTACTCTGAACAGTAATAACATCAGAAGAGTACCGGAGAACAAGCAGAGAAAACATCTCGCAAGCCTCTGGGTCAAGGTGTCAGTGACCCAACAGGCAACATGATGGAGGTAAAAGTGGCGACTGTCACCCTGAGACAAGGGCGCAGCAACCAACAAACCCGAATAAGATGGGATGGAACCCGGAAGACACATCCAGTGGTCCACCAAGCCCCGACAGGGTTTTCCAGGACCCATAGGCTGATTACAGGAAGCCTGGGCAAGGTGTTGCTAACTGGTTAACACCCAAAACGAACAAGGGGTAAATGATAACACTGAAAACCCCCTGTGAGGCGTATAATCATGGGGGCCTAGCAGAGGGCCACCAAACACTACCAGTGGAACTATAGCCACACTAGGCAGACCCCCACCAGGCAAATGAAAATAAAAGCAAAAGAAAATCCCCGCAAAAGTACACCGTCCCCAGAGACAACAGGGACCGGCCGCCGCGTAGGTAGCAGGTCGCGCATCACCTTGACACCCTAACCAGCACAATACCAGTCCCTACCCAGGGCCAAACAAGGGACCAAGCCCCAGTTGTCCCCATGGGCAAGGCAAATGCCGAGCAGCAAGACCCTCTATGGGAATGGTTCCTGAACGCTCCAAGGAAGATAACCCTGTCATGCAGGGATAGTACTCAGGGGGCGCTTAGGGAAGGAAGCCCCTAAGCACATGCAACCCCGGTACCGATGAGGAACTCCTGGACACCGCACAACACAAAACACAGCAGCGAGCGCCACAAAGGCAAACACTGCTTAGGAAACTGAGGCCAGAGAAGTGTCTGTCCTGGTTGACATTAGCTTATGAACTGGTGCTAAGCAGCCGGCGCGGTGAGGTCCAGGGACCCCCCTTCCCCTCTCGGGGAGTGGAGGCCTGCGCGGACGAGTGACGCGGCAGTGAAGTGTGATGTTTGCTTGTTTCCTTGGGATTGTAGGGAGTTTCTACCTCTCTGTTCGGTTTTTGGTTTAGTTTCTTACCATGTGGGGTTTGTTTTGTTATGCCTACCTTTCTGGGTGCCTAACCCCGGTTGATGGCAGATAAGGAAAACCCCAACCACAAGGGGGTTTTCCAGGGCCATTGCTCCTCTGAAACCTCTCTGAAGGGGCAGGTTCTGGCGCTGGTCCCTGGTAGGTCTGAACTCCATAGTTAATGTCCTGGTCTAATATAACATACATTAGCCCGATAAGCTCCAGGGAGCCATAGGGGGTCCCCACAGAAATACCAATAAAATTATAATCTTGAACTGAATATGTTAAATATTAGCATTTTATATTTTTATACAGGATATTACAAGCAATTGCTTTATAACCTTGATATAAGTCATTGACTTGTACAATTCCGGGTCCAGTGAGGGCAGCTCATCAATGGAAGAGTAGAGAGCTGATTGTTGCTCACCCAATACTTGACTGAGGAAGAATGATGCAAATGGGCAGTCAACCACAATACCCTAGAAAGTAAATTGGGACACATTAAAATGGTAATGGGTCTGTTAATGGACCTTGTGAACTTTCCAACACAGCATTAAATCATAACAATAACATATGGAGTAAAACAAAACTGTTAACAAATGAATACCTACAATAAGAATAGAAAATTTAAAACAAATTTGAACACATCTCTGCTTAATATATTGCAAAATATTTGAAAATGATATCTTAGCCACTTTACTCCTACCAATAAATAGCTGCCAGAAACTTGCAACATCCCTGCCTTAAGTTCACACAAGTTGCTTGAGGCAGAGGCAGTACGGACACACAAACTCACCTCGTACACCGCTTTTCCTAACATGCGTCCGGTGAATTCAAACAACTGGAGGTGATTTTCCGTCATGGAGGACGTTGGGGACGGGTAGAGACGCTCTTCGCTTGTGAGACGGAACAAGTTAAGGGACGGGTCAAATACTCTCTTGAGTGTCTCCTCCAGGAACTCTTGAGAGATATAAATACATTGTCACAAATCTCTACATCATGTGACTACAGTACTACAAGTACAGTACTCTACTTACTTATGCAATCAATAATATATGTGCATTCTAAATGTAAGTAAAGGTAATAGTATACATATGGGAAGCATTTAAATAACTGTTTTCATCTAACATTAATAAGTTTCTTTCACTGTGGTTTAAACTAAGTTTAAACTAGATAACATTATCCTGATTCTTATTAACTTTAAACCACAAACTTTTTTCCTTTCAGTAATTTGATAGTTTAAGAAAATACATACCTACTTATTTATACATTATTGTTATTCACAATTTATATTTTCAAGTGTGAATAAATTTAACTACAGTGTATATGCAAAATTTTGTTGATTGCAACTATACAAATTGTGAATAATAAAGTAGTTTAAAATTATTAGCCAGGTGTTGTGTATGGAAAGCCTGCATGAAGCCAATTTCCTTCAAATACAATATGCAGTTTCTAGAATGAATATTGTCAGATATAAATAAATAAACAGGTTGTAAATGTGTAGAATTGACAAAAGAAGTACAACTAAAAATTTGAGCATCTCTACTGGTGTGACATGAGAGCATGAAACATGGCCAAAAGATGTATCCATGGAGGAGGTAGGATTATCAGTGTATAATTTAACATGTAAGGATGCAGCAGACAGCAGACATTCAGTGTGTACAGAAACTATGCAATAAACTTTAGAGAAACTAAAGAAATGAATATGGAGAGTTTAGTGGAAGGCTGGACAAAGTGACACCATGCCGCATAATTGGAAAAGCAGTAGCATTGTGCTAACTGATGAAGTTAAAGAAGTTAAATGAATGAAGTTAAAGAAGTGTGCTTGGCTAATTTAAGAGGTCCAAAGGATTACTCTGCTGAATAAGAAAGTTGTTTAAAATTATGTGCAGAAAAAAAGTGAGCAGGAAAAGAAAGGTAGAACTGGAGAACTTGCTAAGAGCTGAAGCATCTGCCCCCAACATACTGGACAAAGAACCCAACCATGGGTAAATAACAGACTGGCCTCTGAAACTGGTTCCAGGGCCATATCTCAAGACAAAATGGGAGGTCGAGTTGGAAAGGATTAGAAAAAGACTTCCAGTTTCATCCTGGCAAGGAAAGACAGGTTTCTCTAAATTAAAATCAGGGGCCAAAGGCACTGGAACAGCACCCTCTCAACCTTAGGGAATTGTATGACCCCCAGAACTTCAGCCTCCAGAGCCAAAGCAATTAGTACCTGCCCAAACTTAAAAAGGAGAGGCATAGGAGCTGACAGCACAGAAAGGAAAAGTCAACCATTGTGAAGTACCAAATGTTGACAGGGACAGAGGCCAACACATAGGGTTAGAAACAGTGACTGGCACAAAAGGGAGAGGACCCATTTATGATTCTCAGAATGGAAGGCTGCATTGATCCTATGTTAAATGAAACAAAGGACTAATAGCCCTTATAAAAAGTGCACAGAGTCCACAAGCAAGCAGCAGCATGATATGCAGCCATCCGAGTTGGAGGCTAACACATGATACTAGTCCTTACACATAAATGCTTGAGTGCACAAGGGTAAAGCGACTTTGTACCCAACACAAGGAGCAATGGAGGGGTCAGGAACTACTACAATATAAACCTCAAAACCTAACATAACAGAGGCAGACATTAAACTGGACATATCATACTGGTTGACTGCATTTATCTGGATCTAAATAACCAGCATTGAATGTAACGAAATGCCATTTTCTGGGCGAGTCCCGGAGGCTCCCCCGGAGCTATACTAGGCTGATGTGTGTATATTAGACCATGGCAACAGTCAATCAATGGAGTTCTAGCCTACCAGGGACCACAAGCCAGAACCTGGACCCCTTCAGAGATGCACGGGGAGCAATGGCCTATAGACACTCCAATGTAGTTGGAAGCAGTCTGTCTCTCTACGAAGAGACAAAAAGTGCTGAAAGGACAGCCAGGAACCATCATACTGCCACCGAGATGAAATTCACAGGTGGGACCCCATCAACAGAGCCACCTGATCACCATACAAGTAGTGATAAAGTCACATCAAAAAGACCAGATGCGAAGTGCGTAGGAGAAAATCGAACCAGCCACGTACCGGACCGAAATGATCCGCTGAAAGAGGCGGAGTAGTGGGAAGACCCTCGGGTTCAGACACTGAGCAAGCAGCACCTGAAACCAAAACTGGGCCGGCCACCAAGGGACCAACGGGACTACTCTTCCCTGGTAAGTCTACAAGCGAGCCAGGACCTGGAGCAACAACTGAACCGGGAAGAAGAGGCACAGGTAACTATAGGCCATTGCTCTGCGAAGAGGTCCACCTCGATCAGTCCAGCCGAAAGGTATCAACCCCAATGGCCTTGCAGTCGGGGAAGGGTGCCACATATACCAGGAGACAACTCGACCAGAGCGACATGAAGAGGTCCACCTCCGGGTGCCCGAACATCTGGCAGAGGCAATGGAACGAGCTGGCATTGACCGTCCATTCCGTGGACAGGGGAATGAAACGGGACAGGTCGTCTGCCAGAACACTGGACACACCCTGGATATGAAACGCCAGGAGAGCCAAACCCCGAGAACTTAGCAGACGAGTCACCTGAAGCGACCAGGCCCAAAGAGCCAAGGACCGCATCGAACCCCCGCGGTTCAGGCAATGAACCACTGGGAGCAGTCTGAATGGAGCCGAATCGTTGATCTGCGAGCAACATGAATCCTTCGAAGCGAAAACTACACCGCCGCGAACTCCCGTGCTATGCTGCAAGCCCGAATGAAAGACGGACTCCACTGTCCCTAGCCAGACTGGTAAGCACTGGTCATAAAACCCCAGCCGAGAGACGACGCATCCGTGAACACACCAAGTGAGGGCTTGGGTAGAGGCCACGGCACTGAACCCCAAAAAACCTGAAGAGAAAGCTGGTGACGCAGCAGCTGACATAAGGCCCCCCAGGGCCCGCACCCGGTCTAATATAAAACACTAATATATAAATATATTATTATAATATATAATATATACTCATATATTATATATTATATATATATTATATTAGTATTAGTATTATTAATATTATTATTATTATTATTATTATTATTATTATTATATTATTATTATATTATACACTAATATAAAACCCAATAAGCTTCAGGGAGCCGTAGGGGCTCCCCACAGAAAGTGTTTTTTATACATTTTATATTGTGGTTTATACTTTATCTTATCGATCGTATTGGTAATCTTCTTCTTCTTCCATTTGTCCTTATATGCATATATACTGGGAACAATTTGATACCAAAATGAGCGCTCTAACGTGATAATTGATGTTTTCAATTGGAAAAAATACTAAACATTTGTGAGCGGGATAAGGGGGAGAAGTGGGTGGGCCAATATATATATATATTCGCTCACGGGTAATGCATGGCCTGCTTTTGGCTTGGTTGCAGGTGGGGCGCGCCGCAGTTTTGGACATTATATGTATATACTCTTGTAGGGAATAAAATTGCGAACACATTGAACACATTTATTGCTAATGGGTAACGTGCGGCCAATTTCTCGGTTTGGTGCGGGTAATACGCCGGGCTTTTGGACTTTATATGCATATACTCCTACAGGGAATGCTATTGTGAACACATTGATACCCAAATGAAAAACCTAGGATAAGAATTGAGGTGACAAAATTGAAAAAGAGTAAACACTTTTCAGTATTACCGATCACTCACGTGGAATGCCCGGCCCACCTTGGGGTGGTCTGGCACTTGCTCGCCCAAAGCACGAAAGTGTTGAGAAAAAAGTTCATTAGGCAGGTTATGAGGCTTTGGTCTCTTTAGAACCCAGCAGTGGTTTGTTTTGACTCAATGACTTCCTGGGTGCCTTCACCCAGTGAGGTGACAAAATGTCACTGCTCCCACGCCTCTGTGAGGGTAAGCCAGGTTCCGTCCCTGGCAGGATGAAGAACTCCATGGTTGATGCAACCTGATAGATGGGATCCATCTCAGTGTATAGCTTCATGGAGCTTATGGGGCTTCTCTAGTATACCTATTCAAGAGTTCTAAAATTAAATAAAAGGACTACACATAACTGAAATGTGATAGCTACAGTAAAATCACCTTTAAAGACTCCATCCTGGTCTATTCCAGCTTCATCCAACCCTTGCTCATTAATGAAGCGAACTCGTATCATACCCTTCAGGGATCGAGGAGATAGTGACGCTAGCTGTCTATAACCATCTTCTACAAGGCGAGATCTGTATAATAATAAGAAAGCAGTATAAAGATCTAAATTACAATTCAGCTAAAGTGTCAAAGTGAACATATTCTTCCAGACTATTAAGAGCATTACTCTCCATACTCACAAAGTTGATCAGTAAGGCAAGGTTTGTGCCACCACTGACACTCTCCCACAACACACAACTGCACATGATCCAAACTCATCCAGGCCTTATCAGTTGCACTACCCCTTTCATCAACTGCTAGTTAATCTTATCCACATTCATCTCATCTAGACTATGCCCCACACAGATTTTGGGGATATTTGCCCAGAGAATTTTGGGCTATGAACCAATAAATTTTTGGCAGTGTGCCCGGCTCTGCCCAGGCTGAGTGCCCGGCTCTGCCCAGGCTGAGTGCCCGGCTCTGCCCAGGCTGAGTGCCCGGCTCTGCCCAGGCTGAGTGCCCGGCTCTGCCCAGCCAGTGTCCAGCTATGCCTGGTTGATGTGTTTGACAATTTCTGGGCTGTGTGCCAGTTATTCTTGGGTTGGGTACTGGTGGCTTCCTAGGCATGGTGTGCTCCAACGTTTCCTGCCTGATAGTTTTCTAGTGTGTCTCAAAATGCTTTAACCCTTAATCTGCTAACTGTTAATAGCCAACATTCCCCATGTGCCCAAGAAAAAAATTGTTCTGAAAAAATAAATTTTTCTTATGACATTGTTAATTAGCCTTCAGGAAGGACAAAACTCCAAATAAGAAGTGTGTAGCTGTTGTGGTTTAGCTGTAGTGGCCTGGAGAAGTTGTGGTTTAGCTGTAGTGGCCTGGAGAAGTTGTGGTTTAGCTGTAGTGGCCTGGAGAAGTTGTGGTTTAGCTGTAGTGGCCTGGAGAAGTTGTGGTTTAGCTGTAGTGGCCTGGAGAAGTTGTGGTTTAGCTGTAGTGGCCTGGAGAAGTTGTGGTTTAGCTGTAGTGGCCTGGAGAAGTTGTGGTTTAGCTGTAGTGGCCTGGAGAAGTTGTGGTTTAGCTGTAGTGGCCTGGAGAAGTTGTGGTTTAGCTGTAGTGGCCTGGAGAAGTTGTGGTTTAGCTGTAGTGGCCTGGAGAAGTTGTGGTTTAGCTGTAGTGGCCTGGAGAAGTTGTGGTTTAGCTGTAGTGGCCTGGAGAAGTTGTGGTTTAGCTGTAGTGGCCTGGAGAAGTTGTGGTTTAGCTGTAGTGGCCTGGAGAAGTTGTGGTTTAGCTGTAGTGGCCTGGAGAAGTTGTGGTTTAGCTGTAGTGGCCTGGAGAAGTTGTGGTTTAGCTGTAGTGGCCTGGAGAAGTTGTGGTTTAGCTGTAGTGGCCTGGAGAAGTTGTGGTTTAGCTGTAGTGGCCTGGAGAAGTTGTGGTTTAGCTGTAGTGGCCTGGTGAAGTTGCCCATTTTTAGGTGAGGTGCCGCATAGGAATAACTTTGTGGATTTATTGTCATTGTTTCTCACTTTATGTATTTAGTTTTTCATGCTAATAGGTTGCATTTGTGTGTCAAAGGTATTGTCTATTATGTATAACTTTGAAAATATAAGTATGTATGGATATACAAGTATAGATTTAGTCACCCACATACTTATTCATAATAATGTATGTGTATATATATATATATTATAAGCCTAAATCTTAAAATTGCATATAGCACAGATTTTGCCTCAAATATACATACAGTACATAGTAATCACTCATTTGCTGTTGCTAAAAGTTTAGTGTCTCCTCTATGGCTGCCCTAAGCGTTCAGACACTGGATGGTGACGTTGCCAAGCAATGGTCATCATTTTCTTACTAAGGTCCTTGAAGGAAGGTGAGGGACTCAGGATTTTTTTTTCAAGATGGGGGATGGTTACTGGTGGCCTGAGGAAGCAAATGTGACCCCTATGTATGTGCAGGACTATTTTAAATATTTTAAATACTGTATGCAAATCGTATATACGATGTGTGCCTGTCCATGACAGTACTCCAATCGCCTATGTATGTTTTGTGCAACTAAGGGTTAATTTTGTTGCCACTTTCCAGATTTTCTGACACTTTCCAGTCGGCATGTTTGTTACTCATTGTGTTTGGGTGTATCTAGAAGTGGCAAAGCAGCATACCAAGTTGGTAAGGATGATGTAGGGTGCTGGCAGAGCAGCTGCTGACAAACAAATCCTCCATTTTGCCATCAGTATGTCTTTGGATTGTTCGAGAACTAAATTTAATTTGGACATAGTAAGTTTACTGAAACATTAAATGCACACACAAGCTGTAAATGCTGTTGCTCTGTATTTAATACCTTAAATGATACAGTTGAAATATTGTCATATTTGTATGTGATCTAATGTAAATACAGTACTATATCTCCAATTTTCTCCTTACAAATGAATACTTTTGATGTTGAACTCACCTATGTATTGTGATAAGAGTGGAATGAGGTGTGGCACAGGCAGCATCTGTTAGTCCTAACACAGCTTTTTCATTGTTGACATGTTTTCTGAACAGCAGCACTCGCTCGGTGTGAGGGATGATGTGCGGCATTTTCTGCATCAGTACCTGCAAAAGAAAAGCTAAATATCATATCAATTTACCAATATGTACTGTATATAAATTATATATTTACAAATTAATACACAAATACAGTGAAAACTTGCTTGAACAGAACAACAGGTCCAATAAAATATTGGATGCAATGGAAGAATTCCATTTATATTGGCTGATTATATTTTTAGCAGGGCCCTCTGCAACATCACTTCATCTCTTAAACTTCTCGCAAAACAGTATTGAGCTGTATAAATTGCCAGCCACACTTCCGTGGAAATAAACATTCCATTCACCTGGACTGTTTGGGTCTCGAACTGTGGACCTCACACTTGTGAGGTTGTAGCTGATCTATGCTCATAGTAAAGTTGATAGAGCTACGGCCTCACACGCGTGCCGTCCATGGTTCGAGACCCATACAGTCCAGGAGAATGGAGTATTGCGCTGGTTGTTTATCCTGGATTAACAGCCTAGTAGCCCCTTCTCCTGTCTGAACCAGGTTTGGAGTACAAGTTATTCTCCACTATCACGGGACTGCACTGTATGCTCCCCTTTTATTACTACTATCATTACAAAGTTTTTGGATGCTCCAATGTGTATCCTTCATGAAGTGTGTCGGAAAGTGATTTAAGTGATCTACCAGTGTTGTTAGGATGCCATGTGCTATATGATCATATGCTATATATAACACCTCTCAAATGTCTCAAAGACTAGTAAGCTATCTAAGGTGTACTGTACTGTACCAAACTGAGTGTGTGAAACATACTGACATGCACAATGCATTCCTCAAAGAAAATGGAACCTGACAGTGAAGTAGTCGTGACCGACCACATTTAACTTCGTGGGTATCGCTCTGTGAGTGAACCAAATTGGAGGCTGTGAGCATAACCCCCTAAATTCCAAAGAATATTTATATATATGCTTGTGTGGTTGTCTATATTTTCAGTGTTCCATGCCTGTGAGTCTGTACGAACACAAGAGAGCTGTTGAGTACAAGGTGAAGGTTCCACTTGTCTCTTTATAGTAAAAATTCGTAATTCCTGTATTGTTGTGTGTATCTAGAGGTTAAGTTAAATTAATTTATGACTAGTATTTGAGCTACAATTTATTTAGTTAATAGAGAGCAAAATATGTTATAAAGCATTTTATAAATCAGTCAAATAAATGCTCTTAAATCTAAATCAAGATTATATACAATATATAATTATAATGAACACATGCTATCCTTATTACTATGACTTTTTCTTAAGTAAATAATGTACTGTAATTTTCTGTAATCTAATTCAATTAAAAATGTACAACCATTAATGAATAAAGTTGAAAAACTTAAATATGAATTATGGAAAATCTAAACTTTTTAATTAATATTTTCATCAGACAGCTAGTTTTCCCCATCTTGTGACTGGCTGCTTCAGTGATGCTGTTATATGAGCTCACTTATCCACAGCCCACTGATCTGAATAATTGGGTTATTCGGTGAAAATCGTGGCTGGATATTTTTCTGGCGAAACTTTGCCATATCCAAATAGCAATCTGGATAACTGGAGATTTTGCCGGATGCTACAGACAGGCATCGGGTCACACTATTAATCTCATACAGCAGTGGCTCAAGGCGCAGGATTTAGGTGGTGCTGGGGTGGGTGGTTTCACAATAGTTGGTGTCACAGGAGGCAAGCAAAACTCGATTCTTATTTGATAAAAATAGCAAGCCCTGGCCCTTCAACCAATGAAGCCTCACCAGAAAGCCAAAAGCCTTCAACCAGTGATGCTTCAGCAGCTGGCAGTCAAAACTGACCCTGCTAAGCTTATGTACAGTACAGTAATTTTAATCTTGTGTTAGGAAGATTTTCACATAAGCTGCCGACTTCTGTCTGCAGCTTATGTGACCTAGTAGATTGTACACTCTCTGTATATGATAGTTTCAAGAAACCCCAAGGGGTTATTTCCAGAAAAACAGCATTGAATGCAACAAATGCCTCTTTCTGGATGAGCCCCAGTGGTTCCCTAAAATTATCTAGCTGAGAATGCTCCTAAATACTAGGTCACAAAGTTACAGAATTCGGTTTGGCCTACTGGGGACCAGAGCCAGAGCCTGGTCCCCTCAGAGAGGTGCAGAGAGCAGGGAACACTTCACTACCCCACTGGGAAAGCATGCAGAAAGTCAACACACCAGTACAAACTGATGCTGGATTCAAAAGAATCGAAGCCTCAAAAATTGCTGAACAAACTCCCAAGCTATACTGTACTAGTATATACAAGTGAGAGAGAGGTTTAGAGAGAAGAGTCAAAAGATCCTTGAAATATCTGAGGTAAAGCACCCCACCCAAGTAGTCAGGCCTTGAGAGAATGAACTTCAGAACACAGTAAAGAAGTCCTCTCAAATGCTTCTTTAGTTATCAGAACCTGTAGTTTTTTTTTATAAATAGTTCGTAAATAAAATTTGAACTACCTTTTTGTCTTGTATAATAACAATACAGTACATTAAAATTTTTCTCTTGAACTCCACTAGTGAGGAGGTCGGGGAGTGATGTTCCTCTTCCTGTTGTATTTCAGCTCCCCTCTTCCATGAGGGTGTGTTTCTGGAGGTATGTTAGAGTCTCACATTCACCTATCTTTGCCAGTTTGGCATCTTGTCAACCCTGGCAGCATCCTGAGTGGCACTGTTCTGGATCCCACTCTGAAGCCAGGGTTCGTTCTAATTTTGGTATTTGGGGTACTCGACTTGCCATAGCTAGTAGTGGTACCCCTGCTTGGGGTTTTTGCCAAGTCTCCTGCTATTTTGGGTCACTTGTGTGCTTCTCATTCACCCCGGCCCTGTGTCTTCTTCATTCTGTGATATTATCTGGTCACCTGCTTTGGCTTGTTCCTCATTTCACAGCAGGGCAGGTGGGTTTGCCACCAGCCTGCTGTTATGAGGTGTATCTGGCCCTAGTAAGCTTTTTTGTTTCCCTGAGCAGTGGCCCCGACTCTTGGCCGTGGTTGCCAGGGTGTGGCAGCGCTGATTTTTGCCAGACACAGAAAAAATCTTTCTATTTATGGTATTATTCACAAATTATAGCATTAATATTTAAAATGAGGAAAACAAGCAATTCTATGAATTGATAATTTTTGTTAGCCTTTTGTTAGCAAAAATTAATATTTTTGTACCATTTCCTGTTCACCTAAGTGAATTCATTTTTGTGATCTAACATTGCAAATTAAAATACAGTATACTCTAATATGGTACAATATAGATACGAATTTCCTTAAGAAAGAAATAAAATTTTAGACATGACAGACTGCATGCAAGCAAATCCCTTACCTGGGCAGTTCTCTTGCCCCGTTCCAGCTCAGCCATGAATGTGGACACACGCACTTCTTTAATAAGCCAATGAGTGTCAGGGACATAGCTTCTGCGTGAATTTCTCTTGTATAAAAGCATGAGGAGCGTGTGCACCGAGACAAAGAGGGCACTACTTTGGACACTGCGAACATCCACCAAACCATTGTTAATTATCTGCAAGAGAGAGATACTGCGATCAGCACATCAATATATTTCAAATGTCTTTTAATATAACCTCAATTTATCCATCTACACCATTAAGCCGTAGTATTCTCACTAAAATGATCAAAACTTCTACACCATGTAACCTTCAAATGGAAATCTGTCCTTGTTGGATGCAAGAGTTTAAAAGTTGGATTAAAATGTTCTCATTGCCTGAAGTACGCATCAGTAGGACCACAATACTATCTGCATAATAAATGCAAATTTCCATTATTCACAAGGCAAGAGTTAATGGTGTGCAAAAATCAGTCATACAAGGCGTGTTTCCATCCAAGAATGCATTTTTGCATACTGTATTTAGCTTTCCGAACTGATGCACATAAGATAACATGAACAGAGAGTAAACATCCAGAAGATTGCAATTTTTTCAATGATGCATTAAAAAACCAGCGTTGAATGTAATGAAATGCCACTTTCTGGGTGAGCCCCTGGAGGCTCCCTGAAGCTATCAGGCTAATATGTGATATACAGTATTAGTCTAGGGCATTAGTCAATGGAGTTCAGCCTACCGGGGACCACAAGCCAGAACCTGGCCTCTAGAAACTCTCCCCCTGTGGTTGGGGATATTCCTTGTCTGCCATCGATGGAGGCTTAAATGTCTCCATCCCTGTCTTGAATGGGGCAACCCCTCAAAGCTGCCCGAGTCTCCTCACCAACTAAACCCCTGCCCCGACTCTAAATCCCTCAGACATTTGGGAGCCGGCAGTTAACAGGGCAAACCACCCCCACCAGGAAAGGACCTGAAGGTGCAGACTGAACCAAGTCGAAGCAACCAACGTCCCGAGGTCGGGGTCCCTAAACTATAGCAGGGCAGCCCCAGGGTATCTGAGCAGGCAACCAAACTAGCGCATTGCAACAACCTATATCTAACATGCAACGTATGCGGCCTTACTCCTAACAACTTCCGAAGAATCGGTAAACTGGAGTACGAGCGGGGAGCATTTATGGCAAGACTCCGGGTCGAAGGTGTCACCGACCCAACAGGCAGCATGATGGAGACAAAACAGGTGATCCAAGCCCTGACAGGGTTTTCCAGGGCCCGCAGGTGAACAGCCTTCGGGAAGCCCAGGCAACGGTGCTGCAAAGCCAGTTGAGCCCTAATGAGAATGAGGGTGGCAGAGTGGGAAGTGGGCTAAAACTGGACCCCCTGTTAAGTGTACAAGCACGGGGGCCTAAAGGAGGGGTCATCGAAAATACCCTAGGTGGATTAATAATCAAACCAGGCAGACCACAAAAATAAAATAATGCAAGAAACAAAAATAAAAGAAAAACCCTGCACAAGCAAAACAACAGCGAGAGGAGCAGAAAACACAGCTGCTGCTAGATAGGCGAGCTGCACAGCACCTTGCATCCCAACCAGCAACTACAACATTCCCTACCCAGAGCCAAACAAAGGCCATGAAACCCCAGCTGGTCCCAAGGGCAGGGTAAGGGTCTTGCCCAAAGGTTTCGGGCAGGGTTTGCCCAAAAGGCTTTGCATAATAGTGGCTTTAGGCATTGTATGTACTAGCTCTGTCTATAAATTCATCAATATTTGTATCACACCTTGTATGTATATACTTTACCTGAATAAACATTTGAATTTGAATTTGTAAATGCCGAGCAGCAAGGAAACACCCAAGGGCACAAGATCCAGCAGGAAACTGAGGTCAGAGTGCTTCAGTCTATGAATTGAAGAGTGGGAAACTGGTGTAGAGGTCCGGGGGCAGTGGATGACATTTACCTGTTTCCTTGTTTTCTTCTGGGGGAATTCTGTTTCACTGTTCAGTCTTGGGATGCAATTTCCTACCAAGTGGGGTTTGTTTTTGAATGCTTACTTTTCTGGGTGCCTAACCCTGGTCAATGGTAGATATGGAATGGAATACCCCCAAATACAAGGGGGTTTCCTTGGGCTATTGCTCCTTTTGCCTCTCTGAGGGAGCCAGATTCTGGCTCGTGTCCTTGGTAGGCAGAACTCCATTGACTGAAGCCCCAGACTAATATAACGCATATCAGTTCGATAGCTCCAGGGAGCCAAAGGGGCTCCCCACAGAAAACAAGGAATGTAACCTAGCAAAGCAGAGCAAAACACATAAACAACAACAACAACTGGTACAGATTGTCCATGGTGGACATTGCTTACAGCACAATCTAATGACACAGAAATTCACAAGCCCCTAACAACATAGGGCATCACCCTTGCTGCTATATTAGACTTTTGCAGATGGCTTACAAGCTCATGTAAGGGAACGAAATATTTTGTGTAAGGGCATAATCTTGTAAGCCATACTCTAGAGTACAGACTAACAAACCCATACTTACTTTCTTCACTTACAATATAGATATGTTACTTTAAACCAGGGAATATAGAACAAGTGTTACTTATAACACCTTAAACACAAGAGTAACCACAAGGAGCTGGTACCATATTTTTGAATTAGTGGGACTCGACAAAACAATCAGAGTGTGTGCATTATATTTATTAAGACACAGGAAATGGCACAATATGCTAACAAGGAATAACTTCTCACTCACCCAACTAATGACGGTATTCCAGTCACACAGATATAATGGAGGTCAATAACCTCACACTGTGAGGTGGGCCCCTCACTAGCACACACCTGCATTGTGTGTGTGAAGTCTCGATCCTTTCTCTCTCTCTCTCAATCCCCCCCTCTCTCTCAATCCCCTCTCTCTCTCCCCTCTCTCCATCTCTCTCGATCCTCTCTCTCTTGATCCTCCCTTTCTCTCTCTCTCGATCTTCTCTCTCTCTCGATCCTCTTTCTCTCTCTCGATCCTCTATATCTCTCTCGATCGTCTCTCTTTCTCTATCTATCTTCTCTCTCTGTCTCTCTCTCTCTGGATCCTTTCTCTCTCAATCCTCTCTCTCTCTCTCTTTGGATCCTCTCTCTCTCTCTCTATCAATCCTTTTTCTCTCTCTCAATCCTCTTTCTCTCTCTCCCTTTCCCTCTCTCTCTCTCTCTTTATTCTTTATCCTCTCTCTCTTTTTTTCTTAAACCAAGACTAGGATTCATAAGGGATGTTAAATGACATACCTAGTGAAGCTGCAAGCAAGAGCTGTTATCCTACCTCAGCTCATCTGAAGCCTACACCTAGAAACTCATTTATTTCATGAGAGTATACTTTGAAACTAACACATTGGGAACTATCATATATTGAATTTATGTAAGCTAAGTTGAAACCTACTCCTAGAGGCCTATTTATTTCATGAGCCTGTTATTATATGCTTCAGAAGGAATAGCCTTTATTCATTAAAAAACATTAAATAACAATCATATAAGGAACAAGATGAGCTTGTAGCCAACTGTGTAATTACCTAAGTGTAATTACCTAAGTGTAGTTACAGGATGAGAGCTACGCTCGTGGTGTCCCGTCTTCCCAGCACTCTTTGTCATATAACGCTTTGAAACTACTGACGGTCTTGGCCTCCACCACCTTCTCACTTAACTTGTTCCAACCGTCTACCACTCTATTTGCGAAGGTGAATTTTCTTATATTTCTTCGGCATCTGTGTTTAGCTAGTTTAAATCTATGACCTCTTGTTCTTGAAGTTCCAGGTCTCAGGAAGTCTTCCCTGTCGATTTTATCAAGTCCTGTTACTATTTTGTACGTAGTGATCATATCACCTCTTTTTCTTCTGTCTTCTAGTTTTGGCATATTTAATGCTTCTAACCTCTCCTCGTAGCTCTTGCCCTTCAGTTCTGGGAGCCACTTAGTAGCATGTCTTTGCACCTTTTCCAGTTTGTTGATGTGCTTCTTAAGATATGGGCACCACACAACAGCTGCATATTCTAGCTTTGGCCTAACAAAAGTCATGAACAATTTCTTTAGTATATCGCCATCCATGTATTTAAATGCAATTCTGAAGTTAGAAAGCATAGCATAGGCTCCTTGCACAATATTCTTTATGTGGTCCTCAGGTGATAGTTTTCTATCTAGAACCACTCCTAGATCTCTTTCTTTATCAGAATTCTTTAAAGATTTCTCACATAATATATAGGTTGTATGGGGTCTATGTTCTCCTATTCCACATTCCATAACATGACATTTATTAACATTAAATTCCATTTGCCAAGTGGTGCTCCATATACTTATTTTGTCCAGGTCTTCTTGAAGGGCATGACAGTCATCTAAATTTCTTATCCTTCCTATTATCTTAGCATCATCAGCAAACATGTTCATATAATTCTGTATACCAACTGGTAGATCATTTATGTACACAATAAACATCACTGGTGCAAGAACTGAACCCTGTGGTACTCCACTTGTGACATTTCTCCATTCCGATACATTGCCTCTGATTACTGCCCTCATTTTTCTATCAGTCAGAAAATTTTTCATCCATGATAGAAGCTTACCTGTCACCCCTCCAATATTTTCCAGTTTCCAGAACAACCTCTTATGTGGAACTCTGTCGAAAGCCTTTTTTAGGTCCAGATAGATGCAGTCAACCCAGCCATCTCTTTCCTGTAATATCTCTGTGGCCCGATCGTAGAAACTGAGTAAATTCGATACACAGGATCTTCCTGATCGAAAACCATACTGTCTGTCTGATATTATATCATTTCTCTCCAGGTGTTCTACCCATTTAGTTTTGATTAGCTTTTCCAATACTTTCACTATTACACTTGTCAATGATACAGGTCTATAATTGAGGGGGTCTTCCCTGCTGCCACTTTTGTAGATTGGAACTATGTTAGCCTGTTTCCACATGTCTGCTACGATTCCTGTACACAGGGATGCCTGAAAGATCAGGTGAAGTGGAATGCTGAGCTCAGATGCACATTCTCTCAGAACCCATGGTGAAACGCCATCTGGGCCAGCTGCTTTGTTCCTCCCGAGCTCCTTTAGCATATTTTCCACTTCAACTCTAGACACCTCTATCCGCTCTATGTTGTTCTCTGGAATTCTTATTGTGTCTGGTTCTCTGAAGATTTCATTTTGTACAAACACACTTTGGAACTTTTCATTTAATGTTTCACACATTTCCTTTTCATTTTCCGTGAATCTGTTTCCCATTTTCAACCTCTGGATATTATCCTTTACCTGCAATTTGTTGTTTATGAATTTGTAGAATAGGCCCGGTTCTGTTTTACATTTATCTGCTATCCCTTTTTCAAAATTTCTTTCTGCCTCTCTCCTTACTGCTGTATAATTGTTTCTCGCATCTTTGTATCGCTGGTATGTTTGGGGGTTTGGCCTCTTCCTATACTGATTCCATTTTTGTGTCTTTTGGTCTCTTGCCCTCTCACAATTTCTGTCGAACCAATCCTGTTTTCTGGTCCTGCATCTCTGTTTTGGTATGAATGTTTGTGTGCCTTCCTCGTATAGTTTTAAAAATTTGGCATACATTTCATTTACTTCCCTGCCTAGCAACAATTCTGTCCAATTACACTCATTAAAAAAATTTCGAAGTTCCCCATAGTTGCCTCTCTTTAAATCGAGTTTATCAACTGTTTCAATGTCCCCATTTTCTTCTAGATGATATCTTAAAGCATATTTAATGTCTAACAGGACGTGATCACTCTTTCCCAAGGGAGGAAGGTACTGGATGTCAAAAATCTCTTCTTCTTTCCTGGTGAATACTAGATCCAGTACTGACGGTATATCTCCTTCCCTCATTCTTGTGGCTTGCTTTATGTGTTGATACAAGAATGTCTCCAGAATGAGGTTCACAAATCTGCATGTCCAAAAGTCCTCCGTTCTTGCTTCATAGGCCTCCCAGTCTATTGCTCTAAAGTTGAAGTCCCCCAGTATCAACAGTCGTGATTTATCTTTATCTGCTTGTACAATAATATCTCTCATGACCATTATGAGGCCCTCTCGTTTGTCATCCAGTTCTTCCTTTGTCCACGTGTTGCTTGCTGGTGGGCTGTAGGCATTTACAATTATCAGCTTATCATCCTGATTCCAGACCTGCAATGCCATTATGTCAATATCTCGAGGGTTTTCAAATATTAACTCTTTTACCTTCAGGTGTTTTTTCACCAGTACAGCCACTCCTCCTCCCTTCCTAGTTTTCCTGTCACGTCTCCAAACTGAGTAGCCTCTTGGGAATATGACTTCATTTATTATATTTCCTTCAAGTTTCGTTTCTGACACAAGTTTCACAAGAAACACAAGTTTCGTGTGCCAGAGTCTTCATGTGAACGGTTGACCTGATCTTCCGTGTATCAACCTGTTGAGGGAACAAGTTCCAGATGCGAGTCAGCCTCGGAATGAATGAACGCTGATGGAGTGATGTTCTTGAGAATGGCACTTCTAGCATGAGACTGTTGAAGGTTGAGAGCCTAGTGTTACGAGTGGGAACTACTGGTAGTCCACGGAGTTGGGCAAGGTGCGGAACTTTGAGGATGTTGGCCTTATACATAACAGTAAGACCAACAACGTCAAGACGGTGTTGCAGGCTCTGATGTTCAGACCGTTCCCACCAGACTTGGTCAAGACTAGAGATAAGCCTTCTTGCCCGTCTCTCTACTTTGTCCAACAGTCTGACGAAAGATGGGGGGCAGGCAATCCAGGAAAGGGGTGCATACTCTAGATGGGAGCGAACTTGTGCTTCATATAAGGTTTTGCATCCCTTGCTGTCAAGAAGATATGAGATGAGCCATAGTGCTGTAAGTTTCCTGGCTGCCTTTTTAGGAAGGTTTAGCACATAGCTCTTCATTGTCATTGAAGAGTCAAACTTCATTCCCAAGATGTCAAATTCTTCTGTGAACTCTAGGGATTTGCCACCCATTAGCAGTTCTGTCTGATTCGCCATGTGCAGTCTAGTTATCATCATTGCTCGAGTCTTCTCAGCCGCAAATGTGATCTGCCATCTTCTACCCCAGGTAGAAATTGCTGAAAGTTGGTGATTAATGATTCTTGCAGCAGTTAGCATTTCCTCCTTTCTGTATGTAAAGGTTAGAGTACAGTTGTCAGCATAGGCTTGAGCTTCAGGAATGAGATGAAGTAGATCGTTGAAATAAACATTCCACAGCAGAGGGCCAAGAACACTACCCTGTGGAATGCTGGCACCAATTGAGTGGCTATCGGATTCTGCTCCATTGAAGACTACCCTTAGAGTCTGTTCTTGAAGGTAGTCTTTTAATAACACTAAGCCAACAAATCCTCTCTCTCTCTCTCTATAGATCCTTTTTCTCGATCTCCTCTCTCTCTCTCTCTCAATCCTCTATCCTCTCTAGCTCTCTCTCTCTCTCTCTCTTGATCCTCTCCCTCTCTCTCTCTGGATCCTCTCTCTCTCTCTCTCTCTCTCTCTCTCTCTCTCTCTCTCTCTCTCTCTCTCTCTCTCTCAATCATCTCTCTCTCTCTCTCTCTCTCTCTCGATCCTCTCTCTCTCTCTCTCGACCCTCTCTCTCTCTCTCTTTTCTCTCTCTCTCTCGATCCTCTCTCTCTCTCTCTCTCTCTCTCTCTCTCTCTCTCTCTCTCTCTCTCTCTCTCTCTCTCGATCCTCTCTCTCTTTCTCTCTCTCTCTCTCTCTCTCTTTCTCTCTCTCTCTCTCTATCCTCTCTTTCTCTCTCTCTCTCTCTCTTGATCCTCTCTTTCTCTCTCTTTCTTGATCCTCTCTCTCTCTATCCTCTCTTTCTTGATCCTCTCTCTCTCTATCCTCTCTTTCTCTCTCTCTCTCCTCTCTCTCTTTTCTCTCTCCTCTCTCTCCTCTCTCTCTTTTCTCTCTCTCTCCTCTCTATCCTCTCTCTCTCTCTCTCTCTCTCTCTCTCTCTCTCTCTCTCTCTCTCTCTCTCTCTCTCTCTCTCTCTCTCTCTCTCTCAATCCTCTCTCTCTCTCTCTCAATCCTCTCTTTCTCTCTCTCTCTCGATCCTCTCTCTCTCTCTATCCTCTCTTTCTCTCTCTCTCTCTCTCCTCTCTCTCTTTTCTCTCTCTATCCTCTCTCTCTCTCTCTCTCTCTCTCTCTCTCTCTCTCTCTATCCTCTCTTTCTCTCTCTCTCAATCATCTCTCTCTCTCGATCCTCTCTCTCTCTCTCTCTCTCTCTCTCTCTCTCTCTCTCTCTCTCTCTCTCTCTCTCTCTTGATCCTCTCTCTCTCTCTCTCTCTATTCCCTCTTTCCCTCTATCCTCCCTCCCTCCCTCCCTCTCTCTCTCTCTCTCTATTTCCTCTTTCCCTCTATCCTCCCTCCCTCCCTCCCTCTCTCTCTCTCTCTGTTCTTGTTGGTGCAAGGATGCTAATCTCCCAAAAATGTGCTCATAAACTTCACACACACAAAAGCATATACATTTACTAATGCTCAATTTAATATGCTCTCAAACATGTTGAGAACATGTTAACTACAAATGAAAATGAAAAATACAAATGAAACATAAAAATTAACACAAATATAAAACAAACTGGTATTTTAACCAAGAGACACATTTACACCAATAACAATAATAGCTAGACTTTATGTACCAGTCATTACATATGCTCCCTGTGTCTCTATGAAAGGGCCAGTTTAGGTTTTGGTCTCTGGTAGCCTATTAAGGACTCCTGGGACTAATGTGACATACGTACGTACGTACATGTGTGTGGGGGGAGGGGGGAGGGGGGAGGGGGGAGGAGGGGGGGAGCTATCTGAGTACAACTAAATAAAGGGAGCCACTATTTGACTCCTCCAGAAACATATGTTCCTACCCTCCATCACTCACCTTTCTTGAGGGCCCATCTAAACTGCACAGGATTATAAACATGATTAACATACCTTGTAAGTAAAATTATTGAGGAATGATGCCATAGTTGAGTAGTCAACAAGACTGAAAGGCTTCTGCTGTTCATACATCTCCAAATCATCAAGCACCCTGCAACAAGTAATCTGTGTGTATATATGTACTGTGCAGTGTATTAATCACTTTTCATTTCCAAGTTATTGGCACTATACATTTGTTTACTATTAACCTGAAATTAATTTTAAGTATGGTACAGCATATGCCATTAAGCACTATTCACTACTACAAGGCATTCAGTTTTAATAACAATAAAGTTCTGGCAACATGTGAGCCACAAACTGAATCTGTTTAGTTTTAGTTGACCCAAGTCCTTTAAACATCTATCTGTTTTGAAGACATGTACTAAATATGAGCAAGGCAAACATACGTGAATGTTAAGTGTAGGAATGAGCCAAACTGATAATGCTATTAGTCAAAATACTTTGTCACTTAAGGCCAGATTTTCTCAATTCATTGAAATCACAAGCCTTGAAATTATGTAAACTAATTGTTCTGTCAAGACTGGAAATAAACCAAAATCCAGCTATTTTCACATGTCATTCATACATCAATGCT
Source organism: Procambarus clarkii (assembly GCF_040958095.1). Classification (NCBI taxonomy): domain Eukaryota; kingdom Metazoa; phylum Arthropoda; class Malacostraca; order Decapoda; family Cambaridae; genus Procambarus; species Procambarus clarkii. Next base: position 23,099,581 of record NC_091202.1, on the reverse strand, counting down.
TTTTAGAGAAATTGGATTGCACGTTGACCAGACCACACACTAGAAATTGAAGGGACGACGACGTTTCGACAATCGACTTGAGAATGGTCCAGGACGGACCGAAACGTCGTCGTCCCTTCAATTTCTAGTGTGTGGTCTGGTCAACATACTTCAGCCACGTTATTGTGACTCATCGCCTGCATTTGGATTGCACAGTTAAAAATTCAGTCCCATAGGAGTGCTAAGAAGATAACAAATCACATGGAATCACAACATCTACATAACTCCATACAACATGGGTTCGGAACAGGGTGCTCCTGTCTCTCAAAATGTAATTGCTGGATCACTATGACATGGCCTTAGATGCCAAGGAAGAAAAACAAGGCACATGAGTAAAATACACAGACTTTGCAAAAGCTTTTGAGAAATGTGACCACGGTGTTAGTGCACACAAAATATACTCAAAAGAAATTACTGGTAAAGTAGGGAGATGGAACTATAAGTTCCTAATGGACAGAACCCAGAGTGTAATCAATAAATTAAATCTGGATCATTCACAGTGGAAAGCTCAGTCCCCCAAGGTACCGTGTTTACTCCGGTACTTTTCCTCATTCTCATTTCAGACACAGATAAAGATACAAAATATGGTCTACCTACGAACTTTATTACACACAGAAATCACAATAGCGTGATGCATCAAATGAACAAATCCACAAGGGCCATGATGAGGGTTCGAACTTACGCCCAGGATGATCCCAGAGGCTGCCTTAGTCAACAAGGCCACGACATGGTTTAACCACGTCGTGGCCTAGTCGACTAAGGCAGCGTCTGGGATCGTCCCGGGCATAAGTTAGAACCCTCATCACGGCCCTTGTGGATTTGTTCATTTACATACATACTCTGTTTCTACCATGTGTAACTTGTAATACAATGTTTAAGATAAGTTCCAGCTCCTACGCTATGGAAAAAGAGAGAAACTATAAAAACAGAAACCATATATAAAACAGTCAAATCACACTATAAAACGAAAAATCAATGTAAAGGATGTAGGAGTAATCATGTCGGAAGACCTTACCTTTAAAGAACACAATTAAGAAGCTGTCACTACTGCAAGAAAAATGACAGGTTGGATAACAAGAACTATTAAAACAAGGTATGCCATACCAATGATGATACTTTTCAAGACACTAGTGCTCTCTAGGATGGAATACTATTGCACACAAACAGCTCTATTCAAAGACGAAGAAATTGCTGACCTGAAGAATGTTCACAGAGCCTTTACTGTTGGAACCCACTCAATAAAACATCTAAGCTCTTGGGACCAATTCAAAGTTCTAAATCTGTATTCTCTTGAGTGCAGGCAAAAGATATGGAGAATAAATTATAAGTTGAAAATATTAGAGGGACTGGTCCAAATCTGCACACAGAAATAACATCACATGAAATCAGTAGGCATGGCAGGATGTGCAAAATAGCCACACTGAAATGAAGAGATGCAGTAGCTACACAGAGAGAACTTCATCAACATCTTTACTCAGTCGATATGGTGTAGTGGTAAGGCACTTGCCTGGCATTTCGTTAGTGCTTTGTCCTGGATTCGTATCGTGGCCGGGGAGGATTTACTGGGCATCAATCCTTAACTGTAGCCTCTGTTTACTCAACAATAAAATGGGTACCTGGTTGCTAAATGATTTGGCGGGGGTCATATTCCGGGGAACATAGGATTAAGGACTTGTCCGAAACACTATGCGTGATAGTGGCTGTACAAGAATGTAAGAACTCTTGTACTGTATATATAAATAAAAATAAAAAACATCAAAGGCACAAGATTTTTTAACACAATCCTGCTACAAACAAGGAGCATAACAGGCCAGCCTCTCATTGTGTTCAGGCAACCTGTCCTCTAACAAAGAATGTCGCATTTCGCTCATATGCGTTACGTTAGACCAAAAATTATCATACTAGAAAATGGAAGCAGCTCGCAAAAGTGACACACTGTCCCATTTTCTGTTTTGGCTCCTCTGGTAGGTTAGGAGGGAAAACTTTAATTTGGCCATTTTCTTGACGTTGGGAAACCCTAGGAGGACGGGCTGGTTCAAGAGGGAACTCGATAAACATCTTCAAAAGAGTTTATCGAGGTATTCAAAGGATACTGATCACCAGGCTGTGAGCAGCCACATCCTGGTTGACCAGATGACCGACCAGCAGGCCTGGTCAGAGACCGGCCTGCGGGGACATTAATCCTCGGAACCACCGCAAGGTAACCACAAGGTAGGCACTACCCTCCTCAACAGTCTGCTAATTTCATTACATGATTCAGTGTAAGTATCCTTTTGAATACCAGAAATATCACTAAATATAGCTGTGATTGTGAAGCCAAATTATCAGTGTATGGACAGCTTCCTATATCAGATTGATTCTTTTAAACCCAATTTGATCAAATATACTTCACTGTATGCTATAAATATGATATTCAGAAGAGTTTTTTTAATTACTGTGAGGGGGAGAAAAAGATTATAAATTATTATTATTATAAAGAGAAAGACACTAAGAAACTTACGTAACAACATGAGTTGTTGCATCACAAAACAGGATGAGCAAATGAAATTCAGGTGCTGTAGCTTTTGTTGAAACTGACAACAGGTCTAAATAACTCTTGATTCCACAGGATGGCCCAAGTGAGAGCAGGATATGCCATAGTTGAGGCACCATTTCACTCTTGTAGCATAATCCTAGAAATCATAAGTTGCAAACCTTAATAAAATGCAGCCAGTCCTCCAAAAATGGGGAGGTAAATGTAACAGCACAAGTAAGTGTAATTATGTACTATTCCTAGCAGTCAGGAATTGTACTTATTTTCACTTAGTATTAAAATGTACTGTCAAATATATTGTGAATACAGTACAGTATTTGAGTTTACCTGAAAAGCTGAATAGAAAACCACGACCTAACCTAACCTTCTTAGTTTTTTGAAGATAAGCATTTTACTGCTTCTTAATTATAATTAGTACTTGCTACTGACGGTTTTGCCTCCACCACCTTCTCACTTAACTTGTTCCAACCATCTACCACTCTGTGAAAGTGAATTTTCTTATATTTCTTCGGAATCTTTGTTTAGTTAGTTTAAATCTATGTCCTCTTGTTCTTGAAGTTCCAGGTCTCGGGAAATCTTCCCTATCGATTTTATCAATTCCAGTTACTATTTTGAATGTAGTGATCATATCACCTCTTTTTCTTCTGTCTTCTAGTTTTGGCATATTTAATGCCTCTAACCTCTCCTCATAGCTCTTGCCCTTCAGTTCTGGGAGCCACTTAGTAGCATGTCTTTGCACCTTTTCCAGTTTGTTGATGTGCTTCTTAAGATATGGGCACCACACAACCGCTGCATATTCTAGCTTTGACCTAACAAAAGTCGTGAACAATTTTTTTAGTATTTTGCCATCCATGTATTTAAAAGCAATTCTGAAGTTAGAAAGCATGGCATACGCTCCTCGCACAATGTTCTTCATGTGTTCCTCAATGGATAGTTTTCTATCTAGAATCACCCTAGATCTCTTTCTTCATCAGAATTCTTTAAAGATTTCTCACATAATTTATAGGTTGTGTGGGGTCTATGTTCTCCTATTCCACATTCCATAACATGGCATTTATTCACATTAAACTCCATTTGCCAAGTGGTGCTCCATATACTTATTTTGTCCAGGTCTTCTTGAAGGCCATGACAATCATCTGAGTTTCTTATCCTTCCTATTATCTTAGCATCATTAGCAAACATGTTCATATAATTCTGTATACCAACTGGTAGATCATTTATGTAGACAATCAACATCACTGGTGCAAGAACTGAACCCTGTGGTACTCCACTTGTGATATTTTTCCAGTCCGATACATTGCCTCTGATTACTACCCTCATTTTTCTATCAGTCAGATAATTTTTCATCCGTGTTAGAAGCTTACCTGTCACCCCTCCAATATTTTCCAGTTTCCAAAACAACCTCTTATGTGGAACTCTGTTGAAAGCCTTTTTTAGGTCCAGATAGATGCATTCAGCCCAACCATCTCTTTCCTGTAAAATCTCTGTGGCTCGATCGTAGAAACTGAGTAAATTCGATACACAGGATCTTCCAGATCGAAAACCATACTGTCTGTCTGACATTATACAATTGTGTATAGGGAATTGAACGTGAAAAAGTCATCCTAAAATTCTGAGTGTCTTGACATAAAACGAGAAGAATAAATGGGAAGGTAAATGTAATGGCACAAGTAAGTGTAATTATGTACTATTCCTAACAATCAGGAAATGAACTTATTACACTTACTATTAAACCGTACTGTCAATTCGGAGTATGGGTTGATAAAATTAATAGGGCAGCAGAGATGCTGCACTAATTACAAATACTATATATCTGTAGACTCTGACAAAAATGTGAAAACAAAAGTGTCATTTTAATTACCTCTTCAGTTTGACACTAGAACACAGGAGATAATAGTACATAGCTACAATGTTAATTCCAAAATACTAAAAACTAAATTTTACATTATTTTGAATTATCACAGCCATGGTTTCTAGGCTGTCCCTCAGTAGCTCTCTGATGCAGTGACTTTAGTACCACGAAGACACCCACAGCTCTACCAGGCACCTGGCCTACTGGCCCCCTAAACCAGAATTTGGTGTGCTCATAGAGGCAGGAGGAGCGTACTGATCTAAGATTAACCTCACATCTGAATAACAACCCAACATTGAGTGTAATAAAATGCCTCTTTCTGGATTGGGCCCCAGCAAGTCCAGTCACTTGTGTGGCTTGAGATGGTCTCCAGCAATACGATAAGTGCAGTATTGCACCTATTCCTAAACCTTTGTGTGGGTTAGGAATAGGAAGTTGTATAAATAAGGATTTCTAGAACCCTGTGTAATTACCTAAGTGTAATTACCTAAGTGTAGTTACAGGATGAGAGCTACGCTCGTGGTGTCCCGTCTTCCCAGCACTCTTTGTCATATAACGCTTTGAAACTACTGACGGTCTTGGCCTCCACCACCTTCTCACTTAACTTGTTCCAACCGTCTACCACTCTATTTGCGAAGGTGAATTTTCTTATATTTCTTCGGCATCTGTGTTTAGCTAGTTTAAATCTATGACCTCTTGTTCTTGAAATTCCAGGTCTCAGGAAGTCTTCCCTGTCGATTTTATCAATTCCTGTAACTATTTTGTATGTAGTGATCATATCACCTCTTTTTCTTCTGTCTTCTAGTTTTGGCATATTTAATGCTTCTAACCTCTCCTCGTAGCTCTTGCCCTTCAGTTCTGGGAGCCACTTAGTAGCATGTCTTTGCACCTTTTCCAGTTTGTTGATGTGCTTCTTAAGATATGGGCACCACACAACAGCTGCATATTCTAGCTTTGGCCTAACAAAAGTCATGAACAATTTCTTTAGTATATCGCCATCCATGTATTTAAATGCAATTCTGAAGTTAGAAAGCATAGCATAGGCTCCTTGCACAATATTCTTTATGTGGTCCTCAGGTGATAGTTTTCTATCTAGAACCACTCCTAGATCTCTTTCTTTATCAGAATTCTTTAAAGATTTCTCACATAATATATAGGTTGTGTGGGGTCTATGTTCTCCTATTCCACATTCCATAACATGACATTTATTAACATTAAATTCCATTTGCCAAGTGGTGCTCCATATACTTATTTTGTCCAGGTCTTCTTGAAGGGCATGACAGTCATCTAAATTTCTTATCCTTCCTATTATCTTAGCATCATCAGCAAACATGTTCATATAATTCTGTATACCAACTGGTAGATCATTTATGTACACAATAAACATCACTGGTGCAAGAACTGAACCCTGTGGTACTCCACTTGTGACATTTCTCCATTCTGATACATTGCCTCTGATTACTGCCCTCATTTTTCTATCAGTCAGAAAATTTTTCATCCATGATAGAAGCTTACCTGTCACCCCTCCAATATTTTCCAGTTTCCAGAACAACCTCTTATGTGGAACTCTGTCGAAAGCCTTTTTTAAGTCCAGATAGATGCAGTCAACCCAACCATCTCTTTCCCGTAATATCTCTGTGGCTCGATCATAGAAACTGAGTAAATTCGATACACAGGATCTTCCAGATCGAAAACCATACTGTCTGTCTGATATTATATCATTTCTCTCTAGGTGTTCTACCCATTTAGTTTTGATTAGTTTTTCCAATACTTTCACTATTACACTTGTCAATGATACAGGTCTATAATTGAGGGGGTCTTCCCTGCTGCCACTTTTGTAGATTGGAACTATGTTAGCCTGTTTCCACCCGTCTGCTACGATTCCTGTACACAGGGATGCCTGAAAGATCAGGTGAAGTGGAATGCTGAGCTCAGATGCACATTCTCTCAGAACCCATGGTGAAACGCCATCTGGGCCAGCTGCTTTGTTCTTACCGAGCTCCTTGAGCATTTTTTCCACTTCGTCTCTAGACACCTCTATGTGTTCTATGTTGTTCTCTGGAATTCTTATTGTATCTGGTTCCCTAAAGATTTCATTTTGTACAAACACACTTTGGAACTTTTCGTTTAGTGTTTCACACATTTCCTTTTCATCTTCCGTGAATCTATTTCCCATTTTCAACCTCTGAATATTATCCTTTACCTGCAATTTGTTGTTTATGAATTTATAGAATAGACCTGGTTCTGTTTTACATTTGTCCGCAATCCCTTTTTCAAAATTTCTTTCTGCCTCTCTCCTCACTGCCGTGTAGTTGTTTCTCGCATCTTTGTATCGCTGGTATGTTTGGGGGTTCGGCCTCTTCCTGTATTGATTCCATTTTACACACCAATTGTGTGTAGGTGGTGTTGTGTGATATTAATTCAGTCACTCAGTCCTCAGACATGTGGTCTTACCTCCATATACTTCATTCCACCCTTTATGTGTATTGTGGTCAGAACAGTGTATTAATAAGAATCCTGCCCCTTGGAGTCACCCGGGAGGAGTTGAATATATTGATAATTTTGAGTCCGAGTGTAAAGACTTGGCCTATTGTGTGTGGATCCATTTGTCAATTGTCTCCCGAGGCTTGTGTTTGCTTGAAGGTCCCTCCCCCCCCCACCCTTCCCCTTTTCTCTGTACAATCTTGTGTTTGCTCCAAGAACCCTTCCCCCCCCTCTATCTAGTTCATGTAAGATAATTATGTGTTGTTAAATAAAAACCTTTTATAAAATTGCACCCTAAGGTGTATTTCTTGTCTCATGTAGAATAGAGTTGATTGTTGCTGCTAGATATTACATATATCTTCCCATTTCTTATAAGAGAGTAAGAGCAGGTCGGCTGAGCGGACAGCACACTGTACTTGTGATCCTGTGGTCCTGGGTTCCATCCCAGGTGCCGGCAAGAAACAATGGGCAGAGTTTCTTTCACCCTATGCCCCTGTTACCTAGCAGTAAAATAGGTACCTGGGTGTTAGTCAGTTGTCATGGGCTGCTTCCTGGGGGTGGAGGCCTGGTCAAGGACCGGGCCACGGGGACACTAAAGCCCCGAAATCATCTCAAGATAACCTCAAGATAATCAAGGGTGTTAACGATACTTTAGGGTACATCTTTCAATCCCATACCTTACACAATATGAACCCCACATCCATCAATCAATTAACCTGGAAGGGAAGGAGGTTGCAAGGCAGCCACTGGGGCTCCCTAACTGGAGATCCGCCAATGCCATATGATGAGGTAACAGTATTAGGTAAAAGATGCTGGTTCTGAGTGATACCACCTCCACCAATCCTTCTTGCACACACAATGGACAATTGCCTCTGCCTGTCATTTTGTAGTTCCAATACCATCGGATTTAAATTTGATATACACAGTAGATATAAAATTCAAATCTGATGGTGTTGGAAACATATTTAAGACCTATATTTAATAATGGTTTTCAATCATGCAATGTTCTTTTCTCAGTTTATCCTTGACACTTCAGTAATGTTTTATACATTTCAAAGCCTCCGGTCACACAGAAGTACAAGCTATGAATGTATGGATGAGCTTTGCTCCTAGGAAACTTCCTGCCAGTATTTTCAAACCTAATACTGTATAATGTGTCAATATATTTTTGTTAACTAATTCACCAGTATTTATGACTTTTACATGGTTAATGAGTCACTACAATGAAAACAAGGACTAAATGGGACCCATTCCATAGACTGCAGTTCACCTCCATTCCCCGTGAGTTTCCCTCATTTATAGTTCTCTGTGGTGACAAGGCAACAAGAAGCCACCACAGGAGCCCTCCAAGAAAACCAGTGTCGAGTATAATGAAGCCTCCCTTTCTGGCAAGTTCTTAGAGCAGAGACTTTCAACCTTTTCGACTTGGGACACTCTGAACAAGGAGAGTCTAGCCAAACAGTGAGCTGGGCTCCGTTCCTTGGGGCTGGCTCGGTGCTTGCCGATGACGTCACAGAAAGCTCGTCGCTGATTAGCTGAACACCTGAGCCCTCACCAGCCATCTCTTAAGTAACATAAGTTCTAGACATGTGCTGCTGCACTCCAAAAGTTCCGAATGTGTCACTATCTGCCCGGGCACCATTTTGTTTTGCAATCTGTCACAATTCACCTCTTTACATCCAAATATCATGTGAGATTGTATGTAAGACTTGTTCCTTCTTAACTTAAATTACAGCTGGGCCATCTGTGATCTTTCTAGGTGGGTAAAAATGACTCTTGAGGACAGACAGGACAGTTATTAGACGACGATCATAATACTTCTCATCTAAAACAGAGAGATTTAATAGTTGTTAACATACTGCACTCTAAACTGCTCTATTTATAACTTGCCTGGAAAGTAAGCTTACACTAAGCCAGAGCAAAGAAATGAAGGTCTTAGCAGTCACTCACCTGTAAGAATATCCATCCTTAATTGTGAAAGAGTTGTGATTGCTGTGTGATACATAGAGCACACCATGGCCACGGTAGATACTGTTGGGGAACCTAGCTTTCGGCAACCTCCACCACGTAGACCTCCACTTCTGAGGGATCCTCCAGTGACAGTGGAACAAAGCTTACGATCTAGTGCTTTCTTCAGGAAATTTGAAGGGGCAAAAGAACCTATGTTGCTGAAGGAAGAGGCTGCAGAGGATGCAGCATTTCCTGAATTTACGTTGGAGTCACTTTGTGATGGTTCCTGATTAAGGGAACAAAGCAATATACAGTACTGTAAATGGCTGCAAAAATGTAACAAAGAAGAGCTACTCTTAAGAATTAACAACTTAACAAAATATTACTGATATTATCAAACAAATAATACTCCTTTTAAGTTCTGTTCTAAATAAGGAGAGATTCAATCAATTTCTGAATTAAAATAAGGCAATAAAACTGAAACACTTCTTTGTGAGTGACCCTTTTGTTATTTCCTGTTGCAACGCATCCTCATATTCTTTTGCAAATTCGAATAACCCATAAATAATGCATTGTAGAAGTAAAAATTAAGGCATTGAAATACTAGTATTTACATTTCCTATGCACCATCCTTGACAGGTCAGGTGGGTTGCTCGGGTTTATTTCTGGTCATGGAAAATAGTTGTCTTTCTTTACTGAACGGCAAAATCGAGAGAACGAACCAATAACCCAACCTAGTGCCAAGGTGCCTAAGTATTACCCAAGATAATGCTGATGCTCCATGTAGTTTGGGAAGAAAGACAGTGAAGCATCTTGATTAAACTACCACTAAAAGAGACTGCTTTTTATGGCATCAAAGAGCAGAACAAGCCTATGAGCACATCCAAGCAATAATTGGAAACATGAGGAAAGGCAGTGATCACATTGTTATCTTCTGAACAAACTAGCCATGCCCAGAACCCACCAGGTGACAGTCAGGTCACAAATACAGAACAGGAGGAGCTGGAAATGCACACTTTAAGCCAAGGTCATTCAAGCCCCCTCTCATGTTCTCAGAGCCAAGCTCTTGCTCTTGTCTTGCTATGGGGCAGGTGGGTGGGCAAGAGCTATGGGGCAGGTGGGTGGGCAAGAGCTATGGGGCAGGTGGGTGGGCAAGAGCTATGGGGTAGGTGGGTGGGCAAGAGCTATGGGACAGGTGGGGGGGCAAGAGCTATGAGGCAGGTGGGTGGGCAAGAGCTATGGGGTAGGTGGGTGGGCAAGAGCTATGGGACAGGTGGGTGGGCAAGAGCTATGGCACAGGTGGGTGGGCAAGAGCTATGGGGCAGGTGGGTGGGAGTTTTGTGGTGTGTGGGAAGGAGTTTTCAGGTGGATGAGACTTTTCATGCTGGTGAGAGTTGTCTGAAAGGCAAGTGGGAGTTTCAGGCAGGCAAGCATCGAGTTATAGTGCAGGTGGACAGACAGGAGTTATCGGAAAGACAGACAAATGGAGGTAACTGTGAGGGCAGACAAGCAGTATTGGCAGGGCAGATGGAAGTTATCAGGTGGGAGGACAGAGATCGAGAAGGGGTGAGGAAGGGCTGGGGAAGGGGTGTGGGAGGGAGGGATTGGACAGACATGGGCAGTATGTGTTCACTCGTTCTACTTAGCCCAGTAAGCTATGAACACAAAAGAAAAACTGTCACATGAGGTCTTTTGTGCTATTTATATTACAGTTCAAGCTCAGTAAAACATTCAAAAAATATAAATGCATTATTTTGAATAATAATTATAAATAAAAAAGCAAGATTAAGTAAAATTTAAATTTTATGAAAATAATTTTGCAAGATGGATTTGGCCTGGATTTTCACAAAATCTGCTATTTTGTGGTTCGGATTTTAGGAATGCGTCTGTACAGTACATTATCACACAAATTAAATACTGTATTACTTACTTGATCTACAACATTGGAAAGATATGAAAACATAACTTTAATAATTGAGCTTGACCAAAGGAGCTGGAGCTGTGATTTAACCAAAGTTAAAGACTCGTTGAGGTGCTGGTCAAGGGGACGTGAGAACCAGCCAAGCACAGGGTGCCACTGCGTCAGGCTACTCTGCTTCGTTGTCACATATTCTCCGCACTTCTCCAGCAGACGTTTCACCACAAACTGACGAAAGCTTGACATTAGGCTACAAGATGCACAATGGCACAGTATGCTGTACAATTAATGAAATATTATAGATACAATTTTCCTAGAAATTTAAGTTACAATTTACCTCAGCATTTACTTTAATCACTTCAATATTACCTACAATTAACATACTAAATAACAGAGCACACACACACAGGGACAGATTATTTGCTGAGAAAACTAGCATTGAATGTAATGAAACACCAATGAGCCCAGGTGTGTGAGTGGATGTGCTGTGTGTGGGTTAGTGAGTGAGTGAGTGAGTAATTACCTAAGTGTAGTTACAGGATGAGAGCTATGCTCGTGGTGTCCCGTCTTCCCAGCACTATTTGTCATATAACACTTTGAACACTTTGAAACTACTGACGGTATTGGCCTCCATCATCTTCTCACCTAATTTGTTCCAACTGTTTACCACTCTGTGAAAGTGAATTTTCTTATATTTCTTTGGCATTTGTGTTTAATTAGTTTAAATCTATGTCCTCTTTTTCTTGAAGTTCCAGGTCTTGGGAAATTTTCCCTATCAATTTTATCAATTCCAGTTACTATTTGTACGTAGTGATAATATCACCTCTTTTTCTTCTGTCTTCTAGTTTTGGTATATTTCATGCCTCTAACTTCTCCTCGTAGCTCTTGCCCTTCAGTTCTGGGACCCACTTAGTAGCATGTCTTTGCACCTTTTCCAGTTTGTTGATGTGCTTCTTAAGATATGGGCACCACACAACCGCTGCATATTCTAGCTTTGGCCTAACAAAAGTCGTGAACGATTTCTTTAGTATTTCCCCATCCATGTATTTAAAAGCAATTCTGAAGTTAGAGAGCGTGGCATAGGCTCCTCGCACAACGTTCTTCATGTGGTCCTCAGGTGATAGTTTTCTATCTAGAACCACCCCCTAGATCTCTTTCTTTATCAGAATTCTTTAAAGATTTCTCACATAATTTATAGGTTGTGTGGGGTCTATGTTCTCCTATTCCACATTCCATAACATGGCATTTATTAACATTAAATTCCATTTGCCAAGTGGCGCTCCCTATACTTATTCAGTCCAGGTCTTCTTGAAGGGCATGACAATCATCTAAGTTACTTATCTTCTCTATTATCTTAGCATCATCAGCAAACATGTTCATATAATTATAATTCTGTATTCCATCCAGTAGATCATTTATGTAGACAATGAACTGAACCTTGTGGTACTTAGCTTGTGACATTTCTCCAGTCCGATACACTTCCTCTTATTACTGCCCTCATTTTTCTATCCGAAAATTTTTCATCCATGTTAGCAGCTTACCTGTCACCCCTCCAATGTATTCCAGTTTCCAGAACAACCTCTTATGTGGAATTCGGTTGAAAGCCTTTTTTAGATCCAGATAGATGCAGTCAACCCAACCATCTCTTTCCTGTAAAATCTCTGTGGCTCAATCATAGAAACAGTAAATTTGTTACACAGGATATTCCAGATCGAAAACCAAAAACGGTCTGATATTATATTGTTTCTCTCCAGGTGTTCTACCCATTTAGTTTTAATTATTTTCTCCAATATTTTGACTATTACACTTGTCAACGATACAGGTCTATAATTGAGGGGGGTTGTAACATGGGGGGTGGGGGGTATCGGCCCTCTCCGTCCTTCACCCCTTACCTCAACCCGTATTCTGATTTATTTCTCTTCAATCCAAGGGAACCCCAGAGCTACTCTAAGCCAAATCCCACACCCTGCGATCTTAAGCCGTTTGACCGGCTAAGATTCTACAGCCTCACTACGTGGAACTAGACCCCTAGCAAACTCTAGAATCTCCTTTACGCCGCCGCCACCACCAGACCATTAACACAGGGAGCAATAACCGGGGTCTGGACCGATTATGCTCTCAATAAACCTTGGGACCTTCTTTTTTCTCTATGATATTCATCTCTTCTGCTGCTCTGTCCACCCTAGATTAAATTTCCTTCTCTAAACATCCAAAAATTATTATGGACTTACTTCTTTCTGCAGTTTTGTACTAGTTTACTGTTGGTTACCAGTTCTTTCATAATTGCTTGCCTAATTTCTGCTTCTTGTCGGTCATTTCTGGTTTTGACCTCCACACAATTCCTTGATTATCTCTCTCTTTTACAAGTTGTGCATATGTCTCTTTTATTTCTTCTTTATACTTTTCTATTTCTTTACTAACCTCCTCTATGTGAGTTGTCAATGAAATTTCCAGTTGCAGATCCTTACCTAACTCTATGTTAGCCCTCTGAGTTCCTTGGAGTTGTTCCCCATATGAGTCTATTTTCATGTTTATTTCTTCAAATTCCCTACTCTTCACTTTCCATGTCTTATTATCCTTTACTAGTTCCTTGATGTGTTCCTCCTGCATCCTTACCTTATCAGTCAAGCTGGTAATTTCCATACCTTGTTGGAGAATACTTCCTTTTAAATTACAAAACTCAATCTTGAGATCTTCTTTTCCTTGTTCTAATTTAATTACCTTTTCATAATTCTTTAGCATGTCCTCAATAATCACTAACCTGTCAAGAAAACCACCTTTCATTAAATCTTGTTATATATGTTCATTACATCTTAAGTGAGTAAGTGAGAAAAACAAAATTTAGCATTGATAGATTGAGTCGAGAGGCAGGCCGAAAGAGCAGAGCTCAAACCCTCGCAAGCACAGCTAGATGAATACAACTAGGTGAATACCCTCAGTTCTAAGATGATAGAAACACCCCTGATGCCCTGGTGGAGGTAGGGTGTCAGGGAGCCACCAGGACTTGCCCAGAAATTGACTTCTCATAATATTCAATGCTGGTTTTCTGGTTAGAGCCTCTTGTGGGTTCCTGAAGCTATCTACCCACAGAAGAGGAACTAAAATGGGCACCAACCAGGAAGGAGGGACATCAAGAAAGATAGAGAAATGAAGAAATAAAGCCCAATCAACCAAGAATGCCAGACAGCAGACAACAACACTGCACCGGCAGACACTTTTATCACAGTGACACTACTTTCTGTGCCTCTCTGAGGGGGGCCCAGGTTTTTGGTTCATTGTCCCCGGTGGGAAAATAAGAACTCCATGAATGATGGCACCTCATAGTTTGACCCTGTATTAGTGTAGTAACTTCAGGAAGCCACAAGAGGCTCACCCCCCCCCCCCCCCATAAGGAGACTAAAAACAGCTATGGCCCCAACCCTAAAGTAGGGGGCAGAAACAAGTCTGCCATGCCATAACTGGGGAAGACACGACAACTGACCTACAAATGGATATAAATCTAGGGGGGACTCATAAGCACTGAGAAATGCACCCACAGGAGGGCAACAGTGGAAGAACTCTGAACGTGATGGGGAAACAAAAACATTATATGGACGACAGCATTTTTAGGGGAGCATTCTTATTGTTAAATCTGTATTACATATGCAATGTTGTTTTGCGAATATCTTCTACAATTATGCCAGAGGTTTGCTGCATAGTAATATTAATATTACTAACCAGCATAGCTATTAATTACAGTAGTGTATTAGGTACATGCCCACTTCACTGCATAAATACAGCCAGAGAAGTAATTTATTTCTATCAACGGGCAAGTTTTGTGCAAAGTCCTATTCCTTATAGTTTACAGCAAGCAAGAAATAATAAAATACAGTATTCTTGAGTTTAACTCTTGTAGTCTAAAAACAATCCAGATGCAGGGTTTACCCTAAAAAAACACATACTGTAATTATTGTACTTTGACATATTTACTAAAATTAATGATTCTTCCCTGTAAAGCTTTTCAATAAAATGTTTACATTAAACTATACAGCAAACATATTTTTTTCTTTAAACCAAAATTTACATTGAACTTGGGAAATGCCAGCTTTGGAAGAGCACGATCTTTTTCTTCATATGCCAGATGAACTAGGTTTGCTAGAAGACACAAAGCATAGGAGCCTTCCAGTGTATTAAAAACAATACGTAGATTTTGCTCCGTCTGTACAAACTCCACATCTCTCTCAAATAAATCATTGGTGCGAAACATTTGCAGGGCCTGAAAATTAAAACAAAAACACGGTAAATTATTGTAATAATAAATAATAATAATAATAATAATTAGTAATGGTAATGTCTTCTCATAGACATAATAACATAGAATAAAAACCCACATTTGCGTATACAGTATGTGAACTTTAATAATAATTCAATTACCTCAGGAGCCAGGGTAACCAGGTGATGAACAAGTGCTGGAACACTGAGGATGTGGATGGTGATTAGAGAAAGCAGTTTGTCCGAATACTGGGCTGCCACAAGAGGACGCAGCGCTAGTGTCACCACTGTGGTGACTGCAGGGCCTCGTAGTGCTGTCTTCCCTCGACATAACCCTCGAACCAGCACATGCTGTCAAAGTGGTAAAGGTGGTCATTTATTAGAAATAAAAATTTAAATACAGTAATGAATATGATGTGCTAACTAACAAACCTAGCTGAGTGCCTCCACTGCCAAAATAGAGTTAACCCTTGGTCTGTGCCCCTATTAATACAGTATGAGAATGCCCATGTGGTGGACAATGTTTTTTGTTATCTGGAACGGATTAATCCAATTTACATTATTCCTTATGGGAATTTTTTGGGGTTTTTGCACTTTTTGGCATTCGTCCCGCCTTCAGGAATTAATTAAATTGCTGGTGTTGGTAAATTCTACTTTGGTTCTATCTGTGCCACCTCTTCCTTCCCTTGTGGGTGTGGTATAACTGTCTTCTGTTCCTCCCTTCTGCTTCCAGCTCCAAAACATCCGACAGTTTTGGAGCCTGAGCAGGGTTTAGCTTGGGGGTATAGCACGGACTTCTCCAGTGGTGGCTCCTTTCAATTTGGGCACAAAGACAGTTGCGCTGCCTAGTCCCGCCGAGTTTTCAGGGATTTCTTACTTTCAACTTCCCTTCTTCCAAAACCTTTCCTTTGGAATCCACTTTTCTGTCCCAGGTGGTGGGTGTGGACTTTGGCTCTGCCTTGAAACCTTCCTTTCTGACTTCTGGGACTTAGGTGGATTCCAATAGGGGTCATTGTGTTTCCTTAGACCCCACTTGTCCATTGTCCCTTCCGATGACGGCCATTACCTCAGGAGGGGAAGGGGTTTTCTTACCCTTGCCTCCTTGTATAATTTTTTATTTTTCTCTAGTTCAACCCATGATTCATTTCCATAGACTTTATGGTCTGTCGGATATGTCCTTTCAGAAGGTTTCTTCCAGAAGATCCTCTTTCGGTGGCTCAAGTGGATCTCTTTAAATACTTCCTGTGTGACCTGTAAAGAAAACCAAATCATGCTGCTGGCTCCCAGTAGGTCAGAATGAATCTTTGAGGCTTGGTGTGACTTCTAAGGATTGGCTATACCAGTGCTTAAGCCCCAGGAAGCGGGTATAGCCAATCCTGAGAGGGCCTTCTATAGGATTGGCTATATCAGCTACTGAGGCTACCCCTACTAGATATCAGCTACTATATAGCTACTGAGATGGCCTTCACAGAATTTTATGTTTCATTTTATGTTATGCAGAAAGTAATACTGTCTGCAGGATTACAATAATTGTTTTTTTCCTTATTCGTTGCAGTATAATTTTCTTGAATCTCTTGAAACTCATACACAGCGTACTTACATATATTTTTAGTATCTGAGCACAAGTCAACATTGATATTAGTTAAATTATCTTTTGAATGCAAATATTCCAGATTTTTAATATTTTCTTACTCTCCCTCTATACCTTACAAATCATTAGATAAATAAACAGAGTACTATACTCACATTTAAAGTAGTGTACAAGCCCCGACACACTAAGTCTCCCATGATGTTTTCGGTCAGCTTATTAAGTGCTGGTCTGAGCGGTTCAAAGCTCTGCATGCGTACGATCCTCCAGGTGTTGGTCGCAGTAAAGGCAAGGAGGAGGTGCAGGTATAAGGATATCAGGCGATTCTCTGAAGATACTTCTGCCTGCAAACTTTCCAGTACTTTGCAGGCGATGAAGAGAACCTGTCAGATACCAACCTCATACAGTATAAACACACAGAAATGTGCACACACACACACACACACACACACACACACACACATTGTAGAGTACCAGTATATGAATAAAATGTATCAACTTCAACATGTATTGATAATAAACATAATGTGTATGTTAAAACTACTTTACCATTACCAGTGAAGCAAACCATGTAAAATGTTAATGAAATTTAACATTTAAATTTAATGTTTGATACAGTCTTAATTACACACTATTAGTGGAATATTCAAACGTCAATACTAACTAATCTTTAACAGGAACCTTGCAACTCATAGGCTCTGGCACCAACACATTAATTTGGGTTCAACAATGTGTGAACATCAATTTGCACTATGGCTTGTTATCCAATAATGATAATGATTACAGGTATTATTATAATTAATGATGAAGTTAATAGAGAAGGACTCTGGAAAGTGACGAGCGTACGGAGTTTGCCGAGTTCTGTTAAATGCTGTGAAAAGCCTTCATGTTGGGAGGAGTCCATACACGAGGCAACCACAGTAACGTGACATAGCCATGAGAAAAATCATCGAAGCAGGACAGGGATCAAACCAGCATCCTGGATAACCCTATGCATGTGCCTTAACTCACTGACCACAACTATGACAGTTATGGTACATGGGTTAAGGTAAATGTCTGGCGTTACCCAGGGACAGCAGGGCAACACAGCCTGGGGACAGCAGGGCAACACAGCCCAGGGACAGCAGGACAACACAGCCCAGGGACAGCAGGGCAACACAGCCCGGGGACAGCAGGGCAACAGCCCGGGGACAGCAGGGCAACACAGCCCAGGGACAGCAGGACAACACAGCCCAGGGATAGCAGGACAACACAGCCCAGGGATAGCAGGGCAACACAGCCTGGGGACAGTAGGGCAACACAGCCCGAGGAGGGTGAGGAAGCTCAAATGTGAACAAAGCCTCAAACCCCACAATATGGATCAAAGGTCAGTGGCAACCTCAAATGTCGCCTCTTGGATTTGATCATCATAACAAAGGTCCAGGAAATTCATGGGAACTGCCATGCATTTACATTATAAATCTGTCTCTAAAGATTAGTTGAGTAAATTCTAGTAGCTAAAGATAATCAAGTTTTAAAATATACAGTTGTAGGCCTCCACCATCACAGCAAGCTACCCTAAGCTTGGAGTCAAATCTTGTTAAGTTAATTTGATGAGCAATGATTATTATCTTTCATATTACAGTACTATTCATTAGCAGGACTCTACAATGTGCACTCAAAGTGGGATGACAAGGGGTGGGACTATCCTGGGAGCTTATCATAACTTTCCAAGTATTGTACAATAATATTGTACTGTAAAAGGGCAATTTACAGTTGGCCAAGGAACCATTATTATTTATGATGATAAAAATACAAAAATAACAAAGAATTTGTTTACAAGTAAAAACATAAATACACACTTACACATTTCATATGATGAATCCAATGTAAAGTGAGATCCTTATTTATTCCACAAGAGACGTAACTTTGCTGCAAGTTTTCACTGTCCATGCTGGCCAACAAATACCTAAAAAAACAAAAACAAAAAATGTAAGTAGTTTATCTTTAATATTTTTATTAAACAGTTTTCCATCTGAAGTATTAGTAGTACATAAAAAAAATTGTGGGGAAGGTAGGATTTGGTACCATTCTTAACTAAATATGATCAACAAAAGCAGATTTTGTCATCAGCAAAATAATCTAAGCCAACATTAATTTAAAATGGTTAGCATTAAATAGTGTATAGATTGCAATTTAAGATTTAAGATCTTTAAGAAATCATTTAATGAGAGGACAATGATGGTGAATTTGATGGTAGTGAATTTCAGATTCCAGTTTAGGACTGTGGGTTAAGTTATGCTGCATGTTTAGAGATTTGCCTCGTGGGTGGCAGAATGCCAGCTATGTAAACAATCTTTTTGCTTGTAATTTCCTCAGTAATAACCTAAGTGTAGTTACAGAATGAGAGTTATGCTCACAGTGCCCCGTCTTCCCAACAATCTGCCATATAACACTTCAGAGACAGGTGAAGGTGGCTTTCACCACCTTCACACTTAACGTGTTCCAACCATCTACCACTCTGTGAAAGCGGATTTTCTTTTGAACTGTCATACCCACTTCCATGGAAATAAACATTCCATTCACCTGGGCTCTAGGAGACTCGAACCACGGACCCCATACGTGTGAGCCCGAAGCTCTATTGACCGAGATACTGAGTACTCTTAACACTTCCATATGGCAGCGACGCATGTTGCGTCCATAAATAACTTTATGGATGTGTGGTACAGACGCATCGGTGCGTCCAAAGTTAAAATATTTGTTAAAATTCAAGTTTTTAAAATGTGTGCCAAAGTCTTCCCATTTTCTGTGTGACCGAAATGAAAGACGTAGCACGAAAATTGAGGCGACAAAGGTGAAAAGAGTATACATATTTTATTGCTCTTGCACGCTCACGGGTAATGCTTGGCCGATTTCTGGATTTGGTGCGGGTGGCACGTCAGGCTTTTGGTCTTTATATGCATACAGTCCTGTAGGGAATTCTATTGCAAATATTTTGATACCAAAATGAACAACGTACAACGAAAATTGAGGTAATGCAACTGAAAAGAGTATACAGCACATATTTCAGTGTTGCCGCGCGCTCACGGGAAACGCTCGGGCCACCTTAGGATAGTCTGGTGAGCGCTCGCCTAGAACACAAAAGTGTCAATAAGGAATGTTTCCAGAAGCAGCAGCCTGCTGCCAAACTGGAATTTTCTAATTTCCCTGACTACTACCGAAGCTCAGAGGAATTAGTGATCCGAACCCACATCATATAAATGACGTTAATTTAGTCTAAATCTATGACCGCTTGTTCTTGAAGTTTCAGGTCTCAAGAATTCTTTATAATTTTTTTTAATTCTGGTTACTATTTTGTATGTAGTGCTCATATCGCTGCATTATCTTCTATCTTCTAGTTTGGCATATTTAATGCCTCTAACCTCTCCTCGTAGCTCTTATCTTTCAATTCCAGAAGCCATTTAGTTGCATGTCTTGGCATTTTTTCCACTTTGTTGATGTGCATCTTAAGATATGGGCATCATACAACCCATGCATATTCTGGCTTTGGTCTCACAAGGGTTGTGAAAAATGTCTTTAATATTTTGCCATCCGTGTATTTAAAAGCAATTCTGAAGTTGGAAAGTGTAGCATAGGCTCCTTGCATAATGTTCTTTATATGGTCTTCAGGTGATAGTTTTCTATTCAGGGCCACCCCTGGATCTCTTTCTTTATCAGAGTTCTTTAACAAACTTAGGTACACACAACAATGTGCTGCTACTCTATCCTATATAAGGGATAACAGATTATAGATCAAGAGCTAACTATGAGTTTATCTAATATCCCCACCTCGTAGGATGGTTAGTAATATCAGGAGAAAGTACAAGATATGAATCGAGTGTATGAAGTACAGTACAGTAGTTACAAAGCCCAAAGTATCTTGTGCCATTTGGTAAAAATTTGTTGATAAAAGGGCACTCGCAAATATAATGCTGGAGAACCCTGCTCTTGTCCATAGTTTACAGTTAGTGCTCACTGTTATGAGATTCATTACCTGCAGCCACCTGCCTTAAGTATTGACATCCCAGCCTAATTCTGGCATATAACAAAATAAGTGTATGGATCAGCACTTGGTTGATGGAATTTAATGTGAATAAATGCCATGTTTATAGAATATGGAATAGGAGAATAGGCTACACACAACATACAAATTAAGTAACAAGGCTTTAATAGAAAAAAAAGCTTCCATGCTGTATAAACCAAAATGTTAAAGCATAAAATTGTTCAGTCTGAAATGATTAAAGCAGAACCTAATTTCAGTATCTTAGGTGAGAAGGTCTGATATAATCACTGCCTTGTAACTAAGATAAATTGTTCCCCCCTAGCTACCCTCAGTTCATGTGACTTAATCTTTGTATAAATTTTTGGTCCCTATACATACTTTGTGTACACTGAAAGACTCAACACTGTACAAAGATGAAAAGATACAGTAGTGAATAGTTTTGATTTATGTTTGTGTGTCCATATAGGTTCCCTTGTGACCACTGCTTAAGAGTTCTTAATGCTTTAATGATCCTTTCATTTTATTGCTTAAAATCGAAGAAGTATATTTACCGAGTAAATATTTCAAATCTCTTCTGATCTTTCTCCAGATTAAATATCTTAATGAAGTGTGCGACTTGCTGGAAGACCTCCAGGGCAGGAGGTAATGCAGGCGTTTGGTCCAAGGGTACTACATCATGGCCAAACAACTCGTCGAATTTATCCCTGAAAGATTCCACCCTTACAATACCACAATCACATTTTATAATAATAATTACAAGTAATGTTGTCTATAATGCAATTACATATATTGTACAGTATTTTCTTTATATTTTACTCATATTTGCCACAGCCTTGATTATCCAAGCTGGTGAATAATTAAGTACATAACTTGTATTGGAAAAGCTAGAAGGATAGCATGGGATACCTTTAATAAGAGTGAATACCAAAATACCATTAAATAATAGGATCAAACTCCTCAATAGCTCAGTTATCAATAATATTAATCCTTGCATGATGCAGCTGGTATCACTGCAGTGACTTCTTTAACAATAAGAAATACTGAAAAGAGTAGGAGATTAAAAGAAAAGCAGAGGTTTGGGTGCAGATGTACGTAAATCACTATACTTCTTGTATTGGCTGCAATAAAATATACAAGTAGAAGAAACTATTAGAGGTATTGAGAAAAAGCCAGCACTGAATGTAATGAAATGCCCTTTTCTGGTGTATCCTTAGTGGCTCTTTAGTGGTTGCTATTTGGCAAACTTCACTCAATTCAATCTAGCCAGGCCTTTACGACTCTCATACAAGTTTACCAGGGATCAGAAGCCAAAACCTGGTCAGCCCCCCCTCTCCCCATCTAAAGGGGCACAAGGAGCAGGGAATCTTAGATCACCCTAACCAAGAAAAGGCCACCCAAAAGATGCAAGCCACAACATACAAACAGCAAAGTAAACAAAGAACAGAAAATGAGATGCCAAATCCCTGAATCTCCCCAGTCATGAAGCAGGTCTCCCACTAGTTTCAAGTGCACACTACCAGGAGAATGCACACCTTCCTCCTCATTCCCCTAGCCTTAAACCTTAGTCATTTGACCAGGAAGCTAGAAAACCGAAGCCCTGAACGGGGAAAAGGATTGCTCCAAAGAGTCACCAAGAACCCACCAGAGAGAGAGAGAGAGAGAGAGAGGCATTTTATTATATTCAACACTAGTTTTCTGGAAGGTCTCCTAAAGTGGCTCCTTGGTGCTATGTCAGTATGGAGAAAAAACAAAAGGAGTATGCACCAGTGGCAAAGGAGAGCCACAGAAAATACCATCCAATAAAGAGGGAGCTCATAACTGCAGTAGTTAACTATTCCAAAGCAACACAAGCCTGGCATGAACAAAAATGTTCACTAAGTAATGAGCTGCCAGCACACTGTTTGACTCACAACCCCCCCCCCCCCCCCCCAAGGCCTGAATACCTGCCCAAGACATTAAAAAATCCATGGCCAGAGCCACAAACATACAAACAGCATGGGCCCAAGGACAGACTGCCAGCTGGAAAATGTAAAAAAAATGCGGAATTTCTATAAGGGTGTTGTCACGATAATCTCCTTCGTAGGCAAGGAGATCGTGCCTATTCCTTTACTGCCTATTCAACAACATATCTGCATACTCAAGTATAAGAAATTAACATCAAGAACAACAACAATACGTGCTCAGAGCTTTCAGTGTCTAGACAGATACCACTCCTCTCTACTCTCCAGTACCCATGACCCCGACACACCTGGACATCTGGAGGCCCAACTACACTCGCCAGCCAAACTGCTCGTTTGAGACAGCTGGCTGGCAATTACCTGCACACCAGTGCCACCTACAACTGGACCTGTCCATGTATAAAATGAGCTCACCACCAGCCACATGTCAGAATACTCTTCAGTGCTCCAAGCTGCATATCTACTCTCACTCCCCTGGGTGTCAGTAGACTCACGCAGCTTATGTATACAGTATTGTATTTGCACCTTTATTTTGCTATTAACATAACTGTAACTTTTTTTTTTTTTTGCATATTATGTTCTGTATCGCCAAGTCGTATAGGGGAATTGTTTTATTAAATGATAGTCCTTTTTTATTATATTAAAGATTTAAGTTTTTTCATTCTTTATACTTTACCCGCAATTTTCACACTGTAAAGAGATATAGCAGAAAAAGCAGTTTTATTTACTTTGTTTTACATTTTTATTTAATGTTATTGGCATTCCACCAGCCAGAATAGCCACTGCTCTATTTATACACTTTTCCGTAACATTGAATATAACTAAATATTGAAGTTACTACATCAGAAGCAATACACAAAAACTGCCTCACCTTATCTTTTGATCTCGTGAGCACCGCACAAGCCAGCCACGAATAGTGGCCTGTATCTTAATGGCAGCCTCATCACGTCTTCTTTCAGCAGCCCGCTCTTCTCTGGCTTCTCTGGTTGCCTCCAGAAATGCTCCTCGATTGGAACTATTTGTCCCAAACATCTTGGATTTGGTGGCCTGCTAGGACAGACCCATCTACAAAGAATAACTAAATAAATATGTATTGTTTGAAAATGTTATGGTAATAAAAGAGATATCTGTGATCTCCTCTTCCAGTACAATCAAGGAAATATCTGTGGTCTTCACTCCCAGGACAATCAAAGATATCTGGTCTCTCCCAGGACAATGTATAGCTCATAAAATAAATGCCACCTCTCTATTCTTCCTTACCCCTCCTCCGCTTCTTCACTCCCTTACATCAGCACTTTTATGCCCTTTCACCTGTACTCTATATATAACATTAATATATACTGCATAGCACATAGTACAGTACAACTTTGATCCAATGGATCATGCTAGAACAGTAAACTTGAGGAGAACAGAGAGCATTGACTACCAGAACGAGTCTAAATATAACAATATATTATATTGTATTATTACAGTATAGCAGACACAACATTTGCATCAAATGTCCCTCTGAGAAAGATAAGAAAAATTCAGCATTGAAAGTAATGAAATGCCTCTTTTTGGTTAGTGCTTTTGTGGCTACCTGATAACCGTCAATCCTTAGTACCCCTCCAGGCTCTAACAAATCACAAGTGCTTACTGAAGATCAGGACAAGAATTAGGCCCCCCTTTAAAGACAAGGGTAGTCTGAAGGTACATTACTACAAAAGAACTGCAGGAAAACCACCAGAACAGTAGAATACACCAAAACAAGCAACATTTGCAACTTTTATTTGAACTATGTATACTTTTACACTCATTATCTAGGCCCAACTGCTAGTTAGCGACACTCACTTGCCACCATATGGCAGCCTCAATGACTTGAGGGTCTCAACCAGCCATCCACGTCATTCACACGTTGTTTATTCTTAGATTAATTTCATTTGAGGATTTATTACCAAACAAAATATAGAAAGTTTTGTCAATGTTAAGGGTGAGTTTGTTGGCAGTTAGCCAAAGATGGACTTTATTTAGTTCAGTATTCACAGTGACATTTAGAACAAGTGGATCAGGATTGGAGAAAATGAAACTTGTGTCATCAGCAAATAAGATTGGTTTGAGGTGTTGAGAGGCATTTGGAAGATCGTTAATGTAGATGAGAAAGAGGAGAGGGGCTAAGTATGCTGCCCTGTGGAACACCAATGTTTATGGGTAGTGTAGGAGAAATGGAATTATTCCCAGAGACATACTGGAGCCTGCCAGTAAGGTAAGAGTGAAGTAAGTAAGTAATTATCAAAAAGCAGGCACCAAACCGGGAAGGTTATAAGGTAAGCCTGAAGGTATTGCAGGAAGTGACCTCTGACTCCATAATGATGTAATTTAAGAGGAAGGTTTTGGTGGTTGACAGTGTCAAAAGCCTTACGCAGGTCCACAAATAACCCAACAGGGAATTCATTTTTATCAAGAGCTGTATGTATCAAGTTAATCATACTAATAAGTGCATCATTAGTGCTTTTATTGGGTCTGAAACCATATTGGCAAGAGCTAAGTATATTGAGTTTGGCTAGATATGAGTAAAGCTGCTTGTAGATTAGCTTCTCAAATATTTTAGATAAGGTTGGCAGAATTGATATAGGTCTGTAATTGTTGACATCAGTGAGATCACCACATTTGTGGACTGGGGTTACTCTCACTTTTTTTAGAATATCTGGAAAGGTTTGGAGTTCAAGTGATTTGTTGAAGAGCAATGCAATGGCAGGAGCTAGAAATCTGGAGGCTTTTTCGTAAATTAGAGATGGTATCTCATCAAGGGCGCTTGACTTAGTTTTAAGGGAAAGGATTACCTCATTAACATCAGAGAAAGTAGCGGGAGCTAGGTACAGAGATTCTGGATAGTTACCTGTAAGGTAGTCTTTAATATTAGTGAGTGAGGATGGAATATCATGAGCAAGGGATTTACCAATGGATGTAAAGAACCTATTGAATTCAATAGCAGTGTCTGAGGTCGAAAACACACCATCGTCATTAGATAGAAAAATTGTTTTTTTTTATTCAAAATCTTTTTTGAACTTAATATTTGGTAGATAGTGCTCCATGTTTTATTAATGTTACCCTTAATTTGGGTAAATTTATTTTCGTAGTATTTTATTTTGGCTCTTCTAATTATTTTAGACAGCATGCATGAGTAAGTCTTTGAAAATTCTTTGGAGACGACTCCTAACCGATACTGTACTTCTTTTCAAGGTCATGTTTTTTATTAATAGATTTAAGTATACCCTTTGTAAGCCATGGAGTGTTTAACCTTTTATTTATAACTTGTTTCGTTAGCATTGGACAGTGGGAGTTATAAAGGTTCAGAGTTTTCTAAGGAAATGTTTGCACTGCACAAATATTTGTACACGTTTACACAAATATAGAAAGTATACCGACCATTTTTGAGACACTTTTGGTTGTGTGTTGTATATGGGTGCTGAAGTTGATTCTCTTGTCTATGTATATGCCAAGGAACTTTCCATCATTTTTATTGCATTGTCTATCTGAAGCTGAATTGCATTTGTTGATTTTCTTCCAAATAAAATGTAGTAGGTCTTTTCTATGTTTAGTGTGAGCTTGTTGGTTGACATCCATGAGTGGACTTTTTGTTTAATTTTTTATTTACAACATTATTTAGTGTGAGGGTTGGGGTCTGAGTAGATGAAGGTAGTATCGTCAGCAAATAGTATAGGTTTAAGAATGTTATTCATTATTCTTTAGTTTGTTAGAGACGTTAGGGAGAGCATTGATGTATACAAGAAATAGGAGAGGTCCTAGGATGCTGCCCTGTGGCACTCCTACAGTTAATGGTAGAGTGGGGGAGGTTATATCATTGATGGCTACATATTGGTGTCTGTCACTAAGATAGGACCAAATACAGTTCAGGGCAAGGCCTTGGATTCCATAATGGTGAAGTTTAATTAAGATGTATATTTATGGTTAACAGTATCAAAGGCCTTTCTCAGGTCAATGAAGAAATTAATGCTATGAATGCCTTAGCTGCTGAGGGACATTAACTAGGTATTCAGCCAGTAAAACATGATTAAACTGCCAGAACCCATGACACCAAATGTCTGACTTGAGTATATCACAAAGAAGGCATACAGTGTGGACCTTCCTGCAAAACACCACACACATCCAGACCCTGGAACAAAGGACCAAAGATATTGAAGTAATAAACAAGACAGGTACCTGAGCCCTGCAGGTGGTACACAGGTAGCAGCACACCGCAGCCACTGGACAGATAACACGAAAACGGAGATGATTACACTGGTGAAGATGAATGCCTTAAGTACTAATATTGGGGAAAGTGGTTACCACAAGATACAGTGTGAGTTTGAAGCACAAGGTAGGAAACTATAATGATGAAATTAGGCACTTTTTGGTTTTACTTTTGAATAACGTAAAAGTTGGATTTTCTTTTTAATTCATTGGGGAGCGAGTTCCATAGACTGGGTCCTTTTATTTGTATGGAGTGTTTGCACAGATTTAGTCTGACTGTGAATATCAAAGGAATTACTTAGTGAATTGTACCTTCTTGCAAATAAATTATCATCATCATTAATATTAGCAGTCCTTGTGGCACAGTGGTAACACACTCGCCCCGCACTTTGCGAGCGATTTGGCCTGGGTTCATATTGTGGAAGAGGAGGGGTTGACTAGGCACCAATCCTTAGCTGTGTGCCTCTGTTCACCCAGCAGTAAATGAGTACCTGGTTGTTGAATGTTTTGGCGGGTCATATTTCAGAAAATATTAGGATTAAAGACCTGCCCGAATCCTATGCATGCTGGTGGCTTTACAAGAATGTAAGAACTCTTGTATATACAGTATACAGTAGTTAGTTTAGCTCATTTATTATGCACCCCATACCCATCCTGTGGGCAGTAGTGGAAGGGGTTACAGAGGCACATAATGGGCTCAGGGACTGAACTCCACAATTCATTTAGCTAAGCAAGCTACAATCTTGACAAGCTAGTTACAAAATTCAATGCACATCGCACATCAACAATGAGCTCAAGACCAACCACAAGTAGTTTCTAAATTAAGCAATTAACATGTGTGGAGAACATACATATTATATATACAGTATATATATATATATATATATATATATATATATATATATATATATATATATATATATATATATATATATATATATATATATATATATATATATATATATATATATATATATATATATATATATATATATATATATATATATATATATATATATATATATATATATATATATATATATATATATATATATATATATATATATATATATATATATATATATATATATATATATATATATATATATATATATATATATATATATATATATATATATATATATATATATATATATATATATATATATATATATATATATATATATATATATATATATATATATATATATATATATATATATATATATATATATATATATATATATATATATATATATATATATATATATATATATATATATATATATATATATATATATATATATATATATATATATATATATATATATATATATATATATATATATATATATATATATATATATATATATATATATATATATATATATATATATATATATATATATATATATATATATATATATATATATATATATATATATATATATATATATATATATATATATATATATATATATATATATATGCATGCAGAGTTTAGAACATAATATCTGATTTTAGATAGTATACCGACAGTTTGATACTTTTTTGATTGTGTTGTATGTAGGTGCTGAAGTAAAGTCTCTTGTCTATGTATAAGCCCAGAAACTTTCCATCATTTTTATTGCTAATGTTAACATTATACTGTATATTTATTTTGATTATTTTTATTTATTTATATTTACAACCGAGTTCTCACATTCTTGTACAGCCACTAGTACGCGTAGCGTTTCGGGCAAGTCCTTAATCTTACGATCCCTTGAATACGACCCCATGAAAAATTGTTTAACAACCAAGTACCCATTTTACTGTTGGGTTAAACAGCGGCTACAGTTAAGGATTTGCGCCCAGTAAATCCTCCCCGGCCAGGATACGAACCCAGGACAAAGCGCTCGCGGAACAGCAGGCGGGCGTCTTAACCACTACACCACGGGGACTGACAATTGTCTAATACTGTACTGTATAGACAATTGTCTATACCTGTATTAGAGTATAGACAATATATTAGAGGATGAATTTGGTTTGATGATTTACTTCCAAATAACATGTAGTAGGTCTTTATGTTTAGTGTGAGTTTGTTGGTTAACCTCCATGTGTGAACTTTTTTTTAATTCGTAACTTAACAACATTACAATATTTAGAGTCTATGGCGTTAAGATCTGAATAGATCAAGGTAGTATTGTCAGCAAATTGTAAAGGTTTACTACAAGTCCTGTTTACTACCATAGGTTAGGCTGTACAACCTAGCCTAGGCTTACAACATGCCCCAGCACCCAAAATGAGAGATATCAATTAATTAATTACCATAATTAGTCAACTATTTTCATTATAATTCTGGACCTGTATGAGGCGGACACATTTACAGCACATTAGTTCCTTGTTAATGTTGTGTGACCTCCATAGTGGAGTGCTGGGGCAGGAGTGGAGGGTGTGGAGTGCTGGGGCAGGAGTGGAGGGTGTGGAGTGCTGGGGGCAGGAGTGGCAGGTGTGGAGTGCTGGGGGCAGGAGTGGCAGGTGTGGAGTGCTGGGGGCAGGAGTGGGGGCGTGGAGTGCTGGGGCAGGAGTGGCAGGTGTGGAGTGCTGGGGGCAGGAGTGGGGGCGTGGAGTGCTGGGGCAGGAGTGGCAGGTGTGGAGTGCTGGGGGCAGGAGTGGGGGCGTGGAGTGCTGGGGCAGGAGTGGCAGGTGTGGAGTGCTGGGGGCAGGAGTGGGGGCGTGGAGTGCTGGGGCAGGAGTGGGGGGTGTGGAGTGCTGGGGGCAGGAGTGGAGGGTGTGGAGTGCTGGGGCAGGAGTGGAGGGTGTGGAGTGCTGGGGGCAGGAGTGGGGGTGTGGAGTGCTGGGGCAGGAGTGAGGGTGTGGAGTGCTGGGGCAGGAGTGGAGGGTGTGGAGTGCTGGGGGCAGGAGTGGGGGTGTGGAGTGCTGGGGGCAGGAGTGGGGGTGTGGAGTGCTGGGGGCAGGAGTGGGGGGTGTGGAGTGCTGGGGCAGGAGTGGGGGTGTGGAGTGCTGGGGCAGGAGTGGGGGTGTGGAGTGCTGGGGCAGGAGTGGGGGTGTGGAGTGCTGGGGCAGGAGTGGCGGGTGTGGAGTGCTGGGGCAGGAGTGGGGGTGTGGAGTGCTGGGGCAGGAGTGGGGGGTGTGGAGTGCTGGGGGCAGGAGTGGGGGTGTGGAGTGCTGGGGCAGGAGTGGGGGTGTGGAGTGCTGGGGCAGGAGTGGGGGGTGTGGAGTGCTGGGGCAGGAGTGGGGGTGTGGAGTGCTGGGGCAGGAGTGGGGGGTGTGGAGTGCTGGGGCAGGAGTGGGGGTGTGGAGTGCTGGGGCAGGAGTGGGGGGTGTGGAGTGCTGGGGCAGGAGTGGGGTACCTGAGGGGTGGAGCAGAGGGCCAGCAGGTCCCACCCAACACAAGCGTCAACACAACACTGACACTCGCGCCCCCTCACAACATTGCCACGCTCCTCACCCCCTCCCGTCACCCCCCCCCCCCCCCCCGTCACCCCCCGGCACCCCCCGGCACCCCCAGCACCCACCCGTCACCCCCAGCACCCACCCGTCACCCCCCGGTCACCCCCCGGCACCCCCAGCACCCACCCGTCACCCTCCCGTCACCCCCAGCACCCACCCGTCACCCCCCGGCACCCACCCGTCACCCCCAGCACCCACCCGTCACCCCCCGGCACCCACCCGTCACCCCCAGCACCCACCCGTCACCCCCCGGCACCCACCCGTCACCCCCCGGCACCCCCAGCACCCACCCGTCACCCTCCCGTCACCCCCAGCACCCACCCGTCACCCCCAGGACCCACCCGTCACCCCCCGGCACCCACCCGTCACCCCCCGGCACCCCCAGCACCCACCCGTCACCCTCCCGTCACCCCCAGCACCCACCCGTCACCCCCCGGCACCCACCCGTCACCCCCAGCACCCACCCGTCACCCCCGGCACCCATCCGTCACCCCCCGGCACCCTCCCGTCACCCCCCGGCACCCTCCCATCACCCCCCAGCACCCTCCCGTCACCCCCAACACCCATCCGTCACCCCCAGCACCCACCCGTCACCCCCCGGCACCCTCCCGTCACCCCCCGGCACCCTCCCGTCACCCCCAGCACCCTCCCGTCACCCCCAGCACCCTCCCGTCACCCCCAACACCCATCCGTCACCCCCAGCACCCTCCCGTCACCCCCAGGCACCCTCCCGTCACCCCCCCCCCAGCACCCTCCCGACACCCATCCGTCACCCCCAGCACCCTCCCGTCACCCCCAGCACCCTCCCGTCACCCCCAACACCCTCCCGTCACCCCCAGCACCCTCCCGTCACCCCCAACACCCATCCGTCACCCCCAGCACCCTCCTGTTACCCCCAGCACCCTCCCGTCACCCCCCAGCACCCTCCCGTCACCCCCAACACCCATCCGTCACCCCCAGCACCCTCCCGTCACCCCCAGCACCCTCCCGTCACCCCCAGCACCCTCCCGTCACCCCCAGCACCCTCCCGTCACCCCCAACACCCATCCGTCACCCCCAGCACCCTCCCGTCACCCCCAGCACCCTCCCGTCACCCCCAGCACCCTCCCGTCACCCCCAACACCCATCCGTCACCCCCAGCACCCTCCCGTCACCCCCAGCACCCTCCCGTCACCCCCCGGCACCCACCTGTCACCCCCAGCACCCATCCGTCACCCACTCGTCACCCCCAGCACTCACCCGTCACCCCCCGGCACCCACCTGTCACCCCCAGCACCCACCCGTCACCCCCCAGCACCCATCCGTCACCCCCAGCACCCATCCGTCACCCCAGCACCCACCTGTCACCCCCAGCACCCATCCGTCACCCCCAGCACCCATCCGTCATCCCCAGCACCCACCCGTCACCCCCAGCACTCACCCGTCACCCCAGCACCCATCCGTCACCCCAGCACCCACCCGTCACCCACCTGTCACCCCCAGCACCGATCCGTCACCCCCAGCACCCACCCGTCACCCACCTGTCACCCCCAGCACTCACCCGTCACCCCCCGGCACCCACCTGTCACCCCCAGCACCCACCCGTCACCCCCAGCACCCACCCGTCACCCCCCAGAACCCATCCGTCAGCCCCAGCACCCATCCGTCACTCCCGGCACCCACCCGTCACCCCCCGGCACCCACCTGTCACCCCCAGCACCCACCCGTCACCCCCAGCACTCACCCGTCACCCCCCGGCACCCACCTGTCACCCCCAGCACCCACCCGGCACCCACCTGTCACCCCCTGGCACCCACCCGTCACCCTCCAGAACCCATCCGTCACCCCCCAGAACCCATCCGTCAGCCCCCGGCACCCACCCGTCACCCCCAGCACCCACCCGTCATCCACCTGTCACCCCCAGCACCGATCCGTCACCCCCAGAACCCATCCGTCAGCCCCCGGCACCCACCCCGCAGCCGTCACCCCCTCCCAATACATTTGAATTACTGTATCCAAGCATGGAGTCCTTATTTTCAGAAGCTGCTCTGGAGTAAGTGCAACACCGGGCCACAAAAATCATTCAAGAACTAAGTCAACTATAATAATTTTTTTTTAAATAATAATAATAATAATAATAATAATAATAATAATAATAATAATAATAATAATAATAATAATAATAATAATAATAATAATAATAATAATCATCAGAGGGCAATCAGACTAATACTGGTACATGACGTTAATGTGATTGTTATCTGTGTATTGAAAGAGAAGAGTCAGAGGTAGAACATTCGTAGATGACAGTGGTCGGCTTCAGTGGAAGCCTCAGGAACCCTTGAGGGTTCAGTAGAATCCCCCGGTTGCAATCCTTTTACCATGTCGTGGCCCAACCTGTCCTCAGACCAAGTCCATTCCATCCAGGAGTCGACCCCCAAAGACGCATTCATCAATTTTAACATGCTGTTCATTCAAAACAGGAATTGTCTCAATTATAAATTAATATTATTTTATATTAGCATACTGTGCAAATGTAGGCATTGGTTAGATTAGGTCAGGTGTTTAGGATCTCTTGGCAATTATTTGTATTTGTAGTACGTGGGTAAAGCATCTACAGCGTTGTGGTTCGAACAATAGTCGTCAGCGAAGCACTTGTTCCGGAAGTGTTCGGGCGTCATCAGTTGTGAGTCGTGTGTAAACCGTCTTTCATTCATAAATTGATGGGGGGGGGGTGCATGGAATGGACTTGAAATTGAAATTGAAATTGAAATAAGTTTATTGAGGTAAAATACACACAAAGGGATGAGGTAGCTCAAGCTATTCTCACCCCGTTCAGTACATCGTGTTAATACATACATATAAACACATCACAAACAATAAACATATTACCAAACATTCTGTGAGATAAACATCTACATTTCCTATGGAATGGACTTTGGCTTTTGTTTATGAGGACGGGCTGCGTGACCTACAGCGCATAGGTTCGAATCCTTGTCATGGCTCCAACTGAGTTTCTTAATAATAAGAACACTGTTTTTCCCAAAAACGGTGGGTTTTCTGAGTGGAAGAGAACGTATGTCTGAAAGCTGACTTTAACCGCCCCAAGCTGCGCGCGCATTGACCCGAGGTTATATAAACCGGGACGGAGACGGCGTGGCCCCTCTTCCCAAGCCAGCAGCTGCTCTTACATAACGCCCACCCTCCTCCCGTGATCCTCTGCATCCTCTGTTTTAATTTTGAAAGGGACGGCCCACAGACGTGCTCAAGGGGCACTTGCTCTAGCATGCTAAGCATTTGCTGTTTCTTTGGGGGTGCTCCGGCGGAACCCCCAAAGTGATAAGCCTGCAGATAGCTAAGAAATATTCCCATGAATTGTAATTAGTCTAATTAAATTAATGCAACTTTCATTTACTACCTATGGATGTAGTTATTAATTGTAATTGGTCTCTACTTTATCATTAAGGATTATTCATTATAATTATTCCTTAATACTTTATTGTTATGCACTAGTCAATAATTATTTATCATTCATCCTAATTAGCTATTTGATTCATTAAAAATAATTGCTTATCATTATACTATTTGTTATTATTATTATTTATTATATAATAATAATTATTTTATTTATTAATTTATTATTTATTAATTTATATATTAATTTATTATATATTAATTTATTATTTACCATTATAAAATAAACAAGTCCCCAATCTAAGCACGTTTTCTTCCAACCTCAGAAAAATAATGTTTATTTAAGGAAAAATACATACATACAAAATGAGTTACAAGCAGAATGTTGGATTTCTAGATAGAGCTAGTATATACTATGCCTAAAGCCACTAGTACGCACATGAATCCCCCAATGGTGAAGACTCCAATTATAAATTATGTGAAC
Organism: Procambarus clarkii; assembly: GCF_040958095.1. Lineage (NCBI taxonomy): Eukaryota > Metazoa > Arthropoda > Malacostraca > Decapoda > Cambaridae > Procambarus > Procambarus clarkii. The sequence continues at coordinate 23,065,427 of NC_091202.1, read as the reverse complement.
AAGAGCTGGGACATACTCTCCAACACTATATCTGTGATTGCCCTGTTATAAGTGACTTCAGATCAATTGGTATGAGGTACTTTGAGCTCTGTAATTACTTCATACACTGGTTTAGTTGTGTATTGTATGTTGTATTTTATTTGTATTTTTTGTATTTTAAATTGAGCTGGTTTAATTTTGTATTAAGGCAGGTATTATCTCCCCTAATATTCCATGTATGACTAACCGTCCTGTGAGATGGGAATAATAGTTAAACCTATAGCTAGTTCTTGATCTACAGTGTGTGTAATATCTCATATAGAATAGGGTAGCAGCACATTACTGTGTATACCTAATTTTGCTAATAACAAAAAAGTTTCGGGCAAAATTTGGACAAAAAACTTAAGAACGAAGACTTAAAACTAATTAAGATAAAGATATTTATTCATGTAAAGTACATACATTGAAAATGAATTACAAATAAAATGTCGGATTAATAGATAGAGTTAATAGTTTAATAGCTTCATTAATAAATGAATTAATAATAGCTTCGAATTAATAGCTTCAGACATACAATCCCTGAAGTCATTAATATGCACGGCGTTTTGCAAAAAAAAAGTATACTAAAACTTAATACTTTTTTTTTTGCAGGGATATTCCTGCGCGGGCCCTAAGCCTCTGGCTGGCCCACTGGGCGGGCCCTAAGCCTCTGGCTGGCCCACTAAGTGTTGCTTGTTTCTGTTTTACTTGGGCGGAGTATGAGTATTTATTACTCATACTCCGGGGGAGGCCGGAGCCTCCCTAATGGACGCCTCCCCAAGCGGAGGCGCCATGGATGTTGACAGCAAGTCCCAGAGAGGAAAACGTCTGCTGGAAAATGAGTCAGCTGATGCTGCCCCAGAGCGAGATGCTAAGAGGATGTCTTCGCCTTCAGAAAACCTTCCTCGTGTGGTACCCCGTTCCTCGTTTGTGGTTGTCCAGGCCGCTCTACAGGTGTTAGGGGGTGCATCAGTGGGATTATTGGAAGTTATCAGAATTCGCGGAGCAGCAGGACCGACATCCATGGTCCGTGTAAAATTCAATGGGCCCCTCCCCGACCGGGTAGCACTACACAGGACCTCGTATCAGGTCCAGCCCTACAACTTCCCTGTGTTGCGATGTTACGCTTGTTATCTATTGGGCCACAGTCGCCTGACCTGCCGTAATGCAGCACGCTGTGCAAACTGCGGCAAAACAGGCCATAAAGACAGAGATAACGGTGGGTGCTCTGCTGCACCTCGCTGCTTTTTATGCCATGGCCATCACAAGGTTACGTCCAAGAGTTGCCCGGTATATCTTGAGGCCCTCCAGTTGGACATCGATTATAAAACAGCGGGGACCCCTAGACAGGAGCTGTTCCAGAGGTTGCGTGCCCTCAGTCAGCCTATCGCTTCTTCTCGCCTCCAGGTTCCCCCTCTTCACAAGTAGGAACTAGCAGACGCTCTACTAATTTAATTTACAAAAAAGCCTCCAGATCTTTAGCCCCTGCTATTGCTTTGCTCTTCAACAAGTCACTTGAACTCCAAACCTTTCCAGATATTCTAAAAAAAGCGAGAGTAACGCCTGTCCACAAATGTGGTGACCCCACAGATGTTAACAACTACAGACCTATATCAATCCTGCCAAACTTGTCAAAAATTTTTGAAAAACTTATATACAAGCAGCTTTACTCATATCTAGCCAAACTCAATATACTTAGCCCTTGCCAATATGGCTTCAGACCCAAAAAAAGCACTAACGATGCACTTATTAGTATGCTTAACTCGATTCATACAGCTCTTGATAAAAAGGAGCTCCCTGTTGGGTTATTTGTGGACCTGCGTAAAGCTTTTGATACTGTCAACCACCAAAACCTTCTTCTTAAATTACATCATTATGGAGTCAGAGGACACTCCCTACAATACCTCGAGTCCTACCTTACTGACAGGCTCCAATATGTTTCTGTGAATAATACAATTTCTCCCACCCTACCCATCAACATTGGTGTTCCTCAGGGCAGCATACTTGGCCCTCTCCTCTTTCTCATCTACATTAATGACCTTCCAAATGCCTCCCAACACCTCAAACCAATTCTATTTGCTGACGACACAACCTTCATTTACTCCAGTCCTGACCCTCTTGCTCTAAATGCCACAGTAAATACAGAGCTAAATAAAGTCCATCTTTGGCTAACTGCCAACAAACTCACCCTTAACATTGACAAAACCTTCTATATTCTGTTTGGCAATAAATCCTCTAGTCTTATAAATCTCAAAATAAACAATACCCAAATTTGTAACAAATTAGATGGCAAATTTCTTGGCATTCTCATTGACCACAAGCTGAATTTCCAGGGACACATTCTAAATATATCAAAAAAAGTTTCAAAAACTGTGGGCATTCTTTCTAAGATCAGATATTATGTACCACGCCCTGCTCTGGTGACTCTCTATTACTCCCTTATCTATCCTTATCTCAACTATGGTATTTGTGCTTGGGGTTCTACTACCCAAAATCACTTACGTCCTCTAATTACCCAACACAAAGCCGCTATTAGAACAATATCCAACTCTGGCCCCAGACATCACTCGGTACCCCTACTCAAATCTCTTAATATGTTAGATATTAAGTCACTGCACATTCTCTCATGTGTATTATACATATATAAAACGCTAAACTATAATGCCAATCCTGATCTTAAAAGCTTCATAGAAGGTTGTAACAGAACCCATGAGCACCACACCAGAAATAAATACAGTTTTGATATTCCTAGAGTACGTCTTAATCAAACTAGAAATGCTCTGCAAATCAAGGGGCCCAGAATGTGGAATGACCTTCCCAACCATGTTAAAGACTGTACCTCTCTCAACCAGTTTAAGATAAAAACTAAACACTACCTAATAAATTCCCTGTAATCTACCTCACTCCTCTATTGTCAACCCATGTCTGTTATTTTCTTTTTTTTTCTTTTTTTTTTAATCAACACTGTTTGTCAACCTATTGTATTTGTGCTGCTTTTTCAGTCATGTTCCCCCTTTTTTTTTATCTTTATTTGTATTTGTTCTCAACATCTTTTATTCTTTATGCTCAATTAGTATTAAGTTCTAGATATTAATGTTTTTCTTGCCCGAAACGCATTGCGTAATAGTGGCTTTAGGCATTGTATGTACTAGCTCTATCTATATATCAATCCATTAATGTAACATCACTTGTATGTATATACCTTACCTGAATAAACATCTGAATCTGAATCTGAATCTCTTGCCTGTCCCAGTCACATGCATTCATACGCCCAGGCTGCTAATCGATTTTCCCTCCTGGGTACCCTTGACATGGACGGAAACTCATCCACGGATACAGACATGGACGGAAACTCATCCACGGATACAGACATGGACGGAAACTCATCCACGGATACAGACATGGACGGAAACTCATCCACGGATACAGACATGGACGGAAACTCATCCACGGATACAGACATGGACGGAAACTCATCCACGGATACAGACATGGACGGAAACTCATCCACGGATACAGACATGGACGGAAACTCATCCACGGATACAGACATGGACGGAAACTCATCCACGGATACAGACATGGACGCTCAGTCTCGGCCGGAGCCTAGCACTCGTCACCCTCCTGCTTCTCCCCAAAGAAGCCAACACCGGCGTCGTCGACACACACCCATCGATCAGGAGGTACTGCTCCAACAGTTTTTTAGTTTAGTTCATTTATTATGCACCCCATACCCATCTTGTGGGCGGTAGTGGAAAGGGTTACAGAGGCACATAATGGGCTCAGGGACTGAACCCCACAATTCATTTAGCTAAGCAAGTTACAATCTTGATGAGCTAGTTACAAACTTTAATATAAGTCACATCAGCAATGGGTTCGAGATCGACCACAAGTACAGGTTATAAATTAAGCAACTGACATATGTGGAGAGCTAGTGTCACAATTGATATGTTTGTCCTGCACACCGCCCCCCATCCAGTGGGCAGCGGTGGATAGGTTACAATCACTCAGTTACTACCTACAGTTAGCAAACTGGGGATATTTGGCTAAAATTTCTGGTAGCAGATCATTTTGAATGAAATATTTACACATCGCTGGAACATTGGTTATAAAATTGTCTCTAAATTCACGTATCTTTTCGCACTCCATCACATAGTGACGGAGGGTGTGCGAATAGATAGCCCTGATGTTCCTCTGGTCCCCCAGGCACTTTCCCAGGGGATTGTGACACCGGTGGAACATAAGGCCCAGAGTGAAGCACCCACCAGTCGCAGGCGTCGTCAAGAGAGTTCGCGAGCCGATCGCCGCTTCCGTCAGGCAGAGAGAAGCACTGATCAACATCCTCTGGACTGGCTGTCATTGATACCACACATTTTACTTACTTTGTATGAGGGTTTTATGGCTTTTTCTAATGGTTCCCCTTTTGGAGATGCCTGTGCACAGGTGGTCAGAAAGTTAGCTGTTGTATTTCAGGGATAATGGCGCCCCATCCTGAGAATACTGTGGTGTTTTGGAATGCCCGCTCCCTTTTTAATAAGACGCAATTTCTACGCAATTTTATCGCCAGCGCACTACCGTTGGTCGTGGGACTCTGTGAGACTTGGCTTACTGACGATCTTTCCTTCACAGTGCCGGGGTATTCGGTCTATAGACAAGATCGGCCAGTACGGGGTGGAGGGGGACTTCCCTTCTTGGTCAGGGACTCGATAGTTCCGAGCTCCATGCTCCGGATTCACTCCTTCCCGGGTGGGCATTTCGAATTCATGGCAGTGAAGGTGGCCCTCTCCCATGGGTGGGAGACTTTTGGAGTTCTGTATAACCCCTGTCTACCGGTAACGAAGAAGGAACTACAACACTATTTTGGTCAGATCACAGACACCTGCCTCGTCATGGGTGACTTTAACGCTCGGCACTCATCATGGCAACCTATGCTATCGCGTCGCCACCACAACATGGCTGGCCGAGCCCTGTTTCAGTTTCTCCTTGACTCCCCAAACCTCTCCTTACTGATGCCGCCAGGTTTGGAAACTCGGAGACCCACTCAATGGGCATACTTCAACGCTCGATCTTTGCATTGGAAGAGGCCCCTTCACGATGGCGCAGATATGGACTGGGCCGTACCTGGGTAGTGATCACCTGCCCATCGTCATCTCCTTCGGGGGCACTGTTCGTCTTGCTCTGACCTCCCGAAGATCCAAATGGATCTTCTCGGAAGAGGGATGGCTTGGCTATGAGGCGGATGACTGATCGACCCTTCCCCCAGTTACTGCAGATCTGCATGGGTCAGCGAATGCTCTCTCGAGTCCCTCTTCAGTGTAGGCTCTCGACATTTCAGGAGGACTAGTGGCCAGACCACCAATCCTTCCCGCCGTGGGGCACCGTGGTGGACTCCTGAATGTCGGCAGGCAGTACTGGATCGGCGACGTGCGTGGAATTCGTGGCGGAGCCACCCTACTCCACTGCAGCGGCAGACCTTCCGCAAGGCGGACGCCAGGTGTAGACGAACAGTCCTCCTTGCTAAACGCAAGGCCTGGGCTGATTACTGTGCCTCTCTCCGATTTGACTCCTCCTCTGCGGGAGCCTGGGCCTTTGTTCGCAAGATGACAGGTAGGTACTCCCGGCCTTCCATCCCACTCAGAGACCCCAGTGGTAATGGGGGCCTGGGGGAAGTACAAATTGCCGAACTCTTGGCTGACCACTATGAGGATATTTACCGTTCCCAACTCTTCTCTGTGAGCTCTGTTGGATGGGGCTCCCGACAGGGTATAGGACTAGCCCAGGACCTGGATCGTCCATTTACATCTGTTGAGCTGAAGGACGCTCTGTCACTTTCTAGGTTGGGCACTCTGCCAGGGATAGACAACGTCCCATATGAATTTGTTCAGAGGGCACCCAAGATCCTTCAGTCCCACCTCCTTCACTTCTACAACGCCTGCTGGACCTCTGGTGTCTTCCCTGCCCCGTGGAAACACGCCATTCTTCTACCATTGGCCAAGTCAGGGAAGGATCCGTCTGTTCCGAGTTCATATCAGCCCATAAGTCTGCTTCCATATCTCGGGAAACTGATGGAACGTCTTGTTCACACCCGGCTACAATGGGTGGTGGAAACCTCAGGTCTCCTACCTGAGGGTATCAGTGGATTTCGGCCTGGAAGAAGCACGATGGACTGCCTCCTCTCCCTGGAACATCGAATAATGGACACATATCGCCGGAGAAGAGTGCTCCTTGCAGCATTCTTCGACATCAAGAGTGCATTTGACTCTGCGTTTAGAGCGAGTATATTATTGACATAAATAAAAAAGTGTAGCGAGTATATTATGTTATTTATTTATGTATAAATAAAAAGGCGTACTCCCTTAGCAGCAGCGTCGGCACGTTTATTTAAAGAGACGCCAATATGGCTGGGAACCCAGCAAAACTCCACTGTCCTAAAGCTACTGGAGATAAGAAACAGCCAATGTTGAATCTCGACGACCACCCGATGGACTGGATTAAATTAAGGGAGCCATGAGGGCACTGCGAGAGTCAACTACAACCACAAAGGAAGATTGACAGCGAGAAAACAGTTAAAGAAGAGCGTAGAGAATAGCATAAAGTTCTGCCGTGAAGATGCTAGTCGCCAGAGGCAGGCGACACATAGGAGTGGTCAGGAAAAACAACAGAGTAGCCTACACCGTCTGCAGACTTAGACCCATCGGTGAAGATGGAAATGGAACGGGAGTGTGAAGAAAAGTGTTCAAGGAAAAGACGTTTCAGAACCGTAGGAGGGGTAAAAGCTTTAGTCACGTGGGTCAAGGTTTTACAAAATTTAGGAAGGGGGACCTTCCATGGGGACAAAGACAACGACACGAGGGGAAATATTAGTAACACGAACCGAAAGAGTATCTTGTAAGCTAGACAACCGTACAGAAAGAGTTAGGTGAAGAAGGGGAACAGAAACTACAGGAGGGGTAAGGGTCAAGGCGCGACATGACCGAGAGTGATGGTGTTGTAAGGACCGTGCAAGATAGCGAAGACAGTAGCGATCATGGCGATCCTGTAGAGACAGGATGCCAGTTCCAACATACAGGATGAGGGTAGGAGTCGAACGAAAGGCACCAGAGCTGAGGCGTAACCCAGTATGGTGCAGAGCGTCAAGACGGCGACGGGTAGAGGGAGAAGCAAACGAGTAAGCAGGGCAACCACAATCAAGTTTAGACAGAACGAGAGAGGAATGTAAAGAGAGGAGCGTGTGCCTATCCGCTCCCCAAAAAGTATGAGACAAGAAGTATAAGTAAGTTAAGGGCCTTAGAGCATTCAACTCGAAGGTAAGAGATAAGGGCAACCAAGTCAAACGAGTGTCAAAGATTAGCCCCAAAAGCTTAGAAGAATCTCTGTACAAAAGGGCGATGACCATATAGCGACAGAGGGGACGGAGAACGACCTGCTTCCGAGTAAAAATCATAGCACAAGTTTTAGTTGTAGAGAACTTGAGGCCATGATCACCGGCCGAAGACGATACGGCATCAATCGCAAGTTGAAGCCGCCGTTGAAGGAAAGGCGAATCATTACCTCGACAGCAGAGAGGTAAGATCGTCGACATAGAGAGCAGAGAAGATGCCAGAAGGAAGGGAGGAAAGAAGACAATTCAGAGCAACCAGAAAAAGAGAAGTTCCCAGAACACTACCTCGGGGCACACTTTCGTATTACCGAAAAGAGGCAGAGAGCGCGGTACCAAGTCTCACCCTAAAGGAACGACTAGAGAGGAAGCTTTGAAGAAAAAAAAAGAGATATTTTACCACGAAGGTCAAAAGCACGAAGTTGGGATCGAAAATGGTATCTCCAGATGGTGTCATATGCCTTTTCCAGGTCAAAAAGGACAGCAACAACGGAGGTCTTCGCAGCAAAAGCAGTACGAATATAGCCCTCTAAGTTCACCAAGACATCAGCCGTCCTGCGGCACTTGCAAAAACCAAATTGAGAAGGAGAGAGGTGGTGATAGTGTTCAAAGAAGCACATCAGACGGACATTGACCATGAGTTCAAAGAGTTTGCAGATGCAAATGGCGAGGGTAATTGCGTCGAAGTCCTTAGGAGATGTCCCTGCCTAGAGACCCTGGTTTCCGAATAAGGAGAACAACCAGCCAGTCCTTAGGGACCAACGACTCCCCCCAGATGCGGTTATTGATTCAGTAAGTACTGGGACGTGCATGGAGGGAGATGGAGGAGCATCTCATAATAAATGTCATCTGGGTCTGCAGTAGAGCCGCAGAGGGCCAGAGCAGACTGAAGTTCGGAGAGAGAGAAGGGATCGTTATAGGAAAGTCGGAGATGAGTGCAGAAATCTAAGGAAAGAGATTCAAGAACGGGCTTACGAAGAAAGGAAAGATTGAGGAAGATGAGAACCAGAGCTGACAGTCGAAAAGTAGGAACCCAGTTCGGTCACAACCGTTACTGGATCCGCCACAAGAGGACAACGGAGGTGAAGGACCATCACCTTCATCTGGAAACAAGAACATCTGGAATCATCTTACTCGCTATCTTGTGGATTTACTTCCAGATCTGCGGCAGAGGAGTATCGGACATAATGGTGGAAACATAAGATTTCCAACTCTCACGTTTAGCTGTACGGATGGTCCTACGGGCCACCGCACTCGCTTTCCGGAAGAAAATAAAAACAGCAGCCATCTGCTGGGGTCGGTGTTTCTTCCAGGCTGCACGCTTACAGCCCGAGCACAGTCCGCATTCCACCAGGGAACGCACTTCCGTGTGTCCCGAAAGGTAGAGCGAGGAATAGAGCGGAGGGAAGCGTCGTAGATGGTGTCATGAAAAAGAAGGAGGGCTCGAGGGAGAGGCAAGGCGGAGAGGTCAGAAAGCGTAGCATGGAGGGTGAAGAGGTTCCAGTCAGCCTTGGCAAACATCCACCTAGAGAAGGAGAGGGGAGGGTGAAAACAGAAAAAGGAGACAAGGATGGGGAAATGATCACTGTTATGGAGGTCATCAAGAAGCCGCCACGTGAAATCTAAATAAAGAGAAGACGAGCAGAGAGAAAGATCAAGACAGAAAAGGGTGCGAGTGCGGGAGTCCACATGAGTGGGTCCACCAGAATTCAGAAGAGACAGGGAAGAAGAGAGGACAAATGGTTCGAGAAGGCGGCCCCGGGTGTTCGTCAGAGCATCCCCCCCAGAGGGTATGTTGACAGTTGAAATGACCCAACAGGAGCACAGGCTCTGGTAAGGAGGCCAACAGGTGCTTAAGATCAGGAAGAGAAAGCGGGACATTTGGGGGGAGATAAATGGAACAGACTGTATACTATTTACTCACAAAGATACAGGCAGCAGAACATTGGAGAGGCGACGAAAAAAGTAGGGGGACGAAGGGAATATCAGCACGAATCAAGAGAGCAGTAGAGTTATGGGCCCCAGCAAAAGCTGTGGGGGGCGGGGGGAGAAAGGAATAACCACTAAAGTGACCAGGACGAGCACCAAGCATCGGCTCCTGGAGACGGACACAAAGTGGCGAAAACTGTAATCGGAAGTTAGATTTCATGGAAGTTGGCATAAAACCCACGAATATTCCATTGAAGAATGGACATTGTCAAAAAGAGAGAGGACAGCAACAGAGAACAATGAAGAAACAAAGGTAAAGGAGAACACAGCATATTAAAGAAGTTCAGGATCAGGATCAGGGTTAGAGGGCATGGGTAAACTTAGTAAGGACGAAGGAGTTAAGGGAGCGGGCAGAGGTGGACGGACGGGGTCCGGAGTAGGAAGAGACAGGGGAGAGGGGCGGTCAGGGACCGCAGGGGAAGGGGAGGCAGAAACAGGGGATCGCACCTCAGCAAGGGCAGCAACTGAGAGAGAATCGGGGCTAAAGAAAGCTCAATATGGAGGAGTCCCCTGGGACAGGGGGCTCGACCACCGAAATGGGAAGGGATGCAGTGATAAAGTCAGAGGTGGGGAGGTGGGGGGGGGGGGGTTGAGGAAGAAAGCGATGCCTTCTTACCCGGAGAGGAGCCAGGCTTACGTTTCTGACTCAAAGAGAAAGGTGTGCCAGCAACAACATACTGGGCGACAGACTCAATTGTGTCAACAGAAGAGGAAGGGGAGCGAACAACATGAAGACTGCTGGGAGGATGATGGACAACAGCCTGGACAAACAGGCGTCATGGAGGGTCAAGAAACAGGGGGAAGGAAGGACTGGGAAGAAAGAACGGAGAAAGACAGGAAAGAAGACACAGGAGACATGACAGACTGGGAAGGAAGGAGGGAAACACCAGATGGAGAACCAGGAGGATCCCGTGGTTGAGAACGGAAGGGAGCAGGTGAGGTGGTGGCGGGCGTATCTGGGTCTAAGGCCTGGAAACGGCTGTGAGACTGAGACACCAGGGAAGGGCGAGGAGAGGTGGAACACAACACGAGCATAAGATATGTTAGCGAAAGAGGAGAGACGGCGGACCTCGCCTCAGGAAAAGACAAACAAGCGTGGTACCTCAAATTGAGAATGGCTTCCTCAAATTTGTAGTGTATACACTTGCGAGAGAAGGTAGGGTGGGCGTCACAGCAATTAAGACATTGAGCTTGGGGTGAAGAGCACTCAGCCTTAGAGTGACCAGTACCCCCGCACATGAGGCATAAAGACACCACACTTGTGCATTTGAGGGCACCATGGCCAGATTTCCAGCACTTATTGCAAAGTCTAGGAGAGGGAACGTACTCCTGAACGGAGCATCTGGCACCAGCAATAAGTACAGAAGGCGGAAGGGTCCTGCTATCGAAACTGATCTTCACAACTCGAAGTGGCTGACGACGACGACCACGAGGGGGTCGGGTGAACGTGTCCACCTGGAGGACAGAATGGCCTTGGGCTTCAAGGATATGTTTAATATCCTCATGGCAGTCTTTCAGGTCCTAACACCAGTCCCAACATGGTGCGGGAGGATAACAGTGCCAATACTAACATTTAATCGGGCATTTCTGGAGACCCTAACAGGGGACTCCCCAATGCTGGACAATGCGGCTATATAAGCGGGCAGCTGCATCCTGAGGAGCAGCAAAACGTGACACATGTACCACAACAGGTGGGGGTTAAAAGTAACAGAGGCATCCACTGAATCAACGAGGTGTTTATGGAGGAAGAAATCATCAGGACGTGTAGAATCCAGATGGTTGAAATCAAAGTATTAATTAAGTTCATGTAGCAAGACCAAACAAGGCATGGAACGCATTAGTACTGGAAGGGATCGTGCGAGTGTGTCGGGGCCGAGCACCCCAAGTGAGGGGGGGGGGGGAAGTGTCGGGGCCGAGCACCCCAAGTGAGGGGGGGGGAGGGGTGTCGGGGCCGAGCACCCCAAGTGAGGGGGGGGAGGGGTGTCGGGGCCGAGCACCCCAAGTGAGGGGGGGGAAGTGTCGGGGCCGAGCACCCCAAGTGAGGGGGGGGAGGGGTGTCGGGGCCGAGCACCCCAAGTGAGGGGGGGGGAGGGGTGTCGGGGCCGAGCACCCCAAGTGAGGGGGGGGAGGGGTGTCGGGGCCGAGCACCCCAAGTGAGGGGGGGGGGAGGGGTGTCGGGGCCGAGCACCCCAAGTGAGGGGGGGGAGGGGTGTCGGGGCCGAGCACCCCAAGTGAGGGGGGGGGGGAGGGGTGTCGGGGCCGAGCACCCCAAGTGAGGGGGGGAGGGGTGTCGGGGCCGAGCACCCCAAGTGAGGGGGGGGGGGAAGTGTCGGGGCCGAGCACCCCAAGTGAGAGGGGGGGGGGAAGTGTCGGGGCCGAGCACCCCAAGTGAGGGGGGGGAGGTAAAAGGAGCAGTTGACACAATGAGAGGAGTAGCCCCTCCAGGTGATGAGGTGGTCACCACTGGGGGCTTGGGGCTCAACCCTACCACACAGGGGGGGGGGTAGTTGAGAGGGTTAAAGGAATAGCTTGGTCTGGGCCCAACGTAGCGTGGGCTACAGAGCCCGGTCTTCCTACAGTCTGACTCGGGGTCCTGGTTGCCCACCCCACGAGCATGGGAAGTTATAAGATCACTCAGCGGCATAGAAACGAGTAGGCAATAATTTAATTCACGAATAAGCCCCCATATCCACCATGGAGCCACAATTAGAGGATAGGACACCCGATAAGACGGGGCTCCCCAGGGGTGTATTGAGTATACGCCCCACAACCGCCGCCTTAAGAACTGTCAGTCTGTCGAGATCGGGTTCAGCAAAAAGGCGAGGATTGACAACAAAAGCGTCCCCTCGCTTGCAACGTCGTGTACCAGTTTTATGGGCGAGAGGTGTGCCTCCCCAAACACATGGGGGGGGGGGGACAAAAAAGAAAAATGTCCAAAATATTAATCAAGTTTGACAAAAGGTCTAAGGACAATGAGAAAGGAGAAGAGGGGGAGGAAAAATGAATAAAAATAAAGAAGAGGAAATAGCAACCAGCACAATTAGTGAAGACGACATCAGGAGTATAAGACTTCAAAAGGACAGAGGACTGACCCATTTAGCATCACACCCCGGCAGCCGCCCCAAGCCCCCCCTCACGACGACAATAGGCTGGAAAGCGAGGGGAAGGGCTTGTTCCCCAGCCCGGTGTTGATGGGCTTGTTCCCCAGCCTGCCATTAAAGGGCTTATTTCCTAGACCAGAGTTAAAGAACTTGTTTATCGAGTTCCATATGCCTATCCCCCTCCATTACCCCCATGGAAGGGCACTTCTCTTTGGTTATAGACATCCTGGAGCCAAAGAGATCAGAGCTCAGTGACAGCTACTTTGAAATGTTAGTCTTCTTGAAGAGAGAGAGGAAGTAATTATTAAAAGAAGGCACCAAACCGGGAAGGCTATGTAGCACCATCAAATGTGCGGAATAATCAGAGGGCACTAAATATCACCAAGGATGCCAATACGAGAGCAGAAACGAATAAGGCGAACGATATCAAAAGTATCCGAATCACCAAGAAGTCTTTCGAGGGACAAGCGACTGCGAGGTATGGTCAGAAAACATGACAAGTCGGGACATTCAACAAGGATATGCTTGACCATAAGAGGGACAATATAATTTGGACAATAAGGAGCAGGGCGGCGCTCCATTAAATGACCGTGAGTTAAGCGTGTATGGCCAATATGCAACCTCGCCAGATCCGTTTCCCATCGCTGGTTACAGTGGTAGGAGGACGGCCATGTGGACACACTACTCTCAAGAAGATGCCGTTTGTTACCAGTAACAGAAGATCAACAATCCTGCCAACGGGTAAGGATGGAGGAATGAATAACTTAAAAGTCGGAATAAGGAATACCTTTACGGCAGATGGGACAAGAGCGGACAGCTTCCCTAGCAGCAGCATCCGCACACTCATTTAAAGAGACACCAATATGGCTGGGAACCCAGCAAAACTCAACTGACTTAAATTTACTGGAAATAAGAAACAGCCAATGCTGGATCTCGACAACCACTGGATGGACCGGATTAAAGGACCCAAGAGCCACGAGGGCACTACGAGTCAATGACAACTACAAAGGAAGATTGACAACGAGAAAGCAGGAGACGAAGAGCATTGAGAATAGCATAAAGTTCCGCTGTGAAGATGCTAGTCTCTGGAGGTAGGCAACACATATAAGTGCTGTCAGGCAAAACAACAGAGAAGCCCACACCATCCGCAGACTTAGACCCATCAGTGAAGATGGAAACGGAGCAGAAGTGCGAAGAAAAATGCTCAAGGAAAAGGCATTTCAGAACCGTAGGAGGAGTAAAAGCTTTAGTGATGCGGGTCAAGGATGTACAAAACTTCGGAAGGGGGACTCTCCACGGGGGCAAGGAAAAAAACAACACGAGGAAATACATTAGAAACACGAACTGAAAGAGAATCCTGTAAGTGAGATAACCGGACAGAAAGAGGGAGGTGGTGAAGAGGAACAGGAACCACAAGAGGGGTAAAAGTTAAAGTTGTAGCTAGATAGAATCCCTGATGAATCTGATACCTTTGAAGTTGCACGCCATATGTTCTTTTGTTCTTGCCACAATGAGTGATATTTATTGACGTCTGAATATTCCCCAATAAAATACTGCTACAATCTTCCCAGCTTGGTGCCTACTTTATTAATTACTTACTTCCACTTGGCCTGGGGTTGATCTAGTATTTCTAAACTCCGTTTCCTCTACCTCCTCAGTCTCTTGTAGCCGAGGCCAGATTCTGGTCATGACCTCCAGTACGTGCTCATGACTCATAAAGGCCTGGATGGATACTTTTGGCTTTTAGCTAACCAGGCAGGTAGCTCTGGGAGTCACTGAAAGGACACTATATGAACAGTTTCATTACATTTAACGCTGGTTTTTTGTAAGCAATTACAAATTGCTGTATATGCATGCTGTATATACTGTTTAAATCTACATGCTGACTTCTTTTGAAAAAGATTTGTATTTTTATGTGTAGTTTTCACCATTAAACTTTTGTAATACAGTTCACTATTGAAATGTTTGAAGGCAAATTTTGCATTTACTGCTTTCTTTGAATGTGTGATGATATCAAGTTGACAAATTTAACAACTTCCCTTATCATTACTGTGTAGTGAAAAACATTATAGTATTCTTCCCATCTTTATCTGTAGTGTCGCGAGGCAGCATTTTAAAGTAACGGCATGCTATCAATGCAAGACGTTGCTGCAAATATTTTCTCACAAACTGTTTTCACATAAGGACATCTTCCTAAGAGTAATATTTTTTTCAATAACCTGATTTTGCAATATTATATTTTTTAAATATATTCTTGCAATAATTATCAATGAACAAGTTAAAAACACCAGATTCTTTCTTGGCGAGCAAACATGAACTCCATGTTTCAGGAGACTGCTGACCTTGGACCAGAGGTGGCCATGAGACAAACACTTCCACCATACCAAGTATTCACAGCTGAATCACTTTAAGAAACTAAACCTAATAAGCCAATAAAAGGAGCATTCTTCACATTCCAATTTGTTTGGTATTGAGACTCTCCTTGGAGAAATGTTTAATGACCAATTTCATATTTGTTACAAATAGTTTTATGGGATGCACTTTATTCACATCTGACAAAATCTCTTTAGTTTAGATAACTCATACTTAACTTCATTAAAATTAAACCAAAACATTATATTGCTAGTGTCATAACACTTTCAACAATGTTTGGGACAAACTCAACTGACCATCTTTCCTACTCTTAGTTAATCTGTTATTGTAAATGTCATGCATGCAATATTTACTTCAATATATTGCAGTATATACACTTTAGTGACATATTTGGTAATGCATATTCTATGTGGTAAATTAGCAGCAAATAATAACTATGAGCAAATATAATCTACATACAATATACAATTTTAACAACTAATAAACATGGAATTAAATTAAATATCCTGACAAAAACACCATTTTTGGCATATTGTGTATTTCCAATACTGTACTCTTGATAGTAACAAAGCTACTTAAAAACATTTGAAACACTAATAATCATTGCACTATATAAAGCCTTCAAAGGGAAAATTGCTGAAAACATCAATCTGGTACTCAAATCTGGTTTGGCAATTGAGGAGCAACATGACTAACAATACATGTCAACTTAATATTGTTACTGTATTAAAACTAAAGATATATTAATTGGTTGTCTTTATATAATCAGGCATCAGTTATATTGAACACATAAAACACGTCCACACTAATCATACCTAGCATCTCTTAATCATCCATAGAGAACCGAGCTTCAGCGTCATAAGGCGAGCTCTTTATCTGGACCACCTCAAGTTACAAGTGCATGTGAAGCAGCAAGTCTTAACGACAAAGATAGAAATATTTGTTTATAAAGTGAATCGGCAAACAAGTCTTTCTATGTTTGTCGCGCACAAATACTAAACAACATATAAATTAAAACACTTCCAAACACATTATGCTTTACTTCCAATAACAGCACAGGTGCATATAGGTTGGTGGTACTGTGCACATATGGCTTATTATGCATACACAGCTCAGTGGAACTGTGCACACACGGCTTGTGTACACACACAGCTCACTGGTAATGTACACATATGACTTGTGTACACACATACATGGCTTGTTATATATGCACACAGCTCAGTGGTACTGTGCACACATGGCTTGTGATGTACACACACAGCTCAGTGGTACTGTGCACACATGTCTTGTGATGTACACACACAGCTCAGTGGTACTGTGCACACATGGCTTGTGATGTACACACACAGCTCAGTGGTACTGTGCACACATGGCTTGTGATGTACACACACAGCTCAGTGGTACTGTGCACACATGGTGTGTGATACACGCAACTGTTAGAATACTTAAAACAGTAGAGCTCACCTAATTTTGTTGTTTTCTGTTGTGAGAACTTCAAATTGCTTTTCTCTACATACCCAATGGCTTATCCATTCTCTAATGCACACTTCATAAACTTGTATACATATTAGCAATTCATTCAATCTTGCTCATGAGCTACTTATTAACCTTATGAGTCCCAGTTAAAAATACATTTCAAGTGGAAATCACAGTGTCATTCCTCCTTATATATGGGAACTGTTTGCCATAAATGCCTCTCATAAACATGTACAGATTCACCTCCTTTATTAACAATGAGCAATAAGCAAGAATTTTGTACGTTGGCAATGTGAGTGGCACAACTCAAGAGACAACACGTTCATGAATATCACTTGTTATGGTTTCACTATATACAATCTAGAATTAGACACACAAGTGCCAACAATTTTGACCATAAAAAAAATATCAAGATTATCCTAAGAGATTAACAAATCACACCCAAAGGAATCCTTTCCTTAAATATTCACTGTTTGGAAATCACAAAATACTAACCACAATGCTCTTCTTCATATAACTGGCATGAATAGAGGGATACTAGTACAAATATTATCACCCATTATATCACTCGGGAATTAAGCATAATTTGCCAGACATATTTCATGATAGCTCCTAAAAATCTCCATGCATTTTTCAGCTAAATGAATGTCAGTTGTAGTCACTTACAGCTTCTTATGTAATGTCATTTAACAACCACTGCCAATCTGGAACATAAATGACCATTCAAAAATGATTTCCTCATAGATTGCTTAAAAGGACTGGCAGTACAAAAGTACAGAGCCCATAACGTGAAAAATCTGATTTGTTATTTTAGCATCATTTCGTAAGAGAACTAGAATTCATATTCCGGTAATTCAGATGTAAAACACTCCCATCATTATCTGCCAAAAGTTCATTACAATAATATCACCTTATTACTTAAATTTATGAAACAAATATGCAGAAATCTTCAAGTCATTTGCCTTTAAAGATCAATCTTCATTTTGTGGAACATCTTGGATAAAAGTGCCTATGGCTAAGAGAAGACACACAAGAACTGGAGCACTCACATATGCAGGTGTGACAAGTGAGTCACAACCTCAATGTAATTGCCTCACATCTTTGATTGCAATATTTACAAATTCTAATACTGTACTACATAATTGATCCAGATCTGGCAAAGTGTGAGTACCTAAGGCGATACCTGTTAAGAACTGGTGCATTCATAAAAAGTCGTTTTCATCACAGTTGACAAAGGCTCGGAAATTGTAACTACTGTACTGTGCCTTTTCTTTCCAAAATATTAAGGTGACTGCAGAGCAACAGTAGTTTCTCATTAGTATTAGTCGGGTGAAATATTAAGTCATATTCAGAATAATTTGTCACAACCACAAATTCTTCAAATCATCACACAAAAGATTTGTTTGTCTCACTGTTATATGGTTGTGTTGAAAACAGTGCGAGTACATATAATGTCCTACTATTGCTAATATTCTACACTTTCTTGGCATAACAATTAGGAGAGCTTTGTTGGAAATGCAGTAAGTGAAAGTTATAACATGTTCTGAAATTAATTAAATGAAAGTGACAGCATAGACTTTCTGGTAAATTATATTATGGTTTTAAGATGTACAGGTACTGTACTAATGTACTGTACTGGGCTGTAAGAGCTCAGGAATTCAGATTCTGGTAACCTGAATCTCTTAGTAATCTGAATGAATTCACATTTGAGTTTTATCTTATCAACTCGAATAAAAATTTGGGTTACTGTACCGAGATTTCTGCCAAACTGGAAACCTAAATAAATTTGAGTTTGATTCTTGAATTCTCAACTTGAATAAAAATTTATAGTAAAAAATTTGGCTTACTCAAATATGTGGCCAACTCAGGTGGGAGTGGGCTCCAAACAATTTGGATTATCAAGCATAACAGTACCAATATTGTATGTCCTATATGTACAAGTAAAGGATGAAATTCAAATGTGCTAAGTATAATATATTTTGAGATACTGTATGCTCATTTACCCTAGTTTCTACTGTATTAAGAAGTATTGAAATGCCTCTTTCTGATGGGTGTGTCAATATCACCCAGAGCTACATATTGATACATCTATTAAACCTTCAATCTCACACCAAGGCCTAACGAGTCATGAATGGGAGCTCTGTTTGGCCTCCTGGGGCCAAATGATGTGAGAACCTGATGTCCTCACAGAAGCACAGATAGCAGGGAGCAAGTGATATTCCAACACCCAAAAGAGGGAAGCAAGCCACTTTGACAAAGCCTCCAAAACCCACACAGTAGACAACATGGCTGTAACATCTGGTACCAAAACATTCAGGCCGCCCTAGGACAGAATAGAGAAAAAACTCAACTGCAGCCCAGATGCAGAAACTCCATCAAGCCTAACATGGGAGGAAAAATGGGACAATGAAAACCTCCTGAAATATGCATCTGAGGAGTCACAAGTCTGAGCTGAAACACTCTGAAGAGGAAACCAAATACTGTACTAGGATGGGCTGAGGGTACCCAAGTATCAACCTTGGGCTCTTCTCCAGCCCCAGAAGCCCTAAGGGGGCAGAGCTGCCTTCCATTTCTGATACCTGATCAGACAGGAAAGCATCTCCACACTCTAAAAGGATCTAAAACAAACATGAGAAACACAATGTTACATACAGAACCCCAACTGGAAGCAATGGCTCAACTGTCCCCACTACCAACATGGAAGGGGTGATCCCTGGATAAGGCTGAGCTATACCTACCGCTAATTGCAGCCCAGACTCTGAGACCCTCAAAGCAGGTGGGGTGTTACAAGAGGTCCATCAAACCAAAACAGATGGACAGTGGAAGGATATGGAGGATCGAATCATAGAATCAGTAGAATTCACATACCATTTCAACTCCAAATCCCTAAAAACCAAGAAAGGCATTTCATGGCAACCACTCTAGCATCACACCACAAAACCTCTAAAACTGGCAAATGAGCATAAAGCAGGTACCACCTGTGAAGCCTCGTTATTACAAAAATAAAATAAAGTCAAAAGATGGAGGCTCTAGCTAAAATAGAGATCCAGTGAGCCAAAACATGCAAGCCTCAGAAGCAGAGGGTTCATCATTTGTATTGTTTCCACTAAGCTGCCTGTTAAGTGGGTAGCCCACTCAACTGACAGCTTAGTGGAAACAATACAAATGATGAACGGTATGTAGCAAAACTGAGGGACATCTCGCAAACTTACAAAAAGCGAGTGGAGGCCACATGAACCATTAAGAAATGAACCACACCAAAGACCCATGGGGCTTGCCAGGGCTATGAAGGCAAAGTCCAAGCAGCACACCCGGGCACTAGAGATGCTTGCCGGATGAATTTACAACAGATACAGCAGAAAGAATAATTGTAGCTGCAAAGGGCATCAACTGCATGCTGTATGTACAAGTACATGAACCTTTGTGCACCACTTAATCAATAACCCCAGAGTGCTCCCAATCTCTCAGCCCTGCAGTGGAGCCAAAATCCGTTGCACTACTCATGGTGTGACCCCTCCACAGAAGGCTAGCCTCTTTGGAACAAACACCCAACCCACAAGGGAAGCAATTCTGTCAGGGTAGGGCAGGGCACCTAAGGAAGGGCCTTCAGAAGCTATGGAAATGAAGCACGAGATGAAGTTTCAAAAGTCTGCATACCAAGTGAGGCTTGGAATCACACACACATGAAGGCAGTGCTAAATATTGAAATGACACAAGCAAATGGGCCCCCAGAGGACACAGTTCAAAGAATGACAAAAAGAGTGCTGGGAAGACAGGACACCATGAGCATAGCTCTCATCATGTAACTACACTTAAGTAATTACACACAAAGAGAAAGATGAAAGAAAAATGCTAGAAGAGAGAAGAAAAAGAGCAGACACCCTTGCAACCAGGCTTCAAAGGGGAGCAAAATCCCAGGGGGCTACCCAGGGTGGTAAGAACTCTCGAGAAGAGTTGTCCCAGGAGAGGGCACATCCAAACTCCTCAGGAAAGCAGGGGCAATGTTAGTGGCAACCACGGAAGAAAACCTATTTGTCCTATGCATCTGTATCGAACATGGATCTAGGTATACACAAAGTGAGGCACTAAACTCAAACATTAAATAAAAAGAAACAAAAGACAGTACAAGCCTCAATGCCAAACAAAGTTCAAAG
Source organism: Procambarus clarkii (assembly GCF_040958095.1). Classification (NCBI taxonomy): domain Eukaryota; kingdom Metazoa; phylum Arthropoda; class Malacostraca; order Decapoda; family Cambaridae; genus Procambarus; species Procambarus clarkii. The sequence continues at coordinate 23,044,938 of NC_091202.1, read as the reverse complement.
GAAGGCCAACAATTTTCTAAAAGTTGAAAAGATCCAGGAGTTATTATGCAGGACCGTACGGGGCTATACCAGGTGTGTGACTGGCTGGAATTATGGCCTAGGGCTACCATCTGGTGGTGAGTGTTTCATGTGAGTGAGAGCAACACACTGTTTGGTGTGCTCTACTTTTCTGGTGGTCTTTTCTCTTGGTTACTATGGTGATCTTAAACCCCATTCCCTCTGTTGAGTGTAATGTATTTGGACTGAAAGTTTGACATACAGTATATACCAGTGTGTAGCTTAGGGAGATACTGAGGGGGGCCCTTCCAGAAAATGCCTTACTTTCTTATATAACTGAGGTGCTGTTAAATATTTATTGGTGCAAGAGGTAATTATTATTATAGTGTAGTTATAGGATAAATGCTATGCTTGTGGTGCCCTGTCTTCCTTGTAATCTTTGTCATATGAAGTTTTGGTGCTTTTGATGGTTTTACCATACATAATCTTCTCATTTAATTCCCTTCATCCATATGCCACTGTTCGCAAAACAATTTTTGTACATCATGGATTTAGCCTTATGAATGTTGTCAGCTCTAGCAGGTGTTTTGGTGTCTTACAACTAGCAACACTGGACAGTGAACTTATGCTATGATACAGCAAGTGAAAGTGATCCAAAAATATTCCAATGGCTTTTAGCTGAACCAAGACTCTAATTGAAGTTTGTCCTAGGAAAATACCATTTGAATCTTTGCTCATATATCAGAGTTGTTATTTTGAATCTTCCTAAAATCTCGCTGAAGCCTTTGTCACAGAAATTTTCCAGGTGTCATACCTCTAATGATGGCATTAGTGAATTTTGACTTTCACGAAACTATTACTACTACTATCTGGTATGACTACTAATAGTAATAGCCAATTATTAATGTTTTAGACATACCTCCAGCTGATAACATTCTGCAGAGGGTCAGAATCAAAGCAGTTACTTAGGCAGCTCAGATCATCATCTTTTTCTTGTCAATCTTGAACTTTAATGCTGGATATAGTATAGCTCTATGTTGAACACTGGTGATCTTACTTGAACTACTATAATGTACCAATATGACCGAGCCATTGCATAAATATATCCTACTGATGCTACCAACCACATTAAAAGAGTAACTAGAATAACGAAACACCAATCAATAGCACCAAGGTGCATGCTTAGATGACAACTTCACTCAAAAGTGTCATCTAAGTTCAATATAAAGCCTTCCAATTAAAACTAACTAGAACAGAATAAAACAATGACCAACACAAAAAGCTAAATTGTTTGAGACAAATGGAGTTCTTTCTGCCCACAATGGTAAGGCCTTGTGATAAAATATAAAACTACCGATTCTATCACAAATCTTACGTGCCAAATTAATCAGCAGCAAACTCAATCAAGGTTATCAAGGTTTCAGACATTTGTGGGATCCTACATTAACTAAGAGAAAGGGGTGCTATTGCTTAGACATAATAATACTAATAATGACACACTGTATGTTGTCACACCATCATAGTGTGCTATTCCCACAGCAACAACATCAACGTGATACTTTTCTTTACGAGGACAAGGAAATCCTAATAATTCTCCTCTCATGTCACGAAAGCTCAGTTACAACTCTAAATAATGTCAGGCATATAAAAGATATTTTGTACTTATTACTGAATGATAAGCATAATTTTATCTGATGATCTAAACTTCAGAAAATTCAAACGTAGATGCGAGTGAGGAGGGGTCAACATATTTAACGCCACCACTTTCAACACAGCTCTGTTAATTGTACACCATTACATTAATGATCAAAGACAATTATTAATATGTTTGACAATATCCAAAACCTTCAAGGATTCACCTTAATACAGACACACAAATATCCCACAATCACAAGAAAGATCATAAAGACACATGTATGTGTCTTTAAGTAACATCACAAACAAACCCCCTGTAAGCAGACTGCAATACTAACAGTAATAGGTTTGCAATACACAACTTGACTTATTGCACTTTCCTCTTGAGCTCATGGTCATTGAAAGTGACAAAAGGTACTTGTTTTAACAAATATACATCATACGTAACTGATTCATACAGTACACACACTTGCTATATGACTGAGGCGACAGAAATGTGGGTTACAATAAACTCGAGACTCTGAGATTAAGAATGTCTTATGACTAATAACAACTACTGTCACTACTTCTCTTACCAGTCTCTCCACCTTTTATTGCACAATATTATATTTGTCTTAACTATTCCCCATTCTCCCAAGGCAACTCTTCAATGGTCCATTTGGATGCGGATGTCGAGAGTTGCTACAAACCAATCAGAATACATATTGACTACACCAATGATGCACCAACTGACTTTTAGATAACATCATGCACAGGCACCAAACCTTGTTAATAAAAATATTACAATAATTATACTAAAATTTGAGAACAATTACAAAATGAAAAAAGTAATTAAAATATTTAACATGTATGGATTTTGGCGTAAAACAAGAATTTTTCACCTAACCAAAAAAAAAGCAGTTTTGATGTTCTTCTGTTATGACTCTGCTAAACGTACTTTTACCAAATATTTATATATAATGTAATAATTCGTATGTTATATAAACATACCAAATATTTAAGAGACAGCAAATCAATGTCCGTACAAGGTGACCGTATTCATCACAGCTCCAAGAATCCACGATGGCTTCTGATGTTTTTAGAACTCAATCAAAATGTTTGGAAAGGTTTACTGGTCTTTAAACACATTTAAAATACTGACAAAAATTGTTCCTCTACCTAAACAATTACTTTCAACAAAACATTTTCAGATTGAAAGAGTATTTTTTGATAACCATTAACATAAGTAAATAGAGTAATTCCTCTTATGAGACCAAATCCTTAGAAGCCATCACTTGAGGGCATGTGCAAGACAGTCACTTGAGGGCATGGGTAAACTCTTTTAGTCTTAAGAGCATAACAACACTTGAGTTATAATTTGAGGCAATTCACACACACATGTACACCAAGTGGCTAGACTGAGACAGGACACACACACACATGTATACTAAATGGCAGGTGTGAGACAGAACGCATATAAGAACATAAGAAGAACATAAGAACAAAGGTAACTGCAGAAGGCCTATTGGCCCATACGAGGCAGCTCCTATTCTATAACCACCCAATCCCACTCATATACTTGTCCAACCCGTGCTTGAAACAATCGAGGGACCCCACCTCCACAATGTTACGCGGCAATTGGTTCCACAAATCAACAACCCTGTTACTGAACCAGTATTTACCCAAGTCTTTCCTAAATCTAAACTTATCCAATTTATATCCATTGTTTCGTGTTCTGTCCTGTGTTGATACTTTTAATACCCTATTAATATCCCCCCGGTTATGTCCATACATCCACTTGTAAACCTCTATCATGTCACCCCTAACTCTTCGCCTTTCCAGTGAATGCAACTTAAGCTTTGTTAATCTTTCTTCATATGAAAGATTTCTAATTTGGGGAATTAACTTAGTCATCCTACGCTGGACACGTTCAAGTGAATTTATATCCATTCTATAATATGGCGACCAAAACTGAACTGCATAATCTAAATGGGGCCTAACTAGAGCAAGATATAGCTTGAGAACCACACCAGGTGTCTTGTTACTAACGCTGCGATTAATAAATCCAAGTGTCCGATTTGCCTTATTACGAACATTTATGCATTGATCCTTTTGTTTTAAATTCTTACTAATCATAACTCCCAGATCCCTTTCGCAATCCGACTTCGCAATCACAACACCATCTAGCTCGTATCTTGTAACTCTATCATCATTACCTAACCTCAGAACTTTACATTTATCAGCATTAAACTGCATCTGCCAATCCTTTGACCATTTCAAAACCCTATCTAGATCAACTTGAAGTGATAGTGAGTCCTCCTCCGAATTAATTTCCCTACCGATTTTCGTATCATCGGCAAATTTGCAAATGTTGCTACTCAAACCTGAATCTAAATCATTTATATATATTATAAACAACAGAGGTCCCAGGACAGAGCCTTGAGGCACTCCACTTACAACATTTTCCCACTCTGACTTGATTCCATTTATACTAACTCTCTGTTTCCTTTGGTATAGCCATGCCCTAATCCAGCTTAATATAGCACCCCCAATACCATGAGACTCTATTTTTTTAATCAGTCTTTCATGTGGCACTGTATCAAAAGCTTTGCTAAAGTCAAGGTATACAACATCGCAATCCTTACCACTATCAACTGCCTCAACAATGCTAGAATAAAAAGATACTGTAACAAATTTGTTAAACATGAACGGCCATTTATAAAACCATGTTGCGACTCAATTATTAATTTATGTTTTTCAAGATGAAGACGAATTTTATTTGCTATTATAGATTCGAGTAACTTTCCCACAATAGACGTTAGGCTAATTGGTCGATAGTTAGACGCAAGTGATCTATCTCCTTTCTTAAAAACTGGTATCACATTAGCAACTTTCCAAAACTCTGGCACTCTGCCTGACTCTATTGATTTATTAAATATGGTTGACAGTGGGTCACAAAGCTCCTCTTTGCATTCTTTAAGCACCCTAGCAAACACTTCATCCGGCCCTGGGGATTTGTTTGGTTTGAGTTTTACTATTTGTTTAAGAACATCCTCCCTGGTAACTGCTAAACTCGTCAACCTGTCCTCGTCCCCACCCACATAGACTTGTTCGGCTGAAGGCATATTGTTAAGTTCCTCTTTAGTAAATACAGATACAAAATATTTATTAAAAATACTACTCATCTCTTCATCACTATCTGTTATTTGACCTGTCTCAGTTTTTAATGGACCTATCCTTTCCCTAGTCTTAGTACGATATAACTGAAAAAACCCTTTAGGATTTGTCTTTGCTTGCCCTGCTATGCGAACTTCATAGTTTCTTTTTGCTTTCCTTATCTCTTTTTTAACATTTCTAACCAGTTGTACGAATTCCTGTTCTAAAGTGACCTCCCCATTTTTAATCCTTTTGTACCAAGCTCTCTTTTTACCTATAAGGTTCTTCAAATTCTTTGTTATCCACTTTGGGTCATTAGTATACGATCTATTCAATTTGTATGGTATACTACGTTCCTGTGCTTTGTTTAGAATATTCTTAAATAAGTTATATATTGAATCCACATCGAAATCCCCATTTAAGTCACCTATCGCTGGGTTCATGTCTCGCTCCAAGACTGGCCCACACCCCATACCCAAGCCTTTCCAATCAATTTGACCCAAAAAATTTCTTAGGCTATTAAAATCAGCTTTTCGAAAATCTGGCACTTTAACAGAATTTTCTCCTACTGGTCTATTCCATTCTATGCTAAATCTGATTTCTTTGTGATCACTGCTCCCTAGCTCACTCCCTATTTCGATGTCATTAATTTGCGTTTCCCTGTTAGTTAACACTAAATCTAAAATATTATTTTCCCGTGTTGGTTCCTTAATGTGTTGCGTAAGAAAGCAATCGTCAATTAATTCTAGAAAATCTTCTGCTTCACTATTCCCTGTTTTGTTCAACCAGTTTATTCCGCTAAAATTAAAGTCACCCATGACATAAATACTGTTAGATCTAGATGCTCTAGATATTTCATCCCATAGATGCTTTGCTTCCATTCTGTCTAAATTTGGTGGCCTATATATTACTCCTATTATAATATTATTAGCTTTTTCGTTTAATTCAATCCAAATAGTTTCTGTGTGTGGCTCTGTTTTGATTCCCTCTTTGAGACTACATTTCAAATTGTCCCTAACATATATGGCTACTCCACCTCCTCGTCTAATATATCTATCTGTGTGAAATAGTTTAAATCCATATATTTGATATTCAGCTAATAGTTCTCTATTTTCTACATTCATCCACGTTTCGGTAAGTGCAATAATATCTATTTTTTCTGTGCAGACAAGAGCATTTAATTCGTTAATTTTATTTCTTAGACTTCTACTGTTAGTGTAATATACCCTAAGTGAATTGTTATTTTGCGGACCTTCTCTTTCCCTGATCGTTTTGCCAATTCCTTTCTCCCACAAACACATACTTTTATTACCTCCTTCCTCCAAATCAATTCCCATACCTCTATCTACTAACAGTTTAAACCCAAACAAACACCTCTAACCACTTCTTCTAGCGAGTTCGCAACAGCAACAACCCCAGCTCTCGATAGATGCACCCCATCACGAGCATACATTTCATTTCTTCCATAGAAGTGTTCCCAGTTGTCTATGAAAGATATTGCATTTGATTTGCAATATCTTTCCAGCCGGCAATTGACACCAAGTGCCCTCGATATCCATTCATTTCCCACTCCCTTTCTTGGAAGAATGCCACATATGATCGGGATTCCTCCCTTGCTCCTAACTAACTCTATGGCTGTTTTATACCTCTGAATCAGTTCCTCACTCCTGACTCGACCAACATCATTTCCTCCCACGCTAATGCAAATAATGGGATTGTTCCCATTACCAGCCATAATATCATTCATGTTGTTTATAATATCACCAATGCCAGCTCCGGGATAGCAAACCCTTAACCTGTTCCCCCTATCTCTAGCACAAAACGTTCTATCCAAATCACTATCAACTAATATGCATGTGTACTAAGTGGTGGATCTGAAACAGGACACACATGCATATGGTGGGTCTGCGACAGGAAGGGGGCCCTGGATATGGACTTAGAGGAGGAGGAGGAGAGGGGTGGGGGAAGGAAGGAGACAGAGACAGAGAGACACAGACACATGGTGGAGGCCAAGACCGTCAGTAGTTTCAAAGCGTTATATGACAAAGAGTGCTGGGAAGACGGGACACCACGAGCGTAGCTCTCATCCTGTAACTACACTTAGGTAATTACACTTAGGTAATTACATAGACAGACAGACTCACTCTTTTGCAACATTTTTTTTTTTTTGCAGGGATATTCCTGCATGGGCCCTAAACCTCTGGCTGGCCCACTAAGTGTTGCTTGTTTCTGTTTTACTTGGGCGGAGTATGAGTATTTATGACTCGTAAGGTCGCTTCAGTAAGATGTTGCCATAATTACTACTACTGAACTTTACTTCTTATGTAACACACGAAAGAGGAATTGACATGCAATGCAAATGTAATACTGTATTGTCCCTTTTAAGTATTCCTTATTTACAAGGGTCAAAATCAAAAATTATATTTGATGATAAAAATTATATTTTATAAACAAAATTTCATATAATGTATTGAAATTATATTTTATATAACTAAATTGAAAATTAAACATTTTCATTAAATTAACTCAAAATGTTATGTAACAAATTAGTATTTTTTTAGGATTAGATTTTGTAAGAATAATTTTGTCTTTGTAAAACTTCACTGCTCTTTATCTAAAACTGTCGTCCTATAAAAACATTTTGAAAACATGACAATTAAGTAAATTGGGATTTGAATGTACAGTAAACGAATAACTTTTTTTTTATGCGCAGACCATATTATTGCTCACTCATATAAGTTTCACATGTCCTTGAATGAGAACATGCGATCAGCCACAATTGGCATACTGAAGGAACCCATTCTTACATTTAATGCACCTCAGTTTAGGAGATAAATGCAGCCTGATGGAATGAGCCTTGAACCGCTAGAACCCTCTGAGATCCAGATGGACTGAAACTTATCAAAAAGCATCCTGGAGATTTAAAGCAACAGAATCCTGCAGACCACTGCTAAAGTGGTCATCCAAAATGTATAGCAAGATGTATGGGTTTTGTCCCCTGACTAGTTGAGGTTCGCTCTCTTCTTGGCACATTCTCTTCACCAGAGGGAAAAGTCACAACTACACCTGAAGAAAGTGAGTCATGTAAACCAACCATTTGTTAAATCACTTCTGGATGTGAGGAAGAAGGCAGTCTGACATTGACTCAGTTCCTAGGAAAGTGAGGGGGAACCAAACTTAAGCGAGACCTTAAGACATCACAGCTACGCTCAATCACTGGAACGTTTCCTCAAAGGAAACGTTCTCTTCTCCAAAGCAAACTCTGGTGGGGGACAGGAACAACCAGACTACACAAGAAGCCTGACCATCAGAACTTTTACTCTGAACCTGAGTCTGTATTGAAAATTCCTTCAAGTACTCCTTTGCCAAGAGAGAGACCTGATTCTGCCAAAATCTTTCTGAAAGGCTGAAACAAAGCACAAGCCACTGTAAAGATCTTCTGTACTTCCTGAAAGGGTAACATAAGAGCTAAGAATGGAATGCAAGAGACTGCAAACATTCAAGCCTGATGTGCAGGAAGCAAGCTTGCAATTACCTAATATTGGACTGATATAAACAACTTATGCATACCCTTATGCAGCTGTCACAAAAGTGAAGAAACCCACTTCCTTTTTCCTCCCCAGCTTCACAAACTCCTGAACCCATGTGTCATTCTAGGCGGCAATGAATATTTTTCTGTCTCTCCCTCGCACTCCTATGGCCCTGCAGGGATGTCTGAAAATTCTCTGTTGCATTGTTTTAAGTGTCACCCCGGCCTAACTGCATATTCACATCTAAAACAACAGAAAAGTTACTATAGGGAGCAACCAAAAAGTTTGCTCAGAAAACCCACTCATCACATACATGCAATAGTGAACACACATGACAAAGTTATATAAACATGAGCCCCTTTAACATACCAAGTGCTGTCATGCACCAAGAGTCATATGCACATGCATATACAAATAGTTGGTATTTACTGAACACCAGCTAATATGTTCATGGTATAATGTAAACACACACAAAACAAATCTCTTTGAAAAAGAAAACAAAAATTTTGCCCAAGATGCCACATACCCAGTGTTGGCATGGATCATTATACATCTTAATTAATGATTTTTAAAGCCTGTATGCATAATAGCAATAACAAGGATATAAGATATGGAAATGCTACTAAATATCTGGATTTCCTCTTGCATTGGGAATTCATGTTGTGAGTCAAGCTTGTTAAATCACTTCTGGATGTAAGGCAGAGTGAAGAAGAAGGCAGCCTGACATTGACTCAGTTCCTAGGAAAGTGAGGGAACCAAACTTAAGCGAGACCTTAAGACATCGCAGCCACGCTCAATCACTGGAACGTTTCCTCAAAGGTACAGTTTGGTACAGTTACCATGTTTGGAAAACATGAATAAATACACATCTTCAGCTCTTACGAAATAATAAAAATTAAGAACAATAACAACAACAAATAGAGCACAACACAAAAGAAATTGTATTATATTTAATGGTGACAAAATCAAGTTCATTCACTTTAAAACAGAAGAACAATCATTCTTCGGTTTAGGTTGCTTTTGTCATATGACCTGACTTCTAAACATTCTACTGCAAGAGATCACGTAACAGGTCCGAGTGACATGTGCAGGCACGCACTAACCCAATGTACCATTTGAAATCATAAGTGTTGCAACATCCTGGATGAGCAGTAAAATTGATGTTATCCAAGGTTGGGATAACATAACACATCAGATAACATGCTGTTAGGCAATGGATTTAAATTCCACTTGGGATTATTGTTTACACTTAAATATTGATATCCAATTTGGTATTTATGACACTAGTGTATTAAATAGTGCAGCTTCTCAAAGCACTTTGGCACCTCTTAATTTTACAGTTTGGTATAATACTACTTAGTAGAGTATCTGGATACAATGATTATAAAAACCAGCCAAAGTTAATGTTACAGACTGACTTGCCTATTCAAGGAGGCTGTGTTTTACTATATTTTTCACATGTTTAGCAATAATATACAACTAGCAGAGTTCCCAAAGTAATTGATATACCTGTAGTTCATAACAAAATTATAACTGGCACTGTATAATAATTTTCACACACATTATGTAGCATCATACATGCAGTGTCTCGGTACTGTATGTGTTTCACACACTAGTATACACACATTATGTAGCATCACACATGCAGTGTATAATACGTATGTGTTTCACACACTAGTATACACACATTATGTAGCATCATACATGCAGTGTCTTGGTATTGTATATGAATGATGACAATGTAGATAAAATGACCATAAACTAATTATGATAAACAGAAGTGATGAACATCAACACTAGCAGCAAGATCTTTTAAAAACAAGGATCGTATAGTTTTGTCCCTTATTTGTAGTGATTCGGTACAACAATTCAGTACTATATAATAAGAATATTACCATATGTAAAGAACATTTATGCTTCTCTTGGGCATGCTACAAATAAGGGAATAGAGTAACTTATTGTAGGAAACCTTTAAAAAGCATCTGATTTGGATCTATACATACAAACTATTTCCTTACAGAATTGTTGGCACTCGCTGTCAGTATATACGTTTTAGCACAGTATGCTGCTGACACTCATAAGGCTCCTATTAAGCTGGTAGACCTATTGCAACTACACCAAGCACTGTTATTCAGTGTATTATAATACTTAACATGATTCAGGAAACTGTACATGAACATGATGCCTTGAGCAATAATTATGAAATTTGCCAGTTATGTCAACTATGAACAATTGCAAAAATTCATAAAACAAAACTTTCTTTGCATCATCCATGATGCAATCACTGCAATCTTATCGAAAAAATTGTAACATGTAAGCTTGAAGGTTCGATAACCTCATGAAGCAAAGGGTTTGACAAATCCATGAAACCGTAAGGCTTTTAAGCCCATCCTCAAACAATGGTCAAATGCTCATTTATCCAGCTTTCAAACCCCATTTATGAATGAAAAGCACTTTACACACGACTCACAACTGATTACATTCTAACTTTTCATGAAGTGTTTCGTTCCCCTTTTGTGTTCCAATCACACCTCTTTAAATACTTCACCCACGTACTGCAAATACAGTAACTGCCAACAGAAGTGAAACACCTAGCCTAATCTATCCTGGTCAGAACTATAAACAATTGTTATATACATAAAAATCAACATATATTTGATAAAATATTGACAAAAAGAGTCTTTGGAGACATTCACAGGTTGGACATGAGCACAGCCAGTGGATGAGTTGAGGGTTTGATGAACCCACGAAGCACAAAGGTTTGATGAACCCACGAAGCACAAGAGCTTGATGAACCCACGAAGCACAAGGGTTTGATGAACCCACGAAGCACAAGGGTTTGATGAACCCACGAAGCACAAGGGTTTGATGAACCCACGAAGCACAAGGGTTTGATGAACCCACGAAGCACAAGGGTTTGATGAACCCACGAAGCACAAGGGTTTGATGAACCCACAAAGCACAAGGGTTTGATGAACCCACGAAGCACAAGCGAGTGATGAACCCATTATGCCCAAAATTGATGATCCCATTCAGCCCATGGGATTGATGATCCCATTAAGCTGAAGGATATGTGAGGGATAAACTTTCTCAAAATAAAATAAATCTTAGTGTAAAGTATGTCACTTTAGAAATGCTCAATGTGAATTCTGGCTAAATTTCAGGATTAATTCAGTTGGCAATAAAGACATCCAAGTACTGTGCTGTGTGTTCATGACAGCCATTGAGCAGATGACATTTTAACGTTTTTCATATGTTTATTCCCAATATAACTCGGGTTTAGGTGGAGCTGCTTTTTATTCATTTTGTATATAAATTTTATATAAATTCTTTAAACCATAATGCATGGATATTAATGCCAAAATATAAACACTGACAATAAAAATTGATTCTTCTGTTAGTTTTGATAATACAGTATACAAAGAAGTGAAACATCTTTTTCTGGACTCGTCACAGTAGCTCCAGAGCCCTTGGCTTTTACTGTGGCCATACTGATCAGGCTAGCCAATGCCAGCTACCTAGAAGTTTTTCATTGTCTACTGGGGACTAGGACCCCTGCAACTTGCAATTGCAGTTTATAACCCTCCTATGAAGCCCAAAGTGCACCAGGATCAAAGACCAACTCAATACTGATGAAAACTGCAATCTGTGCAAAGGAAGGAGGCTACAAGACAAACTTCCCCTAAGAAATGTTTTGTAAAAGTGTTAAACAACCAAAATAAAACTGACAACTATTGAGCAACCAATCCCAATGTGTCTAACTCATTCACCACCATAAGACAGCTGACCACTGCCAGATCTGGCAATGTGCCCACTCTTCACTCTTCAGCTCTAGCACAACATGCAACACAGGAAAGAAGGAAGAGACAACAAGAGACATTTCAATACACTCAGTGCTCTATATCTGGACTTCCTTCTCACTAGCTCCTTTCTACAATACCTCACACTTGAATAAATCTTCCCAAATATAATAAAGTAACATAATAAATTTTAATACATTAACATAAAACAATAACAAAGGCAGACAGGGACTGACCCAGGGCAGCTAAAATATGGAGCAAATGACCCAGTCGAAGCAAGATTCAAGATCCCAGACACAAGCGACATGGCTCAGCACCATAAACTAGCACCGAGGGCAGGCTAAAGCAGGGGCACAACAGATGATGAATGATCACATGGAACACCATAATCCCCAGGTTCTGATACAGGCAGCATACATGTTTGAGAAGTTGAAATTTGCAGCAAAATTTTAAAACATCATGTGTACAAGGGTAGGAACTGGGAAATCAAAGCAGCAGCTCAGAAAGGGGATGCAAGAGGAGGTAATAACACCACCAAACCTCTTATTGCCCAGAGACAATACTAAACTGAAAGAACCTCACTTAATATATAAGAAACCCTTATGATGAATATACAAATACTGATGAATCTCTATCCAAGGAAATGGCAAGCACAACCCCCCACACAGGTAAGTAAGAAGGCTGAAACTATGAAGAAAACCAACATAAAACCTTCCCCAGGGCCTTAAAGAGCTACTCCTGTGGCACAGGAAGGAAAACTCAGTGTGTAATAGTCAACAAAGTAAAATCTGGATCATGCACCACAAAAAGCTCAGTCTCCCAGGGGTACTGTGTTTGCTCCAGTACTCTTTCTCATTCTCATATTGGATATAACAAGGACAAACTATAGTACTGCACCATCCTTTGTAGATGATACTAGGATTTTTATGAAAGTAGACAACATAGAAGACATAGGAAACCTCCAATCTGATGTAAATCATGTCTTTCAATGGGCCACAGCAAATAATATGTTTAATGAAAATAAGTTCCAGCTCCTGCACTATGGAAAATACAAAAATATACAATGGAAACTACATATAAAAGTCAAATCCCACTATATAGCAAGAAAGCAATGTAAAGGAGATGAGAATAATTATGCAGGAAGACCTTACTTTTAAAGAACACAATAAAGTAGCCGTCACAACTCCAAGAAAAATGACAGGTTGGACAACAAGAACCTTTCAAACAAGGGATCCATACCAGTGATGATACTTTTCAGATACTAATGCTCTAGAATGGAATATTGTTGCACAATAACAGCCCCATTCACTGCAGGAGACTTTCAATTTCTTTGAAAGAACAAAGATCAGAAACAATTTCTTTAATATTTCACCATCTGTGTTTTTATAAGTAATTCTGAAATTGGAATGTATTGGCTCCTCACACAATGTTCTTTATGTGGTCCTCAGGTGATAGTTTTCTATCTAGAACAGCCTCTAGATCTCTTTCTTTATCAAATTTTTTTAAAGACTTTTCACATAATTTGTAGGTTGTGTGGGGTCTATGTTCCCCTATTCCACATTCCATAACATGGCATTTATTCACATTAAATTCCATTTGCCAAGTGGTGCTCCATATACTTATCTTGGTCATGTCTTCTTGAAGGGCATGACAATCATCTAAGTTTCTTATCTTTCCTATTATCTTAGCATTATCAGTAAACATGTTCATATAATTCTGTATTCCATCTGGTAGATCACTTATGTAGACAATGAACATTACCAGTGCAAGAACTGAACCCTGTGGTACACCACTCGTGACATTTCTCCAGTCCAATAAATTGCCCCTGATTACTGTCCTCATTTTTCAGTCATTTAGAAAAACTTTCATCCATATTAGAAGCCTACCTGTCACTCCTCCAGTATGTTCCAGTTTCCAGAACAACCCCTTATGTGGAACTCTGTCAAAAGCCTTTTTTAGGTTCAGATAATGTGATGCAGGCAAGAGAAGAACCATCAATGGAGGAAAGATACATCCCTTTCTCTTGAACAATATTAGTATGGGTGACTGTGGCCACCTGGTCCACTGTCAGGCACTTCAGGGAGTATTCATCTGCTGGTCTAGTTTGGGGAGACTTCCCAAGCTGAATATTTCAGAGGCACTGGTATCTTGTGTATCAACATTTCACACATTGATGTGTTTGTATGTCAAAGTAACAAAGGTGTTAAGTCTCGTGCTGTGAACAAATATAGTTTCTGAAATATACCACCACTTAAAAAAATGAAAAGATATCAATAACAAAATTTCTTCAATTTTGTTTAAAAACTTTGATTGACAAGGTATTAGTTGTGCTTAAGTACATATATAAACTGAAATTGTGCAAGCCTGAAGGAGTAGTGAAGTGTGTATTTTGGAGCACGTCTATGATGAGTGTATAATACACATGCCACCCTTAAAATACAAAACAAACACAACCTCCACATGATATTGTCAGCCAGAATCAATTTTTACTCTCATGTATATGATATAGCAGACAGTCAAGAAATTAAATGATCATGAATATTACTTCTAAATAATCTACAGCATCATTAAATAGGCCTAAATTCAAAGTGCACATCTTTGTCAAAAGAAAAAAATATTCTTATATAAAACACACACACTATTGGCTAATGGAGCATTAGAGAAAGCAAACCTTTACCCCAGTGTTAAAAACAATTTATGAATATTTTTTCAATTCTCACATCCCATCATAAATGTGCTAGATCTGACCCTTAGACATGCATCAACTTTATACTCTGCTAAAATGGCCACAACCAAGACTCATTTGTATGTATTAAACAACTCAGAAGCATCAACAGCCGTATGCAACCTCATCATTTCTGAACAACACAAATAATAATTATGGATACACAGACTACTTTGTTACAGCTAATTTCTTGTACTAATTTCTCTTTATATAAGTATCAATCATCATCACACTCATGTCAATATCATCTGACCACAACATTATTTAGTGGCACTGTACTTACAGTAAGTAAACACCTATATCTAGTTTTTTCAAACATCATACAAAAAATAAAGGCTGAAGAATACACTTCGATCTGGCTTCTGCTCATGCCTTTACATGAACAACATTAGAAGCACTACTGGAAAAGAGCAATTTGATATGCTTCTTTCATATGCTAAAACATTCTCATTCAAATTACATATATACATATATATATGTATATGTATATATATATATATATATAGATATACTCATACAGCACTTCAGGTCTCAGAAAGCTTCTACTAATAATCAGAAGCAGTGTAAAAATTCACAGCATTACTTTAACGTCATTCTCCAGTGATGACTGCTACACCTGCCACCACGGAGCTCACCGAACATGTGGTAATGCTATGTTGTGTCTTGTAGTGTGTGCAAGAGAATGGGGCAACCCAAAGTAGTCCTCAAAGTAATCCACTCACAAACTACCAGCAATAAGAGATAGTAGTTTCTGATGACTTACAACTGATTACATATTTCCCACATTTGGCTACACAATGACTATGATGGAAAAGACATACATCTTCAATTTATTTAAAATTAAAACAAATTATATACAAAATATAGGAAAAAGCTATATTCAAGAAAGAAAAATGTAAAAACTCTAGAAGAAACTTCGAGAAGAGGACAATTAGTGTGCAAACAAGTGAACCGAGGCCATCCAAGACTTTCAACTTGGATCTCAATTCAACATATTAAAATATTTTCCAACTTGTTGACCATTAAACATGACAAATTAGAAAAAAGAACAGCAAAATCACTGTAAATAAAAGGGCAGCCTGCTTCCCTGCAGTGATCTCAAATAACACAGGATACAACCTGCCTAAGGGGCAAACCAGTGTGGTACGAGATACTCGTACATTCACAAATACAGTGTTAAGACCTTCACAAGATATTTCCCATGTACTTAACATTACAGTATGAACATTGAAAGGGATACACACCAGCAGATTTGAGGTCATTATTTATATTGTAGTTATTGGAACTACTTTATTTAAAACAGAGATCCATTACCCTAAGATATAATGTTGTCTATCTTTCTAAAGATAGAGGGTAAAGATTATCTATGTTTTAAAAAATTCCCAATAGTGTAGTTATTGGAAAGCACGAACTGGAAACTAATTTGTGGATAACTAGGTCTTAGAACATTATGAAGTTCCTTTCTAATATAATAGCTAATGATAACTAAATACAGATAACTGACATAATATGCATCTTTGACAACAGGTAGAAATTTAATATTTAATAATTTCCACAAAACTCCTCAATATACTCTGCAATGAAAAGAATTTGATACCAAAAATTCATGCAAGAACTTAACTTCATTATCAAATAATTTATAATCTAAAAAAGAGATTAAAAGCTCTATTTAGTAAGTTTTAATTACATTTAAAGTTTAAGTCAAAAACTTATGTAATAATGTAATGCTAATCCTGTGAATGTAGGTTTACAATAAGCAAAAGTAGACAAGTGACTTCCAATATTAGTACTGTAATTATTGAGTTAAGAATGAATATTTTGATATTTTCTCCAATTTTATAAGTAAAAGTAAAATTTAAATGTTTAGAATTCAAATATGAGACAAACACATCCACATGCGAGTGATTATTAACTCTTTTCCTCCATACTTGATTTACATGACCACCAGTTGGTGCGCATGATTTACACGACCACCAGTTGGTGCGCATGATTTACATGACCACCAGTTGGTGCGCATGATTTACATGACCACCAGTTGGTGCGCATGATTTACATGACCACCAGTTGGTGCGCATGATTTACATGACCACCAGTTGGTGCGCATGATTTACACGACCACCAGTTGGTGCGCATGATTTACACGACCACCAGTTGGTGCGCATGATTTACACGACCACCAGTTGGTGCGCATGATTTACACGACCACCAGTTGGTGCGCATGATTTACACGACCACCAGTTGGTGCGCATGATTTACATGACCACCAGTTGGTGCGCATGATTTACTTGACCACCAGTTGGTGCGCATGATTTACTTGACCACCAGTTGGTGCGCATGATTTACTTGACCACCAATTGGTGCGCATGATTTACTTGACCACCAGTTGGTGCGCATGATTTACTTGACCACCAGTTGGTGCGCATGATTTACTTGACCATCTGTTGATGTGCATGATTTACAGGACAACCATCATGCTGGTGCGCATGATTTACAGAACAACCATCATGCTGGTGCGCATGATTTACAGGACAACCATCATGCTGGCATGCATGATTTACAGAACAACCAGTTGGTGCACAGGAAAAAAATAAATTCAGAAAAAAACTTTTCCTTTAATATTGTTAAAATGTATTCCCTGATCATGCAGGAAAGTTATTTGATATTTAAGTTCTTACATGAATTTTTGCATTAAATGCTTTTCCTAGCAAAGTATTTTATAGAATTCTGAGGAAATTCTTAAATACAAAATTTCTACCTATTGTTGAAGATATACATAATGTCAAATTTGGTTATTGTTAGCTATTACAGTATATTAGAATATTACAAAGTTCCTTTCTAAAACGTACTTACCTACAAGTTAGTTTTCAATTTGTGTTTACAAATAACTACACTATTTGGAACTACTGTATTTAAAACACAGAGATCCTTTACCCTAGGATAAAATGTTGTCTTTCTTTTTACATGTTCGATGCATGGTAAATACCTCACGAAACTATAAGCAGTATTTGTAAACACATTGGTATCTCTTACTGTACTGGTTTGTTCCTAGGGCCAATTGTATCCTCTGCTATTCAAGATAATTGTGTGGAAATGGGCCATCATTTCACCTAAAGCGATTTTGCTGTTATGTTGTCTAATTTATTATGTTTAGTACTCAACATATTGGAAACTCTCTCAATAGCTAGAATGAGACTTGAATCGAATGGCTCGGGAGTTGTCGACTCAGTTGTTTATGTAATAATTGTCGTCTTCTTGAAGTATGTTTCTGAGAATTTATTATTATTCTTTGTCATATATAACTTTTCTCTTTATTTTGTATATAATTTACTTTATGTTTAAATTTTGTGTAATTTTAAGTCATTAAATGATCTATGTAATTTTGAACGACAGTACTGAATATATATATTAATGTTCTTAGCTAGTATTGCATTTGGCCTTTATTTTAGCTCTGAAGATGGAGCAATGACTCTCAAACATCTCTTATATTAAATCAATTGAAGAAGAAGTATATATATCTTTCCATTTGTAAATTTTTCATTAAATAAATATATATATATATATATATATATATATATATATATATATATATATATATATATATATATATATATATATATATATATATATATATATATATATATATATATATATATATATATATATATATATATATATATATATATATATATGTCGTACCTAGTAGCCAGAACGCACTTCTCAGCCTACTATGCAAGGCCCGATTTGCCTAATAAGCCAAGTTTTCATGAATTAATTGTTTTTCGACTACCTAACCTACCTAACCTAACCTAACCTAACTTTTTCGGCTACCTAACCTAACCTAACCTATAAAGATAGGTTAGGTTAGGTTAGGTAGGGTTGGTTAGGTTTGGTCATATACCTACGTTAATTTTCACTCCAATAAAAAAAAAAATGACCTCATACATAATAAAATTGGTAGCTTTATCATTTCATAGGAAAAAAATTAGAGAAAATATATTAATTCAGGAATACTTGGCTTATTAGGCAAATCGGGCCTTGCATAGTAGGCTGAGAAGTGCGTTCTGGCTACTAGGTACGACATATATATATATATATATATATATATATATATATATATATATATATATATATATATATATATATATATATATATATAGCCAGTCATTATTAATGACAGTAGCCATTAGTTATCTAAGAAGAATCCGACCTTTCTGAGGGCCTTGCAAAGGCAATCTTATATATCGGTAAAAATTTTAATAGCTAATAATATTAACTTATAAGTTAGCCAATTACTGTAGTATTTATATGACTGGTAAACAGATTATTAATGTTTACTGTAATGCACAATCCATGAGAAGTGTTTATATATTTTCAAGCTCCTCTTATACTCTTTCAGGCATATAATATGCCATGAATAAGGAGATTTTAAATCTACTTTCATCTGGTATAAATAGAAAATATTAAAGTTAGTCAGTTGCAACAATAATAATATAAACTTTCAAACCTTGTGCTGTTTTAATTCTGAAACACTGTGTCAGTATAGTGATACTGGTGGAAAGGGGACAGGCGACCCTTGGTTTTATGGAGACACGTGGAAGAAACAACTAGAGGAGGCAGCTGCCTTATTTAGAGTGGAACTGCTGGAGACATAGATCACAGGACCACTCGCCCTCGGGTGGCTCTTGAAGTGGAGGTCGCAAACAATACAGGTGATACCCTCGGTCACAGTCATCACAAAACAATAGCTGGTCCTGAAAAATTGAAGGGGGGTAGTGAGTGTATAGTAACACAGTGTGTTTAGCTGGCTCTGCAAGTGACCTCTTCTTCTTCCTTACATTCAAAATAAAGGTGCAACGTATACCACATATATACCAATGTGCAGCAATTGTCACATTTTTAAGTACATTTTTTTAAGCCAAACATTGTGGGGTTTCACAATTATGTGCACAATAATTTAAAGCACGCAACTCGTTCTCAGCCATTAAAAACTCAAGGATTATATGTACAGTAAAGAAATGCCCTGCTCAGGTGGGCCTTTTGGTAGTACAGTGAGTTTAAGCACTATTATAGACAAGCTTTAAGAAGTAACACCATGCTCTGAGATCCATGGTGGCTCCCCATGAGACGTGGGGAGCTGGGAAATCAAAATCAAGAAGAAAAATCAGTGTTGGATGTAATGAAATGCCTTTTTCTGATGGTCCTCGGTGGCTCCCTGTTGCTAAGAACCTGAACAGCTTTACCCAATTCAAATCACACTAACTGCTTGTTAGTCCTTGAGAGCCTACTGGAACCAGAGGGCAAAATCTAGCTCCTGCTATAAAGATGCAGGAAGCTGAGGATATTAAATCACTCAGACCAAGAAAGATCACCAGAAAAGTAGAATGAAACACAGCAATCAACAGCAAGATAAATGAAACAAAAAATTAAACACTGAAAAAGGTTCACCAGGTAGCTAGGCATTTCACCTTCTAGTTACAGCTACTCACTACCAGGGGTGTTAGCACCCCAGCTACTGGCATAGCTTACACAACTCATCAGTCATCCAGGCACAAAAAACTGATGCCCCTAGAAAGGGAAAGTTTTTTTTAAGCACAGGTGGGTGCAGGAACAGAACTTTTGTCAGGCTGAAAGCTTTTCTTAGCTTTTGGTAAGGCTCATGGTAAGCCTTACCCACTAGTATCCCTGGAATACAACCTGTCAATCATTTAACAACCAGGTACTCGGTCACTGCTGGGTGAACAGAGGCATATAGTCAGAGCTTAGTCAATCCTCTCCAGACAGGATACAAACTTAAGTCAAATTGTGCACGAAATACGGGGTGAGTGTGTTACTATTGCGCAACAGGGACTGCCGGTTCAATGAGCCACCAAGGACCCACCTGGTAGAAATGTTTCATTACATTCAATGCTGCTTTTCTAGGAGAGCTCCCATGGTAGCTCTCTGTTGGTATCCCACCACAGAGAATAAAACACAAGAGGAATTCATGGGGGTGGAGGAGAAAAGAAGCCTGTATCCCTCCATAAGAGGGAGAAAACGGTTAGGGGTCACTCTACTCGATGCCACACAAATCTGGCACAGCCCTAGAACATTGACCAAGTATACTGGAAGAAGAAAATGTCACCCTATGCACCACGAGAGGCACAGAGGAAATGACGTACAGTCAACCAGACACAAGAGACGATGCCCCACAACCAAACAAACTAAGTCTCCACCATCAAAGTTCTCAGTCTTAACCAGAAAAGGAGAAAGCTGCCACATAACACAGTATCTGCCAGCTCTATACTAACAAAAAGAGGGCTTCCTCTAAGCAATTAAACATACTGCAATGCCAATGAAAGTCCACATTGTCAATGGTCCACTGCATGGCAACAAGATAAATGCCAAACTCTTCACCAGAACATTACACACATTCCAAACGCGAACTGCACACAGAGCCAAACCTTGAGAATCCAGAAGACAGGCCATATGCACAGCCTCGCCCATAAAGGAAAAGACCAAAGTGACCCACCATTATTCAGATACTGTAATGAACAAAGATAATGAGCTTGAATGTAGGTCAGGACCCCTGACTGTAGGTCTTGAACATGATTGTCTGTTGCAAGCTTGACTGTAAGTCATGCGCCTAACTGTAGTTCACGAGCCTGACTGTAGGTCACGAGCCTAACTGTAGGCTACGAACCTGACTGTAGGTCACAAGCCTGACTGTATTCCAGGAGCCTGACTGTAGGTTAGGAGCCTGACTGTAGGTTAGGAGCCTGACTGTAGGTTAGGAGCCTGACTGTAGGTTAGGAGCCTGACTGTAGGTTAGGAGCCTGACTGTAAGTCAGGAGCCTGACTGTAGGTCAGGAGCCTGACTGTAGGCCAGGAGCCTGACTGTAGGTCATGAGCCTGACTGTAAGCCACGAGCCTGATTGTAGGTCACGAGCCTGACTGTAGGTCACGAGCCTGACTGTAGGCCACGAGCCTGACTGTAGGTCACGAGCCTGACTGTAGGTCACGAGCCTGACTGTAGGCCACGAGCCTGACTGTAGGCCACGAGCCTGACTGTAGGCCACGAGCCTGACTGTAGGTCACGAGCCTGACTGTAGGCCACGAGCCTGACTGTAGGTCACGAGCCCGACTGTAGGCCACGAGCCCGAGTGTAGGCCATGAGCCTGACTGTAGGCCACAAGCCTGACTGTAGGCCACGAGCCTGACTGTAGGTCACGAGTCTGACTGTAGGCCACGAGCCCGACTGTAGGTCACGAGTCTGACTGTAGGCCACGAGCCTGACTGTAGGTCACGAGCCTGACTGTAGGCCACGAGCCTGACTGTAGGCCACGAGCCTGACTGTAGGTCAGGAGCCCGATTGTAGGTCAGGAGCTTGACTGTAGGTCAGGAGCCTGACTGTAGGTCAGGAGCCTGACTGTAGGCCAGGAGCCTGACTGTAGGTCAGGAGCCTGACTGTATGTCACGAGCCTGACTGTAGGTCACGAGCCTGACTGTAGGTCTTGAACATGATTGATTGTTGCGAGCCTGATTGTAGGCCACGAGCCTGACTGTAGGTCACGAGCCTGACTGTAGGCCAGGAGCCTGACTGTAGGCCAGAAGCCTGACTGTAGGTCACGAGCCTGACTGTAGGCCAGGGGCCAGATTCACTAAAGCACTTACGCAAGCACTTACGAACGTGTACATCTTTCCTCAATCTTTGACGGCTTTGGTTACATTTATTAAACAGTTTACAAGCATGAAAACTTCCCATTCAACTGTTGTTATTGTTATAAACAGCCTCCTGGTACTTCGGAGCTCATATAACTGTTTAATAATTGTAAACAAAGCCGCCAAAGATTGAGAAAAAATGTACAGGCTCGTAAGTGCTTGCGTAAGTGCTTTCGTGAATCTGGCCCCAGGAGCCTGACTGTAGGTCACGAGCCTGACTGTAGGCCAGGAGCCTGACTGTAGGCCAGGAGCCTGACTGTAGGTCACGAGCCTGACTGTAGGT
This sequence comes from Procambarus clarkii, assembly GCF_040958095.1. Taxonomy (NCBI): domain Eukaryota; kingdom Metazoa; phylum Arthropoda; class Malacostraca; order Decapoda; family Cambaridae; genus Procambarus; species Procambarus clarkii. Next base: position 23,022,135 of record NC_091202.1, on the reverse strand, counting down.
CACGAGCCTGACTGTAGGCCACGAGCCTGACTGTAGGCCACGAGCCTGACTGTAGGCCACGAGCCTGACTGTAGGTCACGAGCCTGACTGTAGGCCACGAGCCTGACTGTAGGCCACGAGCCTGACTGTAGGTGAGGAGCCTGACTGTAGGTGAGGAGCCTAACTGTAGGTGAGGAGCCTGACTGTAGATCACGAGCCTGACTGTAGGTCAGGAGCCTGACTGTAGGTCAGGAGCCTGACTGTAGGTCAGGAGCCTGACTGTAGGCCTTGAGCCTGACTGTAGGTCACGAGCCTGACTGTACGCCAGGAGCCTGACTGTAGGTCACGAGCCTGACTGTAGGCCACGAGCCTGACTGTAGGTCAAATGCCTGACTGAAGGTCGTGAGCTTGAGTGCAGGTTGTAAGCCTGATTGTAGCTAAATCAGCTACAGCTGTAAGCCTGACTCTAGGGCATAAGCCTAACTGCAGGTCGCAAGCCTCAGGCCATTCATAATGATATATGTATATTACCTACAGGAGGGGTCACATTGACAGTTCAGAGGAAACACATACTTTGTATATATATTATCTGACCCATACTTGTTGTCCTATTTTTGGGCAGATGATCAACCGAACAAGCATTGGGATCAAGCATAGTAAAAGCATAATTTTCTATGCATGGGAAAATGAATTGGAACTTATTATAGGCAAAAATACCCCTTCTTTTTTCTAAAGTACCTTCATATGATTATAATGACAATGAAACTCTCACTATAATTGTTGCTACACTTACATCGTTTTCTGAAGTGCCACAAAGTGTGCAACACTTGCACTCAATGCACTGCCATCGGTACTGCCTCACCGAGATCATCATATGAGCCGTAAACTGCAGACAAGTAGGATGACCTGGAGTAGAAATTCTGCATGTAAATTAATGTTATGTAGGGATAGCTTTAGTTATGCTAAGTATCTTTAAAAGTAGACAAAAATATTATTCTTTTAGTCTAGTTTCATGCATTCTAAAACAGCAAACAATCTGCACAACAAAAGGTGTGTGTTTGTGTGTGTGATTGAGAATACTGTCCAAGTACTGTTGAAGAATGATTGACAGCCCACACAGATCATCCTTGTCTTGCTGCACGCTGCACCATTACATTGACCGACACACTCACTCCAACCTTTTTCCAGCAGTAGGACTAACATGGATGGAGGCTCAGCAAATGATTATATATTGTAAAGTATATATAGCACTGAATGTGTGTGTGCTGTGTCTATATGCTGTGGTGCCTATGTGGAGTTTGAGGTGGTTGACCATTACGACAATCTCAACTGAACATTATTAGGTAAAAACTTAGTTTAAAATCAAATACAACTTTTAAAATATTATCAATCAATAACAACTAAACAAACTACAGTGTACATATAATTAGCAAAATATGTATGTTATCGGGCCCATGTCATGGTTAAACTAACACTGTCAAACAGGCATTTTCATCACCCTAGTCACTGATGAAAGTGTGATGAAAGATCCATAAAAACATAAACATTGACGTAAAAAACAATTCTGTTGGATACTTGGTGGCTCCTTGGTGCTTGCTACCTGGATGGCTCCTCCCAATTTAATTCACGCCAGGTCCTCGTGACATGGATTAATAATAATAATAATGATAAAAAGCCTACAACAGACCAGAGACCAAAACCTGGCTGTTCTAGGGGCACAGAGAGCATGGGATTATAGATAACCCTAACCAAGAAAAGGGGGGTGTGAATGGTGGGCAAAACAAAACAGACAAATAACAAGGTAAACAAAGAATAGAAATAGGGATAGTTAAGCCATGACACATACAAATCTCTTGGTAGAGAAGCTATTTTCACATTAGTTTCACCTATGCACCAGAAGGGTATTATTGCATACCTTCCTTCTCAATCCACTATCCTTGAACCATCAGTCATAATTTAAAAAAAACAGCGTTGAATCTAGTGAAATGCCATTTTCTGGGTGAGCTCCGAAGGCTCTCTGGAGCTATCAGGCTATGTGTTACATTAGTCTGGGGCATCAGTCAATTGGAGTTCAGCCTACTGGGGACCACGAGCCAGACCCTAGCCCCCCCCCCCCCCTTCAGAGAGACAAAGAGAGGCTTATAGAAGTCCCCCACGTGGTTGGGGACATTTCCATGTCTGCCATAGCCTAAGGTTGGCACTCAGAAAGGTAGGCAGGTAGAAAGGTAGGTTCTGGCTCATGGTCCCCAGTAGGCTGAACTCCAAACGACTGATGCACCAGACTAATATAACACATATCAGCCTGATAGGTCCAGGGAGCCGTAGGGGCTCACCACAGAAAAGGCAGAAAAAGTTTATCAGAAAACTACATCCGATCAGCTTTACATCACACATCTGCGAACTCATAGAGAGAATCACAAGGGAGGAAATCATTCACTATCTCACAGTGAACAATCTGGTTAAATTGATGCAACATTGGTTTGTCAAAAATAGATCCATAGATCCTGCATTACAAACTTACTCAGTTTTTGAAAAAGGTAACCAGCTACTCAAAGGACCCTGATAGAAGTAGTAAATTTTATGTACATTTACTCATGTCTGTCACAACTAATAGATGACTCCCACAGTCAGCAAAGCAAAACAGACAACTTGATTAGAAACAAGACTGCAGCCTCAAAACAGCCAAAAGAACTCCCTCAGCAATGTAAGTAAATGATCGGAAATTTGTGAAACTAGTGTGAGCTGGTTCGCTCCACTTCCCCCCTCCCTCTCATTCGGGGGGAGGAGAGAGGCAGACAGGGTCAGCTGGCGGCTCCACCAACAGTTCTTGTTTCAATGTGCACTGTGCCTGGTCAACCTTTCAATTATCTCTGGCACCAATTGCCTGTCTTCGGGTGATCTCCGGTGCCCTTTACCTCATACTTCAAGTCAAATTTTGGTCATGGCTCCTGAATGTCAATGTACAGTATTTCCAATGAATCCAACACGCTCGGAAATGTAGTGTGTTGGATCCTTCCTAGAAAAAATAAAATGTGACCAAACAATATGAAACCACCACTATTCTAGAGAGTACTGACACACCCTCCTACTTTGTTCAATATTATCAAATATTAACCCTCCATGATCTCAAAGAAATGAACCACCAAACATTGGGGTGCAGTGTTCTGATCGATGGGACACTGGTATCCGACCCAAGGTGTTATGAAACATAACACAACACTTACCAGAAACATGCTAGTAGAAAATACAACAGCCATGGAACCACTGAACAGCGAACACTACAAATACTGGAAGTTATACTCATAAAAGAAAGAAGACCCACCCTAAATATGCTGAGTAACGACTTCAATACCTTCTTGAGGTTATCTTGAGATGATTTCGGGGCTTTTTAGTGTCCCCGCGGCCTGGTCTATGCTCAAATCCAGACCTTCCCATACAGCACTGGATAACGACATCTCTACCGAGTTCTCCCCATTCACTGCCTTGCCCAATGTTTAATTGGCTCCCATCCCCATTATTCCCCTATTTCTTCACCTGTGTGTGATTGCTTCATCTTACCCCCACACACACATAACTTCCCCTCTTTCACATGTGTAATTCAGATTTATTTGCACCTTTATATTTATTCCTTACCTGAAGATGTTCCAAAGAGGAACGAAATGCTATAGAAAATCTACCCTTCAATAATCGTTAGTTTCTTTACCGTGAATTTCGGCAACTCGATTGCTCTTTTAAATTCCGAGAATAAGAAAACAGAAGCATAGAAAGCTTATACTATAAGATCAACAATGCCAGCAATGCAGTCATATTTAACCAAATTATATATATAGATATATATATAATTTTTTTTTGTGTTAACTATTTGAACAACAACAAAGACTTCTTTTAAGTAGAGTATTGTGATAATGGGGTCTTTACTCAGATCCAGTTGTTTTGAGCCTTGTTTACCCAGATCAACCTACTCTAGACCTACTTATCCAGATTTGGAAATTATGGACAGGTTTCTCAAGATATGACAGTTTTAGCCCTCCTTACCTAGATCTCCTTTCCTGACTCTTGCCTCCCTGCACCAGCTGCCCCAGACCTGGCAACTCTGCACCAGCTGCCTCAGACCTGGCAACTCTGCACCAGCTGCCCCAGACCTGGCAACTCTGCACCAGCTGCCCCAGACCTGGCAACTCTGCACCAGCTGCCCCAGACCTGACAACTCTGCACCAGCTGCCCCAGACCTGACAACTCTGCACCAGCTGCCCCAGACCTGGCAACTCTGCACCAGTTGCCCCAGACCTGGCAACTCTGCACCAGCTGCCCCAGACCTGGCAACTCTGCACCAGCTGCCCCAGACCTGGCAACTCTGCACCAGCTGCCCCAGACCTGGCAACTCTGCACCAGCTGCCCCAGACCTGGCAACTCTGCACCAGCTACCACAGACCTGGCAACTCTGCACCAGCTACCACAGACCTGGCAACTCTGGACCAGCTGCCCCAGACCTGACAACTCTGGACCAGCTGCCCCAGACCTGACAACTCTGGGCCAGCTGCCCCAGACCTGACAACTCTGGGCCAACTGCCCCAGATCTGGCAACTCTGCACCAGCTGCCCCAAACCTGACAACTCTGGACCAGCTGCCCCAAACCTGACAACTCTGGGCCAGCTGCCCCAAACCTGACAACTCTGGGCCAACTGCCCCAGATCTGGCAACTCTGCACCAGCTGCCCCAAACCTGACAACTCTGGGCCAGCTGCCCCAAACCTGACAACTCTGGGCCAACTGCCCCAGATCTGGCAACTCTGCACCAGCTGCCCCAAACCTGACAACTCTGGACCAGCTGCCCCAAACCTGACAACTCTGGACCAGCTGCCCCAGATCTGGCAACTCTGGACCAGCTGCCCCAAACCTGACAACTCTGGGCCAGCTGCCCCAAACCTGACAACTCTGGACCAGCTGCCCCAAACCTGACAACTCTGGACCAGCTGCCCCAGACCTGACAACTCTGGGCCAGCTGCCCCAGACCTGACAACTCTGGACCAGCTGCCCCAGACCTGACAACTCTGGGCCAGCTGCCCCAGACCTGACAACTCTGGGCCAGCTGCCCCAGACCTGACAACTCTGGGCCAGCTGCCCCAGACCTGACAACTCTGGGCCAGCTGCCCCAGACCTGACAACTCTGGGCCAGCTGCCCCAGACCTGACAACTCTGGGCCAGCTGCCCCAAACCTGACAACTCTGGACCAGCTGCCCCAAACCTGACAACTCTGGACCAGCTGCCCCAGACCTGACAACTCTGGGCAAGCTGCCCCAGACCTGACAACTCTGGACCAGCTGCCCCAGACCTGACAACTCTGGGCCAGCTGCCCCAGACCTGACAACTCTGGGCCAGCTGCCCCAGACCTGACAACTCTGGACCAGCTGCCCCAGACCTGACAACTCTGGGCCAGCTGCCCCAGACCTGACAACTCTGGGCCAGCTGCCCCAGACCTGACAACTCTGGGCCAGCTGCCCCAGACCTGACAACTCTGGGCCAGCTGCCCCAGACCTGACAACTCTGGGCCAGCTGCCCCAGACCTGACAACTCTGGGCCAGCTGCCCCAGACCTGACAACTCTGGACCAGCTGCCCCAGACCTGACAACTCTGCACCAGCTGCCCCAAACCTGACAACTCTGGACCAGCTGCCCCAGACCTGACAACTCTGGACCAACTGCCCCAGACCTGACAACTCTGGACCAGCTGCCCCAAACCTGACAACTCTGCACCAGCTGCCCCAGACCTGACAACTCTGGACCAACTGCCCCAGACCTGACAACTCTGCACCAGCTGCCCCAGACCTGACAACTCTGGACCAGCTGCCCCAGACCTGACAACTCTGGACCAGCTGCCCCAGACCTGACAACTCTGGGCCAGCTGCCCCAGACCTGACAACTCTGGACCAGCTGCCCCAGACCTGACAACTCTGGGCCAGCTGCCCCAGACCTGACAACTCTGGACCAGCTGCCCCAGACCTCGTTTTTCCTAATTTTTGTGCTAGATCTGGAGGATCTAGGACCAACTTAACCATTATTAGTATTAGTGATAATGAACTTAACTGCTATCTTATTTACAGCAAGGATCTCTCAAGCAAAACTTTGATTAACAGTGTCCTGCTCTACAAAAATCTTAAGAGAATCAAAGACCTATTTAATCAAAATGCAAAGTATTGAGAAGAGATTAGTGCAACTCTTGATAATCCACAGGTGGCTTTGCTTATTTTAAATTTGTTAAACTTTGCCTCTGCATGCATTTTATAATGAAGTACTTGAATCAAAGTTCTTTTAATAGAAGGATAGGGTACAATGCTAAATCATTAATTTTGATCAGCTTTCTGCTGCTGAAGGTGAGAATTGGACACAGTTTGTATGGAAAAAATATTCACAAATTATTTTGAACAACAATTTGGATATTACTATAAGGACTCAGTATGCAAAAAGCCTAATCCAACAATGATTATGAGTTATGAACAAAATTAAACAACCAGACAAGGAAGACGTTTTAGTTGCAAAGGAAATTTGAATGACAACTTACGTTTGATTTGTATGGTGGGAGTGTGGAGAGTCAAAGGATTAAACAACGAAGAAAAAGAATTAGATTGTTGTGGGACACTGATCAAATTAATATGCAGATGCTTTTTAAAAGCCACCCTACATAAAAATTGACATAATTCAATATCTATAAGCACACTGAATAACAAAAGGACCCATTACTGGAACATCAGTGTTCAACTCACAAACTGTTGAGTCATAAATTATAAGAGAGGCATGAGAGAGTGGGTAATGGTACAGCTACCTAGTGAAGGCATGAGAGAGAGCAGGTAATGGTACAGCTCCCTAGTGGAGGCATGAGAGAGCGGGTAATGGTACAGCTCCCTAGTGGAGGCATGAGGGAGTGGGTAATGGTACAGCTCCCTAGTGGAGGCATGAGGGAGTGGGTAATGGTACAGCTCCCTAGTGGAGGCATGAGAGAGTGGGTAATGGTACAGCTCCCTAGTGGAGGCATGAGAGAGTGGGTAATGGTACAGCTCCCTAGTGGAGGCATGAGAGAGTGGGTAATGGTACAGCTCCCTAGTGGAGGCATGAGAGAGCAGGTAATGGTACAGCTCCCTAGTGGAGGCATGAGAGAGCAGGTAATGGTACAGCTCCCTAGTGGAGGCATGAGAGAGCAGGTAATGGTACAGCTCCCTAGTGGAGGCATGAGGGAGTGGGTAATGGTACAGCTCCCTAGTGGAGGCATGAGGGAGTGGGTAATGGTACAGCTCCCTAGTGGAGGCATGAGAGAGTGGGTAATGGTACAGCTCCCTAGTGGAGGCATGAGGGAGTGGGTAATGGTACAGCTCCCTAGTGGAGGCATGAGGGAGTGGGTAATGGTACAGCTCCCTAGTGGAGGCATGAGGGAGTGGGTAATGGTACAGCTCCCTAGTGGAGGCATGAGGGAGTGGGTAATGGTACAGCTCCCTAGTGGAGGCATGAGAGAGTGGGTAATGGTACAGCTCCCTAGTGGAGGCATGAGAGAGTGGGTAATGGTACAGCTCCCTAGTGGAGGCATGAGAGAGTGGGTAATGGTACAGCTCCCTAGTGGAGGCATGAGGGAGTGGGTAATGGTACAGCTCCCTAGTGGAGGCATGAGAGAGTGGGTAATGGTACAGCTCCCTAGTGGAGGCATGAGAGAGTGGGTAATGGTACAGCTCCCTAGTGGAGGCATGAGAGAGTGGGTAATGGTACAGCTCCCTAGTGGAGGTATGAGAGAGTGGGTAATGGTACAGCTCCCTAGTGGAGGCATGAGGGAGTGGGTAATGGTACAGCTCCCTAGTGGAGGCATGAGGGAGTGGGTAATGGTACAGCTCCCTAGTGGAGGCATGAGGGAGTGGGTAATGGTACAGCTCCCTAGTGGAGGCATGAGAGAGTGGGTAATGGTACAGCTCCCTAGTGGAGGCATGAGAGAGTGGGTAATGGTACAGCTCCCTAGTGGAGGTATGAGAGAGTGGGTAATGGTACAGCTCCCTAGTGGAGGCATGAGGGAGTGGGTAATGGTACAGGTCCCTAGTGGAGGCATGAGAGAGTGGGTAATGGTACAGCTCCCTAGTGGAGGTATGAGAGAGTGGGTAATGGTACAGCTCCCTAGTGGAGGCATGAGGGAGTGGGTAATGGTACAGGTCCCTAGTGGAGGCATGAGAGAGTGGGTAATGGTACAGCTCCCTAGTGGAGGCATGAGGGAGTGGGTAATGGTACAGGTCCCTAGTGGAGGCATGAGAGAGTGGGTAATGGTACAGCTCCCTAGTGGAGGCATGAGAGAGTGGGTAATGGTACAGCTCCCTAGTGGAGGAATCTGACTGCAGTGACGAGCTTGGGAATAAAGTAAGTAAATACTGAATTTGTGCTTGTTGTAGTTGAAATATATGTGCCATGATAATTACTAACTGTAGTGCACATGATGATCAATTATACGGCTTCTTATGATGGTTAGTTAACAATTTAGGGAGAGTATTATACATATTTCATATATGTATAATTGTTTTGTGATTACAGAATACAGTTGTGCTTATTCTTTACTTAATTTATCGTAAGTACCTGTTTTCAATGGTTTTTGGAGTGTCTACACGTTGTGTTGATGTTTTTGTAATGTAATATTGTTGCCTTTTGGAGCATACTCAACCATCTATCACTCAATTTTTTTTTATTATAAAGGATTCAGCCAAAATTCCAGGTTACATGGTTTTTACTATGTCGTGGTGCAGTGGTCTAAGTCGTGTACTTAGGAGTGTGCACTTAGGATTCAAACCCAGTGCGAGGGTTTGAATCCTCCTCGTGGCTCCTACGGCTTTTCTCATTGATACATCACTTTAATGTGATTTTCGGGGGGGGGGGGGGGGGGGCACTTTGGCTCCCCAGAGCTATCTGGGTTGATATGAATGTATTGACCGTGGCATCAGTCAATGCACACGGAGTTCTAGGCCTACCGGGGACCACGAGCCAGAACCTGGCCCCCTCAGAAAAACATGAGGAGCAAAGGCCTATAGAAACCCCCGTGTGGTTGGAAGCATTTTATGTCTGCCATTGACTGAATCAAGCACCCAGAATGGTAAGTGTCCTAAGACAAACTCCTACTCTGGTTAAAATATTGCTACTGAAAGCCGAACTAGTGGACAGAACTCCCCAAATGAAAATGAGCATGTCATCACCACATCAATGTGCCGCTGTCTGCGAACCCTCACCGGGAAAGCACCAGACCCCATGCACCAGCTATTCACCCTGCAGTTCTGTGGCTGATCTGGAACTGGCAAGGTCATGTGCCTCTGGCTCCAGAATTTTCCAGTTCTGTGGCTGATCTGGAACTGGCAAGGTCATGTGCCTCTGGCTCCAGAATTTTCCAGTTCTGTGCCTTGTGGTGTGGTGCTGTCTCTATGGTGGTGTGCGAGCCAGGAGTAATTTCTCCAGTACTCGGGCTGCATGCGCCTAGGGTTCCCTTCCCTAGGTGCCCTGTAAGTACTGCCCTTGGGGGCTTGGAGTTACCTTCCACAAGTCTCCTTGGGGTCTACTTTCGCTGTGTATCTTGCTGATCGATGATTGACCACCCTTAGAGTCAGCTGGGGTGTTTATTGCTCCTCTGTTTGCCTTTGGGTACGGGTAAGTTTTCATCACTGGTTGGGGCACAGGGTACTGTGCAGCTAGTTATCACCTCTCATAGTGGCCAGCTCTGTTCCGCCTGGGCACATTGTCCTCTCGTAGGGTTTTTCTTTTCATTTTTGTTTTCCTGCTTGGTAGGCGAGCCGGTCGGCAGAGAGGACAGCATGCTGGACTTGTGATCCTGTGGTCCCGGGTTCGATCCCGGGCGCCGGCGAGAAACAATGGGCAGAGTTTCTTTCACCCTATGCCCCCGTTACCTAGCAGTAAAATAGGTACCTGGGTGTTAGTCAGCTGTCATGGGCTGCTTCCTGGGGGTGGAGGCCTGGTCGAGGACCGGGCCGTGGGGACACTAAAAAGCCCCGAAATCATCTCAAGATAATATAACCAAACGTATTGAAACCTCAAGATAGGGGGTCTGCCCTTTGGTTTGGTCACACCCTATTGTATCTTGGTAGTCTTCCGCTAAGCTCCCGCTAGTGTACACATCCCGGGGGTTCAGCTTTAGCAGTTTGCTTGGTAGTTTTTGCCCTGCCTAGGCTTCCCTTAGCGAGATAACACGACTAAGAACCCCTGGACAACCCCGTGGGGGCTCTTAGGTCCAATAGATGCGACCCCTGGGTCCCCTCTTGCTTCGTGTGAGTTTGAAGGTTGCTCTGTCCCCTAGTCTCAGGGTGACACTCACCGGTTGTGCCTCCGTCATGCTACCTGTTGGATCAGTGACACTTTTGACCCGGAGTCTTGCGAGTTTTGTTCCTTGTTCATATTCCAATTCACTCAGTCCACTGATCATGATATGCGGGTGCAGGCAGCTTCGCTGTTGCATGCTTGATTTAGATTGCTGCAACATGCTAGGTTGGTTGTTTCCCCAGATGCCCCGAGACTGCCCCATTTTGGTTATAGGGAACCAGATTTGGGGGTGTTAGTTGCCTTGACTTTGGTTTCATTTGTATGGTGCCGAAGGGGCGACACCATACATTTGTATGGTGAGCAGGTGGCTACGTTGATGGTGTCCCACCTACGGGCTTCGTCTTGACGGCAGTATGAAATTTCCTGGCGATCCTTCCATTATTTCTTATCCCTTTGTAGGTTTACTGCTGTCTATGACAGGATTGCCTTATCCTTTCTTTCGTGGTTGTTCCAGGACCGTCGTCTTATGCCGAATACTGTCACCTTGTATTGTGTGGCGTTGGCGGTGCCGCTGAAACTTGCATTCGGCATTGATGTTACTTCTGCGCCGTGCTGCAAGCTGTCTCGTGCATTGTTTCACCTCCAGCCTGTTCATGTGCCACCTGAGCTATCCTGGTCGTTGGACAAGGTGCTCTCTTTTCTCTCTTCTCCTTGGTTTGTGGTGGCCCCTTCAGTTCAGGATCATTTGGCAAAGGCTCTTTTCTTGTTGCATTGGCCTCTGGGGATCAGGTTGGGGAGCATCATCTCTCCTCCGGCACAGGGATTTCTGCTCTTTTGGTCCTGGTAGTAGGTTTGTTTGTTTGCAGCCGTCTCCTCCTTTTCTGGTGAAGAATAAGACTGCTGGTTTTCGGAGGGTCCTTGGGTTGTTGATGGTTGCTTGGTCAGGCCGGGGGTGCATCATGTGTTGTGTCCGGTTATGGCTCTCCACCATTACCTGCTCGCCATGGCCTCTGTGACCAGGGACGCGCTTTGGGTTGACCCAGTTTTCCTTCTTCCCTGTTCCAGGGTTCAGGTCTCCCAGGTTGTCCACAGGGTTATTCAGTCCAGCTAGCCTGCGGTCTATCCTCGTGCCCACGACGTTCATAAGTTTGCTGTACTGGCTGCCGTCTTCGGTAAAATGTCGTGGGCTGACATTCCGGGCATAGGGTTTTAGGAGGTTGAACAGGGTCCTGGCCGCTCACTACCTTCTCAATGTTCCTGGGCCTAGTCGGGCCTGTGTCACATTGGGTCAGAGGTTGGAGCCAATTATCTCGACTTGGCATTGAGGAGCAAGGGTTGACCGCCTTCCAGGTAAGTCCCTCTTGTTTTTGTCTTTGGGTAAGTAGCTCCGGGGAGCCTAAGGGGCACCCCCCCAGAAAACCAGCGTTGAATGTAATGAAACACAATTTACTGGATGAGACCTGGAGGCTCCCTGGCATCCCTCCCTCCCACCTTCCAGTCAGCATTTTTTTTCATGTGTTCTGACATCCAGTCTCAGAACTGCAAGGTAGATAGCCGGCATGGGGGTCTGGCGCTCCCCCTTCCCGGTCCCGGGGAGAGAAGAGTTGCGCAGACAGCAGTGCAGAAATGTGGTGGTGTCATGCTTGTTTGATCATTTGCTCATTTTCACTTGGGGAGTTCTGTCCACTAGTTTAGCTTTCAGTAGCAATATTTTCACCAGAATAGGAGTTTGTTTTGGGGGCGCTTACCTTTTTGGGTGCCTGTCCCAGTCGATGGTGGACATAGAATGCTTCCATCCACATGGGGGTTTCTATAGGTCATTGCTCCTCGTGCCTCTCTGAGGGGGGCCAGGTTCTGGCTCGTGGTCCCTTGTAGGCCTAGAACTTCATGCACATTGACTGATGCCAGGGTCTAATACATTCCTATCAGCCCAGATAGCTCCAGGAAGTTTCTTTCTCTCATCCAGAAAATGATGTTTCATTACATTCAACGCAACATTTTGTGCATTTGAAGATAAGTGTTTGAGTTAGAACTCCTAGACCACAGCCAGGGAGCATGGGGGAGGGAGCAATGCATGAAACCCTGATTAGGCTTCAGTGGAAGCCTCAGGACCCATATCTGTTGAATACCAGATTGCATTGGTTTTACCAAGTCGTGGTATAGTGGTCTAAGGCATGTGCTTGAGAGTATCCAGTGTGCAGGCTCAAATCCTACTCACAGCCCTTACTGATTATCTCATCTGGGTAATATTAGCTTCTCAAGCTATTCCAATTGATTTCATTTCATGTGGTATTTGGGAGTTTAATTTTAGTTCAATGAAATCCATTTCCTCTATAAAACTGTGAAATTTTGCTTTTAGCACAGTCAACTCCTGCATGATAAAAATATATTCTCAGACACAATGTATTCACCTAGTTGTGTTTAACCCAACCATGCAACTTTGGTTACAAATCTATTGGAAAAATCAGACATTGAATATAATGAATTGCCTGTTTCTGGAATACCATTCAGTAGTTTCCTAGAGCCTGTATGCTGTTATAGCCAAGCCTTAGAATGATGTTTTCCTTAAGAATGTAAGAGACAAAAATATAAGGTAAGAGAGTGAAATGAAAGGTGAGATGGAAGTAAGAATAAGATGAAAGGTTAGAATTAGATAGAAAAAAGGTAAAAATTAAGAGAATCAGGTAAAGGAAATGTTAGACGGGAGGGAAAAGGGACAAATAATAGAAAAAAACAGCGTTGAATATAATGAAACGCCATTTTCTGGGTGAGTCCCGGAGGCTCCCCAGAGCTATCCAGGCTGAATAGATATGTATATCTTTCTGGCATCAGTCAATGCATGGAGTTCTTGCCTACCGGGGACTATGAGCCAGAACCTGACCCCCTCTAAAGAGGCACGAGGAGCAATAGCCTATATAGACCCCCCTGTGGTTGGGAGCATTCTATGTCTGCCATCGACTGGGATAGGCACCTAGAAAGGTAGGAGCCCCAAAATAAACCCCTATTCTGGTAAAATTATTGCGACCGAAAGTTGAACAGGTGGATAGAACTCCCAAATGAAAATTAGGAAACTAGCATGACGTTCTCACGTTGCCGCGCCGCTGTCTGCGCAACCCCCACCTCCCCGGGAGGGGGAAGAGGGAGCCCCAGCCCTAACTTGCAGTTCTTAGGCTGGATGTCCAAAAACGCGAAAAACACCGCTGACCGGAGGGAGGGAGGGAGGGATGCCGGGGAGCTTCCGGGACTCGCCCAGAAAATGGTGTTTCATTACATTCAACGCTAGTTTTCTGGGGGGAGCCCCGTCGGCTCCCCAGAGCTAATTACCCAAAGATAAGGAAAAACAAGGACTTACCCCGGGAGGCAGTTCGAAATCACTCCCGGCTCACGCACCACCTGAAGGGACAGCCCACTTCACAAGGCACAGAGCTGTAACAGAAAACTGGAGCCAGAGGCACGACTGCACCAGACTCCCATCAGCCTAAGAACTGTAGGTTGGGTCGCCGGCGATTGGGGCTGGGGCTCCCCTTCCCCCTCCCGGGGAGTGGGGGTTGCACAGACAGCGGTGTGGCAACGTGATGACGTCATGCTAGTTTCCTAATTTTCGTTTGGGGAGTTCTGTCCACCTGTTCGGCTTTCGGTCGCAATAATTTTACGAGAATTTTGTTTGTTTTGGGGCACCTACCTTTCTGGGTGCCTATCCCAGTTGATGGCAGACATAGAATGCTCCCAACCACAGGGGGGGGTCTACATAGGCCATTACTCCTTGTGCCTCTCTAGAGGAGGCCAGGTTCTATCTAGTGGTCCCCGGTAGGCAAGAACTCCATGCATTGACTGATGCCAGAAAGATATACATATCCATTCAGCCTGGATAGCTCTGGGGAACCGACAGGGCTCCCCCTAGAAAAGGAATAAATAAGAAAGGTAGAAAAATGGGAAGGTAAAAAATAAAAGGAGAGATCTGCAAGAGGCCACTTACCTACCTGGAAAAGACAAAACTCCAGCAACATAAGAGACTGAAAGGACAAAAGAATCTAGAGGGGGGTCTAAAGCTTAGTCAGATCATCTTTGTTAAGAAGGTTACAGCATCAAAGTATGTACTGTGAAAGGGAAGAATATGGTGAAGTGTGACAGGAATTTATGGGGTAGAGTGACAGGAATATATGGGGGTAGAGTGACAGGAATATATAGGGGAGGGTGACAGGAATATATGAGGTAGAGTGACAGGAATATATGGGGTAGAGTGACAGGAATATATGGGGTAGAGTGACAGGAATATATGGGGTAGAGTGACAGGAATATATGGGGTAGAGTGACAGGAATATATGGGGTAGAGTGACAGGAATATATGGGGTAGTGACAGGAATATATGGGGTAGTGACAGGAATATATGGGGTAGTGACAGGAATATATGGGGGTAGAGTGACAGGAATATATGATACTCTGATACCTAAGAGAAGTATTCTTGTGTCATCAATGAAAGATATGATCAATATGTAGTTTGTACCATTGGATTGTGATGAAAAAGTACAACAAAGTACAGTACACCAATCTATGAAGTTTGTAAAACTGGTATACATACAGTGATTCAGTTTTGAATTACTATGGTCAGTGTAGTAGCAAATGCTTCCAATTTAAGGAGAGAAAAGTTTGACAGAAATTAGTTTTTAGAAAATAAGGATGAACAGTACTGTATAATTTCATTTTGTAGAAAAAAGCTTTGAGTCCATATAAAACTCACTTTTCTGACCAGAATCCTTCAGGAGGTGCTAAGGTAAAACTCCTGTGTTCTTTGTCAGATGATGCACAGTGATTACCTTGAGATGATTTCAAAGCTAAGCGTCCCCACGGCCCGGTCCTCGACCAGGCCTCCTGTGAGGCAGAACATTTATCTACATGGTTATTATAGATACTAGGAGGGAGTCACTCAGAGTCATCAGCTCATAAAACTCAAAGACCTTCCAAATTATAATTAGGGTTATGGCTCTCTGGAATCTGGCCAGCATGGCCACCTACACCGACCACCTCCAGGCGATGCACCAAGCCCACATTGGGTTCCCTGACCCTGGAAACCCCCATATACTTCCTCATGCTATGAAAATAGCTCTGTGCATAGAGAAAGCAGGAACAATAAGGGAGGACTTGGTAGTTGCAAAATGATTTTACTTAGATGATTTGTCTTATTTCTGTTTAATTAATTTGACTGCTTCCTATGGTAAGAATGTAAGACAATATTTACCTAAAATTGTTTCAGCCTGTGCAGATTTTTTTTTAACCCTTACACTGCTCAGGGGTCCTTGGGACATTTACACCCCTGTGCGCAAGAAAAAAAAAATTCAAATTTTTTTTTCGTCTTCTAAACATGTTAATTTGTGTCCCCTGAGCACGGAAAAAAAAAAATAGTAGGTGACATATTTTGGGCGCAATTGACCGAGGAAGTCTGGCAAAAAGTGGGCGTTGACAGAGCGGTCGTCAGACCCGGTCAGCGTCACCCGCGCTGACAGATGGGAGTTGCCACAAAGATATTATTACCTAATTGTTTCAATGTCTCCGATTGATTTTTTCTTAGTTTTTTTGCAGTAATATTATTCAATAGTGTGTATTGTAATATATTTATATAATAAAAGTGGTTAATAATCGCTATACTCAAAAGTATGATGTGCATATTAGTGATTCAATTATTATGTTTATAAAACTATAAACAAATAGTTTTGCTGCTATTACACTCTATACACAGGTTATATATAAGTATCTGCATGTTTTGGTCACCATAACGAACCACTAAGTTGGTATTGAGAGTCGAAAAGCAACGAAGAGTTACCGCCACACACCTGCCAGCCACTCGCTGCCACTCCCTCAACACACGCACTAAACTTTCTCCCCCAACATTACCATTTGTGGTGTTATTACACTATATACAGACGTTATATATAAGTATGTGTATATTTTGTTCACCACAACTGTACAGCTAAGCTGATATAGTTAGTTCAGGCACTAAGAGTCGTCGCTATACACAGATGGCGGCTGGCGGCTCCCTCACTCATTCAAGGTCACACGCACTAAACTTTCTCCCCCAACAATACCATTTGTGGTGTTATTACACTATATACAGACGTTATATATAAGTATGTATATATTTTGTTCACCACAACTGTACAGCTAAGCTGATATAGTTAGTTCAGGCACTAAGAGTCGTCGCTATACACAGATGGCGGCTGGCAGCTCCCTCACTCTTTCAAGGTCACACGCACTAAACTTTCTCCCCCAACAATACCTTTTGCAGTGTTATTACCCTATATACACATATTATATATAAATATCTACATGTTTTATGCACAGTAACTGTACACCTAAGCTTGTAGTGCGCCCAAAGAGCATAGTGGCCACCCTCTAAACAGCTAGACAAATCGTGCAGACGACGTCACCTCCGTCACCCATATGGCTCCTCCCAGCATAATCCTTTTGCTGTTATTACACTAATACACACATTATATATAAGTATCTACATTTGTGTTCACCATAGAGAACCACTGAGCTGGTATGGTGAATGCAAACAATAACAGGTGGCCACACAGTCAGTAAACGATGCTGACTCCCTCTTTCTCTCAGCATCACTCCTCCCACAGCGCTAATTATTACAACAATCCTGCTATTATCACAACCCTGGTTATTTATATCACAGTCATTGGTCATCTGTAATATTGTCATCGCTAAATAATAACAATTATATATTTATTTTGACATTTTTCGGCGATGCTGTGGTCACAAGCTGAACATCAATGCTGTTCGCTCATGCTGCGTGCGCCGGCCTTGGTTGCTCCAACAGTACTGTGCCTCTCACACCTGAGAATATTGCCCACGATTTTTTTTTAAAATGGCATCTGTTTACAAGAGCCCTGAGGAAGCTACTGTGAACCCCGTGTAGCCGCGGGCCATTTGAATCAGGCCTGGCACCCTATGGCGTATATATACGCCATGCGCACCATGGGACATGTTACTCAGGGCGTATATATACGCCATGCGCAGTTTAAGGGCTAAATAAAAATATTAATTTGCCCAAGAACTTCCTCCCAACAAACAAGCAAATGTTCACTCCATTGGTGCGACCGCTCGTTAGTGACCCCCCCCCCCACTACCCTTCGGAAAGGGAGAGGGCCCCGCCCAGGCGGCCAAGCACTGACACCGGCAGTTTGTAGATTGATAACAAATTGCCGACCGGAGGGAGGCAGGTTATTAGAGAGCCTCTATCGTTCAACCCAGAAAATGGTGTTTCATTTCAATGTGTTTCAATGGTGAAAATGTGAGTGCCATATTCAGCCCAAAGGGTAGGAAACAAAAGCAGTAAGACTACCACCCCACCACAAAACATAACCAGTCTCTGAACTCCGGATGAATAGACATGCCAATATGCGTCCCGGAAATCCAGAGACACCATCCAAGAACCCGGCTCCATGAGAAGCTGGATGTGGGACAGAGTGGTCATCCGAAAGGAGGGGCAAGGAATCCAGCAGTTCAGACAGGACAAGTCCAGAATGAACTGAACATCTGCACAGTCCCGTTTCGGCACTGGAAACAAGTGAGAAACCCACTTGAGGGATGAAGTCATTTCAACCACGCCCAAGTGCACCCACTCCAGGATGACCTGATGGAACGAAGGGGAAGAAGCCTGCTCCGCCCAATGTCGCCGGAGGACATGACCTGAAACGCTCACAACTCATGGGACCAAGCATGGGCAAGCAGAGCCAGCTTCTCCCCAGCACCCCATCAACAGGGCGAAGAAGGGGGTAGAAATAGCCTAAGCTACTCTATCCCTTTGAGATGTATTTTGTCATGTCTCAATAAACATACTTGAACTTGAACAGGGCGAACCATGAAAGGGCCAGCGCCCCTTCCGAGAAGCCAACTTAAGTGCAGAGCGACCACCGTGCCGACCAGACAAAGATGGCCTCGGAGGAGGCATTGGCGCAGAAGCTTGCGTCAAGGGCCCACTTCAACCTGCAGAGACCTAAACCCTGGCATGACCTTTCCAGGAAGCACGAGAACGCCTACCCCGGATCACCAACAAATCGGAAAGAGGACGGCAACTAGCAGTAGCCGCCAGCGAAAACTGGGAAACAACTGAGTCCGAGAACAATAATGGACAGGAAGAAGACGAAAACTTAAGAGCCAGGGCCAAAGCCGAATCAATAGAGAGAGCGAGGACAACCTGCCGACACGCGAGGCGAGAGGCAAAAAACAGAGACACCGCCTCCCGGAAGTTAGGTGCATCCAGTTCAGCAACGTTGCCGACGGCCTAGCAGCCGAGGCCAATGCCCCAGATGACGACCCGGCAATCAGTGCCTCCACATCCTCCACAAGCCAGTCCGAGGACAGCTGAAGAAGGGAAAAGAAACGCAGGACTGAGGCCAGATGCCCTGAGCGCGAAGAACCTCCACAACCAAGGCAGCCGAAAGGGAAGGGACCCAGGCATGCAACTGGACCAAGCCAACCTAGCGAGGAAGCACAGGGGGCATGAAGGCATGCATTGGGGTGCACAAAAGTGTCCCCCAGGTAAACCTGCAATACCGTAGTAAACTTTCACCAATCCAGCATGCAGGTACAACAGAACTCGTGCCACTCCCCAAGCCCCCCCCCCCCAAAAAAAGGGCTATCTGCATGCCAGAAAGATGCCAGAACCTCACAATGCACTCAATACAGGGAAGAGGACCCGAAATCAGAAGAGACCAGGTCCATAGCAGAAGCAAAGTCTGGGTCTCGCAGGAGGTATAAACTCAGGGCCTTCTGAACCTCTGCAGGGAAAATCTGAGAGGTGGAAAACCTCCGGAAAGATGAAGCAGCAGAACCCAAAAGAACCCAGAAACGAACCTGGAGGAGCATACGAACCCAAATCAAGTTTGTACAGGGAGGGGTTATACGAAAACCCTGAACCCTGTAACAGCAAACCCCACCCTGACAGGGCCTGACAGCTCAGTGAACAGTGCTTCGGATTCGTAGTCCTGAGGTTCCGGGTTCGATCCCCGGTGGAGGCAGAAACAAACGGGCAGAGTTTCTTTCACCCTGATGCCCCTGCTCACCTAGCAGTAAATAGGTACCTGGGAGTTAGACAGCTGCTATGAGCTGCTTCCTGGGGGTGTGTAACAAAATGGAGGCCTGGTCGAGGACCGGACTGCAGGAACGCTAAGCCCCAAAATCATTTCAAGATAACCTCAAGATAAGCCTCGAGGGGCACCAAAGCCAAGGCAGGATCGAACGAGGCTCAAGCGCCCCAGACTGACTCCACCCCAGCCCCAGAAGCCTCAAATCCAGACTCCGGGGGCAGAGCCTTCCACCACCCTTGAATAAAAGGAAGAGTCCGAGGGAAAGGCATCAAGGAAGGAGGCCTGCTGGTAAGACCCAGAAGCCTCGGAGGGAGGATCAGGCCCAAAGCCCCTCCATCCCTGTATCGAATGGGGCAGCCCCCCGGAGCCACCCGAGTCGCATCCCCAACTAAACCCTGCCCCGACTCTAAAACCCTCAGGGACGAAGGAGCAGGGCGAACCACACAAACGGGGGAATGACTCAGGGGCACGAACTGAACATTGGTCCAAGTGACCAACGTCCCCAGGTCTGGGTCCCTAAAACCAAAACAGGGCAGCCCTGTGGCATTCGAGCAGGCGACCAACCTAGTGCACCAAGAAAAACCTAGCATGCAACCAAACAGTCGCTGGACCCTTAATATCTCCCGAAGAAGAATGGGTAAATTGGATAACGAGCGGGGAACAAGTCTTGCACGATTCCGGGTCAAAGGTGTCATCGACCCAACAAGCAGCATGACAGAGGCAAAACAGATGATCATCACCCTGAGACAAGCACAACAAACAACCCTCAAACTCGCACAAGGCAACATAGTATTCGGAAGACATATCCATGGTCCCTTGATCCCCAACAGGGATTTCCAGGGCCTGCAGGGAGAGGTGTCCCTACAGGAAGCCTAGGTACTAGTGCTGCAAAGCCAGCTGAACCCCGTCTATTTACTGAGCAAACTGACCCCTGTGAAGGGAGCAACCCCAGGGGCCGAGTGAAGGACTACCAATGTAACCTAGGTAAACCTAATGGGAAGCCAGACAGCTCTCTACCAGGCAGGAAAAAACTGAAAAGAAACCCCAAAAGTGCACCACAACAACAGGAAGCCAGAGAGTGTCACGGCCACCGCGAGTAATGCGAGATGCCCAACACTGTGCCCCAAACCAGAAACAAACACACACTATCCAGGGCCAAACGAAATCACCAAGACCACTGCTGACCCCAAGGGCGAGGCCGATGCCAAGCGACAGCAACTCCTACAAGAGTGAGAACCTGAAAGCCCCAGGGAAGATAACCCCGAGACCCAAGGAAAGTACTTACAGGGTGCCTAGGGGAGGTAACCCTAAGTGCATGCAGCCCAAAGTACAGGTACCCCTGGCCAATGCCCCAACACACAACAGGTACAACTACAAAGGTAAAACCCTGACAGGAAATGGAAGCCAGAGCAGACGTCAGCCCCAGCCGGGGGGTGGGGGGTTAGGCTACCTTTCTGGATGCCTAACCCCGGTCGATAGCAGGCATGAATATACTCTCAAAATAGATTTTCATAGGCCACTGTTCCTCTGCCTCTCTGAGGGAACCAGGTTCTGGCTCATAGTTCCTGTAGGCATAAAAACTCCATATGACTGAAGCCCCAGACTAATATAGCTAATATCAGTCCGATAGCTCCAGAGGAGCCGACGGGGCTCCCCATAGAAAGAGTGGCAGATGGTTGGAAGCAGTTAAGTGAGGTGGTGGTGGGAGGCCAACACCAACAGTAGTTTCAACGCTGTTTTTTTTTCTGACCATTATATGAAAATGTATATGCCTAATGTACTTCAGTTTTTGTTTTAAGTTTGTAGCTTTAAAAGCTTAGTTTTCAGTCATTATTTTTTCCACTCCCACCTCACTTTCTCTCACCTAATCACTTGCCTTGTAATGGTCTCCTCCCACTTCTTTCTTATTTTCGACTTAATATGGGTCCAAGATGAACTGTAACATCATCACTTAAATTCTGTATGTGTGAGATGAGTTATTTATAAGAGAGCCCTCATTTGGAAGTCACATTGGATACCAAGGGAGGATTCATAAGGGCCCAACATTGGTCATTCTGAGCTAGTTTGAATGTTTCCCAGTGTCTCCTAGTACCTGTAATGACCCAATAGAGAAATTTACCTTTGACCCTGGTACTAGTATGCTAACCTGCCTGACTGTGCATGATCCTGTTCAAGAGCGCAGGTTATCTTACCTTTGGCAGCAGATGAATGTGATATCTCAGAAAAGATAAGTGATTCTGCAGAGTGTATGGCAGATACTGTATACTGTTTATATTTACACCTGAAATGTTACAGAACTGTATGGATGAAAGATGGGGTGAATTATTGAAATCCATTAATGGTAAGGCTTTTCCACATGCAGTCCATTATTCCAGCATTTCAGATTAACTATATGTTCAGAAGCCAGTGAAAGACTATAGGACTCATGGAACCAATAACTAATAATTTGCAGCATAAATGAATAACCAAAGAAGGTAAAACATTTAGATAATGCTGCAGTCTTCTTGTCATAATATTCAAGTAATGCATTTCTTAAATAAGAGAGAGAAAAACTCCTGAATGTATGGCCTGCTTAGATAATAGGTTCATTCCATATTTACATCATATACAGGTTATTGCTTGCAGATTTTCTTACTGTAATACTATTTAGAATATAAAAATTTCATGAGGATATTTCTCACCAGATCTACCGCAGTCCGAACATGAAACTAGTTCCTCTGACTCGCCAGTCTTCTTATTCAATGAAGCATCGCCCAGGCAGAAATCACAGTATGGGCTTGGTTGAGCTCGATTTTTTTCTCCTTGAGACTTGGGAGATTTGGAAGGTTGCTGAATAGAAATGAAAAGTTAATACTATTAATAATACCATCAAATTATTAGTTTCATGAGCTGGAGAAGCACTTTTCTAGGAAGGCTAGAGAAGACTTACAGGAAAAGAATTAAATGATATGCACTTACACCCAACCTTTCCTAATACCATATAAACTCTGGAAAATCAGAGGAAACTAAGCTATCTAGTGAATGCCAACTGCTTGCCTTAACCCACTTGGGGTGTCTGGTGGGAAACTACACTAACCACACGCCAGAGAGTATGCGGGCTATTTGTAAAACCTGGTTATGGCACCAGCTGAGGGCTTCCAGACTCCCTCAGTGGATTCAGTAGAGTTCTGGGTTGAATAGCTGTTGTCCTATTGTGACCGAGTGGGTTAAGGGAAGCGTCTGTTATTCACTAGCCCGCTGGTTCAAATTCCCCACATTGCTCCAACTAATTTCTTCATTGATATATATAATGCCACTGTGATTTCTTTGTTTTCATTCCTAATAAAATCTTTCTGTTTACTACTTTTCAGTGAGGTTTTGCCTTTGATAAAGGGGCTAGTTTATTGTGTGGGGTAACTGCTCTTCAATGTCATCATTCACATGTAGTACACATTTTCTCACTTGCTCTTTCACTATATCTGCTCACTTTCTTCTTGACCTTTCTATTTATTATAAGCTCACTTTCTTCTTACCTTCTTCTCTCAATCACCATCTATTCACCAATCACAAACAAAATGGTAACTATTTATTATGACTAAATGAGCACTATACAGGATGATATACTCAGTTTCTTTTGCTAGCATACCACATAATACAACTGATATTATGATGTACAATATTTTGAAGATGTAAATAAGACATTTCTATATATTAATGTTTTTATAGTTAGAAATATTTATTATACAATAATTATGATAAAGAATGACATTATTAACAAAGTCATAATTATCCACCTCTGTAGGGGTGGGAAGGCATCATCAATCCCCATATTTATGGACAGGTAAACACTGACATGCAAGAGCATGCTGCCACCTGGTGGTGGGCTGCTGGTACTATGTGGTTATCAACTGACAACTGGTTGCATTACATACAGTATTTGCAAAGTCATTTGCTGCATTGTTTGTTTGCTTGCTGTGAACCTTGTAGTTGTGTAACATGGAACAGTGTAGTACACTTGCACTGTTACACATTGTTTAATAGTGCCTAAACCTAGTGCTATAAGTAGGTAAAAAGTAAACTACCAAATTTAGTTTGGTACTAAACTACCAACTACCAAGCAAACTGCTAAAAAGCTGCACCTCCCAGACGTGTACACTCACAGGGGGGGAGGGAGGGGGGTCCAAGCGGAGAGTCACTAAGAACAAGCGGGCACAACCAAACAAGAGGCAGACCCTCCAACTGGCAGAGAAAACAAAAAGAAAATAAAACCGTGCAAGAGGACAACGTGCCCAAGCAGAACAGAGCTGGCCGCTATGAGAGGTGATAACAAGCTGCGCTGTATCCTGCGCCCCAACCAGTGTTGAAAACTACCCCCTACCCAGAGGCAAACGGGTAAACAAAACTCCCAGCTAACTCCAAGGCCAGTCAATCACCGAGCAGTAAAAGACACATCGGAGGTAGACCCCAAGGTGACTTGTGGAAGGCGGCCCAAGCCCCAAGGGCAGAACTTACAGGGCACCTAGGGAAGGAAACCCTTGGTACACGTAGCCCGAGTACTGAAGAGTATTACTCCTGGCTCGCACACTGACCGTAGAGACAGGACTGTGCCACAAGGCACAGAAACTGAGATAAAATCTGAAGCCAGAGGTACATGACCTTGTCAGTATCACATCAGCCAAAAACTGAAGGGTGGATTGCCAGTGTGAGGGTCAGGGGCTTTCCCTTCCCCCTCTCAGGGAGGGTGGGAGGGTGCGCAGACAGCCGCGGCAATGTGATGACATACTAGTTTCCTAATTTTCATTTGGGGAGTTCTGTCCACTTGTTCGACTTTCGGTAGCAATATTTGCACTAGAATAGGGGTTTGTTTTGGGGTGCCTACCTTTTTGGGTGCCTACCTTTTTGGGTGCCTGACCTGGTCGACGGCAGACATAGAATGCTCCCAACCACACAGGGGTATCTATGGGCCATTGTTCCTTGTACCTCATCTGAGGGAGGCCAGGTTCTGGCTTGTGGTCCCTGGTAGGCCAAACTCCATGCACTTTGACTGGTGCCAGAAAGTTAATATATCCACATAAGCCTGGATAGTTCCGGGGAGCCGACGGGGCTCCCCCCAGAAAAATTATTATAAAGCATTGAAAATATATAGAAATATTATTTGTAAATATATTTGTGAGAACTTGCGAGGCTTGAATGGGCCGCGCGATCGCGCGGGCCATTCAAGATTTAGCTAACTAAACAAATTTTAGCTAGATTTAGTTAGCTAGAATTAGCTAACTAAACAAAGCTGCCGCAAAAATACTGTACTACTGTGTATTTGAAAATTCACTTTTGCAAGGTAGATGGTTGGAATAAGATAAGTGAGAAGGTGGTGGAGGCCAAAACCGTCAGTGGTTTCTAAGCATTATATGGGAAGATGGGACACCACAAACATAGCTCTCATCCTGTAGCTACACTTGGGTAATTACCAGAGAATAAACTGTCCATGCATGGACAGTACTCTTAATGAACACCGAAGGAACACAACATAACCCGGCAGAAAACATGCATGTGAAGCAAATACTATAATGAAACAATACAAAAGAAAGAAGAAGTCCCCACACGATGAGTCCTAGGATGGCTGGTACTTAGTTTAGAAGCTCTGGGATTTGCTGCAAGATGATGCGACAAAGAAGCACTACCGTGTTGCTCAGTGCTATGCCTACACGGATGAACTGAACTGAGTGAGCACCGCACTGCATGGTGGACCGTTCAGTACTACAGGTAACATCGTGTTCTAGCTAGTTTTGTGTGGTATTCTTTTATTACTTTGTATTGTTTGGGGAGTTATTTGGCATTATACTTGTTTTTGAGGCATGTGAACCCAACGGTTATCTGTAAACTTCCCTGGCTTTCTGAATGTTTTCTCAGTGAAATGGCAGAATGTCATAAGCTCCCTGCACTTCATGTGAAAGGGGGGGGAGAGGGGGGGAGGTGTTGGCTCTGGTGCTGGTAGGTCATATGAACTCTTGCAACTGATGTGACAGGTAGATTGAAGCAATCTCAGTGAGATAGCTACAGGGAGCCACCATGGGGACTCCCCAAAAAATAGTCAGCATATTCTGAAACAAAATTCTTCAATACCTTGATGTCTGCCATAGAATTATTTGAAGAATTTAAATTTGTACGTACAATTTGAGTAGGGATGGCCAGATTTTCGGCCACAAGTTTCTCGGACGATCTTGGTCCCGAGGTGTCCAGATACGGCATTATTGACTGTAGAATAAATTGTGCTGTACTATTTTTGGTTAATAAGCTTGAAAATTTCACAGAAAAATATTGTGCTCATTTAATTGCGAGTTTCATGTGATAATTTACTGCACAGTACTGCACTGTACAGTGGAAGCCCACTTGAACAAAATAGTATTAACCAGAACCATTTCACTATTATTGGCCACAATTATGGCTTTGATGAGCGTAAAAATAGATCAAGCTTTTGTGTATATTTTTTGGAACCAAACTGAATTAAAAAAATCCAGCATTATATGTAATGAAATACCTCTTTCTGGTAGAGCCCCGGTGGCTCTCTGAAGCTATCTTGCTGAAATTGCTCCATGGTAAAAGATCACATTAGTTGAAGAGGTTGTGTTTGACCTCCTGGGGACCAGAGCCAGAACCTGGCCCCCTCACAAAGGCACAGAGAGCATGTAACAATTCACCACACCACCGGGAAAAGCATCCAGAAAATCTGTGAAATGTTATAGACAGCTGGAGTATTAACAGAAAACTAAGCCTCAAAACTGCCAAAGAACTCCAATAAACCATTCATACAGAAAAAGGGATTAAGTAAAATTAGCTTGAAGCTCATTAGTACCGACCACCACCACAAGGAGATCAGGCCCCTCCCTGGAGCTAGCTCCCCTGACCAGTCAGTTCTGAAACAGATGAACAGACCACCAATGAACCTGGAAGGGAGGGAGGGAGGCAGGACTCTACCAAAAAGAGGCATTTCATTATGTTCCTTGCTAGGTTTCTGGGGAAGCCCCTGGTGACTCCCTGAAGCTAACTAACCACAGAGAACAAAAATGGGACACACCAGAGAAGACGAGAGGTGGCAGGCACTGGATGAAGAAGAGAATCCAGGCTGAGAGACACGGCCCAAAGTAACAAATGACCAACTGGGACCAGGAACATTGACCAAATACTGGGCTGCTAGAACCCTGTTAAAGTGCCAAAACCTGAGCCCAAATACCAGTCCAGGACTTGTTGTGGAAGGCCACGATCAAAACCATATATCTGCAAACATAATGGGAATCGAGGATAGATCACAGGTTAGCTAGACTCAATGATATTGAGGATAACCTGGTAAATGCAAGCCATGGAACAGGGGACCAAAGAAACTGGATCAACCAACAAGGAGACCACAAAGGAAGAAACAGTGACCCAAAGCAAGGCACCCAAAACTGGGACTGATTGCTGGAAGAACAGCCATCAAAAGCAGCCAAAATAACCAGACTAAGAATAGAAACTCTTGTGTCACATAAGCTAGTATGTGAAACCCAGCACAAAGGCTTTCGGCAGAGTTCCGCATAAAAGGTTATTCTGGAAACTGGAACATATTGGAGGAGTGACAGGTAGGCTTCTGACATGGATGAAAAATTTTCTGATAGAAAAATAAGGGCAGTAATCAGAGGCAATGTATCGGACTTGAGAAATGTCAGGAGTGGAGTACCACAAGTTTCAGTTCTGGCACCGGTAATGTTCATTGTCTATATAAATGATCTACCAGATGGAAAACAAAATTATATGAACATGTTTGCTGATGATGCTAAGATAATAAAAAGGATAAGAAACTTAGATGATTGTCATGCCCTTCAAGAAGACTTGGACAAAATAAGTGTATGGAGCACCACTTGGCAAATGGAATTTAATATAAATAAATGCCATGTTATGTAATGAGGAATAGGGGAATATAGACCCCTACAGAACGTATAAATTATGTGAGAAATCTTTAAAGAATTCTGATAAAGAAAGAGATCTAGGGGTCTTTTTAGATAGTTTGCTCTCACCTGAAGACCACATAAAGAACATCGTGTGAGGAGCCTATGCTACACTTTCTAATTTCAGAACTGCTTTTAAATACATGGATGGTAAAATACTAAAGAAATTGTTCATAGCTTTTGTTAGACCAAAACTGGAATATGCAGGAGTTGTATGTTGCCCATATCTTTTTTTATACTATATACTGTACAGTATATATGTATGTATATATGTATGTGGTGCATACATTGGAAATTGAAATGGCTGCAACTCAATTAGAAAGGGCTACCTACCTGTTGTGGAAGCTCCTATGAGGTGTGATTCCAGGAGGAATAATGTTATGAAATAATGAGAAAAAAATGTGAGGTAAATTTGCTTAACACCAGCAATGTACAGAAGCTTAAGTCAGTCAAGTTTAATGCAACAAAAAATGCAGAAAGCCTCACCTGCTGTTCAATATCAGGTACAGCAAGACTAGCTGGACTGGCTTCTCTCATTGTTTCATTAAGAGAAGTAGGAGTCCCACTGTTAGGCATCATGGCAGACGGTGACCCGACATTAGCAAGTCCGGACCAGGCCGAGTTGCTTCCTTTGGTCCCACGGTTGTTAGACGATCCGCTTCCATTACCTGATAATGCCGAAGTCATGCCCCCACCTCCACCACTCGATCTTCTACTGCTGTTGCTGGTGCTACTGCTTCCACTTCGTCCTGAAACAATTAGTAATTTAGAAATTAATTCCATCACATGTGATGACTGTGTTGCTGTGACACAGTTATTCCACTTATGATAAGAATATTGCCAACCTAAGATTAATTCTTTAATAACTGTGCCATTTGAAATGCTAATCAATTAACAGAAACAAAATTATCACATGATATACAAATCTTAACAAATTGAAAAACCGGTACTAAATGTAATGAAATGTCAATTTCTGGGTGAGACCCAGTGGCTCCCTAAAGCTACTATATACTGATATGGTACCATCTAATTGGATGCATATGCTGTGGAATTCTACAGCCCTAGAGGGGGACCAGCACTAGAATGTGGCCCGCTCATAGAGGAGCAGTGAGCAATGATATTTACCCCATCTCACTGGGTAAGGCAACTAGAAAGTCAACAAATCAAAACAATTCTGTAGAGCCAAAGCCTAAAAACTCGCCAACAGAACTTCCTCCAACTATGTAAACAAACAATTCAATTCTCTCAGAAACAGCATGAGCTGATTTACCTCACCTCCTCCACTAGGGAAGGGGGAAGGGAGTCCACCATCAGCTGATGGCTCCACTTTCAGTTCCAAGGCATACCCAGTCCAATGGCCTGGAAGGGAAGGAAAGGATCAGGGAGCCACTGGGGCTCAACCAGAAATTGGCATTTCATTACATTTAATGCTGGTTTCCTGGGAAGAGCCCCTTGTGGCTCCCTGAAACTAACTACCCACAGAGAAGGTAAACACTTGGGAACTCACCAGGGAGGAGCAAGCATCACAGGATTCAAGATGAAGGGGAGGTAACTGGCCGAGTGACATGACCCAAAGCCACACTAGAGTGCTGAGGCCCATGAACATACAAAATAGAAGAGTTAGGAAATAGAAATAGAAGACAATCTACAAACAGAGAGGAAATGGCGGAAAGAAAAACAGGAAACTTTCAAACTGTTGCCAAGACGAAGCTTTCAGCTGGGACACCATCAACGAAGCCACCTGATCACCATACAAATGGTGATAAACCTGCGTCAAATAACCAGATGCGAAGAGCAGACAAGATCAAACCAGCCGTGTACAGGACCAATCCGACCTGTTGGAAGAAGGCTAATTGGTACCAAGGGGCAATGAAGACTACTCTCTCTTGCTAGGACTCCAACCGAGCCAGAACCCAAAGCAACAACCGGACCAGGGGAAAGAGGTACAGGTAACCCCACCTTGACCAGTCCTGCTGAAAGGCATCCAACGCGACAGCCTCACAGTCGGGGAAGGGCACCACATAGATCGAGAGACACCGAGACCAGCCCTATGTGAGGAGGTCCACGTCCGAACGTCCGGCAGAGCCAATAGAAGAAGTCGGCATCAACCATCCATTCCATGGACAGGGGAATAAACCGAGACAGCCCTGTCATCCAGGACGTTGGACACTTCCCGGATATGAACCGCATGGAGAGCCAAACACTGAGAAGCCAGTAGATAAGCCACTCGAAACAACCAGCCCCAATGAGGCAAGGACCGAAGGGAACCCCAGTGGTTCAGGCAATGAACCACCGGAGAACAGTCTGAATGGAGTCGGATGGTTGAACCCCAAGAAACCTAAACCCACTGTAGCGACAACCAAACCGCCACGAACTCCTGCACCCTTCTGTGAGCCCGATGGAAGAACGGACCCCATCACCCCTGGCCGGTCTGGTGAGCACTGGTCACAAAGCCCCACCCAAGAGATGATGTGTCCATGAACCAACCTGTCCTCTTACAAATTACGTCTGAATTTGGCCGTTTACCTGTATAGCTGAAATTGGATGTAATTTACAATTTATAGGACCCATAGCTTACTGTTAAGGGTCCTCTGGTAGATTAGGAGGGCAGGAAATTCTCCTAGTTTCAAAACGTCAAGAAAAACGTTAATTGAAAGTTTCCTATCCTAACCTAACTGAGTAAGCCAGAAGAATCAAACAGAAAACAGGACAGTATGTCACTTTTGTGAGCCAATTTCATTTCAAATTATGAGTACTCCATTTTTGGCCATAGCGCACATACGAGCGAAAAGTGACGTTATTTTTAAGAGGATGGGTTGCTCATGGAGCCCACACCTCAAAAAGTACTTAAGAAACTTGTAAATATACAGAGATTATCAACAACGCTTGTCCCAGAATGACGAGACGCAGGGTACAGAAGGATTGAAAGACCTGATGTCGGCCAGCAACGCAGCAACCGACATGAGGACCCCAGAGTACGAACCCAGCGATCGTGAGAGAAGCAGAAGAAGCATCCCTGAAGGAACCAGAACAGACATCGAAGCCAAACCTGACCCAGCGGGTAGACCAGCACAACAAAGTTCAAACTCCCGCACAACTGCTCGAGCAACCGCTGAGAGACCCGGGACCCCCCAGAAATAGCCGAAGGCAGGACTGCAGCCTCAGCAATGCATCCAGAGGGAGAGACATGGAAGTGGTCCAAGAGTCTCAAACAAGACCCAGCCAGGTCCGAACCTGGGACGGAACCAGATGGAACTTTCCTCCAGTTCACCAGGAATGCGAACCCTGTGAGCTGGGAAAGAACCACCCCCTGGTGAGTAGACAAGTGGATCGACTGGGAGCCCACACCACCCAGTCGTTAAGGTAGGCCAGGACCAAAACCCCTAGCAGACGCAGACGGGTCACCCCAACCCGGGTAAGATGCATGAAAATGCGAGATGCCAGATTCAAGCCAAAAAGAAAGGCAATGAAAGCAGTAAGCTTGATACCCTACCACGAAACCTAACCAGTCCCTGAACCTGAGATGAATAGAAACATGTCAATAAACCCTAACCTCATTGGAAGAGTCAGAAAGAAGTCACATGGGGAGAAGAAACACCACTTGACTCAGGTGTCAAAGGTGTCATCAACCCATTAGGCAGCATGGTGGAGTCAGAAGGATTGAATGTCGCCATGTGGCATGCATGATGCATAACCCTCAAACTCACACAAAGTGAGAGGTGGTTGGGGGGGGGGGGGGAATATCCATTGGACCACCAAACCCACAGTGGATTTCCAAGGCCTGAAGGAGAACCCAAGCAGGACACCCAGACAATGTGAATGCTATACTGGACATATAAGTAAGCGGCCTGACAGCTGAGTGGACAGTGCTTGGGATTCGTAGTCCTAAGGTTCCGGGTTCGATCCCCGGTGGTGGCGGAAACAAATGGGCAGAGTTTCTTTCACCCCCGATGCCCGTGTTCACCCAGCAGTAAATAGGTACCTGGGAGTTAGACAGCGACTATGGGCTGCTTCCTGGGGTTGTGCAACAAAAAGAAGGCCTAGTCGAGGACCGGGTCACAGGGATGCTAAGCCCCGAAATCAACGCAAGATAACCTCAAGACACTGACACAGCCTACATAACACGGCTACAAAAGCTGACCTTGGCGCACCGAAAGAAGCATGAGAATCACTAGTGTGCCCCGCCAGCCTATGTCGCTCCTCACCAGAGTTAAGACAGGAAAGTCCTAAGACACCTGACTCGCCCTGGGTGAGGGCCGCCACAAGTGAAGAGGACCTCTAAGGGATTGACCCTCAAATACTTCAGGGAAGATAACACTGGCAATGCATGGGCAGCACACACAGAAGGTAACCCTAAACACATGCAGCTCTCAAAACTTGGTTCTATGCTACATTACAGTGTACAGGAAGTGCCAACAAGGGCAAACACCACCACTTAGCTGAGTAAGTAGAACACTGGAGCCAGCATGGAAGAGAGGCAACTTGGTATGCATTCCTTGGTATAGATAGTGGGCTACCTTCCCCCGACCCCCAATCCCCTAAATAAGTGGGGGGAGGTGGGATGAATGAGCTGACACTAGTTCCGAGAGAAGTCAATCGTTTGTTTACATAACTGGGGGGAGTTATTTCAGCAGGTTTTGAGGGTTGGGTCTCTATTGATGACAGCAAATGGTTTGTTTTTGACTCGCTGACTTCATGGATGCCTTCCCGGTGAGATGACAAAAATAATTGTCAATGCTTCCTGCAACACTGTGAGGATCGGGGGAGGGGGGGCAGATTCTGGCACTGGTCCCTATTAGGCCTACAGAACTCTGCAGCTGATGCGACCCAGTAGATGGTCCCATATCAGCATTTAGTAGCTTCAGGGAGCATAAGGGGCTCCCCCAGAAACATGACATATTAGAGTAATCACAATACCTTAGTTAAAATATGAAGCATTATCTTAACATATAACAATTTACTTTCAGAAAACTATCACTTATGGCGTTGTAAACTTAATAAGCATTGAGAGC
This sequence comes from Procambarus clarkii, assembly GCF_040958095.1. Lineage (NCBI taxonomy): Eukaryota > Metazoa > Arthropoda > Malacostraca > Decapoda > Cambaridae > Procambarus > Procambarus clarkii. The sequence goes on along the minus strand of NC_091202.1, from coordinate 22,989,815 downwards.
AGCAGCCAACAATTACCAGTGTGACCAACACCTGGACACACAATCTCCCAAATCCAGCATTCTACAATACACGAGGTCTAGTATCCATGCAGACATTCAACAGGGTGTTACAGTGGTTAACTTTACCAGCTGCTGCAAGCAAGTGGTGAAGCTCAATACAGGAAAGTAAACTACAATGGCAGAGTTAGAAAAAGCATATATTTAGTGATGTGAGTAATAGAAATAATTTTAATTGTACTATTACCTATATAGTATTGAAAACAGCATACTGTAGCATACAATACCTACAATGGTTAACCCAGAAGTAAATATACTAGTGATAGTGATATCCCATATAAATATCGCATGATTTTAAAAATGAACAATAAAAGATGAACAATAAGACAATGTTTAGAGCACTTATCTGTAAATATAATGACTAAATTGTCTCAGAGTTCTTTACTAGAGAAAGCTGCAATGTTTACAAATGTTATTTAGCCCTTTATATTATATGATCCCAAATGATCAGCAGAATTTGTGTTTGTATCCCATGTCTTGAAGAATCAGGAACATTTGGATCTTTTTCAGCACAAACTTTCTATGGAACTACTTATTTCAATCCAGTTGAATCATCAGGTATAGTATGTGGTATTGATGCAATACTGTAGGCCAATACTGGTACTGTAACAAACTCACCATCGCTTGTAGTAACAACACTATAACTTGTATCACAGTGCTGGCTGGCTTATGGCATGTTGCCAATTAAAAATAAATGCAATAAAAGATTGTATTTATACTACACAAAATTTATATAGGATATATTACTTCCTTATATATATATATATATTATATATGTCGTACCTAGTAGCCAGAACGCACTTCTCAGCCTACTATGCAAGGCCCAATTTGCCTAATAAGCCAAGTTTTCATGAATTAATATATTTTCTCGAATTTTTTTCTTATGAAAAGATAAAGCTACCCATTTCATTATGTATGAGGTCAATTTTTTTTTATTTGAGTTAAAATTAACGTAGATATATGACGGAACCTAACCAACCCTACCTAACCTATCTTTATAGGTTAGGTTAGGTAGCCGAAAAAGTTAGGTTAGGTAGTCGAAAAATAAATAATTCATGAAAACTTGGCTTATTAGGCAAATCGGGCCTTGCATAGTAGGCTGAGAAGTGCGTTCTGGCTACTAGGTATGACATATATATATATATGGTACATATTTAGTAAAATAACAGCAAATAGATAAATTTAAAGAAATTTAGAGTTCATTTCGAATTACTGTATTGTCTGTGTTAGCCATATGCCACCAAGGTATTTATTTATTTTAAATAATAAAATAAATAAATTTTTAAATAAATTTATTTTAAATAATATCTATGTCCATCAAAAATTTAGATTAGTTTAAAAAATGTTATACAGTATTGTCACTTATAATGCAATTCTAATTGTCTAAATTTTGAACACATTAAGCAATGGTTGTGCAGCTATGGTGTTTACACTGTAGGGGCTAATGACCTATAAAATCTGCTGGACAACACACTCAAACTTGTAATGATGATCACTGATAATTACAGGATATAAAAACAATACCTAGGTCTAGCCATATACTTTATTGAAAATAAAGTACGGTAGAATGAAAAAATAAATTGGGTTTTAGTGAACCATTTTAAAAATATGGACATAATGATCAATAAATTATTAACAGAGCTTTCAACTCTATAAATGAATAATGAGAAGCCTCTCCATACCAGAATTTACTCAATGTCCACGATCTCACTAGGAAGACTCAAGAAAGACAGAAAGCTGCTGGTTTGTCAGTCATGTCTTGATTTTATCCAGATGAATTTTGAACTGCAGCAATGTTCTGGTATTTACGGCTTCAGCGGGTAGGCGGTTCCATGGGTTTATAACCCTGTGGATTATAAAGCATCTCCTGTTTTCTGTCCTACATTGTGGATTATTGAGCTTGAAGCTTTTACTCCTTGTTTGTGTTACATCTGACTTTTCAAAGAAGTGGTCCAGATCAATATCTTTCAATCTGTTCAGTATTTTAACAGTTTTAATGAGATCTGCCCTGTCATGCCTGGTTTGCAGTTTTGTTAGCTCTTCTGTGGCCCTCAACCGTTCCTGGTATGAGAGATGACTTGGTTCTGGAATTAGCTTTATTGCTTCGTGTTGAACTGTCTCCAAAACAGGTATGTCCCTCTGAAGATGAGGACCCCCCATGCTTGGATACAATAGTCCATATGGGGGCACACCAGAGATTTATACAGTTCAATAATTGCCTCATTACTCTAAAGATCAATTCACTAACTTGAATAATTCAAATGATCAATAATTAAGCTCTGTCAGAAACTAAACTTTACATTGAAGCAAATGTGAACCATATTATCCCTTATAATACTTTTCCACCATTAGCATGTACGTACAGTCTCGTAGGGGGGTATAGGGGGCCTCGTAGCCTGGTGGATAGCGCGCAGGATTCGTAATTCTGTGGCGCGGGTTCGATTCCCGCACGAGGCAGAAACAAATGGGCAAAGTTTCTTTCACCCTGAATGCCCCTGTTACCTAGCAATAAATAGGTACCTGGGAGTTAGTCAGCTGTCACGGGCTGCTTCCTGGGGGGTGTGTGTGTGTGTGTGTGTGGGGTGTGGGAAAAAAAAAAAAAAAAAAAAAAAAGTAGTTAGTAAACAGTTGATTGACAGTTGAGAGGCGGGCCGAAAGAGCAAAGCTCAACCCCCGTAAAAACACAACTAGTAAACACAGTACTTTTACAAATAATGCGGTAGCCCAGACGCCTTGTATAATAAATCCAGCATATTATATTGTACAGTATACCTAATTATAGCTATCCCTATAAAAATCCAATATGTTATATTTTATACCTAGGCTAACTTGACTCAAACCACGTCAAACATATTGTAATGTAGGGAGCCGGTCGGCCGAGCGGACAGCACGCGGGACTTGTGATCCTGTGGTCCTGGGTTCGATCCCAGGTGCCGGCGAGAAACAATGGGCAGAGTTTCTTTCACCCTATGCCCCTGTTACCTAGCAGTAAAATAGGTACCTGGGTGTTAGTCAGCTGTCACGGGCTGCTTCCTGGGGGTGGAGGCCTTGGTCGAGGACCGGGCCGCGGGGACACTAAAGCCCCGAAATCATCTCAAGATAACCTCAAGATGTATACCAATGCCAACACGAGTAAGTAACAAAAAACTTATCTGATCTCATATCTGACCTTAGAAACTTCACCATAAAAATGAGACAATGTCATGCAATATACTGTACAGTATCTGTCACAAGCGCTCCATTGGATAACAAAGTGTCTAAGCAACACAAGACAATAAGACAATATTGGGGAGACGTTACTAGTGAAGTCCAACAAGGGTCAGTACTCTAAGCTATCATATTCCTGACATACAGAACATCTACATGAATTCCTATTATCAGGAAAAGGAAGCCTGTTAGAATTATCAAGGTTACCCTAGACCAACTCCTGACCTTTCTCAGGATACCACCCACAACGTACCCAAATGGTTGTTCTGCCACAGGAATTTAACTATTTCCTCTCAATGATTGTTGAAGCAAAACATAATGGTGAGGATCCAGTCAGAGGAAGATAGTAAAAAACCACAAACTGGAAGAATGATGCAACAAATGATACTGAAGTTTAACTCAAGTTAGTGCAAAGTAAGGAATCTAGATATAATGAACATTAGACTGGATTCAAGGTACTACACCAGATGGATATCACTAGAGGCAACGGTTAAGTTCGCCAACATAAGAACTACCAACAGAAATCTGACCAAAAAAAATCACTCAGGACCTCATATCAAATAGCTAGTATAACACAAAACAAAGCTGGAGAAACTCCAGAGGCATGTCATCAGACTAGTCCCAGAACTAAGAGGCATGTGTTACAAGGAAAACACTAAAGGAATTAAATCTCATGTAGCTGCCATGCAGAGTTAGGGAAGATATGATTAACATGCACAAAATTCTTAAAAAAGAATTGAGAGGGCAGACAAGGACAGACTATTTAGCTTGGATGAAACTTACACAAAAGAACACAGGTGGAAGCTGAGTAATCAAATATGCCACACAGACATTAGAAATAATTCTTGTACTGTCACAATGTTGAACATATGGAACACACTAAGAAGTGATATGGTATAGGCAGATTCATATACAGTTTCAAATGAAGGTATGACACACTGAAAGGCTTGGGAACTTGAACACCAGCTGATTGAAAGTTGAAAGTTGCGATCAAAGAGTTGGAACTCTGCATGCACAGTTAGGCAAGTACATAGTGTATCTCCAAATTTCTCAACATAACTAACATGTCTTCTAACTAAATAGCTGACCCAACATATATCTGAATATCCTACCAAACATGCTTTTCTGAACACCAAGCCTAATTAACATGGCTAATTATAGGTAATAGCCAATGTCTCTTTACATCTTATCTAATGTATGTATGTAACCATTCCAGACCCAAAATGCCTGTTGTATAAAGGACTCCTATAAATAACATTGTGCACCTGATATAAAATGTTCCCCTGTACAGTATATCTGACCCAGTATGTCTCATGGTATAACAAACCTAATGCATTTCATTGTACACCTGGCCAAACATGTGATTCTGCACATCTGATTTGCCATATCATTCTGTACACACGATCCCACACATGAGTGACCAACACTTGATCAAACACATTACTATGATCACATGCCCCAGTATATCACTGTCTACTGCACCAATGTGTATCTCTGCACATATAGCTCTCCCACTGGAGACAACAAATTCATTCAACAGGACGCTGTATAAACATCAAAGGTCCACGGTTGTTCAACATCCTCCAGGCGAGCATAAGAAATATTTCCGGAACAACCATGGACATCTTCCTTGGAAGATGTCTGGAAACGAAGATGTCCATGGAAACAACTAGATTGTTTCCTGCAAGGAGTGCCGGACCAACCGGGCTGTGGTGGGTATGTGGGCCTGCGGGCCGCTCCAAGCAACAGCCTGGTGGACCAAACTCTCACAAGTCAAGCCTGGCCTCGGGCTGGGCTTGGGAAGTAGAAGAACTCCCAGAACCCCATCAACCAGGTATCAAGTAGGTAACACCACCTGTTGCAACCAGAATTCTGTTGCATCCAAAGTTTGCTCTTTATCACTATTTTATACATAACAGTGTGATTTTTATTTGTACAAATGATAGAATGTAATTTTGCTAGCATCTCCATATCATAAAGTGCATACTTGAAAAGGAATCTTGTTAAATATTTTGTAATTCTTTTTCTTATTATCCTGCAACACACAGTATTTCAATCCATTAAATGTACAATATTGCTCCACTGGATGGTTAAGTTATCTTGAGATGATTTCCGGGCTTAGCGTCCCTGTGGCCCGATCCTCAACCAGGCCTCCTTTTTTGTTACACACCCCCAAGAAACAACCTGTAGCAGCTGTCTAACTCCCAGGTACCTAGTTACTGCTAGGTGAACTTCTGTTATTTTCTGTTGCAACCATATAAAGTAATCATACAACTGGAACAGTCTCGATTCATTGCATCTGGCTTTCTGGTACACCTAGTTCTGATCTTGCAAAAGTCCACTTACACTCAAGTTAACATATATCATTGGGAGATAATTACTATAACCAGAATGATCATTTGTTTAAGAATATTTATATACAGTACAGTACTTATCTAGTTGTTTGTAAGGCATAAGCTCTAGCTCATGAGACTCATACTCAATAACCAGCTGATGTAGTGCCTCTCTAACTCCATGGGTTTTTAAATGCATACAGTACTACTGTATTGTATTTATGTATGAATCCAAGTAAATCCTGAATTTGTCTGTGTGTGCATATGAATAACTATCTAAATGCACTCATAGAAAGGGGCTGTGTTCATATTTAAGGGTCCCGGTAGTACAGTCGGGTACCTTCTCAACGCACAATCGAGAATTCCAGGTTCGAATCCTGGGCTAGACAAAATGGTTGGGCACATTTCCTTTTATCAAATGCCTCTGTTCACCTAGCAGTGAGTAGGTACTCAGGAGTGAGTAGGTACTCAGGAGTTAGTCAGCTTGTGGGGTTGCATCCTGGGCGGGGTCAGTAATTCGACCTGGGGGGGAGGGGGGAGGTGATAAAAACCAAACGTGTATGAATACACTCTGGCTTTCTGGCCCCCAACACAGTAAATTAAATTACTATATTGAGTCATCTGTGACACATATTATATATATTTTTAACTCTATAATATGTTGTCTTTTTGCATTGATTACAGGATCCTGTAATTTATTCCATTTCTCAAAGAACTGATTCGTGAAGATGTCTTTCCTTATGTTTTCCAATTTCTTTGCTTTCTAATTTTAAGTTAACTTAGGGATGGTTGTAAGATCTCCTTTCCCTGACACTAATTTCAATCAATCATTATTCTTCTACCAATTTTGGAAGCTTTAGTCCCCCTTAATATTTTACTTATTAACACCTTCTGGAGTTTTGGAATTTCGTGCTGGTGTATGAATCTATTTCTGGATAACATCACCACACAGAATAGGGGCAAAAGAGTGGGTTGCCAGACACTTCCTTTCAGTTGTGCCAGGAACAGACATATGTGCAAAATAGATGTACATATTATATTTTAAGCCTATATACAGTACTTAACCACTATTTTTGTAAATTACAACATGTGTAAATAAATGAAGTTATTTCACACATTGTGCAAACTAAAGTGAAACAGCAAACATATAAACTATCTAACACAATCATCACAGTTCTCCTCTGCTTGGAGAGTCATCAATATTGCATCACACATGTCCACTAACCTTCCTCACCTAGTGTCCAATGTATGTTCAAGTAACACACACACACACACACACACACACACACACACACAAAATTAGATATGTGTTTTCCGGGAGAGGTTTCCTTAGAGGCTCCCTGACCTAGCAGCCTGGTTAGCTCCAAACCTATCATGTCACACCAGGCCTTACATGTCATAAAAGCCTACCACAGACCAGAAACAGAATCTGGTAGACTCAGCAGAAGTGAAAGAAGTCTGGGGATATCCCACCAGAAAGGTACTACCCCAAAACAAGCAACTGCTTGGAAAAATATTGGCAAGCCTATCAACTAGATACACAGTCGTTAGCTAGTTACCACCGCTAGTTACACCTCCCCATCACCAGATGCAGTCCTGGGGTTACAACCAGCCACCTAGTCGTGTGCCTGGTGTGATTTACAACTCCATCATGCCAGTCTTTTGCCGATACCAGTTTTTTCAGATAATTATTGACTATCCTTCTGGGCTCAGTCCTGCAGAGGCCTGTGTTCGTGTCTGTTCCCATTTTTTGTCTCCACATCATGTGCATGTTCTTTTTGGCCTTACATGTTGTGTAGGGTGAGTCAACTGCTCACCTCAGACAGTATCTAGGGTTCTTTTCACTAGGGGGTTTGCTGAAGTTGCCCCTGCCCAGTCAGGGTTATTTTCCTGGAGGTTTGGATGTCGTCTGCTCTTTTGAGGTTTCCTCCTCCTTTGTGGGAGATTTTTTGGGTAGTGCATTGGGGCAGGTTGGGGTTTATTTTATTTAGGGTGCACAGCTGGATGGCTGGGCAGCTTTAGGCCATTGCTGTTAATGCCTTTCCTTCCTGCATGTATCCAAGCAGGGTTAGAAGTGTCTGTTCTGAGAGAGACCACACACCTGGTGTTCCATGCACATTTTTCCTTGCCTACGTTGAAAATTCCCTACAGGTTTCATGGGTGTGGGTAACCTTTAGGCCTTCTCCATGAGCCTGCTCTTACTGTGTGCTGGTTTTCATGATACTGTACAGACTTCATTCTTTTCTATTAGCCATCCTTCTACCAGCCACTTGTATGTTTGTTTATATACTGTACTTGTGTCTACAACACACTACTATGTGTCATCGCTGGCTTTCGTTTAAGCCATGCTCCATTTGTGGTGGAGGGGGTAAGGTGTTTACAAGAGGCTTCCAAAATGTGTAGTTGCGGTGTTGGAATGGCATGGATACCCTGGAGTTGGTGCCCTCACTTGTTTTTCTCGTGTTGAAATGGAGCATTACATTGTGCAAACTTCTTCCCAGTTTGCCTGGCTGGAGTTGTGTAACAGGCCACTTTTATTCTCCCTCACTTAGCTTGTACTCTGAAACATTTTAGTGCTTTGCAAGTTGCTCCTTTCTTAGTGGAGGCAGTTGAGCTGGCAATTCCCATCAGGGATCCATTGCCTTCCATTCAGTTTTCTCTTGGGGCACAGATTCTTCCTTACAGGAGGATGCTTGCCTGTCCTCTATGGCATCTGACATGGATCCTGACTCTTTCCTGAGGTCTTTGGCTCCTAGACTGGGGCACAAGATTAGCAATGGGGAAGGGGGCTTGAGGAAGGTTCATGGGTGCCCTTCACGGTTCTTGGTGCTCTCGTCTGAAGGGTTGTCACTCCACATATGGGGCCCTGGTAGCCTGGTAGATAGTGCGCAGGACTCTTAATTCTGTGGCGCAGGTTCGATTCCCGCACCAGGTAGAAACAAATGGGCAAAGTTTCTTTCACCCTGAATGCTCCTGTTACCTAGCAGTAAATAGGAACCTAGGCATTAGTCAGCTGTCACGAGCTGCTTCCTGGGGTGTGTGCGTGTGGTGTGGGGGGGGGGGGGGAAATAGAAGTCAGTAAACAGTTGATCAACGGTTTAGAGGCGGGCCGAAAGAGCAAAGCTCAACCCCCCCCCCCCGCAAACACAACTAGGTGAATACATGGGGGGGGGGGGCTGTCCATATCCTTCCTTCCTGTACAGTATTCCTTAAGTTGTCCCTCCCTATGAACATCTCCAGGTTGCAGTAGGTTTCTCAGACACACTCTTTTTGAGCGAGCTTCCGACATTCTGTTTATCCTAGTTTTGGCTGCGGAATTGGGTCCTCGCTTGTTTGTTGGATTTGGCAGCTTTTGAGTTTCAGTCTGTTCCTACTGGTTACGGAGTGAGGTCAAGTCCTCCCACTGGCTTGTGAATAGTCCTCTTTTCTAGGGGCTTGACACATTCTTTGTCATTCCCAAATGCTCAAGTGGCATGAAGTGGGGCTGGAGTTCCAAATGTTCCTGGTTATCTCAGCTCTTGGGACCCTCATTTTTTTGTCTGTTTTTTTCTGGCCTTGCTCTGGGATGTGAACATCTGATAGCTCCATATGAGTTTCCCGTTCCTCTATGCACTTCTGATTGTGGATAACACGGATACAGCCCAAGCCAAATCTAAAGCATGGGCTAGGACAGCTTGCCCATGATTTAGATTTAGGTGAGCTGTCTTCATAGGCACATCAACAGAGCCAAAAAGAAGTTTGCCACTACTTTCCAAAGGAAAGGAGCTGCAACTCCTAGCAATGATGCCTGCATATCCAAACTGTCTTGAGGATGACTGGATAACAATTCTATGACTGTATAAACATGCAGGACCGAGGCCAGCCGTACGGAATGTACGGCCAGCCATACATCATTAAACAATTTTTTCATCTTTTCCTCATCCTCATATCAGACATAGATATGGATATGGATATAAACTATAGTACTGTATCATTCTTTATACATGACACTAGAATTTTCATGAGAGTAGACAACATAGAGAACACAGCAAACCTCCAGTTGAATGTTAATCAGGTCTTTCAATGGATAGATCCTCTACTGCTAGAATCCACTCAATAAAACATCTAAATTAGTGGGAATGCTTATAAATTTTAAATTTGTATTCCTTAGAGTACAGACAGGAGAGATACATAATAATTTACACTTGGAAACTACTAGAAAGACTGGTTCCATATCTACATCCAGAAATAACACCGCACAAGACCAGAAGGCATGGCAGGATGTGTTAAATAGCCCCCACTGAAAAGCGGAGTTGCAATAGGCACACTGATCAAGAGAACTTTGCTAACATCAAAGACCCAAGACTTTTTAAACTCTCCCCATACACATACTGAAAATCTGGCTGACCTCTTGCAGTGTTCAAAAGAGAACTTGACAAACACCTTCAAAGGATACATGATCAATCAGGTTGTGACTCATGTCAGGCTGCAAGCAGCTGAATCGACCAGCATGGTTGATCAGACCACCAACTAGGAGCCCTAGTCAAAAACCAGGCAGGCCATGAGGACGTTGATCCACGGAATCATTGACAGGGAAACGATAAGACAGGACCTGAAGGACTAGCCAAGCAGAACACCCAGTCACTGAGGACATGTCGGTTATTATAAAGTTGGCTGACACAGCTTAGCTAACGCAGCTGTGAAGGCTAACTTCATCGTGCCATGTGAACAAGCATGCGAACCACCAGTGTGCCCTCACCAGCCAATACTCCACCCAACTAGGGGCCTAAACAGATGGGCAGGAAGACTCCTGACTTACCCAAGGCAAGAGCACCACCCCAGTGGTCTGGCCTTTAAAATAGCACACTCCTGAACAAACCAGAGATGACAACTCTGACAGTGCAGGGGCAACATCAGGGAGCACACAGGGAAGGTAACTGAGCTCATGTAGCTCCTAGTGCCCAAAGAGCCAGGTCCACACTACACAAACCAGACAAAAAACACTCATGAAGCTGAACTAAAATAATACAAAGCAAGTGGCCCTTGCAGGGATAGATGGCACTGAACTTAGAAGCAGTGGGGCCTAAATGGTATACTGATGACCCGGGAGCCCTAATGTATGTCCATATCAGCATAAGAACTGGTGTATACCTGGAGCATACTTGGGGGAAGATTTCAGGAGTTCTTCTACTCCCTGAGTCTGACCTGGGGTCAGGCTCGACAAGGGTAGGGGGACAGGAAGCTCCGATTTCTCCAACTGGTGGAGGAGGAGGAATAGTGGTAACGAGTTTGCACTAGTTCCGAGTTTCTATCATATGTTTACATAGTTGGGCAAGTTCATTTGGTGGCTTTGAGGCTTTGGTCTCTTCGAACCCAGAAGTGATGTGTATTGTTTTGTTGACTTTCTGGGTGTTTTTCCTGGTGAGGTGACATTACGTCACCTGATCTCTGGTGAAATATTAAAGAAACTGTTCACGACCTTTGTGAGACCAAAGTTGGAATATGCAGAGGTTGTATATACAGTATCTCCAAAAAAACATAATTAAACTAGAAAAGGTGCAAAGACATGCTACTAAATGGCTCCTGGAACTGGAATACAAGAGCTACATGGAAAGGTTAGAGGCATTAAACACAACAAAGCTAAAAATATAAAAAATAACTATAACTGATGACTCAAAATAGTATGGTATTTAATCAGTGTGATAGCTTCAGGGAGCCGATGGGATTCCCCTTAGAAAAGAGGTGATATGATCACTATGTACAAAATATTAACAGGACTCAACAAAATTGACAAAGAAGGATTTTTGAAAACTACAACATCAAGAGCCAGAGGACATAGGTTCAAACTAAGGAAACAAAGCTGCTGAAAAAAAACATTAGAAAGTTTACTTTTGCAAACAGAGTGGTAGACATTTGAATGAAGTTAAGAAAACAGGTGGTGGAGGCCATAACCATCAGAAATTTCAAAGCATTATGTGATTAAGAGTACGTACTGGGAAGATGGGACACCATGACCGTAGCTCTCATTCCATAACTACACTTAGGAAGATACACCTCAGTAATTATCTTTGAGGGGTCAGGTTCAAGTTTTGGTCTCCAGTAGGAAAAAGCAAACTCCACGGCTAATGTGACCTAGTAGTTGGGAACCATCGCATTGAGACAGGTTCAGGGAACCTCCAGTTATGCCTCACAATCAGCAAGCAATGCAGGGAAGGTTGTCAAAGTTGGCACTGCAGGTTACAAGGTCCCCAACACCCAGAACCAAAGGAAACAAATCCATGACAAATGGAGCCTGTCCACAAAGAGATCTATGACAACCCAAAATCATACAACAATCACTGAGTGGGTGATTGAGTCCCTGCGGTCTACTACAATAAAGGCACTAGAGTACAGGTAGCTGCACAAGGAGCTGCCACATACTTCCAGCCAAACAAGTCTCAAGGGTTAAACAGAACCTATGTCAACCCTGCAAAAAAAAAAAAAAAAAAAAAAAAAAAAAAAAAAAGGCAGTGTCAGCCAGCCAGGATGAAAGGGACATCATGCTGCTGCCAAGAAGTCGAAGCAGACCCGTTCTTGAATGAAGCCAGGTCCAGTAAGGACTGAAACCCACAGGAGGAACCAAAACAGGCTCACGTGAGCCATCAACAGCTCAATGCGGGAACTTCCTGAAAGTAGACGAGACCGAAGCACTGAATGGTACACAGAATTGAACCCGGGGGTAAAAGCTGCTGAGTAAACACACACACATGCATGGAATGGTGATAGAAAGATACGCTGAAGCAAGATACCATCCGCTGAAGTAACCAATGTCCAAGGGCATCCACAGACCCTCCTCGAGCTCCCCATTCCCGCACAACCCCAGACTTGTGATATCAGGGCAGAGCCATATTCCACACCAAATGACTGGGACAAAAAGGTGCTGTCCCAAGGAGAAGGAATCGAGGTAAAGACAGGTTGTTAAGGAGAAGCTCTGCATCCTCAGTGAAAAGAGATGGCTCAACTACAGCTGTATTTCCTGGGGAAAGATACCGTCCAGTTGCCTCCGTTGTTGAAATGGATGGGACACCCCGAAAATGACTGAGCAAAATCCCCCAGCTAACCCAATCCAGACTATAGACACCTCAGAGCCAGAATCAGAGGTAAAAGAAGAAGGGGTGGAGAAAGAAGAAGTGCAGATGTAACCCAGGCAGAGTACAACAACACCCAGAAATACCCCAGAGGCCATCTCCGGGATATCAAAATGAGCACTAAGCCACAAACCTTGAATACAAGAAACCACTTTTGCAAAGCAGCACCAGATTGGCAATCTTTATAGAACACGCATGCCAAGATACAATGGAGACCTAATGTCAACATATGATGCAGGACCCTCGGGTCACAGGTGTCATTGGTACAACAGCCAGCCTAGCAGAGGTGGCGAAAATGATCGTCAACCAGAAGCAGGACTATTGAACATCCTTCAAACCCACACGTGGCGAGTGAGGACCCGATGGGTTGATTTATTACAAGACACGCAGCAGACTCACAACTCACAAGGGAATTACTAGGGCCTGAAGATAACTAACCTAGCAGAATACCCAGGAACTAGGGACACTCACCAAGACACCAAATGTAGCCTACAAACCTGGTTACGAAGGGTGTCCGTGGCATGCCAAATAAACAAGCTCATGTGTACCTTAGCGCACACAACACAAACAGGACGCCCTCAGCTAGGGCCTATGCAGAGGAGCCAACGATTCATCCACCGCTCAAGGCTGAGGTTCCCTACACTAGTGATCAGGCTTTTCAGGGGCAAACTTCCAAACACACCAGGTAGGACAAGAGGTGGTCAAATCACAGAGGAGCTGAAGGACTAATTCATAATTATCTAGGGGGATAATGTAGACAAGAGAGTAGCAAGTGGTGTTTCAGGTACAGTAATTTAAAAATACCAAGATCAAGTTATAGAAGGTTGAGTGATGATTGTCTGAAAAAAACAGTGTTGAATGTAATGAAACGCCATTTTCTGGGTAGAGCCCCAGAGGCTCCTTGGAGATATTGGACTGATATTAGCTAATATTAGTATGGGGCTTCAGTCATAGGGAGTTGTCATGCTTACTGGGACCACTAGCCAGAACATGGTCCCCCTCAGAGAGGCAAAGGGAGCAATGGCCTATGAAACTCACATGTATAAAAGTATTCATTTTTGCCATCGACCAGGGTTGAGCACCCAGAAAGGTAGGCACTTCAAAACAGACCCTTACTGGTAGAAATGTTGCAACCTAAGACCGAACAAAGGCTAGAAACTCCCCCAAAGAAAAACAAACAAACACATCATCACACAGCACGCTGCTCATTTGCGCCGACCCGGACCGTCAGTTTTGAGACTGAAAAACGGAAACAAAAACGCTGACCGGGGGGGAGGGGGTACAGAGAGGGGGTACAGAGAGGGGGTACAGAGGGTACCAGGGAGCCTCTGGGGCTCTACCCAGAAAATGGCATTTCATTATATTCAACGCTGGTTTTCTGTGGGGAAGCCCCATCGGCTCCCTGGAGCTAACTACCCAAAGAGAAAATATAAGGGACTTACTCGGGAGGTGGCGGCACCGCACAACTCATAACGAAGATGAGACAACAGACTGAAACCGCCGACCCAAGACGACACAAGCCTGCTGAGGGTCCAGCACATTAATAAGATATTGGGTAGCCAGGACCCTGTTCAATCTCCAAAACTCCCGTGCCCAAATGTCCGCCAAAGACATACATATTGCAAAACAGAGCAGCCAAAGCTGTGAACTTACAAACATGATGGGCCCGAGGGAAGACCACAGGCTTACTAGACTTGATAACCCTGCAGATGACCTGGGAGACCCGAGCCCTGGAATAGGGAACAAGAAAAACAGGGTCAACCCAAAGCATGTCCCCAGACACAGAAGCCGAGGCATGCAGATAACGATGTAAAACCGCAACCGGACACAAAACATGATGCACCCCCGGTCTGACCAGCCAAGCATCAATAACCTACGAACCACTCCCGTAGCCCACCATCTTGTTCTTTGCCAGGAAAGAAGGAGACGGCAGCAAACAAACAAACTGTCCGCCCGGACCAAAAGAGCAAAAGCCTCTGTACCAGAGGAGAGCATGAAGCTCAAAAAGAAGATTACTTTCTTCTTTCTTCTTCTTAGAGGCATCATTGGCCCACCACGACTGAAGGAACTCCCCCCCCCCCCCCCGAGAACCAACAAGTCCAACATGGGACGCCAACCAGACAAAGCCACTTGCAGAGACTGTACGGCACAACTACAAACTCTGTAAACAGCAATGGCCAAAATAGGGAGCAAAAATCTAAGAGCCAGGGCTCAAGAAGATTTCAAAGAGTGAGAGAGCACCAACTGTCGACATGCGAGGCGAGAAGCAAAGAACAAACTTCCTTCAGAATCGGCGCAAACAACTTCAAAAAGGCAGCCAACGCCTGAGCCACCAATGCAAACATACTGGAAGCAGGCCCAGAACCCAGCGCCTCCACATCCTCCTCGAGCCAATCTGAAGACAGTTCAAGCAGGGGAAAAAAAGCTCAAGACCAAAGCCAAATGCCCATGGTCGTTTGGTGGCTGAGTCCTCAGCTACCAAGGATGCGGAAAGGGTGGGAACCTGCACATAAAGCTGTACTTGGCCGATATTGCGAGGAAGAACAAGGGCGAAAAAGCCCTGTGTTCCCCACCACTCAAGAACGTGGGTCTGACAGAACGCATGCCACACCCCATCGAAAAGAAAGGGCAGTCTGCCAATCAGGAAAACTCTGGTACCTTGAACCCAGTAAGGAAAAGAGGAACCAAACCCAAATGAAGAATGATCCATTATCGAGGCAAAATCTGGGTCTCGCAGGAGGTACAGCGCAATAGCCTCCCGAACCTCCTTAGGAGGGATGCAGGAAGCCGAAAACCTTCGAAAAGAGGGAACCAAGGGAACCCAGAACTGAACCCGGGGAGGATCTGAACTCACATCAAACACGTACAGGGAGGGGGGGCTAAGAAAACCCCTACCAGCTGCAAGAATAAACCCAGCGCCGAGGGTACCAACATCCAAGCGGGGTCAAACAGGGCCCCAAGCCCCCCCAAGTCAACTCCTTCCCAACCCCCAGAACCCTCCATGTCAGGACCCGGGGTAGAGCTGTCCTTCAAACCCTATGCCTCTGGAGAAAAGGCAAAGTCCACTGGAAAATCAGGGAAGAAGGGGTCCACTGGTCCGACCCGAAAGTCCCAGCAGTAGGAACCGGCCCGAATGCCTCCGCTGCCGAACCGGAAGGGGCAGCCCCCGAAACTGCCAGAGTCTCACCACCATCTAAACCTGCCCCAACTCCGAAACCCTCATAAGTTTGGGAGCCGGAAACAAAGGATGAGGGGGGAGGGGGGGGGGGAGAGGGAAGTAGGACGAATAACAGAAGATGATGGACAAGATGGCACGGACGAAACAATAGTCAAGGTGACAAACGTCGCCATGTCTGGGTCCCCATGACCAAGGTGGGGCAGCTTTGGGGTATCCGGAAAGTCCAACCAACCTAGTACGTTGCAGCAACCCAAACCTCGCATGCAATGACAAAGCTGCCTGCACCCGAATATCAAGATCAGTGAATTGTGTGAACTAGAGTACAAACAAGGAACACCACTCGCAGGACTCTGGGACAAAGGTGTCATTGACCTGACAGGCAGCATCTATGCCGGGCAAACTGGCCCTTGTGAAGGGAGCAACCTCGGGGAGCCAAGAGGACCACCAAACCGAACCTAGGCATACCTAATGGGAGGCCAGGTAGCCCTTCACCAAGCAGGAAAAACTAAAAAGAAAGAAATGAACCCCGAGAGTGCTCCATCACAACAGAAGGCCAGAGAGAGGCACAGTTGCCGCTGTCATTCGAGCTGTGCAGAACCGTGCACCCCAACCAGCAGCAAACACTCCCTACCCAGGTGCCAAGCTAAAGTGCCAAAACCCAAGTTGACCCCAAGGGTGAGGCAAAAGCCAAATGACCACTACCCCTACGGGAGTCAGACCTGAAAACGAGAGGGAAGGGAAGAGAACCCTGAAACCCAAGGGCAGTACTTACAGGGTGCCTAAGGAAGTGAACCTCAAGCACATGCAACCTTAGTACTTGTAACTCCTGGTCAATGCTCCAACACACAGCAGGTACAACCATTAGGGTCAAAATCCTGACATGCAATCGAGACCAGAGTAGACATCCGCCCCAGTCGGCTTCAGTCGACAAACTGGTGGGCAGACCACTGGCTCGGTGAGGAGGGGGCCCTTCCCCTCTCCTTCTTAGGTGGGGAGGGGAAACGAGCGGTGCATCGGGTTGATGACAATTTACTTGTTTCCTTGTTTTTCTTGGGGGAGTTTCTAACTTCGGTTTCAGTCTCTGGCTGCAATTTTCTATCAGTTGAAGTCTGTTTTGGGGCGCCTACTTTTCTGAGTGCCTAACCCCGGTTGATGGCAGACATGAATATACTTTCAAGGAGTAGAGTTTTCATAGGCCATTGCTCCCTTCGCCTGAGGGAAACAGGTTCTGGCTCGTGGTTCCCGGTAGGTATGACAACTCCATATGACTGAAGTTCCAGACTAATATAGCTAATATCAGTCTTATAGCTCCAGGGAGCCGACTGGGCTCCCAATCAGAAAAAGTGGGGATATGTTCACCACATACAAAATAGTAACAGGTTTCTACAAAATTGACAGAAAAATTTGTGAAAACTGCAACTTCAAGAACACGACGGCATAAGGTAAAACTAAGGAAACATTTATGCTGCAGAAAAACCTTAGAAAGTTCAGTTTTGCAAACAGTGACAGACAGTTGGAACAAGTTAAGAAAAGGCCTAAATTGTCAGTACTAGTACTGTAGAAACTCGCTAATCCGGGATCCGCCAATCCGGCAAAATTTATCTCCCTATCCGACCAACATGTCCAAAGAAGCAGGACTAGCGGATATTTGGCTGGATCAGCATATAAGGATAGAGTTTGAAGCAAACAAATCTCTCCAAAACCAAGGGTCAACTTGCTGCCAAATATAAAATGTGAACCTTTATCATTGAGAGAGAAACCAGTGAAATGCCTGGCCTAACACTCATTGTACACCACCACCAGGAAGGAGGGAGCCATGAAAGGATGGAGGGAGTCAGTCAGGAAGAATGGGAGGGAGTGAGGGAGTCAGTCAGTGAGTCGGCCGACTCACTGGCTATTTACCGACTATTCACCGACTGAATATTTACAAGAAAATAAAATGGATTTTAACAGAACTTAAGGCGCATATGTTAAAAGTCATCATACAGCGTGTCAACACCCATGTGCTGACACTCGTAGGGGTGGGTTGGGAAGGACTTGCGTGGGGAAGGGGAGACGGTGAACAGGAAGGAGATATGTGATCTGTCTGTCAGTCTGCCAAGTGTTGGCACGCCCACCCACCCACCTGCCTGACCCACCCACCTGCCTGGCCCACCCCACCTACCATAACCCACCTGCCTGGCCCACCCACCTGCCTGACCCACGTACCTACCATAACCAACCCACCCACCTGCCAGAACTAAAACCTTTCCTGGCCTGCCAACTCACTTGCCTGAACCCACCTATCCCTTTCTGAACCTGCTTGCCCACCCATGCACTTGCCTGCCCACCCATGCACCTGCCTGAACCTACCTATCCCTGCCTGAAACTGCCTGCCCACTCACCTGCCACCCACCGAGCCTATCTGCCTTCCATCCACCCATCCAAAACCTGCCAGCCTGAACACACCTATCCCTGCCTGCCCACCCACCCAACTGTCTGCCCACCCACTTGCCCTGCCCACCTACCAGCCAGGCAGCTAACCACACACCTAGTTTCACACACTAATTAGTGTGGGGAAATTCAAATTATGGTGTTTGTGGTACAAACATTTTTGGAAATGTTCATTTTTGAACTTCTACCGTGAAAAGTACATTAATCTGGAAAATATACTAATCTGGCTGGGGGGCCCTTTCCATATAGTCCGGATTAGCAAACTTCTACAATAGCTTCAAAGTCATATGACAAAGAGTGCTGGTAAGATGGGACATCACGAGCATAGCTTTCATCCTGTAACTACACTTAGGTCATTATCACACACGTAATTGTCAGAACAGGGGGCAATGCTAGAGAAGCACCAAGGGAAGGGAACAACCCCCCAGGACCTACTGTGATTTGACGACCCACAGAGCACTGCTAAGTCAGTCATAATCAGCGACAGGACTCCTCTTGGAACTGGCTGATTCTGGGGCTCTGTGCTGCCTGGTGGTGCCTATTGGTATTAATGGCTTTGAGCTAGTTTGTAGTGAATCACTTGCTTAAAATAAATAGTTTGTGGAGTCGTTTGGCTTCATTACCAAATGAATACCTACATCCCTCCCCCCTTTCTTGGTGGGGAGGAAAGACTCAATTACCTCCACTGCCAACATGAATAAGGCAACCATCCAGTGATGACCCAGCCCCCAACTCCAAAAACCTCAGGAGTTTCGAAGCTCTGACCAAAGGCCATTTGAACAAAACCAGACAAACCAGGGGCAAGAGATGGAGGTGCAAATTTGGAGTAAGTGGCCAAAATGAACTGCCCCAAATCCAAATCATAACAAAATGGGACCAAATCTGGAGCAACCACATTGACACCAAGCTGCACTTAATGCATATGGACATAATTCTCCCATAAAATTGTTCCCACCTGGTAAGCTATGTCCCTAGATGAGGGCTCAGCTAAAACAGAGACCCAACAATGATACATGTTGCAGGCCTCAGAGTGGAAGGTGTCACACACTCAGCAGGTGGCATGGCAGAGGCACAAAGGCTGACCATTGGTATATAACAGAATTGTGGTACATCTTTAAAACTCGCACACAGCACGTTACAGGGATGCTCCCAACCTGGCTGTTACAGGGAGTCACCAAGGAAGCCCTCCCAGAGAAGTCAGTATAACGTGTTTAAGATGGGGGACAATCAAGATACAGTGCTATAAAGATAGAGAGAGAAGATTTAAACAAGGCATAAAATTTACAAAATCAGTTTCAGTCTATTAATAATAATACATGGTATTAAATGTATGTACAATTCAGATAGTTATCCTTCACTACTGTAAGAGATTTTATTAAAATTATATTAATACAGTTTTCATGTAAATTTAAAATATAAATAATACAATCCAGTAAAAGGCCACAGCTGTAGTTCAACTAGTAAGCAGCATATGCACATGATTAATAACGAACAAGTCAACAGTGTAATTTGCAAGTTTATAAAATAATAAACTGACCATAAATGACACAAAAGTACAAATAAAGTGAGAAAAGTTAGTGTGAAGCCTTTGAGCGGTAGAGATGTGGACAGGTTGTACGGAGGAGGGCATGTTGGTAGTGGGATTAGTCAGAATCTCAATCAATACGTACCGATAATAAACAGATGAGAGACCAGCCACATAAACACATACTGTACCTACTGCTTACTCTATGATCAACTCATCAGGGCATTTAGGCCCAATAATTAACACTAATAAAGTTGAATTTCATTTTATATGGGAAGTCAGGCCTCTCAATTGTTTGATTAAATCACACGGAAAATGTGCTATAAAGTTTCACAACTACACATAGCATGAAGACCAATTTGTGGCAGAAAACAGGCATGGCATTATCTAAAAGCCTGCAGGTAAAGCTTACAGTCTACACAAAATACAAGCATATCACTTGCTCTACAAACCATGTTGTTTACAAATAGTTCAAAGACAGATCCAATATAGCATACCATTATTTCAAGAATTTTATCTTATGATATAATTACAACAAATACACAAGTATCATGCAAAGGCTGCATATTCCACAGATATGGATCTGTCTTCAAGATTGAAATGAGCGAGCGAGCAAGCAAGCAAACTAGGACAAGCGGCAGCAAGCACAGACAGGGCCAATGGCGGGGGGAGGGGCGTACCCGTGGGCGAGGCGTCTTGGCCAGCAGATAGGTAGCCAAGGTAACTGTCCTGAAACTCTGCCAGACCAGCTAGAGCATCAGATTGGAAGGCCTGCGGCTGGTAACTCGCGCCAGCTGAGGCGGGATCAGCCCTCGGGGTGGGGGGGTTGTTGCCACCCCCTCTGGACCGTCCACCCCCAGAGTTTGCCCTGCCCCCCTTGTGTGTATGCGAGAGATGGTAGGAGAGACCCTGTCTGGTCTTGTAGCGAGCGCCACACACTGCAAGTCAAAACCAATATTCCCTGCAGCCCGCACTTCCCACAACAGTTTATCTTGTATATTATATATATATATATATATATATATATTATATATACATTATATATATATATTATATATACATTATATATATATATATATATATATATATATTATATATACATTATACATTATATATATATATATATATATATATATATATATATATATATATATATATATATATATATATATATATATATATATATATATATATATATATATATATGTCGTACCTAGTAGCCAGAACTCACTTCTCAGCCTACTATTCAAGGCCCGATTTGCCTAATAAGCCAAGTTTTCCTGAATTAATATATTTACTATAATTTTTTTCTTATGAAATGATAAAGCAACCCTTTTCTCTATGTATGAGGTCAATTTTTTTTTATTGGAGTTAAAATTAACGTAGATATATGACCGAACCTAACCAACCCTACCTAACCTAACCTAACCTATATTTATAGGTAAGGTTAGGTTAGGTAGCCAAAAAAAGCTAGGTTAGGTTAGGTAGGTTAGGTAGACGAAAAAACATTAATTCATGAAAACTTGGCTTATTAGGCAAATCGGGCCTTGAATAGTAGGCTGAGAAGTGCGTTCTGGCTATTAGGTACGACATACATATACATATACATATATACATATATATATATATACATATATATATATATATATATATATATATATATATATATATATATATATATATATATATACATATATATATATATATATATATATATATATATATATATATATATATATATATATATAAGACAGCAGTTATATATAAATATACATAGATATATATATAGATATAAAAATCATACACCCTGTATTGTACTTTTGGAAAATCATAAATGAAAAATTAGCTGACAATAATCTTTAGTTAAAATTCTTTATCAAGAGTGTCTTGACACCCTCAAAGAGAAAGATGGTGCCTTTAATACAATGGTGACTACAATGAACTCTAGGAAATTTACATGGTAGCTGAAGAGTAAATGCACTCACTTAAAAATATTAATGGTTAAACACCTCTGACTGTTGCTCATTGCCATATTTGTTATAAATGGCAAGATACATGGAGAACAAAGAGCAACACAAGTACATAGTACCATTGCCAACTACTAGTTAGTCATTACTAGCACTGTCAGTTTGGTTCACTTGTGTACAGTGTACTGCACCACACTAACCCATATCCAATCTCATCATTCAATAGCAGCACTTTCTCTAAACATACTTAAATCCAAATCAACTTATATTTTCAGAGATATTGCTTAATACTGAGAAATTTAAGCTTTAATTGCAACTTCATTTTTAATTGCAAGTTAATGTTGCAATTAAGCTTTAACTGCAAAGTTCAGCTCATCAATTTATCTCGACGTAAAGTTTAAAATTTAGTGAAGTAGGCAATTACTTGTCAGGTCTGTTAGTTGGGTGTATATAAACGAATATAATACAAACATACTGTATAACCCATTCATAGAAAAGCTCCAAGAAAATATTTTATATACAAAAAATTAAAAAACCAGCAATGAATGTAATGAAACAACAATTTCTGGGGAAGCCTCATGAATCACTGAGACTATTAACGCACTAGGTTGTATCAGCTGTGGCGCTCTATAGGAATACATACCAGGGACCAGAGCCAGAACCTAGTATTTTTTCCCCTCACAGAGGTGAAGGCAGCAGTCACATTTTGGCACCTCACCAGAGAAGGCAACCAGAAAGTTAGCACATCAAAACAAACTACAGTACATCAAAAAAAAAAAAAAAAGAGACACACCCAAGCCCTAAAACCATCCTAATGAAACTCCCCAGCTATGTAAACAATGATCAAATTCTCACAAAACAAGCACGAGCTCCTTGCTCCTCACCTCCCCGACTCATATGGGGGGAGGGGGTAAGTAGCTCACCACCTGCTGGGGTCTAAGCTGTCATTAATTCTAGAGTAGAATTAAATACCCACTTGACGAACAGGAAGGGAGGGAATTAGGAAGCTACCGGGGCTCACCCAGAAATTGGCATTTCAATACATTCAATGCTGGTTT
This sequence comes from Procambarus clarkii, assembly GCF_040958095.1. NCBI lineage: Eukaryota > Metazoa > Arthropoda > Malacostraca > Decapoda > Cambaridae > Procambarus > Procambarus clarkii. The sequence continues at coordinate 22,966,951 of NC_091202.1, read as the reverse complement.
TCTTGGGAGATCCGCTTGTAGCTTTCTGAAGGTAACTACCCAAAGATAAGTAAAAGGGGGGACTTACCTGGGAGGTGGCAGCACTGCAGGTCTCAAGACAAAGAAGAGAAAGACACCCGCGACAGGTACCCCAAAGCCACACACAGTCGGGATGAAACTGGAACATTCACTAGATACCTGGAGACCAGGACCCTGTTCACCTCCAAAACCCCCGTGCCTGAATGTCTATCCTAAGACACATTGCCAAAAACTGCTGCGAAACGTCATGGGCACAGAATAGATCTCAGGCTGACTAGACTTGATAACACTGCGGACAACCTGAGACACACGAGCCCTGGAACAGGGAATCATGGAAACCGGATCCACCCAAAAAGCGTCCACCGACACAGAACCAGTTGCCCGCAGGTAACGGCATAAAGCCGCCACTGGACACTACATGTGATGCACCCCCAGCCTAGCCAACCAAGTATCTACAAACCACGGACCCCTAAAGAAGTGCGACATCTCATTCTTAGTCAGAAAAGAAGAAGGCTGCAAATGAACAAAACGACTACCTGGACCAAACAAACAGAGCCCCCGATGTTGGAGGAGAACATGAGGCTCCCCAACACAATGCCCTCCCCCCTCCTAAGCCAAGGCCAACAAAAACAAGGCCTTCCAAAAGCAATCCCTAACTGAAGTGGACCACAATAAAGCGAAGATAAGAAAGAACACTGTCTAAAGATAAAGAAGGCTCAGGTGGTGCACGAGCAGGCCGGAGGTGTAATAATGCATTTGAAAGCTTGCGGAATGGAGCGGAAGCAACATGCACCATGAACACAAGCTGGAGCGGCTCCACCAACACTGTGCAATAAGAAGCGACAGTATTAGGCATGAGATGCCAATCCAGAAAAAGCCAAGGAGAAAGGACAAAACAACCTGACCCAAAATCGACGAAAACCTTTGAAAAGAAATAAAGTGATAGAAAGACCATCAAGAAACTTCATACTGTTGCTGGAGGGACACCATCAGAGAAGCCACCTGCTCACCATATAAATGGTGATACACACGTGTTAGGTAGACCAGATGCATAGTGCGGAGCAGTTAGGCGAACTTGGTCTCACTGGTCCGATCTGCTGGAAGAATCGGAGCCATGGAAAAATGCCCGGGTTCAGACACAGAGCAAGCAGTACCTGAAACCAAGGCTAGGCCGGCCACCATGGAGCCAGAAAACTCCCCCTCCCTGATAGGATTCCAAGCGAGCTAGGACCTAGAGCAACAGATGGACCGGGGGGAAAAAGGTACAGGAACCCCCATTTTGACCAGTTTTGCCGAAAAGCATCTACCATAATGGCCTCGCAGTCGGGGAAATGCGCCACGTACAACAGGAGATGCCGAGACCACCGTTACACAAAGAGGTCCACCTCCGGGTGCCCGTACGTCCGGAAAAGCCAAAGGAAGGAGGCGGCGTCGACCGTCCACTCCGTGGAAAGAAGAATGAAGAGTGACAGACTGTCTGCTAGAACATTGGACACTCCATGAATGTGAACAGCACGGAGAGCTAAACCCAGAGAACTAAGCAGAACAGCCACCCAAGGCGACCTGCCTCAAAAAGCCACAGACCGAAAGGACCCTCTGCTGTTGAAACAAAGAACCACGGGGGAGCAGTCCAAATGGAGCCGGATCAACAAGCCTCGAAGAAGCCGAATCTGGCACAGCACCTGCCACACTGACACAAACTCCTGCACTGTGCTGTGAGCCTGACGTAAGAACAGCCCCACAATGACCCTGGTTGGACGGTGAGCACTGGTCACCAAGTCCCAACCAAGAGACAAGTGTCCATGAACACATCGAGTGAGGGAAGAGGAAGACGCCATGGCACTGAGCCCCGAAAAACCCGAACAGGAAGCCGGCAATGCAGCAACCAATGCAAGGCCACTGGGGATCGAACCCAACGATCACGAGTGGTGAAAGATCTGCTCGAGCAACCACCGAGTGACCCGGGTCCCCCTCAAAAACAGCCGAAGATGGTACTGCAGCCTCAGCAGGGCTGCAGGAGGGAAATAAGGGGATGAAGTCTGAGAATACCATACTAAGTTACTGGGACTTCCGCCAGTTTACCAGGAACCTGAACCCGGCAAGCTGGCTGGGAAAGAACCAGACCAGAAGTGCCAGAAACCAATGCTGAGTTGGTCACTAGAGCCATAAGGATCATCCTCCCTAAATACAATTCCAAAATGGACAGAACCCAGAACAACAACTGAACCGGGGAAAAAAGATAACTATCCCTCCACCTCGACTAGTCCAGTCAAGAGGCATCCACTTCGATAGCCTTGTGATCAGGGAAAAAGAGTGTCATATTTTCCTGAGAGTCGCGAGAAACCCACTTGAAGGACAAGGACGATTGGCCACGCCCAAGTGCACCCACTCCAAGATGACCCGATGGAGTGAAGGGGAAGAAGCCTGCCTCACCAGCTCCGATCCTGTGAGAGGAGGAGCTGCCCACCACCACCACAGGCCAGCGAACATGACCCAAAATGCCCATGAATTGTGGGACCAAGCATGGGCAAACAGAGCCAGCCTCCACCCCATCGCCCCGTTAATGAGGCGACCCGTGAAAAGGCCGGCACCCCATCAGAGAAGCCAACCTATGTGCAGAGCGACCACCATGCCAACCAAACAAAGACGGCTCTGGAGGAGGCACCGGCAAAGAAGCTGGCACCTGAGCCCACTTCGACCAGCAGAAGCCTGAGCCCTGGCACGACCTTTCCGGGAAGCTCGAGAACACCCACCCCTGGATCACCAAGAAATCAGAAAGAGGACTGCAACTAGCAGAAGCCGCAAGTATAAACTGAGAAACAACCGTGACCGAGAACAATAATGAACAGAAAGAAGATGAAAACTTTAGAGCCAGGGCCCAAGCCGAATTAAAAGAGCGAGGCTGGCCTGCCGAGGCGAGAGGCAAAAAACAGACACCACATGCAGATGATGAGTCACAATAACATGGCGGAAGAATGATGACCAAACCATACACTAGAAGATGAAAAGACTACGACGTTTCGGTCCAAGTCGATTATGAAGAGACGAGAAAAGCACAGGCATAAGGGCAAAAGAGACACCCGCTCCTGGAGTATAAGCACATACAATTTCAGCAAAGCCGCCATCGACGCCCAGGCTGCTGAGGCTAACGCCCCAGACAATGCCCGGGTCCCTAAAAACAAAAAAGGGGACAGCCCTGAGGCATTCAAGCGAGCAACCAAGCAAGTGGGTTGCACCAACAAAAACCCTAGCATATAACGTGACAGCCACTTGACCCCTAATATCTCCCCAAAGAAGAATGGGTAAATTGGATGACGAGCAAGGAACAAGTCTCGCATGACTCCGGGTCGAAGGTGTCATCAACCCAACAAGCAGCACGACAGAGGCAAAACAGATGATCATCACCCTGAGACAAGGCCAACTAACAACGTTTAAACTCGCTCAAGGCAAGATGGGACTCAAAAGACATATCCATAGACACCCGAGCCCCAACAGGAGGTTTTCAGGGCCCGCAGGGAAAGGTGTTCCTACGGGAACCCCAGGCACTGGTGCTGCAAAGCCAGTTGAACACCATCTATTTATCGAGCAAACAGCCCCCGGTGAAAGGAGCAATCTCGGGGACCAAGTGGAGGACTACAAAACGGAACTTAGGCATACCTAATGAGAAGCCAGGCAGCCCTACACCAAGCAGAAAATAACTTGAAAAGATAGGAAAGGAAACCCTGAAAGTGAACCACTACAACAGAAGGCCAGAGAGAGAGACACCCACTGCTAGCATGCGAGATGCGCAGCACCGTGCATCCCAACCAGCAACAAGCACTCCCTACCCAGGGCCAAACAAAAGCACCAAGACTCTCGCTGATCCCAAGGGCAAGGCTGATGCCAAACAGCAGCAACCTCTATGAGAGTGAGAACCCAAAAGCCCCAGGGAAGATAACCCTGAAACCTAAGGGAAGCACTTACAGGGTGCCTAGGGAAGGTAACCCTAAGCGCATGCAGCCCAAAGTACCAGCACTCCTGACCAACGCCCCAACACACAGCAGGTACAACCACAATGGAAAACCCGTTTACGCCTGTCGGGTACAAACCCTGACAGGAAAAAAGAGGCCAGAGGAGACGTCAGCCCCAGCCAGCTCCAGTCAACGAACTGGTGACCATGCTGCCGGTCCAGGGGAGGGGGGGGGGCCTGTAAGTTTCATGACGATTTGCCTGTTGCCTTGTTTTTCTTAGGGTGGGAGGGGGTTCTTGGGCTCTGTTCAGTCTCCGGTTGCAATTTTCTACCAATTGGAGTCTGTTTTGGGACGCCTACCTTTCTGGGTGCCTAACCCCGGTCGATGACAGACATGAATATACTGTACTCTCAAAGAATGGATTTTGCTCCACTTTCATAGGCCATTGCTCCCTGCGCCTCTCTGAGGGAGCCAGGTTCTGGCTCGTGGTTTCCAGTAGGCAGAAGTCTATGTGACTGAAGCCTCAAACTAACATAGCTAACATCAGTCCGATAGCTCTACGGCACCGATGGGGCCAAGCACAGAAAAAAAACCAGCGTTGAATGTAATGAAACGCCATTTTCTAGGTGAGTCCCGGAGGCTCCCCGGAGCTATCCAGGCTGATATGTATATCATTAGACTTTGGCATCAGTAAGTGTGAATGGCGTTCTAGGTCAACTGGGGACCACGAGCCAATCCCTGGCCCCCTTAGAGATGCACAAGGAGCAATGGCCTATAGAAATGCACATGGGATTAAGGGGCATTTTATAACTGCCATCGACCGGGACAGGCCCCCAGAAAGGTAAGTGCCTCAAAACAATCCCCTGTTCTGGTTAAAACAACGAAAATAGACAAACGAGTGGACAGAACTTCCCAAGTGAAAACTAGCAAACGATCACGACGTTACACGAGCTGCGCTGCTTGTCTGCGCAGCTTCCCCGTCCCAGGGAGGGGGAAGGAGGGAAACCATAGACCCTCCATGCTGGTGATCCACATTGCAGTTCTGAGGCTGGATATCAAAAATAGGTGAAAAAAATGCTGACCCGAAGGAGGGAGGGTTGCTGGGAAGCCTCTGGAACTCGCCCAGAAAAGTGTTTCATTACATTCAACACTGGTTTTCTGGGGGGGGAGGGAGCCCCTTCGGCTCTTCGGAGCTACATCACCAAAGATGAAAACTAGAGGGACTTACTCAGGAGGCGATCGGTGCTTGCACCTCAACTCGAAGTTGAGACCACAGGCGGCAACCGCCGACCCAAAGCGAGACAGGCCCGATTAGATCCAGGAACATACACAAGATAGTGTGCAGCCAGGACCCTGTTCGACCACCAAAAACCCCATGCCCTAATGTTAGCCCAGGACATGTTCCCGAAAAGGACAGCAAGTGCAATAAACTTACGAACGTCATGGGGCACGGGGATAGACCGCAGGCTGGCTAGACCGAATAACCCTGCAGACGACCCGAGAGACCCGAACCCTAGAACAGGGAAGAAGGGAAACCGGATTAACCCAAAGCGCGTCCCCGGCCACAGAGGCTGTGGCGCACAAATAACGGCGAAGAGCCGCAACTGGACACAACACATGATGCACCCCCGGTCTGACCAACCAAGCATCAACAACCCAAGGAACCCTTCAGAAAGCAGCAGTCTCATACTTCGCCAGAAAAGAAGAGACGGCCTCAAAAGAACAAACCAATCACCAGAACCCAAAGAAGCAGAAACCACCGATAAACAAATCGTTTGTTTATCGGTAGCTTCTTTTTATCTTTTTCACCTCAGTTTGAAGGGGCCACAACAAACCAAGGGAAAAAGAGAGAAAAGAGCACCCTGTCCAAGACCAAGCCGGAGGTAAACAACACCCGAGCCAGCTCGCGAAATGGTGCAGAAGGAACATCAAAACCGAGAGCAATCCATAGTAGCTCCGCCAGCGCCGCACGAGACAAGGTGACAGCATATGGTAAGATGACGGTCCTGAACCTCCAAGAGAGAAGGAAAAGACTACGTCAACAAAAAGCACAGTATACCTACGAAGAGAAAAAGAAAAGGACTGCCAGAAAACCCCATACTGCTGCTGAGATGAAGCACACAGGTGGGACACCATCAACAAAGCCACCTGATCACCAAACAGATGGTGAGAGACTCGAGTCAAAATTACCAGACTTGAAGACTCGAGGAGAAGATCAAACCAGCCCCATCATGGACTGGACCAAGCATTTGAAAGAGGCGGAGCCATGGAAAACCCCTGGGTGTGAACATCAAGCAAGCAGCACCTGAAACAAAGTCTGTCAAGGAACCAGATGGAACGTCCGCCAGGGAACGAGGAACCTGGCGAGACGGGAAAGAACCAACCCGGGCGAGCAGACATACCCCGTCCGGGTGAAACCCCTCAGGACCCCTGAAGGACTAACACCTCCGATAACGGAAGACAGCGAGAAGAAGCTACTTGCAGAAACTGCCGAATCACATACTCCGCAAACAGCAAAGGACAAAATGGCGACGAAAACCAAAGAACCAGGGCCCAGGCAGAGTTCATCGAGGATGCAAACACCACGAGTCAAAACGCGAGATGCGAAGGGAAACAGTGACACCACATCCCACAGGAGCGGCGCAACCAGCTCCAGCAGGGCAGAATGACGCACACGTTGCCGAGTAATGGATGAGAACTACTTAGGACATGTACTGCACTAAAACAAAAATGTACCATCAGGAAAAGGAACAAATAAAAGGCCGTAGCCAAGGCCGTAATCCTAACTCCTCCCGTCCCAATGAAGAGGAACTGTAGGGACTTGAGTGGTTGATTTGAAATCTACATCCACCTGCAGACATTGCAACACAGAAGCTGGTAGTGACATGCAAGGAAAATGTATGTCACTGAAAATGACATACTTTCATTATGAAAATGAAAGAATTCAGTTCTATAACTGAACACTGGGTCTGTTCAGTATCAGGGAACTGAACATGTACATAGTCCAGCCTAGCATTAACATTAGTATAGCCAACATGCACATACTAAGATACACAACAATGTGTAGTATAGAGGTAGGAAATACGGAAATATGTAATGAAAAGACTTTAAATACAGTCTAAGCACCAGTAGCTAGGGACAAGAGAGTATAATCAATATGATGAACTAATAAGACCTAGGTAGCAATTGGTAACTGAATATACATGATCAAATATATATACAAAGACTCCAATGTATATATATAAGGGTGCAGCCAGGCACTGAATGACGATCAATGAATGAGTGTCCAGATAGCATTGAATGAGTCAATGAAGAAGTGCCCAGAGTCAAGAAAAGATTCAGTCGCTGAAAGAGTAAATCAAAAGTTACCGAAATTTGGGGCTGTGCCCCACATTGCTCCTCGTGCCTCTCTGAGGAAGGCCAGGTTCTGGCTCGTGGTCCCCAGTAGGCCTTTGGCATCCACACTGACTGATGCCAAAGTCTAATGATATACATATCAGCCAGGATAGCTCCAGGGGGGACCCAAAGGGGCTCTCCCAGAAAACGAAAATTACTGAAATAATGCACTTGATTAAATCTGTAAAGTTATAAATTAAAACATATTAAAGTTTTCTGAAATGTCAAACATGCTGAAGATATGGAATAAATATTGTGATGTTGTCTTTGGATCAATAATAGAATCTTAAGCCATACTGAGATGAAAATGTCAAAATGACTGGACTTTAAACATCATGTAACTAGCTGGCTGAAGGAGAAAGGAAATACCTTCCTCTGAATCTGCTCACTCAAATACCGAGACGAATGAACCTGATTATATTTTATAATATTAAAAGTAGTATACTATGGGGCCTTCATCAACCACAAAACATTACTAGAAAAAAAAATATATATATATACACACAGCAATGTGTATTATTACTGTCATGTAACAGGAAACAATGATAGGTGCAATGTAATAGGAAACAGCAAGTGTTGTGTTGAGACTAAAGAGTTCACTTCAGCAACTGATAGTTCCAATATTACTACACTGGAGTTGTCAACACACATTTACATTAAACATCTACAATGGCCACTAATGACTGCACAAGCATCATTATAAAGTACAGAACAGTATATGAATTACAAATCTTGTGATGTTTACTTTGTGACGGTAACGCGTTGGTGTTCGGCTGTTTAAGGCTAGGGGTATGGCCTCGTCACATAGTTATAAAAAAAAAATAGAAAAACTGGAACTTCGTCTGTGGTAAGGTAAGGAGAAGACACACAAAACACAAGTAAACTTTAACAATGAAATTTTAATTACGTTAAATAAATCAAAACATGAAAATATGGACAAACAAATATGTATAATAAAATCAATGAATCAAAATAATAAGAATACTTAAATGACACAATGAAAGTTACGTTAAGGCAAAATAATAAGAAGTGCAACACAAAAGTTAAGTGGGAGGTGCTGGAATATTGGCTTAAAGCCACCACCTCTCTCAGTACACGCTAACGTCTAGCTGGGAGGAGTGCTGGCTACGAAAGCACGGAACATTCTGAGGACTGATGTTGGGGCGACCCCAGACATCAGGTAGTATTGGGGGCGAGTGCAGGTGCAGCCAGACCGGCGACCAATCAGCGGAGCCGTAGCGATCAACGGGTAGTTTGGTGGTTGGAGTTCGAACAGGTGGCTGGTTGCATACGTTTCTGCTCACCCTGGCAAGCCTTGCTGGTGCTGGTGTTGTTGTCGTTGTTGGACATTTCTTCCATAGTCTTTTTATATAATTGTGAAGACGTAATTTTGGAGGGAAGAGCAGGCTCAATCTCTTGAAGGAGATTATCGTCACAACTCTCCCCCGAAGCCTGCGGTTCTGGAAGAAGTACGTCGTTATGTGGTGGAGTATTAGATGGAGTTGCTTCTACTTCATAAACTCTGGAGAGGGCATCGGCTATGGTGTTGTCAGAACCCTTGATATAGCGGATCTCCAGGTTGAAGTCTTGTAAATACAGAGCCCATCGTAGAAGACGCTGGTTGGTGAATTGGGCTTGATGTAGGAAGCGGAGAGGGTTGTGGTCTGAGAAGATGGTGGTAGACCTGGCGCCTTGTAGGTACGGAGCGAAGTGTTGGAGGTTCAGGACGATGGATAGTAGCTCCTTTTCAATAGTGCTGTAGTTCCTCTGGTGTGGTTTCAGTTTGTAGCTGTAGTAGCTGACAGGTAGAACCTCCTCGCCTCGTAGTTGCATCAGGACACCACCAACGCCGGTACCACTGGCGTCGACATGAAGGACGAAAGGCTTGGTGATATCTGGAGAGGCGAGAATGGGGTTAGAACAGAGGAGGAATTTGAGTTGTTCGAAAGCAACGGTTTGCTGCATGGTCCAATTATACCGTTGCTTGGGACTGGTTAATAGAATTAGAGGTGTGGCGACTGTACTGAAATTCCTCACAAACCTACGGTAGTAAGAGGCAAGACCAAGGAAGCGCAGGAGCTGCTTCCTGGTGGTAGGCTGTGGATACTGTAGGATGGCTTGAGTGTGTGAGTCTAACGGAGCTATGCTGCCACTCCCAATAACATGACCCAGATAACGCACTTTACCTTTCGCGAAAGTGGACTTGCCCAGGTTGATGGTGAGGCCGGCTGTCAGGAGCTTGGAGAACAGACGTCGCAGCTGGAGCAGATGTTCACTCCAGGAGTTGGAGGCTACGACGATATCGTCCAGGTAGGCGTATGTGTTATCCAAGCCCTGGATGACACGGTTGACAGCTCTTTGAAAGGTGGCCGGGGCATTACATAGTCCGAAAGGAAGGCGTTCATATCTGAAAAGTCCAAAAGGAGTGATGAAGGCAGATATCTCTTTAGCGCGCTCCGTTAGACACACTTGATAGTACCCCTTAAGCAAGTCCACTTGGGACAAGTACTGGGCACTACCAATGGCATCAAGGATGTCATCTATCCTTGGCAAGGGGTAAGCATCCTTGACAGTGACAGAGTTCAGTTTTCGATAGTCAGTGCACAACCGCACCTTACCTTGGGGTTTGGGCACCAAGATACAAGGTGAGGCCCAGGGGGACTCACAAGGTGTAGCCAGTCCATGATCCAAGAGGTATTGCACCTCAGCACGCATGACTTCCTTCTTGCTCGGGCTGATTCGGTAGAAGGGTTGACGAATCGGCCGGGTGTCGGGGAGCAGTTGGATGTCGTGCTGGGTAACATTACACTCTTGGGGATCATCTCTGAACAACTCTTGATGTTCTCTGAAGATCTTGACGAGAGGTGCACTATGATTATCCTGAAAGTATTTGGGAAGATCATTAAGGATTTCGGAATTAGAAAGCGCTGACTCCTTGTCAGTGCTTTCGGGAGGAGAAGCTGGGAAGGTCTCACTGTGGATGTAGGGTTCTGTGAATGTGGAATAGTTAATCAAGACAGTGGGAGGAGTACCATTATATTGCTTCAGGAGGTTGACGTGGCACAGCTGGGTCTTCCGCCGCCTATCTGGAGTCTCTATCACATAATTATTATTATTCCGGCACTCTTTGACGCAGTAAGGTCCTGAAAATCTGTTTTGTAAAGGTGAACCTGGGATAGGGAAATAAGCAAGGACGAAGTCTCCCGGCTTGAATTTTCTTACTTTGCTGGTCTGGTCGTAATGAGTCTTCATTCTCACCTGGGCTTTCAATAGATTATCATGGGCAAAGCGGTGGACTCTCTCTAGAATGTGTTGAAGGTTTTGAAGAAACTGGGGCACATTCTGATGCTCACTGAAGGTGGCATCTCTGAGAGAGTCTTTGAAAGCCTTAAGGGGAGTACGGCACTTACGGCCGTAGAGCATCTCATAAGGAGATACTCCTAGGGACTCATTGGGGAGACTTCTGAAAATACACATTATTAGGTCAATCTGCTTATCCCAATCCTTTGAGGTTTCACTACAAAACTTTTTCAAGAGTGCTTTGATGGTCTGATGACTACGTTCAAGAGAACCCTGTGAAGCAGGATGATAGGGGCTGGACAATACCTGTTTGATGTTGAACTCCTCCAGTGTCCTTTTGAAGAGATCACTGGTGAAGTTGGTGCCACAGTCACTTTGAATCTCCCTGGGAAATCCGTATTGAGTGAAGATCTTCAATAGATGTTTGATAACCGTAGCAGCCGTGATGTTCTTCACTGGAACTGCTATGGGAAATCTGGTGGTAGGACACAGGATGGTTAGGATGTAGGCGTTACCTGAACTGGTCCGAGGTAAAGGACCAACACAGTCTATTATGAGTCTGTGGAAAGGTTCCTCAGGCACCTGTATGGGAATCAGTGGTGCTCTGGGAATGGAGACGTTCGGTTTGCCTGCCATCTGACATGTATGACACTGTTTTACGTACTGTTTGACGTTGTTTACCATACCTGGCCAGTAGTAGTCTTGACGAATCCCATGGTAAGTCTTGTTGAAGCCGTAGTGGGAGAATGCTCCATGGGCCAGGTGTAGAATAGTGGGCCGCAGGCTGGTGGGAATCACAAGTTGTTCGGTGTTGGCCCAATCGTCCTCCTCCTTCAGTTTACTGGGTCTATATCTGCGGTAGAGCAAGTCGTTCTCTAGGAAGAACCCAGGAATACTGTCGGGTTGAGTCTCAGCCTGGAAAAACAATGGTGTTAAAGTAAGATCTTCCCTCTGCAACTTACGGAACTCCAACTTGGTCAGATGCGGGGGTAGTTTCTGAGGGTCTTGAGGGACAGCGGTAGCAGTAGAGTCAGCTGGCTGTGGACGTGCGGCTTGTGCACGGGTGGTCACGAGAACCGGAGGAGAAACTTCATCACTCTCTTGAACCTCTGCTGGAACATACTCGAGAATAGGATTTATTGGCACAGAGTTACACACCTGGGGTTTGTCCATGACGATCAGGTTGGTCGGTTGCAGGTCTTCTGCCAAGTCGTTGCCTAGGAGAAGTTGCACTCCAGGCATGGGAAAAGGCTTTTCCCTGACGGCGACTTGGACTTCCCCGTTCACGTAGGGACAATCCAGGTGGACTCTGGCGAGAGGGTATGGAGTGGTAGCAGTGAGGTCAGTGATGAAGACTGTTTCCCCGGTGTAGACTATGTTGGGCACAGCCGACTTCAAGATGATCGATTGTAGAGCCGCTGTGTCCCTCAAGATCTTCAATTTGAAACGTCCCTCCGGATTTGAACCGTTGGCAGAGACAGTTCCAGTATACAGGTGGTTACTGAAAAGAGAAAGATCATTAACATCAACACCAACATTCATCACAGGCTTACCGGACTTAGGAGGAGTTGGTTTGGGTCGTTGTTGGTCAGTGGTTCCCTTGTATTGAGACTTACCACACTTGTCTATGGTATGTCCATAGAGTCTACAATACTTGCAGTACAGTTGTGAACCAGCTTGATCGGGGCTCACCTTCTCGTAACTGTACCACGACTTCTTACTGGAGGATGGTTCAGGTGTCAGCCGGTGGATGAGGCTGTAAGTGTCAGCCGACTTAGCACACTTCAGGTAGTCGGTTTCTTCTTTATCTGCTAAGTAGAGGCGGACAGGAGGCGGCACACGTCTCAAGAATTCTTCAACAAGCATCAGGTTGACGAGTTCTGCAAAAGTAGAGACATGTGCTGCTTCCAGCCATTTCATGAAATACCTCCGTTTCGTGTTAGCAAACTCAAGGAAGGTAGTGGTACTTGCCTTCAGGTGGTCACGGAATTTCCTTCTATAACTTTCGGTGGAAAGTAGGTAGGCGTCTAACACTGCTTGTTTCAGAGTGTAGTAGTCATTCTCAGACGCCAAAGTACTGAGTGTGACTGCAGCTCTACCTGTAAGATGGACTCTGAGAAGTGTTGCCCATTGGTCGACAGGCCAACTGAGTTGATTAGCAAGGGTTTCAAAGGTGGTAAAGAACACATCAACTTCTGCTTCTACAAAGGATGGCATTAACTTACTTGCATGTGATATATTAAAACTGACGGGAAGATTGGCAGTAGCTTGCTGGCGTTGAGCGAGGTGTGAAGTTTCCAACGTGTATTCCCGTTGACGACACTCAAGAGCCAGAGTCGCTTGTTGCTTGTCATGTTCGCGTTGTATTTCCAACTCGCGTTGTTTGGTTTCAAGCTGTAAGCGTTCCTGCTCCTGGAGTGTTTCAAGCTGTACTCGTTCACGTTCACGGAGCATTGCCAACTCACGTTCCTTGAGGGCGATCTCTTCCTTTCGTATGGCAGCTGCTTCCCTTTGCTGTTCGCGGGCTTCCCTTTGCTGCTCACGTTCAATCTTGGCCAGCTCTAGTTTGAGTTTCAGCGTTGCCAAATCAGTTTTATCTGCAATATAGTAAGTTTCATGAGTTTCAGAGTCTATCTTACCTTGCTCTAAATAGTAATCCAGCAACAGGTTGTGTAGGTCATTTTTGTTGGCTTGGTAGGGAACTTCTAGTTGATACTCATGTGCAAGAGTTTGTAGTTCAGTCCTCTTGGCACGACTTAAAGTCCCTATTTCACCTGCTGGATTTGCACGGAAAGTTTGGAGACGAAACATGGTGAAATTAGCAAATAAAGGTACACGAATATTCAATAATGAAATGTCAGAAACAGGACAACGTGGCAACTGGTACCTATCCTATGTGATCTTTAACAATTAACGTTAAGTGAAAGATATTAAATGATTAAATTAAATCAAGGGCGCAGGAAATCTTGTACCCGGTACTCATGTAAGAGAATAAGGGCAAGAAAATCCTACTAACAAATGAAACAAAGTTTCGAAAACAAATGAAACAGTTAAATGCTTCAAAAGTAAAATTGGTAGTCCAAGGATGTAGGCATACCTTGCCAAGTCTCTATAGGACATAAAGCAAGTTTTTCCTACTGAATTTAATATGATACTTACAGAATTAGCGAACTTTTGTGCTCTGAAAAAATAAGCTAATTCCCTACCGTTGTATGTATCATCATCTCTGACTGACGTGTAGGGGTGCGAGGTGTCAACTGGTGACGAGAACTGCTGCTGAGGTCCCAATTCAGCAACTAAAGTTCGAGCTAGAGGAACTATGGCCCTCTTTGTCCTCCTACAGTCAGATTGCAGAAGATTGGGTACTCTTGACCCGGGGCAGACCACAGTACCAGGGTACCAATATGATGATCTGTCAGAATGAGAAATATTCAAGGGACATAGATGGTAAATACGAGTAATAACAAGGAGGGAGAGATGACCAATTAAGAGTATGACTGAGGCCTACAGTCACCACGTAATCCAAAGTTGTCTCACCTTCACTATATGTTACTCTCGTAATGCACAATACACCGCACCTTATAAAAAATGAAATTGAATGAAAAATAGTAAAGCTACGTTAACAAAGTTAAATACGCTTACCATAAATTACCACTTGGCACCAGTACCTGAGTGAAGCTCCTAGGACAGGGCCCCCATATAACTTGTGACGGTAACGCGTTGGTGTTCGGCTGTTTAAGGCTAGGGGTATGGCCTCGTCACATAGTTATAAAAAAAAAATAGAAAAACTGGAACTTCGTCTGTGGTAAGGTAAGGAGAAGACACACAAAACACAAGTAAACTTTAACAATGAAATTTTAATTACGTTAAATAAATCAAAACATGAAAATATGGACAAACAAATATGTATAATAAAATCAATGAATCAAAATAATAAGGATACTTAAATGACACAATGAAAGTTACGTTAAGGCAAAATAATAAGAAGTGCAACACAAAAGTTAAGTGGGAGGTGCTGGAATATTGGCTTAAAGCCACCACCTCTCTCAGTACACGCTAACGTCTAGCTGGGAGGAGTGCTGGCTACGAAAGCACGGAACATTCTGAGGACTGATGTTGGGGCGACCCCAGACATCAGGTAGTATTGGGGGCGAGTGCAGGTGCAGCCAGACCGGCGACCAATCAGCGGAGCCGTAGCGATCAACGGGTAGTTTGGTGGTTGGAGTTCGAACAGGTGGCTGGTTGCATACGTTTCTGCTCACCCTGGCAAGCCTTGCTGGTGCTGGTGTTGTTGTCGTTGTTGGACATTTCTTCCATAGTCTTTTTATATAATTGTGAAGACGTAATTTTGGAGGGAAGAGCAGGCTCAATCTCTTGAAGGAGATTATCGTCACAACTTCTTATGGTTTTATTACAGATTGCATCAATATAAAGCATTATATATAATACGAACATAAGAATAAAGGACTGCAGAAGGCATATTGGCCCATATGAGGCAGCACCTCTTTATATCCAACAAAACTCATTCATATACAGTACTGTACTGTACTATATCTAAGCTACACTTGAAACACTCCAGCAACCCACATCTATTACATTACCTGGTAACTTGTTCCTCCATAAATCAAAAACCCTGTTTCCAAACCAGAATTTAGTCACGTCTTTCATACAGTGTTCTCTGATTGTACGTATGGCACCTCTACTCTTCACCGGATCTATTCTGCAGTTCCTGGTGTATATTTTGTTCCAGTATGTTAATTTACAATGCAAATTTTGGATGTGACCTTCCAGTATCATCCAAGTACAGTACTGTACATAGTATGTGATGCCTTTCTCGTCTCCTTTCTAGGCAATACATTTTGAGAGCTTTGAGATAATCCAATAGTTTAGGTGCTTTATAGTGTTGTAGTGTGCTGTTTATGTTCTCTATATTCCCTCTATTTCATAAATTTCTTCTGCTTTGAAAGGGAATGCGAGTAATGAGCAAAACTCAAGGTGGGAAAGTTTAAGTGATTTGAATAGTAGGAACACTGAAGTGGCATTCCTGGATTTGAAGGCAATTACGATGGCATTAACTTTAAATGTAAAGTGCTCGTAGGTTATTGCTCCCTGTGACTCTCTGAGGAAGCCAGGTTCTGACTCATGGTTCCCAGTAGGCTTAAGGACTCCTGTGACTGATGACGCAAAACTAATATACTGTAGCTCATATCACTTCGGATAGCTTCAGGAAGTCGACTGCTCTAACCACAGAAAAAAACTTTTCACACAAAAAGTTGTTCTGGAAACTGGAATATGCTGGAGGGGTGACAGACAGACTGCTGACATGGATGAAAAATTTTATGAAAGAAAGATGAGGGCAGTAATCAAGAGGAAATACTGTATATCAGACTGGAGAAGTGATGCTAGTGAAATACCACAGATTTTCAGTTCTTGTACCAATGATGTTCATCATCTATACTGTCTAAGCTTACTTATTCAGACTAAATGGGAAGGATCCCTCACTGGATAAGCCAGGCATCCAGATAAGCAGAATTCTTGCAGGGGAAATAAAAAACCCAGCGTTGAATGCAATGAAATGCCATTTTTCAGAATGAGACCCGGAGGCTCCCCAGAGCTATACTGGGCTGATGTGTATATATTAGACTGTGGCAACAGTCAATCAATGGAGTTCTAGGCCTACCAGGGACCACAATCCAGAACCTGGACCGCTCAGCGAGACACAAGGAGCAATGGCCTAAAGACACCCCCTGTAATTGGAAGCAGTCTATGTCTTTCATCTACCAGGTCAGGCACCCAGAAAGGCAGGAATCTTAAAACAAATTACAGCTGGTGAGAAAATGCCAACCAAAAGCCGAACAGGTAGGTAGAACTCCCCAATCAGACAAAAAGCAAATAAGCATGATGTCACACAGCCACCGCACAGCTGTCTGCGCAACTTCCCCCTCCCAGGGAGGGGGAAGGGGGAGCCCCTGACCCCTCATGCCAGCTATCCAACCTAAGATGCTGAATATAAAAAACATGAAAAACCGCCGACTGGAGGAAGGGAGGGAAGGAAGCCGGGGAGCCTCCGGGTCTCGCCCAGAAAATGGTGTTTCATTACATTCAATGCTGGTTTTCTGTGGAGAGCCCCTTCTGTGGCTCCCGGAGCTACCTAACCAAACAAAGTAAAAAGGGACTTACTCGGGAGGTGGCCGCCACTCGCTCTTCAACTCATAGTTGAGACAACTGGCTGCAATTTCCAACCCAAGGCTACACACGCCCTAGAAGGCCCAGAAACATTAATGAGATATTGTGCGGACAAGACCCTGTTCGACCTCCAAAAGCCCCATGCCCGATTGTCAGCCCTGGACATATTACCCAAAAACAGCAGCCAAAGACGCAAACTTACGAACGTCATGGGCATGGGAAAAGACCACAGGTTAGCTGGACAGAATAATTCTGTGGACGACCTGGGAGACCCACACCCTGGAGCAGGGAAGAAGGGAAACCGGGTCAACCCAAAGTGCGTCCCCCTGCCACGGAGCCCTTGGCACGCAAGTAACGGCGAAGAGCCGCAACCGGACACAACACATGATGCACCCTTCCGGCCAAACCAACCAAGCATCAACAACCCAGGACCCCTCCGGAAAGCAGCAGTCTCATTCTACGTCAGAAAAGAAGGAGATGGCTGCAAATGAACAAAATGACCATCAGGACAGAAAGAACAGAAACTCCTGCACTGGAGAGCATGAAGCTCCTAGACCCGACTACCAGAGGCCAATGCCAACAAGAAAAGAGCCTTAGAAAAACAGTCCTGAACTGAAAGAGCCACCACAAACTGAGGAGAAGAGAGAAAAGAGAGCACCCGGTCCAATGATCAGGATGGCTCAGGCGGCGCAAGAGCAGGCCGGAGGTAAAATAATGCACAAGACAGCATGCGGAACGCGGCAACAATGAAATAACGCCCGAGAAAGCTTGTGGAACAGAGCAGAAATGACATCCACCCTGAACGCAAGCTAAAGCAGCTCTGCCAGCACCGCACAATACGAGGCAACAGCATTTGGTATAAGATGATGGTCCTGTAACAAAAGAGAAAGAGACAGGACAAAACAACCATATCAGAAACCAAAGACAACCTACAAAGAGTCAAGAAGTGCCAAAAGGACCACCAGGAAAATTCATACTGCCGCCGAGACGAAACTCGCAGGTGGGACACCATAAACGAAGACACCTGATCACAATACAAATGGTGATAAACCCGCATAAAAAAAAACAGAATTGAATGTAATGAAAGGCCATTTCCTGGGTGAGACCCGGAGGCTCCTGGAGCTATCCCAGGCTGATATGCTAATGTCAGACTTTGGCATCAGTCATGTGTATGGAGTTCTATGGGCCTACCAGGGACCACGAACCAGAACCTGGCTCCCCTCAGAAGAGGCACGATGAGCAATGGCCTATAGAAACCCCCGTGTGGTTGGAAGCATTCTGACTGCCATCGACCGAGTCAGGCACCCAGAAAGGTAAGCATCCCAAAACAAACCCCTATTCTGGTGAAAATTGCAACGAAAAGTCGAACAAGTGGATAGAACTCCCCAAACAGAAACGGTCAAAAGTATGATGTCACACGTCGCAGCTCCGCTGTCTGCGCAGCTTCCCCCTCCCCGGTAGGGGGAAGGGGGAGACCCAGACCTCCGTGCCGGCAATCCACCTCTCAGTTCTGAGGCAGGACATAAAAACACGCAAAAAAATGCCGACCGGGGGGGAAGGAGGGTTGATTTTCTGGGTGACACCCGGAGGCTCCCCTGGTCTCACCCAGAAAATGGTGTTTCTTTACATTCAACCCTGGTTTTCTGGGGGAAGCCCCGTCGACTTCCGGAGCTACCTAACCAAAGATAAAGGAAAAGAGGGACTTACCTGGAAAGCAGCCGCCACTCGCTCCTCAACTCTAAGTTGTGACAACTGGCTGATGCACACCTACAACGCGAAACAGAGACAAAAACTGCAACTGCCAACCCAAGGCCACACAGGCCCGACAAGGCCCAGGTATGCAGAGCCAACCAACGAACGACATGGGCATAGGGACAGACGTCAGGCTGGCAGGACCGAACCCCACCCTGGAACAGGGAAGAGGGGAACTCAGAACTACCCAAAGCGTGAACCCGGTCACAGCAGCCATGACACGCCAAACACAGTGCAGTGC
This sequence comes from Procambarus clarkii, assembly GCF_040958095.1. Classification (NCBI taxonomy): domain Eukaryota; kingdom Metazoa; phylum Arthropoda; class Malacostraca; order Decapoda; family Cambaridae; genus Procambarus; species Procambarus clarkii. Next base: position 22,948,108 of record NC_091202.1, on the reverse strand, counting down.
CGCAACCGAACACAACACATGACGCATCCTGGCCAGACCAACCAAGCATCAAACAATCCTAGGACCCCTCCAGAAAGCAGCCGTGCCAGTCTTCGCCAGAAAAGAACGAGATAGCTGCAAGCGAACAAATCTATCAGGAGAACCAAAAAGAGTCGAAACCCAAGTGCCAGAGGAGGGCATGAAGCATTCCAACCTGATCACCAGAGGCCAAGGCCAACAAGAAAAGACCCTTGGAAAACGACTTGGAACCAAAGGGGCCACAAACAAACCAAGGAGAAGAGAAAAGAGCACGTAATCCAAGAACCAAAACAGCTCAAGCGGCGCAAGAGCAGGTCGGCGGTGAACCACGCCAGTGACGGCTCGTGAAGTGGTGCTGAGGCAACTTCCAAAACGGAAGCAACCCTGAGCGGCTCCGCCAGCGCCTCACGAGACAAGGCAACAGTATGTCACAAGATGACGGCCCTAAACCTCCACAAGAGACGGGCCAGACCATGCCAAAAAAACCTAGCATACCGACGAAGGGACAAAAAAAAAAAGGAAGGACCACCAAGGAAACCCCACACCGCCGCCAAGACGAAGCACGCAGGTACTTACCTAATTGCCTTACCTAATTGTGCTTGCAGGGGTTGAGTTCTGGCTCTTTGGTCCCGCCTCTCAACTGTCAATCAACTAATGAACAGGTTCCGGAGCCTACTGGGCTCTATTATATCTACACTTGAAGCTGTAAACACAGGTAGGAAGCCACCTGACCACCAACAGATGGTGAGATACTCAAGGAAGAACTAAATCAGCCCTGCCATGGACCGATCGAGCATAGGAAGAGGCGGAGCCGCGGGAAAACCTCGGGTGCGACTACCGAGCAAGCAGAGCCGGAACCCAAGCTGGCAAGGAATGAAATGGAATGTCTGCCATACAGAAAACTTCCCAATGCTAGCAAGCTCACCAGGAGATCGGAGACATTGCAAGACTCAATGAGAAGTGACACCACAAGATCCGGAAAATGCCAACTGGCAGGGTAAGCCAGGAAACCAGGAAACCAAACCTGGCAAGCCGGGAAGAACCAAACATATGGGCGGTGCAAATGCAGGGAACTGAACATGGACAAAATCCAACCAAGCCTCTCTACTCAGAGAGAACCCCAGCAACATCAGAGGCCCGAGACTGTTCAACACCCCTCCACGACACATAAGGGGCAAAACTGGCCGACCCCTCACAGTGACCAAGAGAGAACTGGATCAGCACCTCTAAAGGATACCTGATCAACCAAGCTGGAAGTAATATGTCAGGCTGCGCGTAGCCGCGTCAAACAGCCTGGGTGACCAGTCCAGCAACGAGGAGGCCTGTTTGATGACCAGACCGCAGGGATGCTAAGCCCCGGAAACACTGCAAGGTAACTGCAAGGCAGCAGTAGGAGAGCCAAGAAGTACATACTAAACCATACAACAATGTGTAATGAGAGGGGTGAGGGAACATCAGAACTATTACATCCCTTGACACGTAGTTAGCACAACACAAACCAGAGTAAACTAACTTGTACAGGGCTTCTCGCAGACGTCAAGCCCTGATGAGTAACCGACACGCAAAACAATCCAACTACCCCTCACATATTACCCCGCAGATCAATTGACCTGAAGCGGATACAGGATAACAAGCCATATGGACTAGAAAAACAGCCCCAGCACCACCACCAGTGAAGAACACGAGCAAAGAAGGAAGATGAGGAATGAGGAAGACAGGCATCAACGGGAACGAAAGGGACAGGACCAACAACACAGAGGCCATGTCTAAGTCAGGTGATTGACAGCCAAGAGGAGGGACCAAAGAGCACAACCCCAGCAAGCACAGCTAGGTAAGGACAACTAGGTGAGTACAGAGATTCCAATGTATATGGAAGGGCCAAGCCAGGCACTGCAAGACGGGCAAGGAATGAGTGACCCAGGTAAGACCACAAAAAACGGGGCCATGACCCACCGTGTAACAAATAACACAGACGAACAAGGAAGGCCCCAGGAAGAAGCACGTGAGAGCCAAACAAAACGCCACAACCAATTCCCAACACGCATCCCCAGTATCAAGACTACAGCAAAATGACACCTCATAACATCCAAACCCAGTGTAACATTTACCCCATAACATTTACCTCCATTGCAGTCAACCTTGTTCTTATGTTCTTACATTTGTATCCAAAAACCACGAACCAGAGCCTGGCCCAAAGAGACACCAGACCGCATAAACTCACCTGCAGAACGTAGGCACGAACGTGTCACGACATAACGTAGCCGAGAAGATGCCGGGAGCACCGCCAGAGGAAGTTGGCCAGAGCCGCACCTGCAGGAGAAGAGTAGAGGAGAATGAGGAGCCCCACACCCATATGCAGGGAAAACCCAGCGTCCTCCCCATAGTGGCAATCCAGAACACCCCCAGCATCTATGGAGCACGGACTGGAAACGAGAGGAGCGAGAGCATCGAAGCACCCAAGGGAAAATGGATGTGGAACCCCAGCACTTGTGTACACCATCCATAACAAAACAAACTCCCACGGCGAATGAGCAGGATGCATGAGGTCCGAACCGTACAAAACACCCAGTGGGGAGGGCGGCAACAAGCAGTATTGCAAAAATATTAGTAGTGCCTAGACAGAGCACAGAGAGAAAATATAATGACTAAAGAATGAGACAGTATCAAGAACCAAGGAAAAACACGGAAGAGGACCAACGAGTCCAAAAAAAAAAAAAAAAAGGACTGGACTAAGCCTCACCAGAAGACGATAGACGTTCCAATATTGCGGGAAGAATCAAAGACCTTCCCGAACCCCCGAGATCTCACAGAAACAAACACAAAATCACGAAGGCTCATAAAGGCACAGTCACACCCAAGACCAAAAGTCATGCAGAACCCTGAGAATTGGGGAACATGACCCCGACATGACGGAGAAGTCCCATCCCAGAGAAAAGAGGATAGAAACGGAGAAAAATACCCACCGATAGGACGGAACCGAACGGACCCAAAGGTACAAGGATTCGAACCCGGGGAGGGGCTTTCGCCCAACAATTTGTATGCAGAAGGAGGAAAGGAAAAACCCCATGCCTCGTAACCGCAAGCCCCGCTCAGAGGGTAGAAAACTCCGGCAGGGTTCAACAGGCCCAAGGCCCCCCAAGTCAGCCCCTACTCAACCCCGGGAACCTCTATGGCAGGCCCCGGGGCCGAGCCGTCCCCCCAAAGCCCCAGCCTCACAAGAAAAAGCCGGGGCAGTTGGAAAATTATCTAAGGAAGGGAGCCCACTGGCAGACCCATACAACATGGCTGGAGGAACAGGCTCGAATGCCTCCGTCGCTACCTCGAAAGGGAAAACCCCCGAGACCGCCCAAGTCTCAAGACCATCGAATCCTCGCCTCGACCCCGAACTCACAAACGGAAAGGCTCCGGATGCAGGGAGGAAGGTGGGTGGGGGGGACCTGACTAAATCACAACGGGGAAAAGACAAGGGGGCAAGGAAGAAACAAAGCCGAAGCAAGCAACACCCCCAAAGCCCTGTCACAACAACCAAAATGGGGCAGCCTCGAGGCTTTCAGGGGTAGCATACAACCTAGTGCGTTTCAACCACCTGAACCCAATGTGCAGCGCCCATGCTACCTGCACCCGCATAGTCAGCATAAGACCGGGTAACTGGGTCACAAACCAGCAACGAAACTCGCAAGACTCCAGATTGAAGGTGCCACTGACCCCACAGGCAGCAGACGGAGGCAAACACAATGAGTAACCCTGAGACAAGGAGACAGAGCAACCCTCGAGCTCGCACAAAGTGAGTGGGGACTCAGGGGTCACATCCATCGGACCCACGCGCCCCCATGGGGATTTCCAGGGTCCTGAGACGGAACTCATGCTCAGGGAAGCCCAGGCAGGGTTATCTTGAGGTTATCTCAAGATGATTTCGGGGCTTTTTAGTGTCCCCGCGGCCCGGTCCTCGACCAGGCCTCTACCCCCAGGAAGCAGCCCGTGACAGCTGACTAACACCCAGGTACCTATTTTACTGCTAGGTAACAGGGGCATAGGGTGAAAGAAACTCTGCCCATTGTTTCTCGCCGGCGCCCGGGATCGAACCCGGGACCACAGGATCACAAGTCCAGCGTGCTGTCCGCTCGGCCGACCGGCTCCCTACTGCTAACCGGCACCCAAGTCTACCAAACAACCTTCTAAGAACTGAACCCCCGGGACGTGTACACTCACGAGGACCAAGCAGGGGAAACCACCGGAAACAGAAGAGCACTCAGTACACAGGGGGGGGGGGGCAAGAACCAAGGTAGACCCCCCACCAGGCAGGCAAACAAAAACAAAAGGAAAACCCCACAAGAGGACAGCGTACCCAGGCGGAACAGAGCCAGCCATTATGATTGGTGAAAACAAGCTGCGCAGTGCCCTGCGCCCCTACCAGTGCAAACTGCTCCCTACCCTAAGGCGAACAAAGGAGACAGAACACCCAAGCACAAAAGGATGGCCGGGCAGTAAACAGCCTAGCAGAGGCAGAACCCAAGGAACTTATAGAAGGTGGCCCCAAGCCCCAAGGGCAGTACTTACTGGGCACCTAGGGAAGGAAACCCTAGGCACATGCAACTCGAGTACTGAAGAATCACTCCCGGCTCACACACCACCTAGAAGGCAGTCACCACACACAAGGTACAGTGCTGAAACAACCACTAGAGCCAGAGCACACGACCGTTGCCTATAGCAACAGCCTCAGAACTGAGAAGTGGATTGCCGGCGTAGGGGTCTGGGGCTCTCCCTTCCCCCTACCGGGAAGGGGGGAGCTGCACAGACAGCAGAGCGGCAACGTGTGACATCATACTCATTTGCCTGTTTCTGTTTGGGGAGTTCTATCCTCTTGTTCGGCTTTTTGTCACAATTTTCACCAGAATAGGGGTTTGTTCTGGGATGCTTACCTTTCTGGGTGCCTGACCCAGTCGATGGCAGACATAGAATGCTTCCAACCACACGGGGGTTTCTATGGGCCATTGCTCCTCATGCCTCTTCTGAGGGGGGCCAGGTTCTGGCTCGTGGTCCCTGGTAGGCCGACAGAACTCCATACACATGACTGATACCAAAGTCTGACATTAGCATATCGGCCTGGATAGCTCCGGGGAGCCGATGGGGCTCCCCCCAGAAAAAATAGACAACGGTCTGGTTTTCTCAGCTGGTTTTCTCAGTCTGGCTTTCCGGTCTAGAAACTCACAGGTGGGACACCATCAACGAAGCCACCCGATCACAATACAAGTGGTGATAAACCTGTGTCTAAAAAACCAGACACGAATTTCGGAGGAGAAGACCAAACCAGCCATGTACCGAACCAGACCGATCTGCCGAAAGAAGTGGAGCCGCGGGAAGACCCTTGGGTTCAGACACCGAGCAAGCAGCGCCAGAAACCTAGGCTGGGCCGGCCATCAAAGAGCCAACAGAACTACTCTCCCCTAGTAAGTCTCCAAGCAAGCCAGGACCTGGAGCAACAACTGAACTGGGGGAAAGAGGTACAGGAAGCACCACCTCGACCAGTCAAAAGGCATCGACCCCAACGGCCTCAAAGTCTGGGAAGGGCACCGCATATACTGGAAGATGCCTCGACCAGGCCTACATGAAGAGATCCACCTCCGGGCACCTGAATGTCCAGCACAGCTAATGGAATGAGTCAGCGTCAACTGTCCATTCCGTGGACAGGAGAATGAAATGAGACAGGCCATCCGCCAGGATGTTGGATACTGAACCGCCAGGAAAGCCAATCACTGAGAACTCAGCAGACGAGTCTCCCAAAGCGACCAGCCCCAAACAGCCAAGGACAGCATCGAACCTCTACGGTTCAGACAATGAACTACAGGGAAGCAATCTGAATGGAGCTGGATCATTGATCCGCGAATGACGCAAACCCACTGAAGCAAATGCCACACAGCCACAAACTCCTGAGCAATGCTGTAAGCCCAAAGGAAGGACAGACCCCACCGACCCTTGCCGGCCTGGTGAGCACTGGTCACAAAGCCCCAGCCGAGAGGCCAGGCATCTGTGAACACATTGAGGGAGAGCTCAGGAGAGGACTCTAGCAATGAACCCCGGAAAAACCCAAAGACGAAGCCGGCGATGCAGCAACCGATGCAAAAGGCCCCCCTGGGGTACGAACCCAGCGATTGCGAGAGCGGCGGAAGGGAAAGAATCCTACAGAGGTAGTTCCCAAACGGCTTATTGAAGATAATCCTACACTACAAGTGCAGTACTTACGGGCACGTAGGGAAGGTGACCTTAGGCGCATGCAGCCCCAGTACTTCTGGAATTACTCCTGGCTCGTACACCACCACACCACAGCACAACACCACAAAGCATAGCACTGCTCAAGGATTAATGTCAGAGTCAATCGGCCACCACCCAACACAACAGCCTCAGAACTGAGGTTGGATAGCCAGCGCGAAGGGTCTGGGGGCTCTGCCTTCCCCCTCCCAAGGAGGAGGGGGAGTTGCGCAGACAGCGGCGCGGTAACTGCGATGTCATGCTTGTTTGCTTGTTTTCTGATTATGGAGTTCTTCCTGCCCGTTTGGCTTTTAGTTTGCAATTTCTCCCCAGTTGTAGTTATTTTTGGGATTCTTACCTTTCTGGGTGCCTGACCTGGTAGATGGCAGACATAGACTGCTGCCAACTACATGGGGGTGTATATAGGCCATTGCACCTCATGCCTCTCTGAGGGGGCCCGTTCTGGCTCGTGGTCCCCAGTAGGCGTAGAACTCCATTGATTGACTGTTACCACAGTCTAATGCAGTATATACACATCAGCCCACTATAGCTCTAGGGAGCCAAAGGGGATCTCCACAGAAATTACCATACTGTATTCGTAATTTTTTTTTACCACAATCAACATACCAGTAATTTGAATTTCCACACACACTATAAATCAAAAATATATTTTATAAGAGAAACTTCAGCTTACCTTGCTGTAGTTTGTCTTCTTCTTTGATACTATAGATCTTGAAATGCGTAGTTCTTGAAAATTTACCTAACCTAAGTTTGCAAGAAAATTATTCCAATGCAATTTTGGCCAGATAACTCAAATATTCAGTTTAGCAGAATTCAGATAGTATAAATCACATACAGTATAAATGATCCACCATGAACACAGAACTATATGAATATGTTTGCTGATGATGCTATGCTGCTACTAAGACAATTGTCAGGCCCTTCAAGATGACCTGGACAAAATAAGCGAGTGGAGTAACACTTGATAAGTGGAATTCAATGTAAATAAATGCCATGTTATGGAATGTGGAACAGGAGAAAATAGGCCACATATAACCTACAAATTATGTGGAAAGGCATTAAAGAACTCTGATAAAGAGAGATGTAGGGATGGTTCTGAATAGTAGATAGTCAACAGAGGACCAAACAAAGGACACGGTGAGGAGCATTTAGAATCACTTTTATGTACATGATGGTCACATACAGTATTAAAGGAACTGTTCATGACTTTTGTGAGACCAAACTTTGAATATGCAGTGGTTGTATGGTGCCCATATCTCAAGAAGCACATCAATAAAATGGAAAAGGTGCAAAGACATGCTATGAAATGGCTTCTGGAACTAAAAAGCAAGAGCTATGAAGAGACGCTAAAGATGTTAAATATGCTAAAGCCGGAACATAGAAAAAAAAAAGAGGTAAAATGTTAACTACACACAAAACAGTAACAGGATCAACAAAATTTACAAAGAGCAATTCTTGAGACCTGCAACGTCAAGAACAAGAGGTCAAAGGTTCAAGCTAAGGAATCAAAGTGGCCAAAATATATTAGGATGTTCTCTTTTCACATAGTGGTAAACAGTTGGAACAAGTTAAGTGAGGAGACGATGGACAACAAAACCATCAGTAATTTGAAAGTATCACACGCCAGAGTATTGGGAAGCTGGAACTACACTGAGGTAATTACACTTAGGTAATTACATAATACACACACATGCTCACCCCAAGACAAGACACTGGGAGGATTGACTGGAATCCAGTCCACAACTATTCATCCCTGTTCATCCAGCAATAATCGGGGACCTGGGATTAAAATCTATGGGCAGGTTATGCTCCAGAGGGAAAAAAGCTTGTAGAGTAAGGCTTACCATGAGCTATGGGAAGGAAAAAAGTTTTCAGCCTGCTAATGGGAGTCAGAAGACATACTCCTATAGCCAATTGAGTAAAAAAACTGTCCAGGCTAGGCAGAGTTCCAGATAGCCTGCCCCCTCAAGCCACCCAAATCAAGCCACCTCCACCCCACAGGAAAGAAAAGAACAGGGTGAGGATTGGAAGCAACTGAGGGCCCCAGTGGAAAAATATTTTATTATATTCATTGCATGGTATCTGGGAGCTCACTAAGTTAATTCACAGAAGTTTGCATTTATGAGAAGAAAAAAGCAGTAAACAGAAAAATGTAGGCAGGGCTTACCTGTGGTAGAAGATGACAAATGCCAAAGTACAATACAAGCACAGAAAGGCAGAGGGACCCCAAGGCAGAGCCAAGGCCAACAATCAACATCAACATAGTGGCCAGAAAACACAAGAGCCAAAGAATGAGGAAATACCAACAGCTCGCCAAAACCAACAGGCCCAGAGGGATACCGAGAACCAAAAGGCAGGAGAACTGGGCATGGGGACCATAAAACCAAGACATAAACCACCAGGAATTAGCAACAGGTTTCAATTACCCCAGAAAATCCATGGACCACTGGATCCCCAAGGTCAGTGAGACAAGCAATAGCCAGCCTAGCAAAACAGCTACCAACACTTTGGAACTCAAATGTAAATCAACCTAGCAAACACAGGACATGCAACTAAAAAACTGGGAACCACACCCAGAAAGCCTAGCACCCCCCACCCAGGAACAGCCTGGCACACAGCTCAGCCTGGCTCATAGCACAGCATAGCAAACAACCTGGCCTGAAGCATTAGAGAATGCAACCAGTAAGTGCTGGAATTACAGACTAAGAAGGGTCAGGCACATTGCCCATAAACACCCAGGCATACTGTATGGGAACAGCAGGGTCCCATGGCCTGCAAATAGCCAGTCATGCAGCCTTGTCAGTGTTGGGTACAGAGCCCAGTCAGCACTGGGACTGCAGCCCAGTCAGCACTGGGACTGCAGCCCAGTCAGCACTGGGACTGCAGCCCAGTCAGCACTGGGACTGCAGCCCAGTCAAAGATGGGCACATGGTGAGGATAGAACTGGGCATATTACCCAGGTAGAGCCAAGAACATGACCTGGTTAGTCAGGCACATGGTTCAGCCTGAAGCACAGCCCAAGAACAGCTGGGCACATGCTGGGAACACTGGGCACACATCCTAGGGAACATTTGGGCCCACAAGCCAGGAACATCATTCAGGCCCACAGCTCAAAAACAACCAGGGACATAGTCCAGGAACACCCAAGCACAGAGCACTAGGTCAGCAGCTTGATGCCCAGAACTGGAATCCAACTTCAGGTCCAGAAGTGCAACATTCTACACTAGGGTACTAGGAAACTTGAGTGAGAACTGCTGTCATTAGTGAGGCATACTCACCAGCAGTGTGAAAATATAGCCTAGAAAACAAATGCACCTGAAGTAAACGGCACTTCAAGAAGGCAACAGGGACATAAGTGCCTGAGGAAATCCCCAACAGAAAACTTCAAGATCACATGGGAAACCTCCCCAAAAGCCTAACACCCAGAGTGGAGATGGAAAGGGAATAACAAGAGGAATGGAAAGACAGCTGGGCAAATGGTTGTCGGCAGCTAGCATAAGGCACATCTCGGATACCTGTGAGTGGAAGAGTTAATAATCTAGTAAAATCCTATACCTTTCACATGATATTTTGTGAAAACATTTTTTTTTCCTGGTGCCTAACTCATTACATAAATTGGGGTAGACAGTTCAAATATGAGGGTTTAATTTGCTTGTTGTTATTTTCAAAATTGCTCAATTACGATGAAATTACGTCATACAGTACCTTCAACAGTTTTTCCCCTAGCTCTATCATTTTAGTGTCAAAATATATATTTTTGAATCTGAAAAACACAAACACGATCAAATTCACAATGGCCGTGACAAGAATTTGAACCTATGTGCAGGAGCATCCCAGACGCTGCCTTAATCGACTGAGCTACAACTTGGTAAAAGATTCAAACCTACTTCTGGGAGGACGTAGGTTCAAATCCTCATCACGGCCCTTGTGGATTTGTTCATTTGAGGTATCACGCTTTTGTGATTTCTGTGTGTAATGAAGTAAGGGCGAAGAGGTAGAACGGCCTATTGACATAGCTCGAGTGCATGGGGGAATTGTGTAAAACCCTGGTTTGTGTCTCAAAGAGACTGCAGGATCCAAGTAAGTTCAGTAGAACTTTTGGTTTCAATTCTTTTACCACGTCGTAGCTCAGTCGATTAAGGCTGCGTCTGGGATGCTCCCGGACGTAGGTTTGAATCCTCGTCACGGCCCTTGTGGATTTGTTCATTTGATGCATTACGCTATTGTGATTTCTCTGTGTAACAAATATGATCTTGTTCTTTATGATTGACTAATATTCAAGCAAAATTTATTATAAAATATTAAAACCTTGTAAAAATAACAGTTATCCAAATCATGAGCATTAAATCTTTTTTAATTATGGAAACAGCTAAGAAAGTTGCTCTTTTTTATGTAATTCTTATATTCAAATGCAAATAGTGAAAAGCAATGTAAGCATTCTACATCATTAATTTTTGTTTTCAGATTGTTGTAAATAGCAAAGGATGAATAGGACAGGACACCTTCTGCTAAGTCCTTTAAAGGACCAGTAGACTGTTATTAGCACCTACACACATCTCATATAACCTGCCTGTGTATCATGCCACACAAAGAACAACATCAAACTCATCTACTAACATTGGCCAAAAGCAATTAAGTGAAGGAGAAAGTGAGGCAAGATAAAGTTAGCAAGTGAAAAACTTATGAATGAAAATGATATATTATCCCACAAACAATGAATGCCACAAAAGCAATACATTGAATAAGACTATAGATGAAGTATGAAAAAGAGCTATCACATCACCTCTGCACAAAACCAGTGAACAGATTGATAACATAACTACTCATCAGCATCTGACTTGTAAATGCAGAAAATATCCCATGTGTTATGTATGGCAGTATTAGTGTGTGTGACATAACAGTAAGAACATCATTCAGTATGAAGAAAATTGTGGCAAATTATTATTAGCAGCAGCAAGTATTTTTGAGGATGTTGTGTTTGACCACTTCACAGAATTAAATGATGAGCAAAAACTGTCCACTGCTGATGTATAAGCACACACATGAAAATTATATGAATGGAGATTTTATTAGGCATAGTATCCACTCACTCTAATGTCCTCTGGTTTAGTGTTCTACCAGATTTAGTGGTTGGATATGAGACTGGTATCTCAGCCCATCCTTATCAGAAAACGTCAAATTCTCAATCCAGCTTCCAAATCCCTTGTTTATGAATGAAAAACAGTTTACACATGACCCACAACTGATGACGTATGTATTTTTTTTCAAACTGTGCTTCATTCACATCCTCTGCTCGAAACACAACTCTGTACTACAAATACAAATGATCGCCAACAAAACCTAAACATTTAACCTAACTTATGTCTAACTATGCACAGAATTTTAATGTGTAATAATATTAATTATTATGCACAAAGAAATCACATTAACATGACACATCAATGAGAAAATCTGTAGGAGCAGTGAGGAGGATTCAAACCTATGCTCTGGGTACTCCCAAACAAACGCCTTAGGCAAGTACGCCACAACCCGGTTAAAAGAATTGCAACCTGGGATTCAACTGAATCCTCTAGGGTTCCTGAAGCTTCCACTGAAGCTGAACCAAGGTTTCACACAATTCCCCCCATGCACTGGAACCTTAGAGGATTCAGTTGTATCCCAGGTTGTAATTCTTTTGACTATGTCAAGGTGTAGTAGTCTAAGGCATTTGTTTAGGAATTCCCAGAGCATGGGTTTCAATCCTCCTCATGGTCTCTACTGATTTTCTCGTTAATTTATATACAAGAACAAACCTATTTTTATTACACTACGTTAAAATTAATGAATGCATCATGGGTGATGACTGCCACTGTAATGAGCCTAGCCTCAGGACAGGTTATGGTATCTGGATTGATATACAGTAGAACGAACCACCGGCTGTAAAATCTAGATTGCAGGCACTCTTACCAATTTGCCGTGTGGTAAAGAGGTGGCCATTAATGGGTTGCTGTGCATAACTTTGCCTCACTAGGCAAATGTTTTTTACAGCCTTTTTGTGGAGTAACTCTGGGTGTAGGAGAGTATCCAGTGTTTCCCTGGAGAGGCTGTGAGAGGGACAAGTCTGTGGGAGGCAGAGGAGCGTATGGGGGAGGCAGGAGTGTGTGGGGGAGGCAGGAGTGTGTGGGGGAGGCAGGAGTGTATGGGGGAGGCAGGAGTGTATGGGGGAGGCAGGAGTGTATGGGGGAGGCAGGAGTGTGTGGAGGAGGCAGGAGTGTATGGGGGAGGCAGGAGTGTGTGGAGGAGGCAGGAGGACTTTGTGGGAGGCAAAAGTGTGTAAGGAAGGAAGGAGGAGAAGCAGATCAGGAAATGATGCACCCAGTAGTTAGTTTGATTACCCACTAACAGGAGCTGCCTGCCACCTAGTGGCAGTACTGGAATTCTACTGTGGCACACTTCAGTGAACATTCTTTGTCAAGAGAGACAAGAAGCATGATGATTCACCTGGAAATTTCAGTGAGTCACAGAGGTTTCTGGCCCCCCCCCCCCACCCCCAAGAAAGAGGCTTTCATTACATTCAATGCCCATTTTCTGCAAAGGCCATTCAAAGTCTCCCTGTTGCCAAGTCTTGACAGAGAACAAAAGAAAAAAAGGGCAGAGTAGATGAGAAACCCATAACCCCCAAAAGGTAAGAGTCAAAGATGGGTAACTCGGCCCATAGTCAGACAATCCAGGTGGGGCCCCAGCATTTTAACTAGATAACAACCCACCAAAATCTATGAGCTCAAACCATATTATAAAAAGACTGCGGACAAAGCCACATGGGGCCCAAAGTGTACACCGCTAGCTGACTAGACTTTATGACCCGAGACACATAAGCCTTGGAGCATAGAACCAAGAACCAACAAACCAAACCAACAGTCAAAGCACCACCAGGAGCAATCCAGGTGAAGCACAGATAAAGATGGACAGCTGCACCTGGACACAACAAATGGTGCACCCCCTGACCGAACAAACTAAAAATCATTAACTAATGAACCTCGCCCGAAGCTAATTGTCTCACTCTTATCCAGAAGAGAAGAAGACAGCAATGAATAAGCTGCCTATCAGGGCCAAAAGAAGAGAAACCACACTTAGGAGAGTACAAAACTCTCTAAACCAAATCCAAAAGTGAGGGGCCAAAAAGAACACACCTTTAGAAACAGTGTCCCGGACTGAAGGAACAACAAAGAACCAAGGAGACCAAAGAAATACTGAAACCCAATCCAGAGACCAGAAAGTCTCGGGAGGTGAAAATACACGAGACAACTTACAAAATGGTGCCAAAGAAGAGTCGACACTAAAGCGGCTCTGCCAGCACTAAACGATATGAGGCGAAAGTATTCAGCATAAGATCCCAATCCACAATTAACCAGGATGAAAAAGGAGAGGACCATTAAAACAGAAGACTAGCAAAGAAGAGACAAGAAAAGATGAAAGGAGGGGGCCAAGGAATTTCATACCGTACTGTCACCGAGACAAAAGATACAGGTGAGACATCAAGAGAGCAGCCACCTGCAGACCATACAGATGGTGGTAAACCAAAGTAAAGAATTCCAAATGTGAAGACAGAAGGAGAGCCTCAAAGCATCAAACAATGTCTCATGACCAATCCTCTGAAAGAGATGGAGTCACAGAAAAATGTGTCTGGACAAATGGCCAAAAGAGCTAGACACAAACAGCAAAATAAGCCACGAAGGAGCCAGAAAGAACACCCTGACTACAAACATCTTTATTCTGGACAACAACATGAACAACAGCTGAACCTGAGGTAAGAGATACACGAACATCCACTGGCTCCAGTCCAGCCAAGAAACATCTACTGTTAGGAACTCAAGATCAGCAAACAAAGCCACCAGTTCCATGGAGACATGAAGAGGGTCTCCTCGAGCAAAACAAATATCAGAGTCAATGGAGGGACACAACATCAGCATTCCACTGTGAAAATGGGATGGAAACAAGAGAAATCATCAGCTAGAATATTGGATATGCCCCCACACATGAACTGTACAGAGAGGTAAACCCCAAGAATCCAGAAAAAAGAACTACTTGCAGAGTTCAGCTCCTCAGAAGACCAAAGAGGCTTCCCATGATTCAGACAATGACCTACCAGGGAGAAATCAGAATGGAGTCTGATCATAAAGGTCAGAGGGAGAGGAACATACCATAGAGCCTGCCACACTACTGCAAGGCATGCAAACTTGTGAACCGTGCTGTTTGTTCAATGAGGAGAACCTGCCCAATGAATTTGGGAGGCTTGATTGCTGATCAAAAGCATCAACCCAGGGCTGAGGCATCCATAAACAGATGAAGCATTATCGCAAGAGCATGCAATGGAAATGAACCCCAAAAAAGCCCAAATAAGAAACTGGTGAACCAGTAAACATCAAATGCAACATGCACCTGATGTTCCAGTGACAAAGAGTGATACCAAAGGAGCTAGAACAGGGCATAAGCAAAATTCAGGTTCTTGCACAACCTCTCAATCAAATGCAGAGTAACCTAGGGCCTCTCCAACACCAGACAGCAGCAGGCCTACAAACAAAGCAAAGTTGCCAGCGGCAAGAAAGGAAGCTGTCCGAGGATCCCAGACCATGCCCACCCAACCAAGTCCAAACCAGGGACAAAACCAACCATGAGTTGCTCTTGTTCACCAGGAACCTGAACCCAGGCAAGCTGGGGATGAACTAAATCCCTAGCTTGCATACACACAGACTGGCTGGGAACTCAAACCAGTCAGTCATCGAGGTAGGCCAAGATACGAGCACCCACAACGGAAGGGGAGTAACCACCACATGTCAACATTATAAAAATCTGAGAAGCCAAATTGAACCTGAATAGGATAATCTGGAAGCTGTAAGCAAGATGCTCTGTAGTATTCCACAGGTGAAGCCTACAGCAGTGCTGCACAGATGCCACAGCAGTGCTCCGCAGGTGGCCACAGCAGTGCTCCGCAGGTGGCCACAGCAGTGCTCCGCAGGTGGCCACAGCAGTGCTCCACAGATGCCACAGCAGTGCTCCGCAGGTGGCCACAGCAGTGCTCCGCAGGTGGCCACAGCAGTGCTCCGCAGGTGGCCACAGCAGTGCTCCGCAGGTGGCCACAGCAATGCTCCGCAGGTGGCCACAGCAGTGCTCCGCAGGTAGCCACAGCAGTGCTCCGCAGGTGGCCACAGCAGTGCTCCGCAGGTGGCCACAGCAGTGCTCTGCAGATGGCCACAGCAGTGCTCTGCAGATGGCCACACCAGTGCCCCCAGATGGCCACAGCAGTGCCCCCAGATGGCCACACCAGTACCCCCAGATGGCCACACCAGTACCCCCAGATGGCCACAGCAGTGCTCTGCAGGTATTTGGCACCAGTATTTGGTAATATGAATTTTAGACCTGAGGGTACCAAGTATGTTACTAAAGAAATTTTGCATAAAAGTATTGAAAAGGTGGGTAATATAAAGGTCATAATTTACACATTAAGGTTGGTTAAATTCCGTTATAAACAGGTGAGCCGATTACCTGTACAAACATCGGCATTCAAAATGGCCAACTACTTTGCTTACATCCACGTTGAATACAAATATTATTATGTGGTTAATGACTAAAAACTGTATCCTATCCAGCTTTCCTCCTACAATCATGTTCATTACTCTATATCCTCCATTACTATTTCTACAGTTACTGAAGTAATCAGAGCTCTTTTTATAATCACAAGTTCTTCAATGTATCAGCACACCTGTGATCAATAGGTTGTGCTGAGCAACTTGCACTAATATGAACCTCTCTCATAATGTCCACATGTGAGTGGATCTTTTCCCTTGCTCGTATATATATATATTTTGTTCTTCACATGAACTACAGCTCTAAGTGTATATTACCCATCCACCTCTCAGCATGCATATCCTGTAGTACACAGAGTAAGCTTCACTTGAGTGCAAGGCAATAGGCAGAGTATAACACTAGTGTATGTACACAGCATGTTGCTACACCCATGTACAGTATGTCACTATACCCATGTACAGTATGTCAATGCACACATGTGCAGTATGTTACTGCACACATGTACAATGTTGCTGCAACCATGTACAATATGTTACTGCCCCCCCCCCCTCTCAATATCACCACAGCTGTCTCTCAGAGCAACTCTTTTTAAAACAAAAGTCAAAATCAGTCTACAACTAATTTTTCTTTTGTATGGTATCTTACTGTTTTCACATTATCTCCACTACTATGGGCCTATCATCTCCTCTAACCTATATCTCTGCTACAACAGGTCTATCATTCTCTAACATTAATCTTCACTATTATAGGCCTATCACCTGATAACGTCAATACCTTGCAAGACCACGGCAACGTGGGTTACGTCATTACTTCTCATCACCTGAAAATATTCACTAAAATTTCCATCCATCTTTTTCCACAATGTACTCATCTCTATTAACTTTGTTATGTGAAAAATTCCCATAAAATGACTGGCTGCTTCTACAAATACAATTAAAAAAAGTGACTCACATTTGACCTCGTCTTTCCGTTTACGATAACATTGATTGTTCTAATTATCTGTACACTTCTGATAATCTTCCTTCTTACAATAATCAAACACAGTGTCCTCATGTAACTCACCGACAATGCATACCTTGTGTAATTCAGACTAGTCTGACACAACATCAACACTCGAGGTGAATGAACATGTATTTCAGGACAGACTTGGTGCCCATTCGAAATCTCACAGAAGCTGTTTGGAAATACACTTCCACCTAACAATTTTAATTCCAAATGGCAACACTAACATTGCTGTTGATACTGGGACTGCTTAATAACTGATATCCAGTTATTATGCAGGAACGTTTGAGGCAAGCACTAGCAACATTTAAATCTTGTACTACATGTAATACATTGTTTATTGTAAAATTATCATTATCTCCTGTTTTCTAACCTGGCTTCTTGAGGCCATCTCTCAGATCACAAACAATAAAACTTTCTCTGTTTAATTATGTGACTATTACATCTGAAATGTATATGTTATGGCCTTTCTTCTGGGATGATGTGGGGAACCTCAAGGAAAAGAAGGAATTAGTACAAGATCATAACAAAAGTTACCAGTCCTGAAAGCCTTATTGAAAGGAACATCATGCATGGCCCTATATCTTCAAGGTGGTAGATCAAATTGTTATCCCAATGATATCCTCAAGTTAGAAGGTCAAAGTGTTACCCTTATGTTATCATGATATCCAGGAAAGTGTATCAAATTCAAGTCCAGAGAATTATAATATATTGCATTCAAACATAAAAATTTTAAAAATATCTTAGCATTTCATTATTTATATTTCCTCCATTTACTATAAAAAACTGAAACATGAAATGCCTTCTAATCAAGACAATCCATAACATAAAAATAACTAATGAAAGATAATAATATTTTGCCACCAAATATCAAACTACATATAAAGAGACAGTCTGTAATTATCAATTGCAATGAACTTCAAACATCATGGTTTAAGGAGTATAAGTGGTGTAAAAAATATTTCATGTTGGTGTTATAAAATATTCATGAGCTTGGATATCACATTTTTCAAAGAGAAAAATATATATATGGTTAACTTACGTTGGCACTCGTAGGGTTTTCCCGGAGTTTCTTCATCACCTTCAACTGGTGTTTTTGACTGGGCATCCTTCTTCTTTCTTCCACGGCTGCTTGGAGTCTGAGGATACAACAATTATTTTGTATTATATGGCTGAATTTGTTGTAGCAAATATATTTAACAATCACAGACGGAATGCTTTTCCCTAGAAAAGCTTTCCTTCTGTGGGATTGTGGGAAAAGTGGGGTTCTTGGGATCCCACTCTCCTCCTCCTTAATTTGTTCAACTTTCTTCTCAAGTGTCATCACAGACCTTCTTTACTTATCTTCCTTGTAGAAGCTTTCACTGACAAAATGCCTGCATTTGGAGCTGGTATGGTGCATGGATATTACTAAATTTTGGATATACTGTATCCAACAAAATCGCAAGAATGTCATATGGATAGGAGGAACTCTTGTGGGTGCCCAATATGGTCAATGGACAAACTAAGCTCATCTCCCATCCACACACACACTTCCCGCACCACCCACTTTACCAATGGGCAGAGATGCCTGGCATAGCTCGCCTCAACTTTATTGCACATTTCTATTTGGACCCCCTGCTCACTTCACCAGTTTACTGCTTAACCCAAATGAATATCTGGCATATCATGATAAGTAGTGTTTGGAAAGCATGTGGTCATCTGTATCTGTATATAAAAGAAAGTTATGGCAATGGGTGGGACTAAACTTGCATCTCGACTTCCCGAAGATATACCATGTTACTGTAATTTTATTGTGCACCCGTTTATACTTCGGGCAACAGAAGGGAAGGTTGCTACAGAACTGAACCCTGAAACTGCAGAAAATAAAAATGATGATGTAAGATTCACTACAGAAAATGAAAATGATGATGTAAGATTCACTGCAGAAGTTGAAGGTGATGATGTAAGATTCACCGCAGATGAATGTCTCATGTAACCTACAACAGGGTATATAATAACAACAATAAGGCAACCAACACAAAATGCCACTAATAAAGGCAAAAGGGGGCAGAAGCACACTTTTGGATGAATGTAGGGCAGGGCCAAAACGTCAGAAAACGTCCAGACCTGCACAACCTAAGTATGTATTAGACTGACTGATAAGACTGTGAAGTGAGGGGAAAAGAGGGGCATCACAACAAAACCTTTACCATTATGAACTGGAGGTTTCCTAGTTTAGAGTCATAAAGCTATTTTTACAGGTGCCAACTTTATATAGTCTATAAACATTATCTTTTGGTGTGCTCTTGAGGTGGTAATTTCAGAATGACATCCACTCTGAGCTAATTTTATCTTTCAGACTTGGAGAAGTGGTCTCTAAAGAGGGTATGATATTGCCAGACTCCTTTTCTGGCTCTCATTTTCCATGTCTTACATTTATTAGAGCTTAACTATAGTAATCACCTGCAAGAAATTAGTTTCCTGCAATGTTTTACAATCTTATAATATTTGCATTCTTAATTAGTTTGGTATTGCTCACTAATATCAATATGAAAAATTATCTGTTCCTGTAGGTCATTGGCACATATCAAAAAGAGCTTGGGTTGGGTTTGAAGATTGATCTCTGGGTAACTCTCCAATTGTTACATCCATCTATCTTTTGCTTTATAACGCTATATCTTCTGTCTGCCAAATCCTTTATTCCAATATAAAATGAGAATCTATGCATACACCAACCCGTTCTCACAAATTTAATAAGTCAATATTGACTTATAAAATATGTGCATAGGTGACATACTTAACATAATAGATACCCTTAAAAAGATTCATAGAAAACACCGACCTTACCTAACCTACTTAGTATGTTAAGATAAGCATCTTATTGCTTCGTAATTACAATTATTACCTAACCTATAATAGGTATAGGTTAGGTAATAATTGTAATTACGAAGCAATAAGATGCTTATCTTAAGATACTAACAAGGTTAGGTAAGGTCGGTGTTTTCTATGAATCTTTTCAAGGGTATCTATTATGTTTAGTATATCACCTATGCACGTAGTTAACACTTTCGCGCTCTCCGCAAAGGTCACTCAGCCAACCGAATGTGCGCGCTGCGTTTTTATCGCTTAAGCGTAAAAACAAAAATGTGTATACTCTTTTTACTCTTCTGACCTTAGTTCTCATGCTACGTATTTCATTTTGGTACCAACGTGTTCGCAATAAAATTCTCTAGAAGAACATCAGTAAAATAAGTCACGAAACATATAGGGATACCAGCACCAAATAAATAACTACGTAGATGACTCCCCGTGAGCGCCCATCAGCAACAAAATGTTTTTACTCTTGGGATTGTAATCACCTCCACACTTGTTCTACAGCGTTAATTTTGGTATCAATGGACTCGCAATGAAATTCCCAACACGGTGATATGAATATAAGCGTAGAATAATGATGCAGCCCGCCCGCAAGAGTGTGGGAAGTGGTGAAATTGTTACCCGGTATCGGTGACGGGACGACGCACGGCGCTTTGAAAGTTTATACTTATTTCACTCTCATGACATTAATTTTCTATGTACGTCATTCATTTTTATGTCAATGTGTTCGCAATAGAATGTTCTATGTGCCCATAGGTAAAAAATATCAACAAAGCGTAAGTTAGAATAGCGACAAATATAAAACAACGCTGGAACATATCAGTGAGCGTCAAACACACACGAAATATTTTTACTTTTGTTATGTTTGTCAAGTTTATTCTTGTTGCACACAGTTATTTTTGGTTGTATATTGATCGGAATAAAATTCCCTAAACAGACATATGCATATAATACATGATATGGGGGAAGAATTACCAGTATAAACGGCTAAAGTCGCCCACCTGCAACCCGTTTGGGACAAAATACCATTTGATCGAAGTTATCAACACCTTTCATGAACTTATTGTACCATGCAGCCTAGTGGTGAGAAAGAGAGCCTCATAGCGCGCAGTTTGAAACAAACCCAAAGTAAATCGGATAAAAATTGAATTTTATACAAATATTTTAAAAGTAGACATAACTTTATGTCCACTATGCGTTTACGTTAGACGAAACCGAACGCGCCGGCGCGTCCAGATAGCGCGAAAGTGTTAATAAGTCTATATTGACTTTACGAATTTGCGAGAACGGGTTGCATACACACAAGTCTGTTTCCATTCTAAACATTAGCCAATACTGGTGAACACCATGTCTAAGGCATAGGAATATGCGGCTGACCAACTCTTGCCTATTCTGTTTGATTCCCATTATCCTGGCGTAAAATTCTGCTAAATTGGTGCTTTATGGAAAAAATCTGTGCATTCTAAGTGCATTGATTACTTCCTAGTTCGCATGTATTCTGTAAATCTTTTGTAATATGCTTTTTAACATCAGTCATGACATAAGACCGACCCCATCCTTTAGCATCTATGACGAGATCTTGTTTGGTGCCGTAGCTTTTGTCATGTCCTCGTCTCTAAGGTGCTCATTAACCTCTTCTTCTTCTCTTACTATTATTTTTCTTCAGGATACTCCCTTCTCTTTGTTCTGTTGTGGAGTTCCCTTAAAATATTGTCATATTCTGTAAAATGGTTTTGGCCTTTTACTGCTTTAGCGGACGAGTCCTCAAATTTCTCTCAATTTTCCTTTTAATTCAAACAATTTGAATCAAATTCTTTACACGCCTTCTTATTTTTATTTTTACTTTCTTATTTCCTAAAGGTAAATAACTAATTGCTGTCTGTCTTGTTCTCTCACTTTTGGGACTAAAATTAATGTCTGTAGTTTGGTAATAAATCTGGATGAGGTACTGTATCATGTCTTATGGTTTCTTATTGCTGAACTCAGTAGGCCAGATTATTCCATATAGGAATTCTATCATACTCTTGTAGCTTGTTATGACTTTTCCTGTTTCTTAACTGCTGCTTCACTAAGTACATGAGCATCAGGACATAGTGGTCGCAAGTTCCTAATCGGACTTCAAAGTCTCATTTTGATTTGCTGTAAGTGAATATCAGGCTACTTCCTCTCATTCTTATAAGATTTTTAATAAGATAAAGTTTTTTTATCACAATGTCCATTACCTTTTGCTCTTTAAGTATCTCCTCCAATATGGGGTCTCTAGCTTCTCGGTCAATTTCCTGGTGGAGGAACAGTCCTCAAGATTAGGAGTTTTGATCCCATCTCTCCACAATCACAACCGTTATCTTTATAATGTGTATTTTGGCCTTCTGTTGTCATATTCTTGTATTGTTCTTCTGTTGTCTGGTCATGAGTTGTATGTAACAGTGTTTTTACATACACCATATTTAGATCATTCCAATTATTCAAATCTTCATTGTTTCTAATAGTGATAACTTGGGTCTTGCCTCTCTCAAGTCTCTCTCCATGAAAAGTGATAGTTTCTTGGGTATATTACTGTATGTAAGACTTCTTTGCCGATGTTTTAGTCTCGACCGCTATTATTTATTTTCACTCTTCATGATTTTATCAGCCTTTATATAGAGGGTTGTGTGTTCGAGTGCGAGTGCATGTGCATGTGTGAGTGTGGGTGTTTAAGATGATTTTTCCATTTCATTAGATGAACACAAATCTTTCATAATTAAAAAAGTTTAGAGAGAGAGAAATAAAAGAGTGTATTGATACATCTAGCAAAGACAGACCAAGCCCCCAGAGCAGGTAATATTCAGCATCAGAAGTTATATATTTTGTTATCTTCACAATACAGTTCAGGCAAACACATCAAAACAGAATCACTTTTCTTTTGATATGCAAAACTATATAAATGAGATCAAATTGAATTAAGTCTGATAATCAAATATTTCAAATACATTATCAAGTTTTGGACTTTGAAGACCCTCACTTTCACAGGTTTCGGAATCTTAGGAGCTTTTTTCCTCTTTCTGGTTGGTGCAGCACGCGTTGAGTACGTGTCATCGTCGTCATCATCGGGTTCCTCTTCTTCTTCTTCTAAGAATCCAGTATCATCAAAGTAGAATGGTTCCTGCAGAGAAGAAAAACTCTAGAAAATATTTAAAAACGTATACTGTACTCTTGTCTGGAGTGGTAACTAAATCAAATTACAGAAGTATCGGACAACATTCTCCCAGTGTGGTACCATTGGAGGCATCGTTTCCAATGATGCCTCTGGAAAATTGTTTTCCAAAAACGACTTGTTCATCGTTTCTTTGTTGATTGGCTTTGCTGAATCACATTTTCCATTTTTCATAGGAACACATATTAGTGAAAGGCCAAAAATTAAATTAACTATTCTCCAAAAGGTATCTCAACAGATGCTTTTTGAAAGATCAACGGTGTCAAGAAGGACATGCAAATGCCCAGTACAGGAAAATTTAACACTGGTTTAGTGATACTGTAAACAAGAACAGGAACACTAGTAAGTGGCCGACATCCTACCACCACATAAAAATTCAACTAATGAAGCACTTTGTCCAAATTAAATTTTGTTGTTTTTCTTCCCTGTACATAACTTCAGATCTTCTCATATATGATAACTAATATACAGAAGACAACATTAGTACAAGATTACTGAATGCCAATCTCCTGAAATTCAAAATCTAAACATATATCCAAAGGAAGCAGGCACTTGGATAAGGAGATCAAACCATCTGAAACTGGAAGCTGCCTCACAATGAGGCAATCAGCAAAGATAGAAGACCACCTTTAAATGCTAGACAGCATATTTAGGAAATGGACAAATCCATTAAATACTCTTCAAGACCAGCAAGTTACCATTCAAGATGATACAGAAAACCAGAAGCCATTAGACCAAGTTGCCCCGACCTACCACTCGAATCAGAAGTTGACAGCAGAACTAATATTTTAAGTGTTCACGGACAAGCATAAAGAGAGCTGCAGCATCAAATTTGTGGCTACCGGAAGCTACTACCACTGATAGTGTACCATCTACTAGATTTGCATCAGCTGCAGAGTTCTATCACCTAATGGAGACCAGAGCAAGAAACTGGCCTCGAAGGGAGGCGATTTTTATGTATTTCATTGTGTTACCACCAGGAAGGTACCCAGAAAGTCAGCGAGACAAAACAAACCCTTGCAGGCTTCAAACAAAACCGAAGCCTCAAGAACCACCAAAAGAACTTCCCCAAGAATGTAAACGATCAAAATCTCTCAAAACTAGTGCCAGCTCATTTGCCTCATGTCTTCCATCCATTTGACTGGAGGAGAGACGTAGCTCATGGTCAGCTGGCAACTTCACCCTCTGTTCTATGGTAGATGTATTGAAACCCCCCTGTCAACCTGGAAAGAGGGAAGATGTCAGGGAGCCAATGAGGCTCGCCCAGAAATTGGAGTTTCATTACATTCAGCGCCAGTTTTCTGGTGGCAGCCCCTTGTGGCTCCCTGAAGCTAACTACCAACAAAGAAGGAAAACAAAAGGGCACCTACCAGGCAAGAGGGAGCACCACAGGAACTAAGACTAGGGCAAGACTCCCGGCTAAAAGACATGACCAAAAGCCACACAAATATGCTGGGGCCCGGACACACTGACAAGATACTGGAACGCCAGAACCCTTTCCAACCTCCCAAACCCCACGACATTCATAACCACAGCCAAGAGAGTAACATTTTACCCATCATGGGTGCAAGGATAGACTGCAAGCTGGCTAGATTTAATAAAACTGAATGACCAGAGAAAGATAAGCCTTGGAACAGGGTGACCAAGGTGAGAGGATTAATCCACAAATCCACAAAGCATCCACTGAGGCAGAATCTGAGGCAGAAAGGTAGCGGCATAAAGCCACCACCGGACACAACGCATATAGTATCCCCAGACGAACCAACCAAGCATCAATATCCAAAGGCCATCCAAAAACCAAAGGCCATTGGGAAGCCATTCAAAAACCAAAGGCCATTGGGAAGCCATTCAAAAACCAAAGGCCACTGGGAAGCCATCCAACTCATTCATCACCAAAAAAGGAGTTGGCCGTAGACAAACAAACTGCCTACCAGGGCCAAAAGAACAAAACTCCTGCTGCAGGAGGAGACCATGAAGCTCACCCACCTGACAACCAGAAACAAAAGAAACCAAAAACAAGAGCTGAAAGAAACAATTACAATTTACTAAAGAGCCGAAGCTCAACTCCCGCATGCACAATTAGGTGAATACAGACAGAAGAGGACACTGGAAACCGAGAACAGAAACAAAAGAACACAGTCCAGACACCAAGCAGGCTAAAGCGGCGCATGAGCAAGCAGGAGATGAAACAATGCACGGGACATCTTGCAAAACGGAGCCAGGGTAGTATCGACTCCAAATGCCAGCTGCAGTGGCTCTGCCACAGCCACATGATATGAGGCAACAGCATTCAGCAAGAGATGCCAATCAAGGAAAAAGTCCAGGACAGAAGAGAGAGCACTACATGCTCAAACACCAAAGAACAATGATGAAGAGGAAAGAAGTGATGAAAGGAGCATCATAAAAACTCATACAGTTACCATGAAGATCACCACAGGTGGGACACCTCTCCTTCATAATTTTTGTGACACCAAAATTGGAATATGCAAATTTGAATCTTTCTTGATCCATTGTTAAAGAATTAAGAGCTAGTAGAGTTGGCTGTCACATAGGCAGTACTATGGGGAATATTTCCTGTTATGATGCTGATCTAGTTCTACAGTACTTACACCAACCCAAGAGGCTAAAGCTTTCTAAATATACTCACTAGAAAGGAGATGAGAGATATATCAAATAATATATATGTGGAAAATACTGGGAGGATCAGGTCCCAAATCTACACAGTAAAATAACAACATACTTGAGTGAACAATATGGAAGAAAATGCAGAAAAGAACCAGTGAAGAGCAGAGGTGCCATAAGCACAATCAGAACACTGTATAAACATCAGAGGTCCACGGTTATTCAATATCCTCCCAGTGAGTGTAAGAAATATTACCGGAGCAACTGTGAACATCTTCAAGAGGAAACTAGATAGTTTTCTTCAAGAAGTGCCAGATCAACTGGACTGTGGTGGATATGTGGGTCTGCGAGCAGCTCCAAGCAACAGCCTGTTGAACCAAGCTCTCACAAGTCAACCCTGGCCTCAGGCAAGGCTTCGGGAGTAGAAGACCCCCCCCGAATCCCATCAAGCAAGTATCAAGCACGCTATGGAAAATTTGATAGAAATATATGAAAGATATTGTGTAGAATACAAATTAACGCTCAATCCTGCCAAATGTGTTGTGGTTGCCTTTAACTCACTGGACTTGCTTTCTCAAGATCTCAGTCTAAAATTATCAGGCAGCGATATTCCAGTAAAATATTCTGAAATATCAGGGGCATATTATATCCTCAAAGGGCCCACTTGTTTATCCTTGCACTCATTGTAATCTCTTACCTGGTCTGATGTCCTAGCCCACACCTGAAGAAATAATTCGCTATGATATAATTTTGTCTGACATGAATCACCCATCCAGCAAACTCGATCAACTCTTTCTTCTGGCTACTCCTAATTTTCTAGAAATATAAATTTACCAGGTAATTGTTAAGAAGGGGATGGGAACTATCAGGAGAGAGCACCAAGCCATTATGATTATATAGCACTTGGAAGGGGTCAGGATAAGGATTTGGGATGGGATGGGGGGTCGGGGAAGGAATGGTGCCCAACCACTTGGACGGTTTGGACGCCGTCAATGAACGGGATTGAACGCCGACCTGCATGAAGCGAGACCGTCGCTCTAAGATCCAGCTCAAGTGGTTAGGCTAATTGTTAAGAAATACAACTTAAGAATGAGTGATATATATAACTAGAAGAGGTACCAAGCAGAGCCTGGGATTGTCTGTTTCTTCCCCACCTCTTCCTCCTCCCTCCCTCTCCCCACATCACTCCTATTTCATCATCCCTTTCTGCCCCTTCCCTCCCATCTCCCCAATTTTCCCCTTTCTCTCCACCTTCCACCCTTTCCCTCTCTCTCCCACTCCTATCACAATAAGAGCAAGTGTCAGTATATCTTCATAATTAATGAATTTTTAAAAGATTACAATAGTTGTCCTTTTCCCTCCAAAATTGTGGGAATGTGGTGGGTTTGCTCATGGTAGTAGAAGGCAGTGGGATTGATAAGGGCTGTATTGAAGTTGTGTGTTTTATGGTGCTATGGCCAAAGTATGAAAGCACAATGTTTTTTAATTTTCCCAATATCAGTGAATATCCCAATATCAATAAGAAAACCTACTGTTATGAATCTGTTATTTTTAAATATTTAGTCAGGTGTAGCCAGTGACCAGTGCCAAAAATCATTATGGAGGGTCAGTACATCACCGTAGCATGCTGTTCCCTCTTGAATTCTGACAACCCCAACCAGCCTACATCTGTCCCATACCTCAGACCATTCACCCTGCATGTTTGGGTGAGGCTAGCCCCAAACATCTAGCCTCAGCCTACATCTGTCCCATACCTCAGACCATTCACCCTGCATGTTTGGGTGAGGCTAGCCCCAAACATCTAGCCTCAGCCTTCGACAAACACAGACGAACAGACATTCTGTCTTACAGATACAGATGGTGTAGCAGGTCTACAGGAGAGAATAAAACAAGTACGTACAGTAGTCAGCAAAGAGAGCAAGGAGACCCCAGCTGGATATTTGGAATTATGGAAAATTCTTTCATTAAGAGATGGATTACTGACATGCATTTTGAATCCAACTGAAGTCAGATCGATGTTATGTGAACTGTGTGTTTGGAGTGATTTTGAGTTGGGATAACTTCAGAATCTTTTGATGTAGAATGCTGAGGGGGGTTGCAAATATCTATAACTTCATGGTATGATTAGTTTATATTAGTTCTACTTCAAATTGTCTTTTCGTCATCCTAATTTTGTGATATAAATTACAGCAATATCTGTCTCACCGCTCTAACGTTAAACATTAATTTGTCTTTACAATATATCACCTTTCAAATTGTTAGCTAAATGTCACTTACTTTATGCCTCAAATGAAAGTTTGATTTAGATTGCAATACATCTGTTTAGTCCAGTCAATATTATAATAATATGTATAAGTTGTCACAAGTAAAGTTCTGATTTGATTGCTATAATGACAATGTCTATGTGCTAGAATGTTAATGTTACAGTTTCTTATGTAATTAATGCATTTACATTTTTAGGTAAATTTCCCATTTACCGTACACATGTACAACTATTTATGAATAAAGCTATTAATTTGATTTAGTGTGAATATGTGCACCTCTCTTCTACAGGTCTACACAGGTGTTAATATGTGCACCTCTCTTCTACAGGTCTACACAGGTGTTAATATGTTCACCTCTCTTCTACAGGTCTACACAGGTGTTAACATGTGCACCTCTCTTCTACAGGTCTACACAGGTGTTAATTTGTGCACCCTCTCTTCTATAGGTCTACACAGGTGTTAATATGGGCACCTCTCTTCTACAGGTCTACACAGGTGTTAATATGTGCACCTCTCTTCTACAGGTCTACACAGGTGTTAATATGTGCACCTCTCTTCTACAGGTCTACACAGGTGTTAATATGTGCACCTCTCTCCTACAGGTCTACACAGGTGTTAATATGTGCACCTTTCTTCTACAGGTCTACACAGTTGGTCACATGTGCACCTCTCTTCTACAGGTCTACACAGGTGTTAACATGTGCACCTCTCTTCTACAGGTCTACACAGGTGTTAATATGTGCGCCTCTCTCCTACAGGTCTACACAGGTGTTAATATGGTTTACAATGAAACTATTGGAATGTACTTTTAAAGAGAATTTATGATACACTGAGTTAATATTTATAAATACAGTATTGTATACTCTAATGGTGGAAATGGGAATATAGCGTCAGCACTGACAAGATGAAAAAATTAATTGGATAAACAATACAAGGGATGCCGAGGCGCACGCACACACACACACACACACACACACACACACACACACACACACACACACACACACAATTTACAGTTGTAAATCACCAATTTACAATTTACAATTGTAGGTAATTACACACTTAGGTAATTACACACACACACACACACACACACACACACACACACACACACACACCAGATATAACAAAACATTAGAGGGGAGAAGTGATACAATGAGAGAGCAGAGGCCTAAACACTTTACCTTAGTCTCGTACACAAAACTGGTCTCTTCTGTGTTCACAGCTGCTGGGTTTTCCACCGTAACTATTGTATGTTCATCTCCTTCTGGTTCTTTGATGGACTGTAATAAAGTTAACCCTTATTAACATGCTAATACTGCATTACACACGGATGCACAAACAAGATATCATTAACGCTAAGAAGGAATAATACTACATTACAGTATTACACAGTACTTGCATTCATTTATATCTCCACATACCTCTGTATTTTACATACTAGAGTACGTGCCAATTTATATATTGAACAGTGTACGTGTTTACATACATAAGCACACACACCCTCATTCTCCCCATCCCACAACACCCTCACCCCGACAACACATGCCACTCACAGGGATAGGGAAGATTACCTGAGACCTGGAACTTTAAGAACAAGAGGTCATAGATATAAACACAGATGCCGAAGAAATATAAGAAAATTTACTTTCGCAAACAGAGTGGTAGACGATTGGAACAAGTTAGGTGAGAAGGTGGTGGAGGCCAAGACCGTCAGTAGTTTCAAAGCGTTATATGACAAAGAGTGCTGGGAAGACGGGACACCTCGAGCGTAGCTCTCATCCTGTAACTACACTTAGGTAATTACACTTAGGTAATTACAGCTCTTAGGCTCAGTTTATTGGTATCATTATCTGATGACCTACAAAAACCTCAAGGCTTAGTCAATGATTTTCCACTGTCAATAACAAGTAAAAAAATAAGAAAATGAAAGGAAAAACAGTAAAACACAAGCAATTAAATCAAGTGCCTAACCATTGAAATCAGCAATGGCTACCATACAATCTATTGTGGTGTTCATACATGGAATCCAAGGCTAACAAACCTATAGACCACTCGGTTTCTTTAGAGCGGTGATTAGAGGAGGATGGAGGAAACTGCAGGAAAAAGATGAAATGAAAAAGTCCAAAATTAGAGCATTGAGTGTAATGAAATGATCCTTTCCATGTAGCATCTCGGTAGCTCCCATCGTGTGTCACTGGCATGGTTGGGACGTAACAAATTCACCAGGCCCCTGGTGACTCACCCACCAGGGACAGGTACCTGCACAAATCGTCTTACCTCCTTAATTTTACACACTGTTGAGATGAACTATCTGTAATAACGCTTAAAGATATTTCAAAACACTCGACTTTTCTTTGAAAAAAGCAGCGTTGAATGTAATGAAACACCATTTTCTGGGTGAGCCCCGGAAGCTTCCTGGAGCTATACCAAGCTGATTTGTATATATAATAGACTGTGGCAACAGTCAATCAATGGAGATCTAGGCCTACTGGGGACCAGCGGGAGAACCTGGCCCCCCCTCAGAGAGGCACGAGAAGCAATGGTATACATACACCCCGATGTAACTGGAAGCAGTCTATGTCTGCCATATACCAGGTCAGGTACCCAGAAAGGTAGGAATTCCAAAACAAACTAGAGCTGGTTAAAAATTGCAAACTGATAGCCAAACTAGCAAGCAGAACTCCCTAATCGAAAACAAGCAAACAAGCATGACATCACCACAGCTGCAGCGCCGCTGTCTGCACAACTCCCCCCTCACCGGGAGGGGGAAGGGGAGATCCAAGACTTCCCGCACAGACTACCCAATCCCAGTTCAGAGGCTGAATATCAAAAACATGAAAAAACCCGACCGGAGAGAGGGAGGGAGGGATGCCGGGGAGCCTCCGGGTCTCACCCAGAAAATGGGGTTTCATACCATTCAATGCTGGTTTTCTGTGGAGAACCCCTTTGGCTTCCCGGAGGTACCTAACCAATGATAAAGGAAAAGAGGGACTTACCTGGAAAGCAGCCGCCACTCACTCCTCAACTCTAAGTCAAGACAACTGGCTGCAATCTGTGACACAAGGCTACGCATGCCAGAGAAGAGCCAGGATGAACCAGGATCCAAGCCACTTCTGCAAGCAGAAGCAGCTCCGTCAGCGTTGCACAATATGGAGTGAATGCAATTGGCATAAGATGATGGTCCTAAAACAACCAAAAGAGAAAGGACAAAACAACCCGATCAGAAATCGAAGACAACCTACGAAGAGACAAAAAGTGATGAAAGGATCGTCAGGAAACTTCATACAGCCGCAGAGACGACACTCGCAGGTGGGACACTATCAATGAAGCAACCTGATCACCATACAAGTGGTGATAAACCCACATCAAACAAGACCAGACACAAAGAGCGGAGGAGTAGACTGAACCAGCCATGTACCAGACTGGTGTGATCTGCTGAAAGAGGTGAAGCTGCGGGAAATGCTCCGGGTTCAGATACTGAGCAATCAATGCCTGAAACCAAGGCTGGGCTGGCCACCAAGGAGCCACTAGGAAGACTCTCTCATGGTAAGACACCAACAGACTCAGTACCCAAAGTAACAACTGAACCGGGGGAAAGAGGTCCAGCTGTTACTTCGGGTTAACCCCACCTCGACCTTGACCAGTCCTGCCAAAAGGTGTCTACTGCGACGGCTCCACAGTCGGGGAAGGGCGCCACATATAGCAGGAGGCACTGAGACCACGCTGACGAGAAGATCCACCTTCGAGAGCCCGTATG
Organism: Procambarus clarkii; assembly: GCF_040958095.1. Lineage (NCBI taxonomy): Eukaryota > Metazoa > Arthropoda > Malacostraca > Decapoda > Cambaridae > Procambarus > Procambarus clarkii. Next base: position 22,916,562 of record NC_091202.1, on the reverse strand, counting down.
TCTGGCAGAGCCAACTGAAGGGGTCGGTGTCAACCGTCCATTCCATGGACAAGATAATAAAATGAGACAGGCCATCCACCAGGACGATGGACACTCCCCGGATATGAACTGCATAGAGCGCCAAACCCTGAGAATCCAGCAGACAGGTCACTCGAAGAGACCAGTCCCCAAAGAGCCAAGGACCGAAGAGAACACCCCGCAGTTCAACAGCATATTGCTGTTTTTGCTGGATTGCAGCTGGAGCAAAGACACAGGAGGAAGAGAAATTAACGCAGTCCAAGAATTCCATCCGAACCAGATGGGACTTCCTCCAATTCACCAGGAACCGGGATCCGGCAAGCTGGGAAAGAACTACGTCCCTGGTGAGCAGACACGCAGACCCGCTGGGACCCCAAACCAACCAGTTGCGATGTAGGCCAGGACCTGAACCACTAGCAGATGAAGATGGGCCCCCACGACATGGGTTAACTGCGTGAACACGTGAGATGACATGTTCAAGCCGAATGGATGGCAATGAAAGCGGAAAGCTTGACGCCCGACCACGGAATCAACCAATCCCTGAACCCCAAATGAATAGGAACGTGCCAATATGTGTCCTTGAAGTCCAGGGATATAATCTATGCACCCGCTCGAGAAGCAGCCGGACCTGGGAAAAAGTAGTCATCCGAAAGGAGGGGCAAGGAATCCAACGGTTCAGAAGGGATAAGCTCTAGAGTGAACCAGAGACCTGCACAGTCCCATTTCAGAACCGGAAACAAGTGGGAAACCCACTTGAGGGATGGAGTTGTATCGACCACGCCCAAGCGAACCCACTCCAAGATAACCCGACAGAGATGGGAAAGAAGCCTGCCTCATCAGCCCCGAACCCCAATCGAAGAAGGAGCCGCCCAAAGGCAGGAAGAGACGACGCGAAAAGCCCACGAATCGTGGGACCAGGCATGGGCAAACAGAGCCAGCCTTCCCCTCCATCGCCCCGTCAATGGGGCACCACACAAAAGGGCCAAGGCAATCTCTGTGAAGTCGACTTTTCTGCAGAGCAACCACCATGCCGACCACATGAAGAAGGCTCAGGAGAACGCACCGGCTCCGAACATGGCACCAAACGCCCACCTTGACCTACCGAAACCTGAGCCCTAGCATGACCACCCCGGAAAGCGTGTGCACCCTCTCCCCAGAGCACCAACAAATCAGAAACAGGACAGCAACTGGAAGAAGCCGGCGACAAAAACTGAGTAACACCGTTCTCTGGAAACAACAGCAGACAGAACGGACACGAAAACTGTAAAGTAAGGCCCCAAGCTGAATCTAAGGAGTGAGGAAGGAAGGCCTGCCAAACATGTGAGGTGAGAGGTAAAAAACATAGAAACTGCTTCCCGGAGGATCAGAGCAAACAGCTTCAATAAGGCAGCCAATGCCACGGCAGCAGAAACCAGAACTCCGGACGAAGGCACCCCCCACTCAACGCCTCCACATCCTCCGCAAGTCAATCTGAGAACAGCTCAAGAAGACCAAAAAAGCACAAGACCGAAATCAAATGACCTTCATTAAATGAAGTTTAATGGTCATCCGCTACCAAGGCAGTCAAAAGAGAGGGGACTAGAGCATGCAACTGCTCCAGACCCACAGCATGGGAAAGCACAGGGGCGAAGAGACATGCATTGAGGAACTCCAAAGAGCCCCCCAAAAATACAGTATCTGCAACACCGTGAAAACCTTTCACCACTCAAACGTGCAGGTCCAGCAAAACTCACACCAAGCTCCCAAGAAAATGAAAGGGCAGTCTTCCTGCCAGCCAGGAAGATTCCGAAACCTCATGATGCACCCAATATGGGGAAGAAGAACCAAACTCAAAAGCCAGATATATTAACTAGGCGTAAACTGGGGTCTCGCAGGAGGTACGCACCAAGGGCCTCCCGAAATTCCGCAGAGGAAATCCAAGAGGAAGGAAACCTCCGGAAGGATGTATCCAAGGAACCTGCAGTGAGTATATTGTTTGTATTCGCTACAGATCTGTAGCGAGTACAAACAATATACTGTACTCACTACAAACCCAAAGGCACCCGGAAACAAACCTGAGAGGCAGGGGAGGGGGGCGCACCCAATTTGATTGCGGCTCAAAACTCAAAACTTGAGCCACCTGAGCCTTATTACCAACTAAACCCTGCCCTAGCCTGGAAACACTTTTAGACATTTAGGACATTTAGGAGCCGGATGCAGGGGGAAAGGAGCAGGGCGAACCACACCTACCTGGGAAGGAAGCAAGGGCACGGACAGAACTAAGATTGAAGTAACCAATGCCCCAAAATCCTGCTCCCTAAAATCCAAGCGGGGCAGCTCCGGGGCTACCAACTAGGCAACCAACTTGGCCCAGGACTGGTGGCCAGCTAAGCCGGTAAACCCTTGTGGGTTTACCGGGTTAGCTGGTGGGGCTCCTCCAATCAACCCCTCCAACAGAGGAGGACTACCAAACACAACCTAGGTTAACCTAATGGGAAGCTAGGCAGACCTCCTCCGCCAAGAAGCAAGAATGTGCTAAAAACAAACAAACAAAGAGAACCCCAAAGCACACACAGACTAACCGGTCCCCAGAAAAACCTTGGCTGCCGCTGTTGCATGCTGCGCCGGCCGCAGTGCGCCCTGCCCAGCACAAACCCACTCCATACCTGGGGCAAAACGGGAAGCCCAAGACCCCTGGCAAACCCCAAGGGCGAGAACAACACCAAGCGATGAATGCCTCTAACAGGAGTATGACCCAAACGACCCAGGGAAGGTAACCCTTGGCCCATGCAGCCCAGTAGACTTATAGGAACACCTGGCCACCATGCACACGGCCAGCAAAGACACAGGTGCAAAGCCAGACAAAGCTTGATACCAGAGAGGACTTCCGACACCTGGCACATAAGCTGACGAACTGAGGGTAGTGCGGCCTGCTCACATTAGCAGGGACCCCTCCCCCCAGTCAGGGGAGGGTGAGGCGCTAATGAGAGGGCATGCTAGTTGGATGACGTGTTGCTTGTTTCATTTTATTTTATTGGGGGAGTTCTTTGGCTCTGTTTGAACATAGATTGCAATTTTAACCAATTATGAGGCTTGTAATGGTTCGCCTACCTTTCTGGAGGTATCCCCAGTCGATGGCAAACATGACAAACTCTAAATGTACAGAGTTCATATGACCATTGCTCCCTGTGCCTCTCTGAAGGGGCCAAGTTCTGGCTCGTGGCCCCCAGTAGGCACTCCAAGGACTGATGGCACCAAACCGATATGGCACATGTCAGTTTGATAGCTTCAGGAAGCCAACGAGCTACCCTCAGAAAATCATAGTCTCAGTTTCATTGTCAAGATATTGTGACAATAATCTCCTTCAAGAGATTGAGCCTGCTCTTCCCTCCACAAACACGTCGTTGAAATTATATAAAACGACTATGGAAGACATGTCCAACAACAACAACAACACCAGCAAGGCTTGCCAGGGTGAGCAAAACATATGCAGCCAGCCACCTGTTCGGACTCAAACCACCAAACTACATGTTGATCGCTACCGGCTCCGCTGATTGGTCGCCGGTCTGGCTGCACCTGCACTCGCCCCCCCATACTACTTGATGTCTGGGGTCGCCCCAACCTCCTACCTCAGAATGTTCAGTGCTCTCGTTGTTACCACTCCTCCCGGCTAGACGCTAGCGTGTACTGAGGGAAGTGGTAGCTTAAGCCAATATTCCAGCACCTCCCATTTACTTGTATATTGCACTTCTTGTTATTTTGTCTTAACGTAACTTTTCATTGTGTCATTTAAGTATTCTTATTATTTTGATTGATTTTATTATAAGAATTTGTTTGTGCATTTTATTCATGTTTTGATTTAATTAACGTAATTAAAATTTCATTGTTAAAGTTTACTTGTGTTTTGTGTGTCTTCTCCTTACCTTACCACAGACGAAGTTCCAGTTTTTCTATTTTTTTTTATAACTATGTGACGAGGCCATACCCCTAGCCTTAAACAGCCGAACACCAACGCGTTACCGTCACAATATCTTTTAGAAAAGATGCTTACAAGTGGTCATCAGAAGTCTACACTACACAATAATTAAAAACTGAGTACTAGTACACCATATTATGACAATGCTCAACTGTTTCAAATTTAAAATCAACTCTATGAAGCATTCTCAACGTATCTCCTAGAAATAATTCAAATTCTCAAAGATATTTACTTATAGTTCATCATATAACATCTAATACTATACAGACTAATACAGCAATGTATTATCTAGTTAATGGGTTGCAATTATCAACTACTGTAATGAAGGGGAGAATAGGATTAGTTTGCTCTGGGCTTCAGCTTGCCCACCACAGAAATCTCTCACTATCCATAATGTGCAGGCACCAACCATACAACTAATGGATGGACACATGATAGTGCATGTGGAGAGACGACTCCATAGTGTGCAGGCACCAACCACACAACTAATGGATGAACACATGACAGTGCATGTGGAGAGACGACTCTCCATAATGTGCAGGCACCAACCACACAACTAATGGATGAACACATGACAGTGCATGTGGAGAGACAACTCTCCATAATGTGCAGGCACCAACCACACAACTAATGGATGAACACATGACAGTGCATGTGGAGAGATGACTCTCCATAGTGTGCAGGCACCAACCACACAACTAATGGATGAACACATGACAGTGCATGTGGAGACACAACTCTCCATAATGTGCAGGCACCAACCACACAACTAATGGATGAACACATGACAGTGCATGTGGAGAGATGACTCTCCATAGTGTGCAGGCACCAACCACACAACTAATGGATGAACACATGACAGTGCATGTGGAGAGATGACAGTGCATGTGGAGAGATGACTCTCCATAGTGTGCAGGCACCAACCACACAACTAATGGATGGACACATGATAGTGCATGTGGAGTGATATATGGAAGCTGGATATGCAACCGAGTCGAAGAGAAGTAAGGAAGCTCTCATTCCCTTTATGGGTGTTAGGAAAGTGGAATGCATTGAAGGAAGAGTTTGCCAAGGACAATTCAATCCAAAAGTTAAAAAAGATATATGATGAAAATGTCAATATTGAGAATTGAGAGGGGAGTAATTATCATGCCAGGTATGAATGACTAGGAGGTCGGGTATAAAGCGCTAGATCTCACTCCCCCATATCACTGATAGGTAAGCACTGTATGCCAGGGTGTTATAAAGTGCTAATTTCATGAGGGTTGCCATAGGAAGAGAAAGGGAACTATCAGGAGAAAGCACCAAACCATTACATCTAGCACTTGGAAGGAATTAGGATAAGCATTTAAGATGGGACAGGGAAAAGGACCTGGCCACCACCCTTGAACAAACATTTATAATTTCTCTTATACAGATAATTTCAACATACAGCATACTGAACAGGCTTTATATGTACTATAGTACCCTATTAACCAAACGTTACAATAGTTATTAATTTTATTGTGTGGGATAATGTATAGCAAGGTGAAGAGGAGGAGGGGGCCATGGGGGGTCAATAAAGGTCAGCTTAAGGATAATTTACCCAATGGAGGTAAATACTTCATTACCAAGCTGCTACCATACTATATACAGTATATATATATATATAGTGACCTAATTTGTGGATTAGTTGTCACCTCTGCAAATGGCTACAGAATGTAGCAAGAGTAGAATATATTAACATGACAAAAATTATGAAATCCAGAAAGTCCAATACGTTTTCTGAGCAAACCATCCCCCCTCTCCCCTACATAGGCAGTCTATATCAATTATAGGCACAAAAACTTTGACCATGCTTTGCAAACCAAATATTATAATTATGCTTTGAAAATTACATCATTCCTCTAAAACCACTTGTACTATTGTTAATTAACCACAAAATAGCAAATAGCATGCCTTGCATCCTAATAATTAATGTGGCAAAACATGCCTGGCAAACCATAAAAGATAAATATTGTCTAGTTGATTACATAACATGCATGGCAAATTATATGAAACATGCCATATATATACTTAAATTTTTGGCAATCATATGTACCTTTTTTAAGAGCCAATGCTGTAGGCCAAAGAAAAAAGAAATAAGTATGCTGTTTTAGCATGTGACGCATATGAAAATTTTCCTGCAGACATATACATGTTTCTTGAAACTAACAGAGTTAATTCTACAGTATATATATTGTATATTGTCCTGATATTATAGTAATTAATGACTATTGTTATAACTTGAGTACAATATATTTAGTAGAAAGAAGCCACTGTCAGAAAAACAATAACATTGCACACCAGTATAACATGGTATACACACAGTGGTGTAAAAGTATTGACCCACGGGCAGTTCATAAATATATTTACATATAGAGGGTATCCTCCCAAAAATGTATACACACACAAAATGTATACAGTTCAGTAGAACTTCGGTTTCAACTCGTTTACCCTGTTGTAGCTCAGTCGATTAAGGCAGTGTCTGGGATGCTCCCGGACGCAGGTTCGAATCATTGTCGCGACCCTTGTGGATTTGTTCAATGTATACACACTTTAGCAGCTAATGTTTCTATCTTTTCATATTTAATTTTCAGAAAGATGAGGCATCTTCACACTACCATCGTGATGTAAAATCCTACCTTGATGAGATCTTCCAAAACAGATGGATTGGACAAAGAAGGTTTTGCAGAATACCCTCCTCGTTCACCAGACCTCACACCTCCAGACTTTTTTTTTAAGGGATACTTAAAAGACTTGAGTTTGTGCTACAAAACTGCCGACATTCGCTGAATTTAAAGTAGCCATTGAACAATAATGCACTCAAATATCAAACAAAATGTTTCTTGATGCTTGCAATTCCATTGCTTCACGTTATCAGCAGTGCCTTGACCAGAATGGACATCAGTTTGAAAACAGGCATTGACAAAACAATTAAACAATGTCTGCAGATTCTATTATATTTAGAAAATGAAATGTATTTTAATGCAAACTGGCTTTATAATTGTTCAAAGTGTGTATACATTTTTTTTAGGACACCCTATATAGATGCATAAGTATCCACTAGGAAAAGGAAACAAAAATTCTGAACGTTTTTGGTTTCACCACATTATCGAAGAATACAGACAACTGCATTCCTTGATAAATTGGTGAAAAACAAAAACAGTCAGAATTTTTGTTTAATTTTCTAAGCATAACTTCGTGCTTCGTTTCGTTCTCAAGCACAACTGGATCCCGTGTTTTTTTTATTTTATTCTTGCAATATTTATACAGTGTGCACACTGTGAGAGTGACTCACATTTATGGTAACTCACATGGTGGTAATGCAAATGGGCAATGCTTCACCCTTCTTTAAAAGATGAAGTGTGTTAAAGAGCCTATCATATTTCAATATCACTCACACATATAGCTACTTTATGTAAAGTATATTTGTTAAATTTAAGTACTGTACTGTACGAGTACAGCCTGATCTTCAATATACTCTTGGATTGAACAGAAATTGGCTCATTCTCAAATTTGAACATATTTTTAAAATCAAAATTTTTTTAAAGTATACAATAATGAGAGTACTGTACTATCTATAATACTGCATTAATAGAAAATTCCCTTTGTGAGGGACAGGAACCTATGTACCTATGTATACATATGTATTTATGTATGTACAGGTATACATGTGTACACACATGTGCACACTCTCACTCACTCTCTCTCTCTCTCTCTCTGACCCTCCCCCTCCCACTCTTACCCCTCCCCCCCTCCCCCCCTCCCTCCCTCCCTCCCTCCCTCCCTCCCTCCCTCCCTCCCTCCCTCCCTCCCTCCCTCCCTCCCTCCCTCCCTCTCTCCCTCCCTCCCTCCCTCCCTCCCTCTCTCCCTCTCCCTCCCTCTCTTTCTCTCTCTCTCTCATTCTCACTTCTCCCCCTCTCCCTCTCACTCTCTTCCTTCCTCTCCCTCTCACTCTCTCTCTTCCTCACCCTCTCACTCTCTTCCTTCCTCTCCCTCTCACTCTCTTCCTTCCTCTCCCTCTCACTCTCTTCTATCCTCTCCCTCTCACTCTCTCTCTTCCTCTCCCTCTCTCTCTCTCTCTCTTCCTCCCCCTCTCTCTCATCCTCCCCCTCTCCCTCTCCCTCTTCCTCCCCCTCTCTCTCTTTCTTCCTCCCCCTCTCTCTCTTTCTTCCTCCCCCTCTCCCTCTCTCTCTCTTCCTCCCCCTCTCCCTCTATTCCTCCACCTCTCACTTTCCCCCCCCCCCCTGCCGCTCTCACATTCTCTTGGTTTACATCAAGGTCTCTCAAGGTGGAACTACAGTACTGACCTTCCCCAGGATGGAACCCCACAACAGTTGCCTAACTCCTGGATACTCATTTATTGCAATGTTAACAGCGGCATTAGGTGAAAGGAAATGTGCCCAACCATTCCCGTCTCGCCCAAGAATCGTACCCGGAATTCTCAAGTGCAAGTTGAGAATGAAGCCAACTGTATTATGAGATCAGCATTATAAAGAGCTTGTAATAATGCAGATGAGTCACAATAAGGTGGCTGAAAAATGTTGACCAAACCGCACACTAGAAAGTGAAGAGACGACGACGTTTCGGTCCGTCCCGGACCATTATCAAGTCGATTGTTATGGTCTGGATAATGCCTGGACCATTATCACAATCGACTTGATAATGGTCCAGGACGGACCGAAACCTCATTGGCTCTTCACTTTCTTGAAATAATATTAAAGCAACTAATTGTAAGATGTCATGACAAATCTCATCAATGTCAGTGGCACAAATATTGCAATTAGGGTCCGAAATTGTTTACGTCAGTGCCATTGTTAATCAGTGACACCACATACCTGATGAGCCAGTGCCATGTATGATCTTTTTCTGCAACACCACCTTTGAGAGGGATACACATAGAGTTGGCCCTCAACTGTTCCTGGCATGCGATGACGAGCACTCATGTATAACTTGCATGGGTTCTGTGCAATACCTAAACAAAATTGATAAGATATTATTTACACAACATATCAATACAGTAATGCAATAATAAATCTGGAGGGAGAATTAGGAGTAAAACGTATTTCAATTGATCATATCTTTCATGGTAACTGGGCTGTATTCACAGCTCCAGGTTCACAGCTCAGTGTCATGTCATTAACTAATTTACAATATTAAGTTATGAGAACAAATTTTTGTTTAGTATACAAATAATAGTTTTCCAAATTCTTTTTAGGTTCAAAGAATGCCTCTCCACTGGGTGGAATGGATACTAAATCACAGTAATCAATATTTTCAGCATCAATGCATTTATGTCTGCATGTAAAAAGTATACAAAAATACTGCATAAATACTTTAGTACTATACTGGTATATAATTTATGAAAACAACCATGAAATACATCATTACATTATAAAAATTGTAAACACACACCTGTCTGTGAATCGAGAAATGGGAGGCGAGTTTTGCGTTCACGCATGAGCCGGACATTATAATTGGCACTGTTGATCATTAAGGAGCGGTACTGCACATCTTGGAGAAAGCTGAAGAAGGTGAGGCATGATGTGAGATACTAGTCATAAGGATTCATCCGCTACACAACTCTTTAGTCTAGGAAAATAAATTAAAATGAGAAATAAGTGAAGCTTTAGGGGAAATTTGTGTTGCAAGAAAAAGATTCGAAGGGAATATAATTTATCTTAGTAGCAATAAATCCAATGTTGAATGTAATGACAACTCTTTCTGGTAGTACCTCGGTAATTTCCCGAGCTACTCGGTAATTTCCCGTGCTACTTGTCTGGAACCTTCCAAACCCAGGTTTCACACCAGTCTTTAATGACTCACTAGCACCTACAAGAGACCAGAACCAAAATCTGGCCCCCCCTCAATAGAGACATGTCTGGGGATACACGATCATCACAGTACCAAAAGCAAGACCACCAAAAAGGAAGAGCACACCAAAACTAGCTTGGACAACATTTCCACCATACCAGAATGTTAGCAACAGTACTGGGATTAGATTGCCACCTGTGAAACATGAACACAAAGCAGAGGCCAGGAATAACTGTAATCTGGACACCACAAATGTAAAGTGTAGAGCCCATAAATAATGGGCCTGTACCCACCAAGTACTCACCTAGTTGTGCTTGCGGGGGTTGAGCTTTGCCTCTTTGGTCCTGCTGTGTGATAGTGATCTTCAGGTAATTAGGTGAAATGAACCAAAACTGGGAAGGCTGCATGTACAATGCAACCTTCAAAATCTAGATCACATCTTTCCAAATCCAATCCAGATTCCCAAATGACTTTCCCTTTTTTATATTTAAAAACAAATTTTCCATATTTTTCATAAAATACTCAAAATGAAAATGAAAGAAAGAAGCCTAATGTTAAATGTAATGAAACGTCTCTTTCTGGAAGAGCCCTGGTGGCTCCCTGTGGCTATCTCACTGAGATTGCTTCATACTAAAAGATCACATAGTTTGCTTAAGTTCTGTTTGACTTATCAGGATCCATAGCTAGAACCAGGCTCCTTCACAGAAGCACAGGGAGCAGGTGATAATTCGTCACCCCACCAGAAAAAGCTTCCAGAAAGTCGGCAAAGCTTTACAGACAACTGGAGGGTTTCAAAGAAAAGGAAATTTAGAAACTACCGAACGACTATGCAAATGATTAACACAGAACTAGGGATTCATTCAAACTAGCTTGAAACTTGTTACTATCGATAGGACCAGCCCTTATAGATTGGCAAATGACCAGCACCGGTCCTTGATACCCGCTTGATGGGGTTCTGGGAGTTCTTCTACTCCCCAAGCCCGGCCCGAGGCCAGGCATGACTTGAGACAGTTTGGTCCACTCGGTTGTTGCTTGGAGAGGCCAGCAGGCCCACATACCCACCACAGCCCAGTTGGTCTGGAATTTCTTTTAGAAAACAGTCTAGTTTTTTCTTGAAGATGTCCTTAGCCAACTCCCAACAATGAAGCGACAAACCTTAAAGGGATGGGGGAGAGGAATCTGGGAGCCACTGGGGCTGGGTATCTGGAGGGAGCCCCTTGGTGGCTCCCTGAAGGCAATTAACCACTGAGAAGAAAAATGAGACGTGCAAGGATCCCGAAACAAAGGGAATAGCAACGTGAAAAAAGCGTGAAAAAGGGGAGGAAAGGGGTGAAAAGCACCCCCAGGAAGGACGGAACCGAACACACCCGAAGGGACATGGAACCGAACCCAGGGAGGGGTAGACCCAAGACCAACATGAACACAGAGGGGAAAAGGAAAACCCCACTCTGAGAAACTGCAAGCCCTGCTCTAAGGGCACAAAACCCCAAGCGGGGCAAAACGGGGCCTATGCCATACCGGCAACCCCTCCCTAACCCCGGGAACCCTTACAGCAGAACCCGGGGCCGAGTCGTTACCCCCAAAGCCCCAGCCCAGCAAGTAAAAGCCAGGGCAGCCATACAAAACACTAAGGAAGGGAGCCCACTGGTCAGACCTATACGGCACGGCTGGAGGAACAGGCTCGAACGCCTCCGCCACCACCTCAGAAGAGGAAAATCCCCCGAGACCCCCCCCCCCCCCCCCGAGTCTCAACCCAACCAGACCCTGCCCCAACCCCGAAATCCGCCAACGGTTTGGAGCCGGCAGCAAGGGGAAGGAAGTATGCACAACAGAAGGGGAAGGACGAGGAGGAGCGGACGGAACCGGAACGACTCCCACCCCCAACTCCAGACCCCTGAACCCAAACGGAGCAGTCTCGGGGCATCCGGGGCCGCAACCAACCTAGAGCGTTGCAGCAATCTAAACCTAGCATGCAACACCGCAGCTGCCTGCACCCGCACATCATTATCAGTGGCCAGGGTGAACGGGAGCACGTACTGTACAGACAACCCACGTCGCACGACTCTGGGTCAAAACAATCATCGACCCAACAGGCAACATGGTGGAGGCAAAACAGGCGAGCGTCACCCTGAGACTAGGGGACAGAGCAACCTTCAAACTCACAAGACACAAGGGAGGACTCAGGGGGTCACGATGTAACACCGTAAGGTGTTTGGTTTAGTTTTATTTAATACATACATAGAGATACATGAGTCAGAGACAAGGATCTGAGAGGCGTCAGTTTGTCGACCTGAATCTCACACCTCTAAACGTTAATGACCTCAAATTGACCTGAGGTCAGCTCGAGCATATTTCACTTTGCTTCCGCTAATCTGATAATTTTAGCCGGGTAGGTCTGTCAAACATGCCGACGTTTAAGGAGTGGCTTGGTAGAGTGCCTGAGGCTGCAACCCGTTCTCGCAAATTCGTAAAGTCAATATTGACTTATTAAATAAGTGCATAGGTGACATACTAAACATAATAGATACCCTTAAAAAGCTTCATAGAAAACACCGACCTTACCTAACCTTGTTAGTATCTTAAGATAAGCATCTTATTGCTTCGTAATTACAATTGTTACTTAACCTATTATAGGTATAGGTTAAGTAATAATTGTAATTACAAAGCAATAAGATGCTTATCTGAACATACTAACAAGGTTAGGTGATGTCGTTGTTTTCTTTGAAGCTTCTTAAGTGTATCTAATATGTTTAGTATATCACCTATGCACGTAGTTAATAAGTCAATATTGACTATACGAATTTGCGAGAACGGGTTGGAGGCTATCTACTTGTGGGCGGAGTAAGCTACTAGGTTTCCCAATATATACTGAGGGAGCTGTAGAGCATGGAAGAGACAGAATAGGAGACCAGCCAGCAGAGCAGAGCAGAGGCCAGCCGTCGAGATAGGCTGTCGCCGGACGGGGGGTGACGCTGCCAGACAACTGCAGACTCCCCCCCCCCTCCTCCTCTATCCAGCTATAGGCAGACACTTGGTGAGTTGAGCATGAAAGGTGACTTAGTCGTGTTTACAAGTGTTGTGTGAGGATCAGGGGCAGTCAAGTTGTAGGGTTCTCGAATTCTTGGATGATGACTCACTTTACATATATATCTTGAACATTAAGTTGAATTGCTTAAATTATGATACTTAGTATGTGAAATATAATTGATGAATTTATTATTTAAAAAAAAAAAAGCCTCCAGAGGAGCTACATTACGAAAGACTAAACAAGAGAGACTCACCCGGGGGAGGGGGGGGGGGGGTCGGCACTCGCTCCTCAACTCGAAGTCGAGAACAGGCTGCAACCACCGACCCAAAACGACACAGGCCCGACTAGGCCCAGGAACATTTACAAGGTAGCGTGCAGCCAGGACCCTGTTTGACCACCAAAATCCCTGTGCCCAAATGTCAGACCAAGACATGTTACCAAAGGTGGGACACCATCAAGAAGCCATCTGATCAGCACACAGATGGTGATAGACTTGAGTCAAAAAGACCAAACGCAAAGACTCGAGGAAAAGATCAAACCAGTCCTTCTTGTAATGGACCGGACTGATCTGCTGAAAGAGGCGGAGCCGCGGAAAATCCTCCGGGTTTGGACACCGAGCAAGCAGCGCCTGAAACCAAGGCAAGGGCCAGGCACCATGGGACCAAGAAGACGACTCTCCCGTGGAAAGTCTCCAAACGAGCTAGGCCCTGGAGCAACAGCTGAACCGGGAGGAAAGAGGTACAGGAACCCCTACCTCGACCAGTCCTGCATGAAGGCATCGATCCCAACGGCCTCGCAGTTGGGGAAGGGCACCACATATACGGGAAGACGCCTTGACCACGCCGATGCAAAGAGGTCCACCTCCGGGTGCCCAAACATCTGGCAGAGCCAACTGAATGAGTCGACATCGACCGTCCATTCAGTGGACAGAGGAATGAACCGGCACAGACTGTCCACCAGGACATTGGACACCCCCCCCCCCCATCCAAGACATGAACTGCCAGGAGAGTTAAACCCCGAGAACTCAGCAGACAAGTCACCCGAAGCAACCAGCCCCAAAGAGCCAATCTCCGAGAACTCGGCAGATGAGTCACCCAAAGCGACCAGCCCCAAAGAGCCAAGGACCGCATCGAGCCCCCCCCCCTCCCCCACTGTTCAGGCAATGAACCACCGAGGAGCAGTCCGAATGGAGCCGGATCGTCAATCCATGGGCGACCAGAACCCTCTGAAGCGAATATTACATTGCCGCAAACTCCTGCACCGTGCTGTAGGCCCAATGGAAGGACGGACCCCACTGCTCCTGGCCTGCCTGGAGAGCACTGGTCACAAAGCCCCAGCTCAGATTCCAAAGAAAAAGCAAGCACAGCCTGCCGACACTCGAGACGTGCGGCGAAAAACCGTGATACTGCATCTCACAGGATCAGCGCAAACAGCTTCAGCAGCGCAGACGACGCAGGAGCAGCCAAGACCAAGGCACCTGACCCAGGAACAGCCCCAAGCACCTCTACATCCTCCACAAGCCACTCCGAAGACAGTCCCAGGAGAGAAAAGAAACGCAACACCACCTCATGGCCAGCAGGCCATGAGCACGCAAGTCCTCAGTCGCCAGTACAGCCGACAGGGAGGGAGCCTGTACGTGAAGCTGAACCGTACAACATCCCACAGAAGGGCAGGGACAAACAAACACGCATTGAGGTGCTCGAAGTCGCCCACCAGGTAAACCTGGACCACTGTCAATGCCTCGCGCCATTCAAGCATGCGGGTATAACAGAAAGTACTCTAAGCCACCAACACCTGTTGGTGGCGTTGGTGTCGACACACTTGTTGCATTGGTGTCGACACACCTGTTGTCGTTGGTGTTTGTCGTACCTGGTTTGATACCTGGTACCAGGTATCAACCAGGTACCAAGTATCAACGACAACAACGGGCAGTCCCCAAGCCAGGACGACTTCGGAACCTCATAACAAACCCAGTATGGAGACGAAGACCCAAACCTGAAGGATAACAGATCCATTATAGAGGCAAATTCCGGGTCACGCAGGAGATAAGCAGCAGTGGCCGCCCGCATCTCAGTATGCGAGACGCGGGAAGCCGAAAACCTCCGGAAGGACGGAACCGAAGGACCCGAAGGGATATGAAACCGAACCCGGGGATTAGCTGAACCCAAATCCAACTCGTACGCAGAGGGGGGTGGGGGGAAGGAAAACCTCACTCATTGTAACAAAAAGCCCCACTCAAAGGGTGAAAACCCAGGCGGAGTCCAGCGGGGACCAAGGCCCCCAAGTCAGCCCCTCCCCAACTCCGGGAACCTCCACAGCAGGCACTGGGGATGAGTCATCCTTTAAAGCCCCGGCCTCACAAGAAAAAGCAGGAAGGAAGGAAGGGGGGCCCATTGGTCAGACCCCGTCGCCACGGCTGGAAGAACCGATTCAAATGCCTCCGTCACCACCCCGGAAGAGGGAACCCTTCGGTTGGAGGGTTGCCTCTTCCGGGGTTGCTCATGCAACGCCTGAGCTGCCTGCACCCGAATAATGTTATCAGTTGATTGGGTGAATTGAGTCACAAACAAGCAACAATGCTCGCCGGACTATAGGTCGAAGGTGTCACCGACTCAACAGGCAGTATGACGGAGGCAAAAACAATAAGCGTCGCCCTGAGACAAGGGAACAGAGCAACCCTCAAACTCGCACAAAGCGAGAGGGGACCCAGGGGTCGCAACCATCGGACCCCTTGCACCCCCCGCGGGGTTTCCCAAGGGGCCCTTAGACTGTTTTCACTAACGGTAAGCCCAGGCAGGGTATTTTTAACCGGCGCCCAAGTCTACCAAACAAACTTCAAACACCGAACCCCCGAGACGTGTCCACTCACGGGGGGCCAAGCAGGGGGTACCACTGAACACAGGTCAAAACCCTAAGATAACTAGGGGGTATGGGAATAAAAGCAGACCCCCCTCACCAGGCAGAAACATAGTTGATAAGAAAAACCCTGCAAGAGAACAACGTACCCAGGAGGAACAGAGTCGGCTGCTGTAATAGTACCCCATGCCCCTACCAGTGCAAAATTACCACTTACCCCAAGGTAAACAAGGGAGGAAACCCCCCCAACACTCCCAGGCCGGTCAAACATCAAGCAGCAAAAGACCAACGGAGGTAGACCCCAAGGTGACTTGTGGAAGATAATCCCAAGCCCCAAGGGCGGTACTTACAGGGCACTCAGGGAAGGGAACCCTAAGCACATGCTGCCCGAGTACCTGTGAATATTACTCCCAGCTCACACGCCACCGTAAGAGTAGCACTGGACACAAGGCACAGCACAACACGGAGAGAATCAGGAGCTGGAGCCACATGACCGAGCCTCAAACACATCAGTCAAGAACTGGGGTCTGGGGCTTCCCCCCTTCCCCCTCCTGAGGAGGGGGGAGCTGCGCAGACAAGCAGCGCAGAATGTGTGATGCCATGCTCGTTTGCTTGTTTTTCAACTGGGGAGTTCTGTCCACTCGTTAGTTTTCAGTAGTAGTTTTAACTAGAATAGGGGTTTGTCTTGAAGCGCTTACCTTTCTAGATGCCTGGCCCAGTCGATGGCAGACATAGAATGCTCTAAATCACATGTGCACGCCTATAGGTCATTGCTCCTCGTAGCTCTCTGAGTTCTGTTCTCCTCTCCAAGTTCTGACTCGTGGTTCCCGGTAGGCCTAGAACTCCATTCACGCTGACTGATATCAAAGTCTAATAATATATATATCAGCCTGGATAGCTCAGGGGAGCCAAAGGGGCTCCCCCCAGAAAACATGCATATAAAGCCAATACCAAAACACAAACAACACACAAAGCAAATGACCCCAAAGGAGCAATCTTAGCAAGATAACTTCAGGAAGACACCAGGGACTCCGTCCAGAAAATTTTGTTTTAAATATGATTAATGGCTTTCCCAAAGCACCAACTGTTTCTCATGGTGTTGCATTCATTTAAAAAAATCTTTTAAAGTTTGATCAGAAACATATCAAGATATTTACTATTGATATCTACATTTTCCCCACACGCCATGGGCAAATTTCATTGAGTAAAATATTAATTTTAATCTATGATACTGATTGATAATTTGTTCATACAATTTGTGAGACCAAGATGATCAAACCACACATCAGAAGATGAGGAGACGACAATGTTTCGGTCCATCCTGAATCATTATAAAGTCGATTGTGATGGGAACGAGGGAGGCACAGGCATTTAGTGAGGCAAAAGTGAGGTGAGGAGCAGGTAAGAGGAGGTAATTCCTAGAAGAAGGTAAGAGCATGGTAAATGGTAAGAATAAGAAACAAGGTATGGATGGGATGGGTGTAATAATGGGATGAGTGGTCTTCACGGAATTCCAAGATTGGAATATGTAGCATGGTGTGGTGCCCATATCTTAAGAAGCACAAACAATTTAGAAAGGGTACAAAGGCATGCTACTAAATTGCTCCTGGCACTTCAGAATATGAGTTATGAGGAGAGACTGGAGGTATTAAAAATACCAAGGCCGGAAGATAGAAGGAAAAGAGGCAACATGATCGCTGTGTACCAAATAATAACATGAATCGACTAACTTGACACTGAAATTTGTTTTAAATGACATCTTCAAAAACAAGAGGACATCGAGTTAGGCTAAGGAAACAAAGGTGAAGAAAAACCCTAATTAAGTTTTAAGTTATCTTTTGCATACTGAGATGTAAAAGGTTGAAACACATGAGAAGGTAGTGGATGCCAAAACAATTACTGTAATGGTTTTAAAGCATCATATGACAGAGTCCTGGGAAGACACAATATGACAAATGTAGTTTTCATCCTATAACTACTCTTAGATAAATACACACGGCACGAACCCAATTTTGTATATGTGTATTGGCACTGCATTGGCTGTTTCCAACTTTTTGCCAGTTCTACTTCCAGTGACTTAGTACATATGAAAGTAAGTACCTAGCACAAGACTTCTGATTCCTCTTTTAGTACACTATATATGCCTCCTTACATCTCTGATAAACTTAAAGTCCTCCAGTGCTGCATAGTTAGACATTACTCCATTCAGTTCAGAAACTTCTTGATAAATTGTAAATATCTTCTGGAATCTCCTGTTTAATTTCTCACATACTTCTCGATCATTCTCTACTAATGAGTACTCTCCTAGCCATTTATCACCACCTACTCCTTAACTTATGTATTCCTCCTGATGTAGCTCTGAAGCAATTTGGTATCTATGGCATCCTTAACAGAACAGGTTTCATTCCTTGTATGCCAGCACTGTATTATATCACCTGGACATTTACCCAAACAATGCATCCCTACTACAACAAGACATTGAAATACAAATACTATACTGTACACACTTATTGCTCCTTCCCAAGGTGACTTCAAAGATGATTTTCCTTTGTCTGATTTTATTTAAGAATATATCAAGTAAAGTCTGGCTTATTTTTCATTACTCCTCATTCTTGTAATTACCTAAGTGTAATTACCTAAGTGTAGTTACAGGATGAGAGCTACGCTCGTGGTGTCCCGTCTTCCCAGCACTCTTTGTCATATAACGCTTTGAAACTACTGACGGTCTTGGCCTCCACCACCTTCTCACTTAACTTGTTCCAACCGTCTACCACTCTATTTGCGAAGGTGAATTTTCTTATATTTCTTCGGCATCTGTGTTTAGCTAGTTTAAATCTATTGCCTCTTGTTCTTGAAGTTCCAGGTCTCAGGAAGTCTTCCCTGTCGATTTTATCAATTCCTGTTACTATTTTGTACGTAGTGATCATATCACCTCTTTTTCTTCTGTCTTCTAGTTTTGGCATATTTAATGCTTCTAACCTCTCCTCGTAGCTCTTGCCCTTCAGTTCTGGGAGCCACTTAGTAGCATGTCTTTGCACCTTTTCCAGTTTGTTGATGTGCTTCTTAAGATATGGGCACCACACAACAGCTGCATATTCTAGCTTTGGCCTAACAAAAGTCATGAACAACTTCTTTAGTATATCGCCATCCATGTATTTAAATGCAATTCTGAAGTTAGAAAGCATTGCATAGGCTCCTTGCACAATATTCTTAATGTGGTCCTCAGGTGATAGTTTTCTATCTAGAACCACTCCTAGATCTCTTTCTTTATCAGAATTCTTTAAAGATTTCTCACATAATATATAGGTTGTGTGGGGTCTATGTTCTCCTATTCCACATTCCATAACATGACATTTATTATCATTAAATTCCATTTGCCAAGTGGTGCTCCATATACTTATTTTGTCCAGGTCTTCTTGAAGGGCATGACAATCATCTAAATTTCTTATCCTTCCTATTATCTTAGCATCATCAGCAAACATGTTCATATAATTCTGTATACCAACTGGTAGATCATTTATGTACACAATAAACATCACTGGTGCAAGAACTGAACCCTGTGGTACTCCACTTGTGACATTTCTCCATTCCGATACATTGCCTCTGATTACTGCCCTCATTATTCTATCAGTCAGAAAATTTTTCATCCATGATAGAAGCTTACCTGTCACCCCTCCAATATTTTCCAGTTTCCAGAACAACCTCTTATGTGGAACTCTGTCGAAAGCCTTTTTTAGGTCCAGATAGATGCAGTCAACCCAGCCATCTCTTTCCTGTAATATCTCTGTGGCCCGATCATAGAAACTGAGTAAATTCGATACACAGGATCTTCCTGATCGAAAACCATACTGTCTGTCTGATATTATATCATTTCTCTCCAGGTGTTCTACCCATTTAGTTTTGATTAGCTTTTCCAATACTTTCACTATTACACTTGTCAATGATACAGGTCTATAATTGAGGGGGTCTTCCCTGCTGCCACTTTTGTAGATTGGAACTATGTTAGCCTGTTTCCACACGTCTGCTACGATTCCTGTACACAGGGATGCCTGAAAGATCAGGTGAAGTGGAATGCTGAGCTCAGATGCACATTCTCTCAGAACCCATGGTGAAACGCCATCTGGGCCAGCTGCTTTGTTCCTCCCGAGCTCCTTTAGCATATTTTCCACTTCATCTCTAGACACCTCTATCCGCTCTATGTTGTTCTCTGGAATTCTTATTGTGTCTGGTTCTCTGAAGATTTCATTTTGTACAAACACACTTTGGAACTTTTCATTTAATGTTTCACACATTTCCTTTTCATTTTCCGTGAATCTGTTTCCCATTTCCAACCTCTGGATATTATCCTTTACCTGCAATTTGTTGTTTATGAATTTGTAGAATAGGCCCGGTTCTGTTTTACATTTATCTGCTATCCCTTTTTCAAAATTTCTTTCTGCCTCTCTCCTTACTGCTGTATAATTGTTTCTCGCATCTTTGTATCGCTGGTATGTTTGGGGGTTTGGCCTCTTCCTATACTGATTCCATTTTTGTGTCTTTTGGTCTCTTGCCCTCTCACAATTTCTGTCGAACCAATCCTGTTTTCTGGTCCTGCATCTCTGTTTTGGTATAAATTTTTTTTGTGCCTTTATCATATATTTCACAAAACTTGCCATACATCTCATTCACTTCCTTGCCTAGCATCAAGTCTGTCCAATTATACTCACTAAAAAAATTTCTAAGGTCACCATAATGTCCTCTCCTGAAGTCTGGTTTTTCAACTGCTTCAACCTCCTTATTTTCTTCCAGCTTATAACGCATTGCATACTTTATTCCCAAAAAGACATGGTCACTTTTACCCAAGGGAGGAAGGTACTGAATGTCAAATATCTCTTCCTCCTTCCTGGTAAATATCAAATCTAGCATGGAGGGAACGTCCCCTTCCCTCATCCTCGTAGCTTGTTTAACATGTTGATACAAGAATGTTTCCAGGATGAGGTCTACAAATTTACAGGTCCAAAAATCTTCTGTTTTAGCTTCATATGCTTCCCAGTCTATGGATTTCAAGTTGAAGTCACCGACTATCAACAGTCGTGATCTATCGTTATCCGCTCTCGCTATAATCTCTCTCATTATTGTTATAAGACCTTCACGTTTACTATCTAGCTCCTCCTTTGACCATGTGCTGCTTGGCGGTGGACTATATGCATTTATCATCATTAGTTTATCATCCTCATAGCAGATCTCTAGTGCTATTATGTCAACTTCTTGTGGATTGGCAGTCATTATTTCCTTCACCTTTAGGTGTTCTTTTACCAGCACAGCAACGCCACCGCCTTTCCTAATTTTTCTGTCCCGTCTCCAAATTGAGTAGCCCCTTGGGAATATGACCTCATTTAAAATTACATCTTCAAGTTTTGTCTCCGTGAGTGCAACAATGTCTGGTGTCTGCAGCTGTATTACATCACTTAACTCCAGTATCTTCGATCTCACTCCATCTATGTTGGTGTATGCAATCTTCAGGAACTTGTTCCCCCTCTCCTTATTCTTCACTCCCCCTCTCTCTATTGATTTTGTTGGTTTGCCTTTATGTACCACTTTACTGGTTTGCCTACCCCTATCACTTTGTAGAAAAAAGAATTTATTTCTTCTTCATTCCTGCTCTCATTTAAATGTTTTGCCTCGGCGAGGTTCAGTTTCAGCTTCTCTCTATCTTCTTTTGAAAGATCTCGTCTTGACGACCACCCTTTCCCATCCTCATCCCTTTGCAATTTTCTAGCATTCCTTAGTACTTCTTCCATCTGTTTGGCACCGTTTAGGGTGATCCTCAAAGGTCGATCTTTCCCTTTTACGTACCTGCCTATTCTCCTGTAGTCGCACACATTCTCTCTGTTTATAAGACCTTCCACGAGGCCAACAATTTTATCTACTACTTTAGCTTCTTCTACAGCTCTTTCTGACCTAGATTATAGATTGTGGTTATATTGACATGTTTGTTTAAAAAGTTCTTTGTTATTGTTTACCCATATGTACATAAAGTTATGTTTTCTTACTTTATCTTAGCATGGTTAAATTCCCCTATGATTAAAAGTCAAGATACGTTCCTGTTTTTAAATCAGGTAAATTTCACATGATATTAATATCTGCCTTATTGTTTCTGTCATACTCCTGCTGCCTGGGTCTTCTTTCATTTTGTGAAGGGTGTTATGACTAATTTTCATCACAGGACTTTCCAGTGTTAATTTTATTGATTCTTTCACAGCCTGGGACTGACAGTGCCTAGAATGTTCAATCTTTCATGATCAATAGAGCCACTCCCACTCCCCCTTTTCCTTCTTTATCCTATCTATGAACATGTAAGTCTTGTGGGAAATGGTGCCTTTGTTTCGACAACCGACAGTTTACCTTCTATGAATGCAATTACATGTGGGTTCGTTACATTGTTTTTTTCCTGCCTGGGTGCACATGGCCTTGCCTAGATGCCTGTGGCCCCTATCTGAGTGCCTCCTGGACAAACCAAAGGTTAAGTCCCTGTCTAGGTGCCCATGGCACTGAACAGATACCCATGTTCCTACCTGGGTACCCAGGGCCCTACTTGGGTGCCCATGACTCTGTTTGGGTGCCCGTGGCTATGCCTGGCTGCCTGTGGCCATGCCTGCATGGCCTAGACCCAGCCTAAAAATCTAGCCTAGCCTAGGTGCCCGTGGCTCTCCCTTAATGCTTGTGACTTCTCCTGGTGCCCTTGGCTACGCCTGGATGCCCCTGGCTCCTATATAGTCCTACCAGGGTGCCAGTATTCCTGTCTATACATGCATGGTACCTCCTGGGTTCCCATGGCACTGCCTGGGTACCCATAGCCCCGCCTTGGCCTCATACACACACTGGCGGCTCGCCCCCTCTGTGTGCTCGCACAAGTGTCATCATCAGCTGTGTTTCCCCAGCCATTCCTTAACCTACCTGCTTATTTTCTCCAGGTTTGTCTGCACCAGCGTGTCGGCCATATCTAGGGTGGTTGAAGGAGCCTTTAAGGTGACAAAAGAAGAAGGAAATTAGCGAAAAAATCGTCAAATTCCGGCGTCCATTAGTAATTAGTTGTGTAGTCGTCGCCTTCGACCCATTTGTTTACTAGATTGTCTCGCGTCCGGCAAGTGTGTGGCCCAGACTTGGGCGACCCTGGACGCCCACGCCTGCCCATGACACACACACACAGATCATTAACTACTAGTTAATTTATAATCAACCGAGGCAATAATGATTTGAATATAAGCTTCATATTCTCTCTTTAATTTGATATTTTAAAAGTTGAGCTTTATCACCCTTGCATTCATTCGAACACAACTGAGCGTATGGTAGGTAATGATAATTTAAATGATAAATAGGTTAGTTTGAACGTAAATTGCGAACACAAGTGAAGAAATAAAATTAATTTTAAGATTTAAACGATAAATATTGTTGCTGATATTTTGTTCTTGTCACATTCCAGTGTTCTCTGTGTCCCTGACTTGAGCTGAATCCAATCGTCACAACATCTTTTTTTTCCAACAAATTGCAAATAAGATTCTACCATGAATATAAAAACATAACCTATACTACAATTCAAAGTAAAAGGTAAATTATACGGCATTCATTTGCCGTGCAACTAGGAAGAGATGAGCGAGGGCGAAGAATCGGACATTAGTCGATACTTGGTGAGTCGCCGCGCGCACGGCCCTGTCGGCGTCCTCCGTAATTTATGAGCTTCGCTTCTTCTTTTTAGACAAAATGAGTACGCGAGAAGGTAGTGTGGCGCTGCTTCTTCCTCTGATATCAGAGTTACTTGCAGATTTGTATAAACCCGGGCAATGCAGAGAGGTGGTAGGGCGGGCGGCGCCAATATACCCTTGTTCCCAGGCCAGCCCCTCGGCCGCATGCCCCATCATGCATTTGTCACCCTCTGTTTACCCGGGTGGCTGTGGCTTGTGGCAGAGCTGTGGGGCGGGGGTGTGGAGCTGTCAGGCAGGGGGTGTGGAGCTGTCAGGCAGAGGGGGGTGTGGAGCTGTCAGGCAGGGGGTGTGGAGCCGTCAGGCAGGGGGGGGGGGGTGTGGAGCCGTCAGGCAGGGGGGTGTGGAGCCGTCAGGCAGGGGGGGGGGGTGGGTGTGGAGCCGTCAGGCAGGAGGGGGTGTGGAGCTGTCAGGCAGGGGGTGGGGTGTGGAGCTGTCAGGCAGGGTGGTGTGGCGCCGTCAGGCAGGGGGGGTTGTGGAGCTGTCAGGCAGGGGGGGTGTGGAGCTGTCAGGCAGGGTGGGGTGTGGAGCTGTCAGGCAGGGTGGTGTGGAGCTGTGAGGTGGGGTGTGGCGCCGTCAGGCAGGGGGGTGTGCGGAGTCGTCAGGCAGTGGTGTATGGAGCCGTCAGGCAGGGGGGTGCGGAGCCGTCAGGCAGTGGTGTATGGAGCCGTCAGGCAGGGGGGTGCGGAGCCGTCAGGCAGTGGTGTATGGAGCTGTCAGGCAGGGGGGTGCGGAGCCGTCAGGCAGTGGTGTATGGAGCCGTCAGGCAGGGGGGTGTGGAGCCGTCAAGCAGGGGTGTATGGAGCTGTCAGGCAGGGGTATATGGAGCCGTCAGGCAGGGGGGGTGTGGAGCTGTCAGGCAGGGGTGTATGGAGCCGTCAGGCAGGGGGGTGTGGAGCTGTCAGGCAGGGGTGTATGGAGCCGTCAGGCAGGGGGGGGGTGTGGAGCTGTCAGGCAGGGGTGTATGGAGCCGTCAGGCAGGGGGGGTGTGGAGCTGTCAGGCAGGGGTGTATGGAGCCGTCAGGCAGGGGGGGTGTGGAGCTGTCAGGCAGGGGTGTATGGAGCCGTCAGGCAGGGGGGGGTGTGGAGCCGTCAAGCAGGGGAGGTGTGGAGCTGTCAGGCAGGGATGTATGGAGCCGTCAGGCAGGGGGGGGGTGTGGAGCCGTCAGGCAGGGGGGTGTGAAGCCGTCAGGCAGGGGTGTATGGAGCCGTCAGGCAGGGGGATGGGGGTGGCGGTATGAGCATAGTGCGAGACGGCTCCTATTTCTAACCAAGCAACTCGCTCATATGTATGTCTTAACCCTGGTTTTAAGCAATCTAGCAATTCCCATCCATAAATAAATAAAAACTCGTACCAAACCAATATTTAAAACAATAAAGGTACCTGCAGAAGGCCTCTGGCCTGTACGGGGGCATCCCATATTTGTTTTCATTGTAAAATGTTGATATAACATCTTATAATATCCCATTGTTACCCGTTTCATTTGTAAACTTGAGTCATGTCACACATTACTCTCTGCCTTGCCAGGGAATGTTAATAAAGATTTTTTCCATTGTTGTTCGTAAGGGTAGGTATGCATTCACTTTGTTTTTGATGTTCACATCAAATCTCAACTACATTATGTAAATGGGGCCCTAAGGAGGCAAGATAAAGCTGAACACTAATATTAGATGTCTTATTGCAAATACTTTTACATATGAATCTCATTATGCTATATCTTTTCTCATTTATTTAGAACATGTTACCACAATATGTACATGCAATATAGCAAGAAAATATCCTCGCCTACTGCCGACAAAGCCATAGGACAACTAGCCTCAAACAATAATTACATACAATGTAGGCATCACTGTGCAAACATGGAACCTCACCGGGCTCTTACTCCACACCAATCCAAGTGACTGTTAAGGTACCTCTACTAAAACAAAAATAAAGTATGGAGGAGGTACCAAGAGGCAGCACCCTCTCCCTAGTGTATGTGCAAAATACTCTCAACATTGTAAACTTATTAATTCTGTACAGTACTGTAAACTATAAAAATCTTCAGTACTGCTAATGTACATATATTCTCACATACATTATAACCGGGAAAAAAACAAGTACAACCAATCTCTACCCTAAACAAAAATTATAAACTATAATTACAGGCAATCACTCTAAGCATCATATTATATGCTACTTGTCTTATTCTGTGCATCTTTACATTGACTGTTTCTAAATCTTTAAATCCTTACTGATCACAACTCCCAAATATTTTTCTAATTTAGATTTGGTGATGTCATCATTTTCCAGCAGATATCAAGCAGCAACTATTACCTAGGTTCAGAATTCTACATGTCACTATTAAACTGCATGTGCCTATCTTTTGTTCATTTTAAAAGCCTATCCAAATCTTCTTTTTTTAATGATTTTGAGTCTTCTGACTATTTCTTACCTTATTGTCTGCACATTTGCAAATGTTGCTGCTCAGTCCCGTTATTTGAAGACTTCCCCAATATGTACATTAGGGGGCCAAGTATACATGTAGAGTATATTTTCAAGGGAAATGAAGATGTACCTCATGGGAGGAAAAAATGGGGGGGGGGAATTAGTCTCCACTGCTGACTGCTATTCATATTAATAGTGGAGCTGGAGCCTCATGAACTCTTGAAAAAGCAGAGTGAGACCTGCAAATTAAAGGTGAAGTTCTTGAATGTACGCCATCAGTACCTTAAGGTTAATGTTGGCTCTAGCAAGGGCATGAAAGAGTAGCTCTATCAGCTCATAGGAACATGTAAAGATTGTCTCAGGGTCTCAAGAGTCAAGTCTTGGGATAGTCATGGTGCTTCTGTTACAGTTCTTTACTTAAAATAATGTATACTGCATATGTATGCATAGTCAGACCTGTCTTGTACATGCACTCAAATAATATGACAATTCTTGAAAGCACAAAATACACCCTTGACAATCATTCTTGTAGTAAAAACAACCAAACGTTGAATCTGACAGGAACTGGGTCTTTCATCCATTAAAAACAGCATCAAGATACTGTACTGAAGTCTCAGATTGTCAGACTCTCCCATACAATGATATTGCCAAGAAAAAACATTTCTGGAGGCAGTAGCAATAGCTCAGTGACAAGATTGATCAGGATATTTAATGTAAGTAGTCTATCTGCTTGAACAAGCATCTCGGTTGATGTCCATAAAGCATCTACCTACCTGGGAGGAAGAACCTACCTGGTGTTTAAATCAAGTTCCCATGGCACAGTGGTAAAGCATTCGCCCAGCGCTTTTGGCCTGGGTTCATATCCTGGCCAAGGAGGATTGACTGGGTACCAATCCTTAACTGTAGCTGCTATTCACCCAGCAGTGAATGGGTACCTGGTGGTTAAATGATTTTTCGGGTCGTATTCCAAGGAAAAATTAGACTTAAGGACCTGCTCAAAACACTGTGTTCCAGTGGCTTTACAAGAATGTAATAACTCTTGTACAGTATATATATAAAAAAATGCTCACAAAAATGTCTAGTATGTTACTTGTATATTTCAAGGAAATTTTATAAAATCTATACTGATGGATCTGCTGATGCTACTAATGTGGTTTTGGTTAGTAAACTGTCACCAGAGAACATTGTAAACGGAGTGTATGTGTCACTTTCCAACTTCAGACTTGCTTTTAATTAATTACATGGATGGTGAAATACTAAAGAAACTGTTCATGACTTTTGTGAGACCAAAATTGGAATATGCAGCAGTTATATGGTGCCCAGATCTCAAGAAGTGCATAAATAAACTGGAAAAGGTGCAAACTCATGCTACAAAATGGCTTCAGGAACTGAGAAACAAGAGTTATGAGGAGAGACTAGAGCCATTAAATATGCCAAAACTAGAAACCTAGTACAGTATTATACTCTAAAGTTTCATTTTATGACCTCGCAACAGGTAAAGGAATATTTTCAGTGTTTCTTATTTTCTTGTGTTTTATAGAATAAGGATTATGTTTTGAGTAAATAGGAATTGGCTATGCTTTCATAGAGCTAGTATTGCAATATTAACTTTATCTTGAAATAGGATTATAGAACAAGTTTCATTTTATTGTATAGTACACAATAAAAGCATGTACAATATATCTATATATAATTGTATGTTTTCGCTTTTCAGGCATCTTCCAGAAGATTAAGCTGGATTTCTCAATTTTTCTACTCTGAAATCAGTATTATATTAATATATTTACCTTACTAATAATGTAAAGCATTAATTTTTCCAAACTAAAATATGGAAATTTTCAGGAAAACAAGTATCCAACTTTATTTCTCAGGGGGAGGGGAGCCCCTTTGGCTCCTCAGAGCTAATCGGGCTGATATGAATTTATCAGACCCTGGCATCAGTCAGTCAATGCACTTGGAATTCAAGCCTACCAGGGTCCATGAGCCAGAACCTGGCGCCCCTCAGAGAGGCACGAGGAGCAATGAACTATAGAAACCTCCATGTGGTTGGAAGAATTCCATGTCTGCCATCGACTGGGTCAGGCACCAAGAAAGGTAGGCGCCCCAAAACAAACCCCCTATTCTGGTTAAAATATTGCCATTAAAAGCCGAACCAGTAGACAGAACTCCCCAACTGAAAAAGAGCAAACAAGCATGACATCACCACGCCATAGTCTGTGCAGCACCCCCCTCCCTCCCCGGGAGGGGGAAGGGGGACCCCCTGTGTCGGCTATCCACACCCCAGGTCTGTGGCTGATGTGAAATTGGTAAGGTCATTCGTCTCTGGTTCCTGAGTTTTCCAGTTCTGTGCCTTGTGGTGTGGTTCTGTCTGATAGGTGGTGCACAAGCCAGGAGTAATTTCACAAGTACTTGAGCTGCGTGCACCTAGGGTCTCCTTCCCTAGGTGCCCTGTAAGTACTGACCTTCGAGCTTGGGGCCACCTTCCACAAGTCACCTTGAGGTCTACCTCCTCTGGGTCTTTTGCTGCTCAGTGATCGACTACTCTTGGAGTTGGCTGGGGTGTTTTATACACCTTTGTCTCTGGGTAGCGGGATAGTTTTTATTACTGGTTGGGGCACAGGGTGCCCCAACACAGGGTACAGCTAGTTTTCATCTCATAATGGCTGGCTCTATTCCACCTGGACATGTCCTTTTTTTTTTTCTTTTCTTGCCTGGTGGGGGTCTGCCCCTTGGTTTGGTCACACCCTTTTGTATCTTGGTGGTCCTCCACTAGGCCCCCGGGAGTGTACACATCCCTGGGGTTCAGCTTTAGCAGTTTGCTTGGTAGTTTTTGGGCACCGGTTAGCAGTACCCTGCCGGGGCTACCCTTAGTGAGCTAACGCGACTAAGGCCCCTGGAAAACCCCGTGGGGGCTCTTTGGTCCAATGGACGCGACCCCAGGTTCCCCTCTAGCTTTGTGCGAGTTTGAAGGTTGCTCTGTCTTCCCGTCTCGGTGTGACTCACCAGTTGTGCCTCCGTCATGCTGCCTGTTGGGTCGGTAACACTTTCGACCCGGAGTCTTGCGAGTTTTGTTCCTTGTTTGTACTCCAATTCACCCAGTTCACCGATCGTGATATGCGGGTGCAGGCAACTTCAGTGTTGCATGCTCAGTTTCAGTTGCTGCAACGCACTAGGTTGGTTGCTACCCTGGATGCCCTGAGATTGCCCCGTTTTGGTTATAGGGACCCACACTTGGGTGTTAGTTGCTTTGACTTTGGTTCCGTCCGCACACTCCCCCCCTTGTCCTTCCCCTTCTGTTGTTCGTCCTGGTCCTCCCCATTGCTTCTGGCTCTGAAGCTTCTGAGGGTTTCGGGGTTGGAGCAGGGCTTAGTTGGTGTTGAAACTTGGGCAGTTTTGTGGGTATGCCCCTTCCGGTGTGGCCACAGAGGCATTTGAACCTGGTCCTCCAGCCAAAGCTTTTGGGTCTGACCCGTAGGCCCCCCCTTCGTTCCTGCCTTTTCTTTTGAGGTGAGGGGTTTGTAGGACAGTTCAACCCCAGGGCAGGGGAGTGATTGACTTGTGAGCTTTGGGCTCTTTTGAACCCCGCTTGGGTTTTTGTACCCCTCAGAGCAAGGCTTAGTGTTACTGGTCGTGGGGTTTTCTTTTCCCCTTCCCCGTTGGAGTTGGCATCTACGTCTTCCCTGGGTTCGGTTCTGTGCTCCCGAAGGTTCTTCGGTTCAGTCTTTCCGGAAGTATTCGGCCTCTTGCATCCTGCCTCGTGGCGTGGGAGGCCCTTGCGACTTACCTCCTCTGAGACCCGGATTACGCCTTTGTAATGGATCCTTCTTCCTTCGTGTATGGACCATCTTTTCCTTACTGAGTTCGTTATGAGGTTTCGGAGTCGTCCTGGTTTGCAGACTGGCCCTTGTTCTCGTTGCAGGCGTGGCCTTTATTGTCGGTCCCGTGCACTTGAGTGGTGCGAGACTCATATGGTGGTTCAGGTTTTCTTGGGGGGGAGGGGGGTTTGTGCACCTCAATGCATGCTTGTTCCTCCCTGCCCTTCCTCGGGATAGCAGTGTTGTGCAGCTTTATGTGCAGATTCCCTCCCTTTTGGCTGCAATGGTCGCTGAGGACTTGCGCGCCTATGGCTTTGGTCTTGTGGTTCTTTTCCCTTCTCGAACTGTCCTCGAACTGGCTCGAGGAGGACATGGAGGCGCTTGTGGCTGCTCCGGGTCTGGTGTATTGGCCTCGGCTGTGTGTGCGTTGTCTGCTCTGCCCTTTTGAAGCTGTTCACATTGATCCTGCGAGATGCAGTGTCACTGTTTTTTGCTTCCCGTCTTGTGTTTCGGCAGGCGTTCCTTGCTTCTTCTGTGGAATCAGCTTGGGCCCTGGCTCTTAGGATTTTCTTGCCTTTTTGCCCTTTGCTATTTGCAGAGTCTGCAGTTGTGCACTATCTGCAGGCAGCTTCTTCTAGTTGACGTCCCATGTTGGACTTGCTAGTCTCCGGGGGATGGGGTCTTCCTAGAAGGGTCATGCCTGGGCTCAGGGTTCCTCCTGTCATGGTAGGCCAGTGGTGCTAGCTTCGAAGCCGGCGCAGCCTTGGGAACTATCTTCGTCTGGTCAGAGCGGTGATCGTTCTGTGCGGAGACTGGGTTCGTGTAAGAGGTATCGGCCCTTTCACGGTTTGTCTTATTGATGGGGAGAGGCTCGCACTGTTTGCTCATGCCTGGTCCCACAATTTGTGGGCTTTTCGGGCCATTTTGTGCTGCCTGCGGTAGCGTTGGGTGGCCCTTCCTCCTTTGGGAGGTTCGGGGTTAGCGGGACAAGCCCCTTCTCCTCCACTCTGTCAGGTCATCTTGTAGTAGGTTCGCCTGGGCGTCGTTGAAGCGACCTCATCCCTCCGGTGGATTTCCCGCCTGTTTCCAGTTCTGAAACGGGACTGCGCGGAGCTCAGGTCCATTCTGGACTTGAACCATCTGAACCCATGAGTTTATTGCCCCTCCTTTCGGATGCCTACTCTGTCCAGATCCGTCTTCTTTTGGAGCCGGGCGCTTGAATGGTGTCCCTGGACCTCAAGGACGCATATTGGCATGTCCCGATTCATTCAGGGTTCAGGGACTGGCTTGGATTTGTTGTCGGGCATCAGGGTTACCACTTTGATTTCCTTCCATTCGACTTGAATTTGGCACCTTGCATTTTCACACGCCTTACCCAGGTCGTGGTGGCCCATCTGCATCTTTTAAGGGTTCGGGTACTGGCCTACCTTGATGATTGGCTGGTGTGAGCTCCCAGCCTTACCTTGAGGTTACCGTGAGATGATTTTGGGGCTCAGTGATCCCACTGCCTGGTCGTCGACCAGGCCTCCTCATTGCTGGCCTGGTCAACCAGGCTGTTGGACACAGCTGCTCACAACCTGACATATGAGTCACAGCCTGGTTGATCAGGTATCCTTTGGAGGTGTTTGTCAAGTTCTCTCTTGAACACTGTGAGGGGTTGGCCAGTTATGCCCCTTAAGTGTAGCGGAAGTGTGTTGAACAGTCTTGGGCCTCTGATGTTGATAGTTCTCTCTCAGAGTACCTATTGCACTTCTGCTTTTCAACGGGGGTATTCTGCACATCCTGCCATGCCTTCTGGTTTCATGTGATGTTATTTCTGTGTGCAGGTTTGGGACCAGCCCCTCTACTGTTTTCCATGTGTAAATTATTATGTATCTCTCCCGGCTGCACTCAAAATTCAGATTTAGGGTCTTTAGTCGGTCCCAATAGTTTATATGTTTTACTGAGTGGATTCTAGCAGTGAAGGTTCTCTGCATGCTCTCCAGGTCAGCAATTTCTCCAGCTTTTGCTTGACTGAGTCTTAAGTCAAGTCAAGCTCAGTCAAGCTCAGTCAAGCTGAGCTTGACTGAGTTTTGTACAGTGTTCCTGTTTTTATATTTTCATTATTTTGTAGCATAGAAGCTGGAACTTATCTTTGTTAAAACACCATATTATTTTCTGTAGCCCATAGAAAGACCCGATTTACATCTGATTGGAGGTTTGCTGTGTCCTCTGTTGTCTACTCTTGTAAAAATCCTAGTGTCGTCTACAAAGGAAGACACAGTACTATAAATTGTGTCCTTCTCTTATGTCCAATATGAGGATGAGAAAAATACTGGAGCAAGCACAGTACCCTGGGGGACTGAGTTCTTCATGGTTGATGGATCTGATTTTATTTTGTTGACTATTACACATTGGGTTCTGTTAGTCAGGAAATTGTAGATCCCTCTGCCTATTTTTCCGGCAAGTCCTTTAGAGTGCATTTTGTGTGCAATAACACCATGGTCTCATTTGTTGAAGGCTTGCGACAAGCCGGTCCAAGTGTCTGCTCACCGGGGATTTGGTTATTTCCCAGCTCGCCGGGTTCGGGTTCCTGGTGAACTGGTGGAAGTCCCATCTGATTCCCTCTCAGGTTCGGTCTTGGCTGGGTCTTGTGTGGGACTCTCAGACCACTTCCTTGTCTCTCCCTCTGAAGGTTCTGCTTTGGCTAAAGTCCTGCCTTTGCCTGTTTCGGGGGGGGGGGGGGGTGCCGGGTCACACGGTGGTTGCTCGAGGGTTTGTGCGAGAGCCTGACCTTTGCCATGGTGGTCTACCCGCCAAGTCAGGTGTGGCTGTCGGCTTTTCTGGTTCCTTCGGGGATATGTCTTCCACCTCTCTCGCGATCATTGGGTTCGGCCTCCGGGTGCTGGAGTTCGTGACGGTATGGATGTTGATTCGGAGGGTTCGGGCCGCTCGCAAGGGTTTGATGCGGTCCTTGGCTCTTTGAGGCTGGTCACTTTGAGTGACTTGTCTACTGAGTTCTTGGGGTTTGGCTCTCTTGGTCTTTCACATTCGGGGGGTGTCCAACGTCCTGGTGGATAGCCTGTCTCGGTTCATTTCCCTATTCACGGAATAGATGGTCAATGCCGACTCGTTCAGTTGGCTCTGCCGGACGTATGAGATCCCGGTGGTGGACCTCTTCGCAACAGCTTGGTCGAGGCATCTCCCAATGTATGTGGCTCCCTTCCCCGACGGCAAGGCCGTCGGGGTCGATGCCTTCAGGCAGGGCTGGTCGAGGTTGGGTTACCTGTACCTCTTTTCCCCAGTTCCACTGTTGATCCAAGTCCTAGCTCATTTGGAGATATTCCAAGGGAGAGTAGTCCTCTTGGCCCCTTGGTGGCCGGCCCAACCTTGGTTTCAGGCGCTGCTTGCTTAGTGTCCGAACCCAGGGGGTCTTCCCGCGACTCCGCCTCTTTCAGCAGATCGGGCCAGTCTGTTGCATAGCTGGTTCATTCTTCTCCTCCAGTCTTCACATCTGGTCTTTCAGACACGGGTCTATCACCACTTGTATGGTGAGCCAGTGGCTTGTTGGTGTCCCACCTGCATGCTTTTTCTTGGCAGTAGTATGAAGTTTCCTGGCAGTCTTTCCTTTATTTATTATCCCTTCATAGGTTTACTTCTGTCTCTGATAGGGTTTTCTTGTCCTTCCTCTAGTGGTTGTTCAAGGACCATCATCTTATGCCGAATACTGTCACCTTGTATCGTGCGGCGCTGGAGGAGCCGCTGAAGCTTGCGTTCGGCATTGATGTTACGTCAGTACCATTTCGCAAGCTGTCTCGTGCGTTGTTTCACCTCCAGCCTGCTCATGTGTCACCTGAGCCGCCCTGATTATTGGACTGGGTGCTTTCCATCCTCTCTTCTCAATTTGTGGTGGCCCCTTGGATTCAGGACTGTTTGGCGAAGGCTCTCTTTCTTGTTGGCATTGGCCTCTTGGGGGTCAGATCAGAGAGCTTCATGCTTTCCTCCAGGGTAGAGGTTTCTGCTCTTTTGGTCCTGGTGATAGGTTTGTTCATTTGCAACTGTCTCCTTTTCTGGCGAAGAATGAGACTGCTCCTTTCCTGAGGGGTCCTTGGGTTATTGATGCTTGGTTGGTTAGGCCGGGAGTGCATCATGTGTTGTGTCTGGTTGTGTCTGGGGGGCTGTGCAGACAGCGACATGGTGATGACATGCACGTTTGCTCATTTTCATTTGGGGAATTCTGTCTACTAGTTCAGCTTTCAGTAGCAATATTTTAACCAGAATATGGGTTGGTTTTGGGGCGCTTACCTTACTGGGTGTCTGACCTAGTCGATGGCAGACATAGAATGCTTCCAACCACACGGGGGTTTCTGTAGGTCATTGCTCCTCATGTCTCTCTGAGGGAGCCAGGTTCTGGCTCATGGTCCCAGATAGGCCTAGAACTCCATATGCATTGGCTGATGTCAGGGTCTAATACTGTACATTTCTATCAGGCCGGTTAGCTGCTGGGAGCCTCCGGGTTTCGCCAAGATAATGGCGTTTCATTACTGTACATTCAACACTTTTTTTTTTTTTAAGAATCAAGTCAATAATCATATTAGAATTGAGACTAGTATAATTGGTATCGACATCATTAGACATTTTAGCATCGTCCCTACTGCTGCTAGTAGTAATGTTAGGAGGCGGCTCCAGGCCTGGAAATATCTGTTTTGGATTTTGGCAACTGTCAGTTCTAGTCCCTGGGACCTGGAACCAGCTGGATTGTACCTAGATGAGGTTCTAGGAGTGGTTTTCCCCAAGCTTATTCCAGAGCCAGGCTTGACCTGAGAGTTTGGTCCAACAGGCTGTTGCTTAGAGCAGCCCACAAGTTGAATCCCAGCTGCAAATGAGTACACGTGACAGGATGAACAACCTAGCAGTTGTTTTCTGTTGGGAGGTATTGCACGTGCTGGTATGTTTGCTCACAGTATGAGTGATGCTGCCTATTAAACTCACCCTCCAAAGTCAAATTTAAATTGAGTATGATGTCTCTTTGATGCAAGTAGAGAATGATAGTGACAGAATATTAGTGAAGATTGGTCTCTGATACAAGTACACAGTATGGCGATTCAGGATTAAAGTGTTAACTGAGCAGAGGAGTTACAAACTCTGTAGTGAAAGATATTGCAATTGCTTGGAACTCTCTTTTTGAGAGTGCTTACCTAAGAAATATCAACATTTGTAGGACTTTTGTAAATCTATGAACATTCTTTTTGTCAAATGTAGGTGCTGTCTTAAAAAAGATCTCCCTACTTTGCACTTACAAGGTAATGGATGTTTGAAGGCTGGTAAATATTAATCCCAATGTTTGACAATCTTTTAACAAAGGAAAGGATGGACAACCAAGACAATTTTCTTCCTGTTAGGCAGTGACATACTATGGCGGTATGTCCACAAACAGGATGTGTGTGTGTGGACAGTGTCTGCTTAATAACCCATTGCTCAGGATAAAATGAAATTTACCAAATCTACCATTATAGCAGCAGCACCAATTCAACAGCCACATATGGTTGTTGAATGGTTAGGGCATATGTATCATCCCTAACCATCATCACCACTACAGTAACCAAAAACATCCATGACCCTTCCCTCACAATTTAAGGAACTTGCTACAATTGCCACAACCACTATTATTCTACAAACGTACTGTACCATCTCCACAACCCTGCATAGTGATTACATGTTTGTATCATTCTGTATGCATTATGGTCTCTCTTCACTGAACCATCATGTATGTACTCATGCCCAATGCTGGCCTGGGGACACTTTTCAATCTACCGCATGATCAATCCATATATATCTAGTTTGAATAACATTTATCATGCAATGAGATTAGCTGTTTAATATATCAGTTCACAACCAGTGATGAAATTGATAATGATACTACATTTACTATGTTTTTCTCTTAAATACATATCCAAAGATTGGTCAACAGTACTGTATAGTGAGTGAAAGTCGCATCACTACTTCAGTAACCTTAACAGATTGTGGTTAATAGTCATTTTGCTAAAGCATAAACGTATATTAAAAAATGATAAAGGCTGGAATTATGTCTGTACATTATTGATTTTGTTGCTGTGTTTGGACGTATACCTTCTCATGCCCTGTTCTTACGGGTTTCTTTATCTCACCTTCGCCAGTGTTTATCTCCAGAGACGTCACTGGAGGAGCGGTCATCTGCCACCAAGCGTCCGGCAGCTGAGGGGGATGGGTGGGAGGAGGAGGAGCCTAAGAAAAAAATAACTTTTGGTCTCGGCAAGCCTCAAGTAAAGGGCTCTGTGGGAGCTCCTCTCACAACCAAGAAACCAATTGCTGGCATCTCAATCAAACTTGGTCAGACACAGGTATGTAGGTACATTATTGTAGTTGGGCATGCACACTTCATTAGCATGCCAAGGTGTTTGGCTCAGTATTATTATTTTGTGTTCAAGACATTAACCATTGTGATGCGCCGAGTTTATTGTGACTTTCCCCTTGTGTGCATAAAATCAAGTGTTCACAAAAAAAATTATCTTTGTAAAGTGATAAATTCCCTTTCCGGGACACGTATATGTAAAAAAAAAATTCTTTGGCTGTGGGAACATGAAGGGGGCGTCACGGGCTGATCGCCCATGCGTGAAGCTTCCAGAGGTGGTCGCACAGGCCATTCCAGCACTGCAAGTTGCCACAAATATATTTTCAATTATTTGTTTTATGTATTTCCAATGTGTTTTTTTTTTTTAATTGTATATGATGCATATTTGTGTCCTTTGCAATATGTATACAGTAGAATGTTGATAATGTTCCATGGCACTGTGATACAGTACATGTGTCAGTAATGTGTCCACAATAAATGTTTATTGTCGCAATATTACTTGTTAAAAATTCACTAAAATTACAATATGTACAGTTTCACACACTGTTTACACAGTAACACACTGTATTACACACTTCAAGAACAAGAGGTCATAGATTTAAACTAGCTAAACACAGATGCCGAAGAAATATAAGAAAATTCACCTTCGCAAATAGAGTGGTAGACGGTTGGAACAAGTTAAGTGAGAAGGTGGTGGAGGCCAAGACCGTCAGTAGTTTCAAAGCGTTATATGACAAAGAGTGCTGGGAAGACGGGACACCACGAGCGTAGCTCTCATCCTGTAACTACACTTAAGTAATTACACTTAGGTAATTACTCAGTACTTTGGAAGTGAGTAATAATCAACAAAGTAGTCCATGGTACACAGCGTGACTTCGCTCTCATTACACCAGGTACAGATAGATTTTCGCTTCCTGTTTCTTTCTGTGTGCTTGCAAATAGTGCACTCGTATACACCCTTGGCTTTAGTACCTGTAGGTGGTATGTATCCAAGCTTGTAAAGCATAAGGTAGTCTTGAAAAGATTATAGGAAAAGATCAATTTGTAAGGTAGTTTTGAAAAGATCGATTTGTAAAGTTCCTCGCTGGAAGAGATTCAGCTATTCTTGAAAATATCTATGGAAAACACCATCATGGAAGCCACTAACACTGTTCACTGTATCAGATGCATCATCACTGAACCCAGAAAATGATTCATCTATGTATCATTTGTAAAACTTGGAGATGGTATAGGTGGGCAAGAGTGGCGCTCGGAGCTACAACTGGATACATTCGCTGTATCGTCCTCATAGGTACTGTATCACTTGCATCTGACCTTTGTGTTAGGTCCTTATTGTGCCTAGCTTCACCAATATCATGACCCTTATGTTCTTCAAACAATAAGGTCTGAATTTCACCAACAGAGTGATCTTTCAACACCGCGTCGAACAGGTGTTTGGGAGCCAGAGGCATGTGCGCCACCCACGGTTGCTCATTCAGTACTAAGCCCGCCACCAGCCTAGAACATTCTGGGAATTTTTTCAAAGATGGCTGCCTCTCACTGGAGGTCCCAAGAGTCCATTTCATACACAATCTACCGCGCACTGTTTTAAATGGGTACGAAATATTCAAAAGGTGTTTTCTCGGCTGGCGCAGCACAGTGGTTAAACAGGTATGCTCCAGTGAATGGACAGTTTAAGGCATTTCTCAGAGCTTTGTTAAGCTTGTAATTGGATCAATAAATCTATACTTATTAAAAATATTGAGATTTTGGTTGTTACTTAGTTGTACCACTCGGTTGCTCACTTGAGTATGGTGTCATTGTTCCCTTAAACTGCAGCAATAGATATTCATTCATATCTGCCCATTAAAAAAAAAAATTACTTGTAAAATGCTTAATTTGGATGCAAAATGTAAGAAAGTTCCAATAACATAAATACCTACATGTTTACTGGTTAGATGAGGTATAGAAGGTTGGTGGGTGGCACGCCTAGTGGAGTGTGTCAGCATTAGACCTTGAGTCTTGCTGACCCAGTAGTGTGTGGCAGACGACTCCAGTCTTGATCTTGGGTGTTTCTTTCTTTCTTCACTTTTTAGTTCATTCAATATAGTATTTGTGTTAAATAACTATATGTACATGCAAATACAAATACTGTACACAAATTTTATTCATAAATGTCTTTATGGTATGTTTATTGTTGGGCTAGTTTACACAAGTTTACAGTGAATTATTGTGTAAGAAAAAGTCTTCAAAACATGAATGTATGATGGTAGCTTGCTTAGCTTAAATCTGACCTTTCATTCTTGAAGTTCCAGCTCTCAAGAATCCTTCTTTATCTATTTTGTTGATTCCCATTACTATTTTGTACATAGTGGTCATATTGCCTCTTTTCCTTCTATCTTCCAGCTTCAGCATGTTTAATGTCTTTAACCTCTCCTCGTAGCTCTCTTTTTCTTTTAGTTCCGGAAGCTGTTTTGTTGCATGTCTTTGAACCTTGTCCAGTTTGTTGATGTGCTACTCAAGATATGGGCACCATACAACCGCTGCATATTCCAACTTTGGTCTCACAAAGATTGGAACAATTTCATTAGCATTCCACTATCCATGTATTTAAAAGCAATTCTGAAATTGGAAAGTGTAGTATAAGCTCCTCGCAGAGTGGAGCAAGGTCCTCAGTTGATAGTTTTCTATCTAAACCCACCCCTAAATTTTTCAAATAATTTGTAGGGCTGTGTGTGGTCTATTTACTATTCCACATTCCATAACATGGCATTTAGTCACATTAAATTCCATTTGCCAAGTGGTGCTCCATACACTTTGTCCAGGTCTTCTGGAAAAGTAATTTTGGACATGTCTTCTATATTGTCTACTCATAAAAATCCTGGTGTTATCTGCAGTGATATGTACTGTACTCTAGTTTGTGTCCCCCTGTTTTATGTCTTATACGAGAATATGAAAAAGTACTGGAGCAAGAGCAGTACTCTGGGGGACTGAGCTTTTCATGGTGGCCAGTCTGGATTGTACTTTATTCATTATGACTGGGTTCTGTTGGTTAGGAAAAAAAGTTTACTTTTGCAGACAGAGTGGTAGTTGACAGAAGTTTAGTGAAAATGGTTGACACAAGTGGTGGAGGGCAAAAAAGTCAGTAGTTTTAAAGCATTATATGACAAAGTGCAGGGAAAACGGAACACCACGAGCGCAGTTTCCTGTAATCCTGTAAATGCACTTAGGTACTGTAATTACATTGAGTGTACCGAAGCTATATATTTTAATCTGACTAGGGTCAGATTGCATTTCCATAGCAGAGATAGCTTCTTTAAGTAGTTGTGAGCTTCCTTTACAAGTTAACTCCTCTCTTATTGCCTCGCTAGTGCAAGAAACTTGCTCCCCCTTGTCCACGGTGATGGGCCGATCCTTTGCAGTGCTTACCTTTAAAATATATGAAACTATTACTCTTAGAAATGCTCATGGTGCACATTGGGTCCATGCATTTCAACCAAGGGTATGTTTGGGTCACATTGGTGATTTTTGTGTGACTGCATAACCCCCTTTCCCCTACCTTTTCCTTACCAAGTGGTCCAGGTTGGAATTTGATGTCTGCTTAGGCAACACTTTCCCAGGGCCTGGAATGCCAGACTTTGTGAGATGGTTCGGGTAGGCACTATGCTTCGTCTGTGGGGTCTCTGCTTGCTTAAGTTGGGTTACTTTGCACAGAGAGCATTGTCCTGGTCCTGAGGTTTTCCTTGTGCTGTACTTTTGCAGTTTTATGCTCAGGCTCAGATCTTGTGCCTCGACACCCAGAGAAGGTAAAGGGTGGCTCCTCTGGCTGTGGTGATTGTATGGGCATTTTTTTCAGTTTCCTGTGTCACAGATTCATATCATGGTTGCACTGCATGTGGTTTTATTTCATTCTTTCCTTGTCAGTCTCTTCAAGTTGTAACACCATAAAGGTGTTTAATTTTATTTTACATACAACATGAGTCAGACAGACAGAATATTGAAAGGCACCAGGTTGTCTGTCTCTTAGCAATTAAGAAGTCACCCCTAGAGATTTAATGGTCAGAGGTTACCTTCGGGTCAGGTCGTGTGAATTGACCTAGCTTTCTGCTAAGCCGATAATTGCAGATGGATGGTGGGGTCTTTCCATCAAACAAGCTGCTGTTTTAGGTGTGGTATATAGATTGCCTGAGGCTATCTACTTAGTAGGCAGAGCTTAACTCCCAGTTCACCCATAAATACCCATGGAACTGAACATTCGAGATCAGACACACAGAGGATTGAAGATCAAGTGGGAGCAAGTAGATCGCTGGTCCTGAGGTCCCAGCTGCCAGACTGGCCTCCCCAGGCCAGAAGGGGGGAGGACTGCCTGTCAACTGTAGTGTCTCCCCCCCCCCCCCCCCCTCTCCAATTTAGATTCAGAGAATTGATGAGTTGAACTTAAGGTGACAAATTTGGTGTGTTTCCAACTTAAGGTGTTGGGTAATTTTCAGAGGCAGTCAGCTGTAGTGTCCTCAAATTATTGTGTGGTGACTCACCTTGTTTATTATTGTTATCATTTAACATCCAAAGATATGAATGTATTATGAATTCCATATGAGTGAAGATCTCATGTTAAATATTTAATAGATTAACTTATGCTTTTAGATTGTCTTTAATTTTGTTCCCTAAAACCTTTTATTTGAAAGCTAAAGTGGAGAGCCCTCTGAACTTACTGACTTTTAAGAATCTTGCATGGACAAGTACATGATTCCAGTTGATACATGCTAACATTTGATAACAGCTTAAAGTACAGACAAGTTCCATTCCTTGTCTTATATATGTCCTTAACTTGAATGGATGGTGGCTGCAACTTTCATCCTTCAACCTTTCTATCTTTTTACTATTCTAGCACTCTTAGTTTCTGCTCCTCCTTGATCCCATTCTCTCCCTCATCCTAACTCCCTTTTCTCTGACCACTCCTTTCTCACACCTCTACTTCCCTCACCCCTGGTCCACCTTATTTTTTTGTTATGTCTTTCCATTTTATTTTCGATATGTTACAAAGTGATTTGGGTTGTTAATTGTGACAGCCATTTCTTTGCCTGTGAGTCCAGTGTATTTTCAAATGTTTTCCTTCCTTCTGTGAGCTCCTTACCGTGTTCTTAATTTTGTGTACTTTGCCTCTGAGTGCTCCAGACTATATTCTGTATACATGTCTAATTACATTTTGTGAAATATTTTTGTGTGCAATATTTGTTTTGTCATTCCTGTGATGGTTTAGGCCTAGACTATGTATGATACGAGTCTACAAAATCATACGTGTGCCAAGTCATCCATTCAGACTACTACAGTACACAAATTAACCTTGAAACAAACGTTTGAGTTCTCTTCTTACCATTAGTTTCACTATGTACAATACTTCAATCCCTTTGCATATTACCCTTGAATTAGGGTGTCTTTGACATAAAAAAATGCTTAATGCTATTTAAGATTTGATACAAAAAAAAGTAAATGTACACGTCCTCATTTATTACAAATATATGGCATAATTTTCATCCCAATTCAGGTAAATATGGTGTAATGCTTCATATTGTGGTTTGGTACATACATACAAACATATTGATCTTAGGCCTGCTGATGTTAGAATGGCCAGAAAACATACTCTATATTTTGAGGAAGTTGTCAAGAGTGCCAGAAGTCATTATTGGTAACATTGCTCTTTACAATTTATTTCTCTGAGACTCTTAATTACTTTGACAGCAGAAGCCAGTTTCCCAGGCAGGGGCCTTAGCAGTGAAGCCCAAGGTTGGGTCAGCTGCAGCAGTATTTGGCAGTGAAGATGATGATGAAGATGAAGAAATGCCCCCAGAGGCCAGAATGAGAATGAAGAATATTGGAAGGTGAGCAACCTTCCTTAACCTTAGTCAGGTGCTTTATATCCCTAATTTTGTTTTGTCCTTTGCCTTTTTATCTTGCTGTTTTATTCATATTTTTTCAGTTATGTTTCCTATTTGAAGCCATACTTATTTTCTGGAAAGGCTTCTATGAAGGTTACCTGGATAGCTCCACCTAATTCAATCCATGCCAAACCCTTGAACGTCATTATAGGCCTACCAGGAGCTAGAGGCCAAAACTTGGGCCCTTCTGAAGTGGCAAAGGGAGCATGAGGATACTCACTAGAACTTTCAGACCAAGAAAAAGCCACTAGCAAGGTAAGGTAAACAGCATAGAAAACAAGACACTGAGACCTATCTGGACCTTTTGCAAGAGTCCCACACATGCAATTGTTTTAGAAACTGAACATGCTCGAGGGGTGGCAGGGACACTTCCGACATAGATGGAAAATTTTCTATCTGGCAGAAAGATGAGGATGCTAATCAGAGGCAATGGATCTGACTGGAAGAATGTTACTGGCAGAGTCCCGCAGGGTTCCGTGCTTGCACCAGTAATGTTCATCACCTACATATGATCTTCCAGAAGGAATGCAGAATTATATGAACATGTTTGCAGATGATGCTAAGATACTGGGGAAGTTATTTTGAGATGATGATGTTATCTTGAGATGATTTCGGGGCATAGCATTCCCGCGGCCCAGTCCTCAACCAGGCCTCCTTTTTGTTCCACGCCCCCAAGAAGCAGCCCGTAGCAGCTGTCTAACTCCCAGGTACCTATTTACTGCTAGGTGAGCAGGTGATCAGAGTGAAAGAAACTCTGTCTATTAGTTTCTGCCTCCATCTGGGATTGACCTGGAACCTCAGGACTACGAATCCTGAGCGCTGTTCACTCGACTGTCAGGGCCCCCCTGACAGGGAAGATAGAAGACAAGAGATGATTGTCATGCCCTTCAAATGGATCTAGATAAAATAAGAGATTTTTATTTTGGAGAAATTGTGGAATTGGAAAAAATTTGACCACACACAATTTATAAATTATGTGGAAAGAAATTAAAGAACTAATAAAGAACGAGATCTAGGGGTGATTTTGGATAGTAAACTGTCAGCAGAGGAACACACAAAGAACATTGTGTGAGGAGCATATGCATCACTTTCCAACTTCAGACTCACTTTTAACTACACGGATGGTGAAATACCAAAGAAACTGTTCATGACTTTTGTGAGACCAAAATTGGAATCAAAATTAACAGTCATTAAATAATGTATTATATATACAGTATATCAGGTGTGGTTATGCAGGGAGGCCTGACAGCTGAGAGGACAGTGCTTCAGATTCATAGTCCTGAGGTTCCGGGTTTGATCCCCGGTGGAGGCAGAAACAAATGGCATAGTTTCTTTCACCCTGATGCCACTGCTACCTAGCAGTAAATAGGTACCTGAGAGTTAGACAGCTGCTAAGGGCTGCTTCCTGGGGTGTGTGTAGCAAAAAAAAAAAAAAAGAGGCCTGGTCGAAGACCGGGACGCTAAGCCCTGAAATCATCTTAAGATAACCTCAAGAAATGTATGCTGGGTAAGGAGGTAAGATGAAGTGAGCTTACCTCTCAACTGCCAATGTATTGTAAGCAATTTTTTGTAAGTTTGTGATAACAGACTATGATAATTTGGCTTGTTTTCAATATTTTATTATTAGCAGTGATTTTTTTGTGCTTGGTGAACTTACCCAGTATGCTCGTCCAGCTCCCTAGCCTATGGTGCTCGGTGTCTCGTCCGTAGTGCAGCCACATTAGATGCAGGGCAATCTTTTAAACATTTAAAAATAAAAAAGCGCGTCTTGTACGCCAGCAAATACGGTACACATTTCTGTATACAGCACCGTGTAAAGTATTTATCCAGTACCCTTCCCTGCAATTTTAGAAAGTGTCATACATCAGAAAAATCTGACGTAGAAGTTGTTTTACGTCTTGAAGTAAAAATCGACGTCAGACTTTGCAATATCTTGACCCTAATGCAAAATTGTACAGACTAGCTAGGTAACAGCTTCCTGGGCTGCTCACAATTTGAAAATGTTTATTATAATTTTGTGCTTTAAGTTATTTGCTGGGTTATAACTATAAATTTTGTGTCCAAATGTTAGCATATAAATTCTCTAGAGAATAGGGGCTAAAACAAATGTGTGTGTGTGTGTGTGTGTGTGTGTATGTATGTATATATATATATATATATATATATATATATATGTATGTATGTATGTATGTATGTATGTATGTATGTATGTATGTATGTATGTGTGTGTGTGTGTGTGTGTGTGTGTGTCGTACCTAATAGCCAGAACGCACTTGTCAGCCTACTATGCACGGCCCGATTTGCCTAATAAGCCAAGTTTTCCTGAATTAATATATTTTCTCTATTTTTTTTCTTATGAAATGGTAAATCTACCCATTTCATTATGTATGAGGTCAATTTTTTTTTATTTGAGTTTAAATTAACGTAGATATATGACCAAACCTAACCAACCCTACCTAACCTAACCTAACTTATCTTTATAGGTTAGGTT
Source organism: Procambarus clarkii (assembly GCF_040958095.1). Taxonomy (NCBI): domain Eukaryota; kingdom Metazoa; phylum Arthropoda; class Malacostraca; order Decapoda; family Cambaridae; genus Procambarus; species Procambarus clarkii. The sequence goes on along the minus strand of NC_091202.1, from coordinate 22,872,112 downwards.
AGGTTAGGTAGCCAAAAAAGTTAGGTTAGGTAGGTTAGGTAGTCGAAAAACAATTAATTCATGAAAACTTGGCTTATTAGTCAAATTGGGCCTTGCATAGTAGGCTGATAAGTGAGTTCTGGCTACTAGGTACGACATATATATATATATATATATATATATATATATATATATATATATATATATATATATATATATATATATATATATATATATATATATATATATAATAGATTGTGCATGACAGCACTGTATATGCTAATATTTATGAATAGCACTGTATATACTAATATTTATGAATAGCACTGTATATACTAATATTTATGAATAGCAATTGGATGATGTGTTTTAGCATCATCAGAATGGGAAAGTGTTAAAAGGCATCCCCTTTCAGATGTAATCCTTGGTCCACTTAATCCCATGTATATAAATATTAGGGTTAATGATGACAAAAAAATAATATTGACTTAGCAATCCTCATCCTAGGTTTGTATCAGAAAGAACTGTAAATATAGCCAAAAAGACCTGAACAAGCTGTGAGAAAGGGTTTAAATTTGGCATGTGTTGAAATATGAAATATGGCAACATGGAGATGTGCAAGTGTGTGCATACTGGAAACAATTGGAGGGACAACCAAGAGAAATCAAGGAGCTATAATCGGGGACTATACGAGACGGCAAATATCCAGTATAGCTGCAAGTCCAATAGAAACCTTTTTTTTTTTTTTTTTTCTTTTTTTCAAAGAAATTGAGACAATATTTAGTTGACGAGCTTAGTATTACCTCCAGCTGGCAGAATTTGTTAAATACATTGGATAATTTTACTGAAGCCAACATACAAGTCATAAATACTCGTCCATTGCATGGGTAAGACAAATGAGTAACTTCATAAGCCACTCATAGGCTTTAGGGCCCTTGCAGGAATATCCATGCCCCCAAAAAAAATCATCTGCTTAGTACGGTCAAACCAGTACGGTTTTCTTTGCATAATATGTATATGAAGTTTTACATGTTTTACATTAGGTGTATTTGTTCTTTGTTCCCAGGGACACGCCAACCTCTGCAGGTCCCAACAGCTTTGGCAAAACAAGAATGGGCTTCTGTGATTCCAAGAAGATTTATGAGAAACAGCTTAAAGATGTGCAGGACAGATCAAACAAATTAGAACAAGATGGAGTGTAGACTACTTATGTAAATCAGCCAGAAGTGTGAAGTGTTGCAATTGAAGTATTACCTTGACTTGTTTACATTAGTTTAGGTCTCGTTATTCAGCATGACCATTCCCTCAATTTTTTTTATGCACTTTCTTGTTGGAGTTTTTGAAGTGAATCATGAATAATGATATTCCAGTTTCAGCACTAATGAACATGATGTTGGCTAGCAGGTGTATGTCTTCTCTGATTTAAGCCAGGATTTAGTTTCTCCAAGCAGTGGTTAATTTATCAAAGTTAAATACAAATATTTGCAGGGATGTTACCTCTTATTGGTCAATTTTAATAAACTGATGTATAGTGTGATAGTGTACTATGTGGCAGATATAATTTGTTTTCTTTAAGCAATGTGAACAAGACAGCTTTTCCAGATAATTTTGTATTAAAAACTGGTAAATATAGCAAACTAGAGACTTTGTACCCATGTGAAGTTTTATTTCAGTAGTGTGTACCTGTATGCCATATTATGAATCTTACTGCAGATTCCTAGTTTCAGGTAGTGGTTTGAGCCTTTTGAGATATTACTTCAAATTAATATACAACTTTTTTTTTTTGTAGAATTTGGTGAATTGTCACATTTAATATTTCAATAATTGAGAAATATTATTTTAAACCATTATTCAGAATTACATTCTTTGAACAAATTGTTAAGTGGGGACAAAGAAAATCTAAAGGAAATGTTAATGGTTGATGACTGTACAGTACTAGGAACAGCACTCTAAAGGCCAGATTCTGTATGGATTCAGATGCAAGGAACTTGAATGTTGTTAATGAATTCTGTAGTGATGGATGGACTAGTATTTTATAACAAGTATTTTATCCCTGTAGATTCAGCTATTGTATTTTATTTTTTGGCTTTTCCCTACAGTAACTACATCTGGTAGTCTGGGTTTAGTCAGTGAGTTTACATGGTATGAATAGGCATACATTTTTGTAAATATGTAATTACCTCACATTATAATACCATGTCAGAGTATAAATACTTTGTAAATGGTATTTGTGTATATGCTTTTTCAATGTGACCATCACTTGGGAAGATCGTACACCTTCCTGGTTTGCTGTCAATGGCAGTAATTTGAAATTCTATATTTCTAGGGACGAGTATATTGTTACAAAGTCAAAAAGAATGCATATCAAATGCGTATCTTTGAAGCATTTTTTAATGTCTTGAAGCGTATTCATCTGGAGCTGGAAAGATCCTAGCATATTAATATGCTGGAAAGATCCTAGCATATTAATATAATTGAGTTTTCAACTAAGTAAAAATAATTGTGTGATTTTTTTAAATTCCTATAAAATGTTTCAACATCAAGTTCAAGTTCAAGTATGTTTGTTGAGATAAGCAAGAAATACATCTCAAAGGGATAGAGTAGCTTAGGCTATTTCTACCCCCCTGGAACAACATTATTGTATTTCATTTGTAAGAAATATAATTAGCTCAGGCAGCATACTGTTTGGATTGAAATATCTGCTGTTATTACGTCAGTATATCTATTAACATAGGTCAATTAAAAAACATCAAAGTCCTCATCCTGTATAATTATTGTATCACTACTGTGATAGATCTAATTTCTTTTAGTGAAAAACTTGAGTTTTCACCTGTACATTGTTATGTATTTTGTATTTTTTGGATATTACCACAAGAATGCATAACCAAGTTTTCTTCAATACCGAAACACAGATTGACATAATGCAGTGTTATGAAGTATTTTTGGGCAATGTATTTCCATGGTACTAATTTACCTTATAGATGACATGGTTTTCATTTTCTTAAAACTATAAATACCTTTCATTGTTTTGCATAAAAATTTTATGCTTGTGCCTGTGTTAAAGGGCTGTAATATATTGTGAGCAATTCACCTTAAATAGTTAATTTGTTGGAACCATTTTATATGGCTTACCTTCAGTGTTAAATGAACTCTTTAACTAAAAGGGGTTTGTTAATTTTTTCATTACTAGATACTTTCATAACAGCTTTCCTTAAAAATGGTACAGTGTGATCTCTCATCAATAATGTGTGCTAGAGGATGTCTGTATACGAGTCTGCCAAATAATAGAGTTCTGGTACAATTTATTATTATTATTTTTTATTGGCAATAATATGCCAATTTTGTTTACCAGCTTTTGACACGTGTGATGAAAATACGTATTTCATTGCTACATGCAAATATACAACATGTAATGCATTTTTAATGGAAATAAATACTGTACAATATGTTGGAAAGCTGTATTTTACTTGTCTTGGATTTGTTAGGATGGCAGACCGATGTGGACCAACCTAGTCAGACTTACGCAGGAAATGTCTGATAGAATGGCCTTTACAGGGAAATTACCAGGTATATATATGCGGTGGGGGGGGGGGGGTTAAAAAAAAGGCAAACAAACCACAGGAACTTTTAGTTTAGAGAGACAAAATAAAAATTGTGGAGAAGAGCAGTGTGAAGGAAGACAATATCAGCAATACTGCAGGCCAAATTATAATAGTACTGTAATATTGAGAGCCACAGTTTGAACAGACACTGAAAAGAAATAAATTAGGCCAGAAAACATAGAAGGCACAGAGGAGTTTGCTGTGATTACATGAAGTGCGCATCAGTCAAAAAAAAATTGGAAAAAGTTGTGTAAATATTATACTAAAGGTATAATATTTATAATAAAGGCAAATACAGAACCAAATAGTTCTATATTTGGTTCAAATATATATATATATACACACACACACATATACATATATACACACATACACAGAGAGAGAGTTTTGAACATCCCAGAAAATGCTGGAATATGTTGGGGAAAGGAGCATGCCATTTTCGAGCAGAGTGCAGATTTTTTCCACCCTTCTTATGATACATAAAGTCTCGGTTAAAAATTTGAATGCCCAGATTTCCACGCGAGAGGAACATAACGGTATAGACAGAATGAAGACGAATATAATATCCCAGAAAATTTTTTAGGGTCGGATACAGAGTAGAACATAAAGAGATTGGAACTTGCAGACAGAAGTAAGCAAGTAATTATCAAAGAAGGCACCAAGCCGGGAAGGCTATATAGCAACATCTTGCAGACGGAAACAATGCAAGATATGGATGGGATTGGAAAAAGGCACAAGACTGGACTCCAAGGCACCATCAATACACATCCTACACTCCCCAATACCACAGCTAACACATTACCAGTACTACTACTTCCAAAATTGGACAAATCTTGGCCAAAACTACACCACACTCAAGAAAGATGATGGAGAGGGAAGCGATCTCTCAAATCTTTCCTGAAGCGACAATACGGAAAGTCATTTATATGTGTCAACATACTAGGCTCCAAGCCAAAACTAAGAAATTAAGTAATGTTTATAAATGGCCTTCTAATAGTCAACTTCAATATTTGGGGCATCCACAGAAACTCATATGTGAGATTACATGTATAGTGAAATCTGGATGCCAATTTATAATCTCTACTGTAGATGTGATAGAGTAAATAGGCAAAATAGAGTAGGTTGGTATATTAAAGAGAACTTATATACATAGAGCTCTTAAACTCTACAAATGAGCTGGTAGAGGTACTTGGCATCAAAGTAGAGAGCATAAACATTATGCTCTCAGTTTATTATACAAACTGCCAGATGCAACCATTGAGGAATTCACAGAAAAAAGAAACTTAGATAATTGCCTCTAGAAGCTAGAAAACCTGGTGCCTAATATTATCTCCCTTGGAGGCTTTCGTCTACCCAGTTTAAGATGGAGAATAACAAAACATTATAACAGGAAATCAAACTGGAAATAACCAGTCATGGGACAGAGAACTACAGTACTTAGATTTAGTGAAAAATGTTTGCTCAACCAGCAGATAAGCCAACTATGAATGAAAATATTCTGCGTGAACAAATCCACAAGGGCCGTGACGAGGATTATAGTCTGGAGAGGAAACTTCGGCGTCGCAGAGAGTAGAGCCCGGGCTCAACTCAGCAACCAGGCGAGGATTTGTTAATAGATAAAAGACTCGATCACACAGCACCAGAAAGGGAGGGGGGGACAAGAGGGTCGAGCAGCAGCCAGAAGTTCTTGTTTGATATTCCACCACAGCATCACTATCTCAGGGGGACCCTCAGGGCTCTATTTTGTCCTGTTCTTCTGTTTCTTGTTTTGGCTTGGTAATTACCTAAGTGTAGTTACAGGATGAGAGTTACGCTCGTGGTGTCCCGTCTTCCCAGTACTGTCATATAACGTTTACCACTCTGTTTACATGGGTGTCGTGTCTGTACGTGGGTGTCGTGTTTGTACATGGGTGACAGGAAGACAGGAGTGCACCTGTTGCTGGTCACATGAACAGATGGCAATGGTTCTGTCACTGGTCGCAGGAACCTGCAGAAGAACTCATGTTGCCGGTCACATAATTGAGGAGCACTTGTTTGTGTTCTCACATGATAATGTCAGTATGTATGTCGACACTTAACACATTCAGGTACAACTACATTTATACAGCTATGCTAGGCTATATGGAGAGGAGTGCATAGTGTATTAAGAGTGATGTTTAAATATCCCCATCACACAGGATGGTTAGTCATACAGAACCATGTGATCTGTAGTCTGCACTGGCAAATTTTGAGTGCATTATGAGGATATACTCAAAAAATACGTGAATTAATAAAGAGGTTGCAAAACTCCAGCTATCTCATGCCGCGGGGTCTGAATCTCATAATTTAACGTTCAATAAAGTGATGCGTGAGATCATGAGCCAGTTGCTGTTCAGAGTTTGCATTTGGAGTGCTCAGGATTGGGAAGTTCGCCACCTGCCACAGGTAACGGTAGCCACCTGCTACAGGTAACGGTAGCCAAGCCTGATCCTGGCAACCACTGTGTCGCACAGTCTGGTCGACGTTTTGTTCTGCCCAGATTCAGAGGTTTTGGATCTAAAATCATAGCTTTCAGATGCGCGCCGGAGTATGTTTACAAATCCTTATATCAATAATACGCTAACAGCATAAAATTGATAATTATACAAATAATTATATTTAGCAACTGGTATAAATGTCTGCATTTTCCTTTTAAAATATATTTCTTCCTCTGGGAGACCTATTTAGTGGCCCAAATGGACCCATCCCAACCTCGGGAACTTTCCCAAATTATGCGTCCTGCCCTGTTGAAGTAAGGTGGGCTAACCCCGGTAGCTTGCTCAAGCTATATGGTCTGTTTCATGTGATACAATTACAGTCAGATCTGTTTTGAGGCCCTAGGCCATCGACCCCACTCTCTGGTTACTGTGGCTATTCAAAGGCTAAACACACATGTAGACAGCTCAAATCATAATACGATAAAAATAATCTGTCAGTGTTACGAATTGATTACTCCAAGTATTATTGATATTTGTCAATTTTTCTGATACAACAAAGGAATTTCTGGAATAATTATCACAAGGAAAATTTCTGTCAAGCAATTTCTAATTAAATTGAGCTCGATTGACAAACCGATTATGAACAAACTTAGCTGGATAATTTGTAGAGGTCCACGGAGGAGTGTGTCTTGAGTGATGTTAGAGAGATGATACACTATTGTTTCATAGAGGCGACTGTGGTAGTGAGCCGGCGAGCACTCTAGGCGGTGGTGGCCAACATCACTGTGGTGTCCTGCCACACTCTCCGACCCCACACAACACTTACATATACTAAAGAGACCACAAGAATTACTAGCCAGGGAATAATGTTGAAGTTAGTGTGGTGAAGACAAGAGTGGTTCACCGTGTAGAGACTTGGTGGTGGAGAGCCGCGGGTCGGCTACCTAGATCACGCGCCACCTCATTTACAATTATTTATTTACTAATACAGTTAATAATTCTTCTGCAACTTTATTTATGAATTCAAATTTTATTGGTTTATTAAACTTTCATTTGGTAATATTAATAAGCCACATAGAAATACAAAAAGGTTTAATTTGGGGGTTAATAAATATGTATTTCTGTAGTAGCCTAGTTGATGGCGACATCATATACAATTTACACGAGTTTCAATATGAAGACTATTTTATATCGATCTATCAAAACAAGATTGATTTTGATACAAAATATACCAAATGACTGCTCAGGTGATAATCACAGATGAATGGCATTATTAATTATTCTAATTGAATTTGGGGGACAACCAGAGTACTAAATTATCTTAATTGCCACCATAACTACCCAACCCGGATCATGACGTCACGTGATTACACCTATACTAGTGCCTTTGTGCACTGATTAAATATTTACAATTATGAGCTGACTTAATTAAAAGAATATTTTAGCAACACAGTGGAATAAAGTATCCACAGGATTTATGTTAAGGTGCATTAGTGGTGGATATTGAGTCTTGGTGGATTTGTGGCTTAAGCCATTGTTTGGTGGATTATAGTGACGTCGAGGTTTAGTGCAAGTATAGTGAATGATATAGTGCAAGTATAGTGAATGATATAGTGCAAGTATAGTCAATGATATAGTGCAAGTATAGTCAATGATATAGTGCAAGTATAGTCAATGATATAGTGCAAGTATAGTCAATGATATAGTGCAAGTATAGTCAATGATATAGTGCAAGTATAGTCAATGATATAGTGCAAGTATAGTCAATGATATAGTGCAAGTATAGTCAATGATATAGTGCAAGTATAGTCAATGATATAGTGCAAGTATAGTCAATGATATAGTGCAAGTATAGTCAATGATATAGTGCAAGTATAGTCAATGATATAGTGCAAGTATAGTCAATGATATAGTGCAAGTATAGTCAATGATATAGTGCAAGTATAGTCAACGATATAGTGCAAGTATAGTCAACGATATAGTGCAAGTATAGTCAATGATATAGTGCAAGTATAGTCAATGATATAGTGCAAGTATAGTCAATGATATAGTGCAAGTATAGTCAATGATATAGTGCAAGTATAGTCAATGATATAGTGCAAGTATAGTCAATGATATAGTGCAAGTATAGTCAATGATATAGTGCAAGTATAGTCAATGATATAGTGCAAGTATAGTCAATGATATAGTGCAAGTATAGTCAATGATATAGTGCAAGCATAGTCAATGAATGAAGAAAATTGGCCCTGACTAAACGTCATACTATAATCTATTGTTCAGTAAACTCAAGTCAGGTCAGTCAAGTAACATAATTAAACAAGAAATGATTTACCGTGATAGTGTGAAGTGAGGAGGTGAGGAGTGAGGCAGACGTGAGAGGCCTGTGAGGCCTGGCCGGTCTCCTAAGGTTTCCCAGCGTTAAAGTGTCCTCATCCTAACCTGCCAGAGGACCTGTCGTGTCACGATCCACAGTCAGGCTCGTGGACTACAACTTTACATTATTTACATTTAGTCTCCGTGGCGTGGTGGTAAGACACTCGTCTCGTGTTCCGATTTGATTGTTGCTGCCGGAGGCGGCTAGTTTATTGTGCACCCTATACCCATCCTGTGAGCGGTAGCGCAAAAAGCATTACAGAGGGCACAAAAGGTCTTTATCAGACCTCATCTTAGATTATTACATAAACAATTTCATCTATCCTTCACACCTTATAATTACAATGTCAGCTAGTTACAGAGAAAGTGGTATTTCAAGAGCTATATATTTACAGTAAGTCATTACACATTAATGGTAGGTCTTATCGCTAATACATAATAGTTTGACCAATGGGGATATTACAGAGTCATAGGGGAGCTTCTGTTTATTATTAGTCCTCACAATACACTACTTGTTTCTGAATCTCATATGTCGTTTATCTACTGGAAGCGAAATATGGAATGGATACAGTGCAAGGATTTCAGGTAATTTATCCATGGTAATAAGATAGGTTGCCATATCATACAGAGTGAGCTTAGATTTATCTCTAAATAGCTTAATTTTACTACAATCCAAGATATAGTGTTCGAGTGTGTGTCCCTGTCTTTGTCCACACACTTTTCACTTTACTTCATCTAGATCCCTATACAAGCCGAACTGCCAGAGATACTTGTAGCAAAGTCTTATACGAGCTGTGACAACATCTGTTGGTCTACTGACTTTGTTACTTGTCCCATACACATGTTTTACTTCACACATTTCGCGAGCGCTTTGTCCTGGGTTCGTATCCTGGCCGGGGAGGATTTACTGGGCGCAAATCCTTAACTGTAGCTTCTGTTTAACTCAACAGTAAAATGGGTACTTGGTTGTAAAAACGATTCTTCGCGGCGGGGATCGTATTCCAGGGACCTGCCCGAAACGCTGCGCGTACGTACTAGTGGCTCTACAAGGATGTAACAACTTTTGTATATATAAAAAAAAAAACAATAATCAATTAGCCACCTGGGCTCAAACATTAAAATATATATATGTCTAGGAGGTAAAGTGAAAGTCTAGGTAAAATCCACCAGTTTACTGGGGCGAACTTATCTACATGACACAGCTTTATATACAACATTATCTATATACATCTTCACAAGTAAGTAACAATCAATTAAGTCAAGACACACATGAAGCAGGCAGCAGTCACTCCGTGAAGACCGCCTCATGACAGTGGGACACGAGGAGGCTTAACACCAGCTGTAACTTGTGAACATGGCGGGTACTGACCTTACACAACCACACTATAAACGGGTATGTTGAAATTGAAATTGAAATAAATTTATTGATGTAAAATACACACAAAGGGATGAGGTAGCCCAAGCTATTCTCACCCCGTTCAGTACATCGTGTTAATACATACATAGACACACATCACAAACAATAAACATATTACCGAACATTCTGAGAGATAAACATCTACATTTCCTCCTTTACACAAGTAGTATGGTATCAGACGTACACATAAATACTTTTATGACCTAGGTATACTTTATAGACAGTATAAAGGGGTATAAGGTCTCAGTATGGACATCAGTGTCACAAGTCAAAGTCTTCTCTCCTGCCCTCAGAACAACTAAGTCCCAACTGGACTGACAAATGGCAAAGTCTAAAATCTTCGTTAAATTACGCACAGTCCACAATGACTGGAAAAGTGACAAAGTCGATTCACTCTACGGATGTTAAAGTCCACAATTACTTGACACATGTCAGTTACTCGTCTTCCAATCGTTTAAAACATTGATTGTAACCATAATATACATGTGCTTCAGCCTACAGTTTAGACCTATTGTCATGTGTATGACCCTCTGTCCTGCGTGACAGTGAATACCAGCATTATCCTCACTTTAATAAGACTTAATTGAAATCCTCAGATTAGGCAAAATTGTAATTAATTTTGTCAATGAAGTTGTTAATAATAATAAATTCCAATCGTTAGTTACAATATCTGGAAATGTGGCGAAGTCAGAAATCTGCTCTCAGAAGTCTAAGTCCCCAAACCAGGACATTTGTCAACCTCCACAAACTGCTCACCAGAGGCTAGGTCCACACAGACACAACAATGGCAATGTTCCCAAACGGCTCCGATAACAACACAAGTCACCTACCACACAGTTACAAATATATAATCGTGACAACATCATGATAAACTGATCCACACAAATAATAATCCTGTTCTTACAAAAATTCAGGCAAGAAGTCAACGAAAGATATCTACATATATGTAGAGTGTATGCTTCCGTCTCCACCACCCAGTGAGGAGCCTGGGGCCAGATTCACGAAGCAGTTACGCAAGTACTTACGAACTTGTATATCTTTCCTCAATCTTTGACGGCTTTGGTTACAATTATTTAACAGTTAATGAGCTCCGAAGAACCAGGAGGCTATTAATAACAATAACAATAGTTGATTGACAAGTTATCATGCTTGCAAACTATTTAATAAATGTAACCAAAGCCGTCAAAGATTGAGGAAAGATGTACACGTTTGTAAGTACTTGCGTAACTGCTTCGTCAATCTGCCCCCTTGGACCCAAAACAGAAAACGGGACAGTACGTCACTTTCATCAGCCGCTTCCATGTTCTTGTACGACGATTTTTGGCCGTATGTAACGCCTACGAGCGAAAAACGACGTTGTTTGTAAGACAGGTGAGACGCTGAGACGTCAGGCTGACACGGGAAGAGAGACCTCCCCCCCAGAAACCCCCGCCCCAGGCTGACAACCCCCGCCCCAGACTGACAACATGAGCATGTTGTCAGGTGATATAATTCTTAAAGTTGATTGTGACTACATAATGTCACGCCTTTGTTGACATACGTCTTGAAGAGTTGCTCTTGACTTCTTATTTACTGAATGAAGAACAACGTTTGTTACAGGGGAAGTGTTATATGGCTCTTGAAGAGCACTCTTGACGTTTAAAAGAGTGTCTTTAATGACTTAGAGGATAACATTGATGACTTTGTGATTATATTTGATGTCTCGAGTGTATTCTTAATGTCTTTGAGAGTGTCATTGGAGAATCAACTATGGTATGAGAGTAATTCTTTTATAAGAAGTTGTGTTAAAGAGTATAAATGTCAATTAAAATGATCTTGGAATGTATTTTTTGCAGTCTTGGAAAGATTCTTTAAATGCGCAAAGATGTCTAGCGAGAATCCTTCTTAAGTACATGCAACACAGAGCGCTTTGTAATGCGTGAATATGTCTTGGAGAGATTCTTTGGTGTTTGTATATGTCTTAGAAAGTTTATTTGATGCGTAAAGATGTCTTAGAGAATAACTCTGATGCACGAAGATGTCTTAGTGAACAACTTTGTTGAACGAAGGTGAGTTAGCGAGTAACTTTAATGCCTCTGAGTGTACCCTTGATGACTCTGATAATAACTTTGATGAAGGAAGGTGAGTCAGAGATTACCTTTGATGCACGAAGATGTCTTAGAAAGTTTTTTGATGAACGAAGGTGATTTAGAGCTGAAATTTTATGACTAAGAATAACGTTTGATGGCGTGAATAGTATTCTTAAGTGTCTTCGGGCGTGTTGTGGGAGACTAAAGATGACATGAGAGAGTATCACTTGATGAGCAAAGATGCTTTGGAGAGTTATTTTAGTTAAGAAATGATATAAAGATGATGTACTTGTCTATTTTTTAAAGTTGAATGAGGAATAATGTTAGTTAAGGAAAGTGTTGAACGAAGCTACATTTGACTATTTTTAGCTGATAGAAGTATTATTTTTAGTTAAGAAATGACAAGAAAAGATGACGAATGTGACTATTTTCAGTTGATTGGCGAATAATTTTAGTTAAGAAATGATGAACGTAACTATTTTTTAATTGATTTACGAATAATTTTAATTAAGAAACGACCAGAAAAGATGATGAATGTGACTATTTTCAGTTGATTGGCGAATAATTTTAATTCAAACAACAAGAAAAGAATGACTTGGTAAATTTGTTACTAAATAAAGATTAGTTTACGAACAGGTCTGGTCAGAAATAATAAGTTGTAAAGCAGAAATACTTTGATATAGTTTTTGAAAATAAAGTTTTTGACTGACTGACAAAATAAATTGTAACTAATTAGTTAGGAGAACAGTAGTGCGGTTGATAATATCTGACAAAGAACTAGTTACTGAATGACACAAACAATTGTACATTTTGATTTTAAAGAACATGTATGAGGATGAGATAACATAGTGGACATGTGGGGAACATGAATTGAAGAGAACATGAAAATATACAGAGAATATATAGAGTATAAGGATAATGAACAAGGAACTTGTGAAGAGCATGCTAAAAACATTATGAGAACATGACAAAGAACACAGAACTAGCATGGAATATGAAGTGAGCATCCTAAGAACAATTCGAGAACATGACAAAGAACACAGAGAATTTGATTCAAATGTGAAGTGAACATGTTGTGAACATTTGCAGAACATGGAGAAACAGGTGAACAATATCATTTGAATTTGCAGAGAACATGAATAATGAGTTTAAAAGTTGTTCAGAGAACATGCTGTGAACATGGAGAACATACACAAGTATGGTAAGATTATTGAATAATATCTGTATTTTTACATTCTTGAGAGTGCAGAGTTGTGAAAGAGTCTGGGGAAGGGGGAGTTGGGGAATGGGTGAGATGTGGGGGAGTAGGGGGGATGAGGGAGGGAGGGAGGGAAGGTAAGGGATGGGGGAGATAAGACAGGACGGAGGCGGGGGTGTGGTAATGGAGGGAGAGAGGGAGGTATGGAAGGAGTAAGGTGTGGAGGGTTGGGGGGGGGGTAGGGGCGTGGGGGCAGATAAGGAGGAAGGGAGGAGGGAGAGATAAGGTGCATTATAACCGTGTGATTATTACCTCTTTAATGATTATTTACATAGCTGAGTAAACAAGGGTGTTGAAGGAGAGGATGTGGTTACTCTGATAAGGTGATAGGCTGGAGCACGTCTTGATCTGAAATACTAAGGTTGATGAACATTGAACTAAGGCGGAGGACGGGAGTTGGCGCTCGGTAACTGCTTTGATTTTATTTACTACGTCTGAAACTTGACTGTTTTAAATTTCAGGGAAATTGGACGGGTAATAAAGATATCTGAGTAAAATAAGGCGGGGGACAAGAGCTGGAGCTCGGTAATTGCTTTGATCTATTTTACTACATACAAAATATAACAGTCTTAAATCTTGAGGAAATTGATTGGATACTAATGAAGTTACATAAGTAAAGTAAAGGGAGGACAGGAGCTGGAGCTCGTTTACTAAATTGTTGTATTTTACAAGATCCGAAATACAGCGGGTTTAAATTTTAGTGCAATTAATTAGGTATAAACGAAGATACGAGAGAGGGTTAAGGTGGGGGGACAAGAGATAAAACTTGGTTACTGACTTGATCTGTTTTACTGAGTTCGAAATATAGGAGGTTTAAATGTCAGGGGGAGTGGACTAACAGTATTGAATCTACGAGAGGGACCGAAGGCGGGGACGGGAGCTAGAACTCGGTAACTGATTTGATCTTATTTACTATGTCTGAAATATGACTGTTTTAAATTGGGCTAAAATTGGGCTATTAGTAGCGACACTACATTTATGAACGTATAGAGCTGGGTCCAAGCGCTAATATCTGATGAACTTTTTAAATTATCTGCTCAAGTCTGTAGAGTTTAATTATATCCATAAGAACTCTTACGAACTCAGCTAGAATTAAAATTCTGAAAAATTTTGGTCTTAAAATTGGTCCTATTTCTTTGCACAATTTGGGTTTTAAACTGGACTCTGTCACATTTAGGTCTTACCTGGCTTCTGAAATTAATTTTGGTCTTCAATTGGTCTCTGACTAATTTTTGGTCTTAATTAGTCTCTGAAATTATTTCGGTCTTAACTGGTCTTTGAACAATTTAGGTCTTAAAATGGTCTCTGTCAAATTTTTGGTCTTAAACTAAACTTTGACTAATTTCGGTCTTAAACTGATCTCTGACTAATTTTCGGTCTTAAACTAAACTCTGACTAATTTCGGTCTTCAACCGGACTCTGAAGAAATTCAGTTTTAACTGGTTTCTAAAATTAATTCGGTCTTCAACTGGTCTCTGAAGAAATTCGGCCTTAAACGGGTGAAACAGCAGTAAATGGATATTAAACTAAAAGTCACTGCTAAGATGTCTATTTTCCTTAACAAACTTTCATGAACATATTCTCTGAAAATGGTCTTTTGAGAATTTCGGTCTTAAACGGGTGTGACAGAGTGAGGAATAAAAACTGAAAATTTCGGGCTCAAACAGATGGGGCAAAATTTTTGGATTTCTTATGTAAGAATTCATTATCAACTATGAATATATGAACTCTGAAAAATTTTGGTCTTAAAGGGTGTGACATATCCTAAACTTGGGAAAAAATGGCCGTCCGCAGCGAGGATTTTGGGAGTTAGCTAAATACTGTGGTCCGCAGCGAGGATTTTTTTGGAGGAATTTGTTCAATCCAGTGGTCCGCAGCGAGGATTTTAACCCCCCCCCCCCAAAAAAAAAGTCCTCGCTAAGCTGCCATTACTACTACTGTTGACGACCCTCGTCCCAGATTGATAACCCTCATGCCAGGTTGACAACCCCTGCGCCTGGTTGACAAAACCCCGTGCATTTGCTATTTGTATCTGCAGAATCGAGCTATTTGCTCTTGGATCCCGCCTTTCTAACCAATTTATTTTTCCTCTATCGTGTCTACTACATATATTTCTCTTACACACGCACACATCTCCAGGAAGCAGCCCGTAGCGGCTGTCTAACTCCCAGGTACATATTTACTGCTAAGTGAACACGGGCATCAGGGTGAGAGAAACTCTGCCCATTTGTTTCTGCCTCTGCCGGGGATCGAACCCGGGCCCTTAGGATTACAACCCCAGAGCGCTGTTCATTCAGCCGCGAGGCCCCGTGAGTGTGGTGTGTGTGTGTGTGAACTCATCTAGTTCTCATTTAGTTGTTCTTGTGGGGATTGAGCTTTGGCTCTTTGGTCCCGCCTCTCAACTGTCAATCAACTGGTGTACAGATTCTTGAGCCTACTGAGCTTTATCAAATCTACACTTGAAACTGTGTATGGAGTCAGCCTCCACCACATCACTGCTTAATGAATTCCACCTGTTAACTACTCTGACACTGAAAAATTCTTTCTAATGTCTCAGTGGCTCATCTGGGTACTAAGTTTCCACCTGTGTCCCCTTGTTCGCGTCCCACCCGTATTAAAGAGTGTCTTTGTCCACCCTCTCACCATTTCCCAGAGAATTTTACTGATTTTTTAATTAATCTGAAGGTTAGTGTCTTGTATGCGTAGGCGCCTGTCTGGAGTGTTGCCGCCTAGTCTCATTGCCTTAGACTTCTGTGCAGATATTTTTAGCCCTAAAATGTTGCATTCAGCTGTTACTTTATCTTACGCCTCTTGTGCTTTATTTAGAAGTGAAGGACCTGTAATGACTAATGCTATGTCATCAGCATAGCTTAGCAGTTTAACCCCTTCTGTAAATGTCATGGTAACAAGGTTTTCCATAAGGATGTTTAAAAGACTAGGACTGAGGACTCCTCCTTGTGGAGTACTATTCTCATGCAAGTGGTAGTCCGATACTTGTCCTTGCAACTTTACTCTGGCATACCTGTGACTTAGGTAATCTTGAATCCATGCTAGCATTTTTCCCTTTACACCTTTTTTAACTAAGGTGTGTAAAATTGCTTGCGGACTTGCAAGTTCGAATGCTTTTTCTAGATCAAGGAAGATCACTATAGCTGGACCCGAGTTAACTGTTCCTAGTAATGTTGCTATGCAGTTGGCAGTACCTTCTCCTCTAGTGAAGCCAAATATGTGTTTATGAAGGTCTCCAGTCTTCCACAGTAGCCTATTTAAGACCATCCGTTCTGCAGTTTTACAAATGCATGATGTTAATGAAATGGGTCTGTAATTGCCAGGTTCTTTCGGCTTAGGAATCGGTATGATGTCTGCTTTCTTCCAAGAGGTCGGTAGTTTGCCTTGCTGCCAAGATGCATTGATGACGTCCAATATTCCTTGTTCTCCAGCAGGACCTGCATGTGCGATCATTGAGTATGTAATGTTATCAGCACCTGGTGCAGTGTCCTTACCACCTTTTTTGGCTCTGATTAGTTCTTGTTTGGTGAAGGGACAGTCTCATTCGACATATATAGCTATGCTCTCATGAATGACTGTCAACCTATCTTGTTTTAATTGTACTTGCTACGTTCAGACCATTGCAGGAAGCTGATATGTAGCTGTTCTTTCTGCAAATTGGAGAGCAAGTCTCTCAGCCTCCTGCAATGGTTGAATACATGCCTGTGGCCGGGCTGGTCGACCTGATATAGTTTTAATCTGACCCCATATCTTGCCAAGACTACTATGTTCATTTAGAGTTTGACACCACTCAACCATCTTGCCTCCTTTACTTCTCTAGAAATTCGTCTTGCTTCAGATATCACCGCTCTTAGCAGAGTTCTTCCTTCTGGTGTGGGGTTTCTCTTTAGATGTTTTCTGAAGATGTTGACTCTGTGGTTCTGTTCTTTAACTTCATTACTATAGAACCAATAGTTCTTTCGTTTTGTGTTACCTGTGATAATGATTGGAATAGCTTTGTTTGCAGCAGCTGCAATGGCTTCCTGCAGATTGGTCTCGTGTATGTTCAAATCCTCAGGTGGCGTGTATGTTGCATACCATTTTTCAAGTTCCTCTTGGTATATATTCCAGTTGGCTTTTTTCTTTCATGTTCCACCTAGGTTGTGCAGGTGGTGATATTATTGGTTGCTATGTTGTTCCTATCGAACTCCTGTCTGGGTCTTCTGTCATTTAGTGGAGGGTTGTAAATGACTGCTACTATTATCTTAGGTCCACCCATTGTCATAGTTCATGTTATGTAGTCTCTGAATCCTTCACAGCCAGGAATTTCCATCTCTTCAAAACTTCAATCCTTCCTTATCAACAGGGCCACCCCTTCTCTTTCTCCTCCTCTCCCTTCCCACTCTTTCCTTGCTATATAATAGTCCTTTGGAAACACAGCATTTGTTATGACTCCTGACAATTTTGTTTCTGCGAGCCCTATTACATCTGGGTTTTCTTCCTGCGCTTTTTCCGTCAGTTCACTTGCTTTATTGGTAATCACATCGATGTTTGAGTACATTACCTTGAAGCTCACTTTCCTATATACATTTTCATCCTCACTCCCCACTAGTGTAGGAAGCTGTTCCATGGGCATTGCTACTTGGGTAGGCTCATCCTCCTGTGGGGTGGTTACCAGGGGTTCGGGGGAAGTGGGGGGGGGGATGGAGGAATGTAGGGCTCAGATCTTGCCCAGGACAGCTTGGGACAGGAAGGAGTACTGGGGGTGGAGAGGCAGGGGGTGCTCGGGGTTGGGGGGGGTAGGGGGTGCTCGGGGTGAGGGCTCATCCTCCTGTGGTGTAGTTAACAGGGGGTTGGGGGGGAGGTGGGGGGGGTTAAGACATGATGGACTACATCACGCAGAAGTGTAAGGACGCAGCAGAAAAGTTTGTTCCAGTCCAAAAGGAAAACAACGAAATGCAGATGAGAAACCCATGGTTTAATCAGAGATGTTGGCTAGCTAAGCAGCAGAGTAAAAGGGCGTGGAGAAACTATAGGAATAACAGGACACTGGAGAGCAGAGAAAGATACCAGAATGCCAGGAATGAATATGTCAGGTTGAGAAGAGAGGCAGAAGGGCAATACGGAAATGACATCGCAAGCAAGGCAAAGACTCAGCCTAAATTGTTGCATAGCCACATTAGGAGAAAAACAACAGTAAAGAAAAGATAATGAAATTGAGGATCGGGGGCAGACATATTCACTACAAACGACAAGGAAGTGTGCAAGGAAATGAATAAGAAATTCCAGGTCTTTACATTAGAGGAAGGGGAAGTTCCAGAGATAAGAAAGGGAATAGTTAACCAGGATCCACTAGAAGAGTTTGAGATTACCAGTGGGGATGTAAGGAAGCTCTTGCTAGAGTTGGAAGTGACAAAGGCTATAGGCCCAGATGGAATCTCCCCTTGGATACTAAAGGAAGGAGCAGAAGCACTGTGCCTGCCACTCTCCATAGTGTATAACAAATCACGGGTAACAGGGGAATTGCCAAAAATTTGGCAATTCCTGTTGGATAGACAGGAAGCACTGAACTACAGGGCCAGTGTCCCTAACCTGCATACCATGCAAGCTGATGGAGAAGATTGTGCGAAAAAAGCTTGTGGAACATCTGGAGCGAAAGAACTTTGTAACACAGCATCAACATGGGTTCAGGGATGGCAAGTCCTGCCTCACAAGATTAATTGAATTCTACGACCAGGCAACAAAAATCATGCAAGAAAGAGAGGGGTGAGCAGACTGCATATTTTTGGATTGCCAGAAAGCCTTTGACACAGTACCACACAGGAGGCTAGTGAAAAAGCTGGAGATGCAAGCAGGAGTGAAAGGGAAGGAACTCCATTGGATAAGGGAGTACCTAAGCAACAGAAGACAATGAGTCACTGTGAAGGGTGAGACCTCAGATTTGCGAGACGTCACCAGTGGAGTCCCGCAGGGTTCAGTCCTTGAACCTATACTGTTTATGATATATGTAAATGATCTCCCAGAAGGTATAGAATCGTTCCTCTCATTGTTTGCTGATGATGCAAAAATTATGAGGAGGATTAAAACAGAGGAAGATAGTAGGAGGCTACAAGATGACCTAGACAGACTGAATGGTCTGACAAATGGCTACTGAAGTTCAATCCGAGTAAATACAAGATAATGAAACTAGGCGGTGGAAACAGGAGGCCAGACACAGGATACCGAATGGGAAATGAAGTACTTCATGAAACGGACAGAGAGAAAGATCTAGGAGTTCATATCACACCAAACCTATCTCCTGAAGCCCAGATAAAAAGAATTACATCTGCGGCATATGCGAGGCTGGCTAACATTTGAATAGCCTTCAGGAATCTGTGTAAGGAATCATTCAGAACCTTGTACACAGCATATGTAAGACCAGTCCTAGAGTATGCGGCCCCAGCATGGAGCCCGTACCCTGTCAAGCACAGGACGAAGCTGGAAAAAGTTCAGATGTATGCCACTAGGCTAGTCCCAGAACTAAGAGGCGTGAGTTATGAGGAAAGGCTGTGTGAGATGCACCTCACGACACTGAAAGACAGAAGAGTGAGGGGAGACATGATCATTACCTACAAAATTCTCAAAGGAATTGACAGAGTAGATAAGGATAAACGTTTTAACACGAATGGTACACGAACAAAGGGACACAGGTGGAGACTGAGTACCCAAATGAGCCACAGGGACGTTAGAAAGAACTTTTTCAGTGTCAGAGTAGTTAACAGGTGGAACGCATTAGGCAGTGATGTGGTGGAGGCTGACTCCATACACAGTTTCAAGTGTAGATATGACAGAGCCCAGTAGGCTCAGGAACCTGTACACCAGTTGATTGACGGTTGAGAGGCGGGACCAAAGAGCCAGAGCCCAACCCCGCAAGCACATCTAGGTGAGTACCCCTAGGAAGCAGCCCGTAACAGTTGTCTAACTCCCAGGTACCTACTTACTGCTAGGTAACAGAGGCATCAGGGTGAAAGAAACTCTGCCCATTTGTTTTCCGCCATCGCCGGGGATGGAACCCGGACCCTAGGATTACGAGTCCCAAGCGCAGTGTGTGAGAGTAAGTGAGAGTGACAGGAGCTGGGGGGTAATATCAGGGTGTACAGGGCGGCCACTGTCCCCCCCTCCCCCCCGCCCACCACTCACACCTTCCCACGGAGCTCCCTCACACAATGTTGACCAGACCTCACGTATGCCACAAACTGAATTCGAAACCTCCTTAATACATGCACAGAAATTCCTTCATGCGCCCAATACCCTTGTGGCCACAGCTGCGCACATCTGACGTCACTTGTCTCTTCCAAAGCGGACCAATAATAAATTAGGTGATAGCGGCTCCTCTATTGCGTCACCCTTTATCGCCATTATTGCTGTTGTTGCCACTTTACAATTTGAATCCACAGTATATTAGTTTACAAATTAGAATATGATGACGAGCGTTAAGTTTTTACCCTTAGAATACAACCACGACCTACTTGCCGGCCGGCGCCAAACAAGAGGAATCTTAGTATTACATGAACGAGTCTGAGATGAAAGTATTTGATCCAAAATAGTAGTAGATGGAGGAGGCGGGGCCGGAGATGTGTGTGGTGGTGGCGTCGGTGGTGGGGGCGTCGGTGTTGGGGGCGTCGGTGTTGGGGGCGTCCGTGGTGGGGGCGTCGGTGTTGGGGGCGTCCGTGGTGGGGGCGTCGGTGGTGGGGTTATCTCCCCCACACCCCGGCTCAGTCCTCCCCCACCCACGCCACATACACTTTTAATTTAATATACATTAGCGGCCACGGCAAGGGCTCAAATATGGCGGGTGAATTAACTGAGGGAATGTGTGAGTGGGTGGTGTGTGGGAGTGGGCGGGAACTGCCGCCCCCAGTACCCTGGGGTGGGCGGGAGCTGCCGTCCCCAGCACCCTGGGGTGGGCGGGAGACACTGTCCCCCCAGCACCCTGGGGTGGGCGGGAGACACCGTCCCCCCAGCATCCTGGGGTGGGCGGGAGACACCGTCCCCCCAGCACCCTGGGGTGGGTGGGAGACACTGTCCCCCCAGCACCCTGGGGTGGGCGGGAGACACCGTCCCCCCAGCACCCTGGGGTGGGCGGGAGACACCGTCCCCCCAGCACCCTGGGGTGGGTGGGAGACACCGTCCCCCCAGCACCCTGGGGTGGGCGGGAGACACTGTCCCCCCAGCACCCTGGGGTGGGCGGGAGACACTGTCCCCCCAGCACCCTGGGGTGGGTGGAAGACACCGTCCCCCCAGCACCCTGGGGTGGGCGGGAGACACCGTCCCCCCAGCACCCTGGGGTGGGCGGGAAACACTGTCCCCCCAGCACCCTGGGGTGGGCGGGAGACACCGTCCCCCCAGCACCCTGGGGTGGGCGGGAGACACCGTCCCCCCAGCACCCTGGGGTGCGTGGGAGACACCGTCCCCCCAGCACCCTGGGGTGGGCGGGAGACACTGTCCCGTTAGCACCCTGGGGTGGGCGGGAGACACCGTCCCCCCAGCACCCTGGGGTGGGTGGGAGACACCGTCCCCCCAGCACCCTGGGGTGGGCGGGAGACACTGTCCCCCCAGCACCCTGGGGTGGGCGGGAGACACTGTCCCCCCAGCACCCTGGGGTGGGCGGGAGACACCGTCCCCAGCACCCTGGGGTGGGTGGGAGACACCGTCCCCCCAGCACCCTGGGGTGGGCGGGAGACACCGTCCCCCCAGTACCCTGGGGTGGGCGGGAGACACCGTCCCCCCCGTACCCTGGGGTGGGCGGGAGCTGCCGTCCCCAGCACCCTGGGGTGGGCGGGAGACACCGTCCCCCCAGCACCCTGGGGTGGGCGGGAGACACCGTCCCCCCAGTACCCTGGGGTGGGCGGGAGCTGCCGTCCCCAGCACCCTGGGGTGGGTGGGAGCTGCCGTCCCCAGCACCCTGGGGTGGGTGGGAGACACCGTCCCCCCAGCACCCTGGGGTGGGCGGGAGACACCGTCCCCCCCAGCACCCTGGGGTGGGCGGGAGACACCGTCCCCCCAGCACCCTGGGGTGGGTGGGAGACACTGTCCCCCCAGCACCCTGGGGTGGGCGGGAGACACCGTCCCCCCAGCACCCTGGGGTGGGCGGGAGACACCGTCCCCCCAGCACCCTGGGGTGGGCGGGAGACACCGTCCCCCCAGCACCCTGGGGTGGGCGGGAGACACCGTCCCCCCAGCACCCTGGGGTGGGCGGGAGACACCGTCCCCCCAGCACCCTGGGGTGGGCGGGAGACACCGTCCCCAGCACCCTGGGGTGGGCGGGAGACACCGTACCCCCAGCACCCTGGGGTGGGCGAGAGACACCGTCCCCCCAGCACCCTGGGGTGGGCGGGAGACACCGTACCCCCAGCACCCTGGGGTGGGTGGGAGACACCGTCCCCCCAGCACCCTGGGGTGGGTGGGAGACACCGTCCCCCCAGCACCCTGGGGTGGGTGGGAGACACCGTCCCCCCAGCACCCTGGGGTGGGTGGGAGACACCGTCCCCCCAGCACCCTGGGGTGGGCGGGAGACACCGTCCCCCCAGCACCCTGGGGTGGGTGGGAGACACCGTCCCCCCAGCACCCTGGGGTGGGTGGGAGACACTGTCCCCCCCAGCACCCTGGGGTGTGGCTCACCTCTGCTCACAGTAACACAACACATTAACTCTCCCATGGACTAAACTTATGGGATGTAAACGAGGAATTGATGGATGTGTTATAACTATAGCACTATCCTATAACAGCTATACCAACGTACCGCCATCACTGGGGTCACGTCGTGAAGGCGGACCAGCGCCTCGCCCTCACCAGCCCCTCACCAGCCTCTCACCAGCCCCTCACCAGCCCCTCACCAGCCTCTCACCAGCCCCTCACCAGCCTCTCACCAGCCCCTCACCAGCCTCTCACCAGCCCCTCACCAGCCTCTCACCAACCCCTCACCAGCCCCTCACCAGCCTCGCCACTCACCAACACCAGGCCAAGGCAAACAGTGAGAGTGTCCCCGTGGTGGTGGCAGGAATGCCGCTGTGCCGCCTCGCCTTCAGCGTCTTCAGCACCACATGTGTCCGTCAGGCACACGACACCAACAATAATACATATGTCTTTGATACTTAAGAATAGCGGGTAATACACTCAAAGACCACAAATGTGAAGTAGGGCCTAAACAGCCTCGACATGGACTGCAAGTGGCATACGTCAGTACAATGTTGACAAGTATATTGGGTGTTCAGCCTTTGCAAAAGTATACCTTCGCACTAGATATAGATTAAACATAAGCGAAATGATAAAGAATCTGTCAGCCATGATAGGTGAGATCTAAGTCCTAGAGGACAATGTATAATGTTCGAAATAGATCAATAGGGTACTAAAAAGGGTTCATGTGTCAAGAGCCTGGAATGAAAATATTCTCCAACCACTATCTAGGGTTCTCGTGCGACTTCACCACGAGCCATTGGTGGTGACGGCTTCCATACTAATCACTACACACGTCACTGCTCTTGACACGACACAGAACACAATGGTGACCAAACATCACATCAGAACATGGAGGAACGTCTACATTTCGGTCCGTCCTGGACCAGTATCGAGTGGTGTAGATGTGTTAATCATATTCTGAGCAGTAAACAACTTTCTGATGTCTCATTTGGTCATCATATCCTCATCCACGTTATTGTGACATAGTCTGCACATAAAACAATGAATGACTTAATGAGGATGTCTGACAAATCAAGCAAATGTTATGATACAAAAATATTGTTTTTGGTTCTAAACCTGCACCCAAAAATGTAATACTAAACCTATTTTCATTTATTTTGTAATATGTGATAACTAATGAATTAATGTAAATGCTATTGTATAATATAATTATGATATGTAGGGTATTTTCACTGAAGAGGTTTATGGGCACCTCAGTCATTCGAAATAGACGACGGTAGCAAAAGCCTACGCTACTCTATCATTTTAAGATGAGTAGCCTAGGCTATTGATAACAAGATTGAATAATATTAATAAAATTGAAATATTATTATTATTTCAACTTTGAACTGGAAATTAATCCCAGGAATTAGGGATTCCTGGGACACATAAAATCTTCGTTTACACTAGCAAGAAAATCCTACTGTAATAGATTATGATTAAAGCACAAATACCCTAAAGGGTTCAATAAACAGAATCTAAGCAACTTTAAACACGTCAACGACAGCTTCAACACCAAACAATACGTCTATGTCGGATAAGTCAAGAGTTTGAGCAGAAATAGTGAAATACGGAAATATGCTTAGCGATCTATGGAACAAGTTACTAATAACATCATTAAACTAACGCGTTGAAAAGGTTTAATTATTAGTTTGATGAGTACATGAGTAGGAGTAGTTTGATGAGTACATGAGTGGGAGTAGTTGGATGAGTACATGAGTGGGAGTAGTTGGATGAGTACATGAGTGGGAGTAGTTGGATGAGTACATGAGTGGGAGTAGTTGGATGAGTACATGAGTGGGAGTAGTTGGATGAGTACATGAGTGGGAGTAGTTGGATGAGTACATGAGTAAGAGTAGTTGGGTGAGTACATGAGTTACCAGTCGCCTGTATGTTGAACCTGACTAGTTTTTATTTAGCTTGACGCTGGTATGTTGATATTGATGCTGGTATGTTGATATTGATGCTGGTATGTTGATATTGATGCTGTTATGTTGATATTGACGCTGGTATGTTGATATTGACGCTGGTATGTTGATATTGACGCTGGTATGTTGATATTTACGCTGGTATGTTGATATTGACGCTGTTATGTTGATATTGATGCTGTTATGTTGATATTGACGCTGGTATGTTGATATTGACGCTGGTATGTTGATATTGATGCTGGTATGTTGATATTGATGCTGGTATGTTGATATTGATGCTGTTATGTTGATATTGACGCTGGTATGTTGATATTGACGCTGGTATGTTGATATTGACGCTGGTATGTTGATATTTACGCTGGTATGTTGATATTGACGCTGTTATGTTGATATTGATGCTGTTATGTTGATATTGACGCTGGTATGTTGATATTGACGCTGGTATGTTGATATTGATGCTGGTATGTTGATATTGATGCTGGTATGTTGATATTGATGCTGGTATGTTGATATTGACGCTGGTATGTTGATATTGATGCTGTTATGTTGATATTGATGCTGGTATGTTGATATTGATGCTGTTATGTTGATATTGACGCTGGTATGTTGATATTGACGCTGGTATGTTGATATTGACGCTGGTATGTTGATATTTACGCTGGTATGTTGATATTGACGCTGTTATGTTGATATTGATGCTGTTATGTTGATATTGACGCTGGTATGTTGATATTGACGCTGGTATGTTGATATTGATGCTGGTATGTTGATATTGATGCTGGTATGTTGATATTGATGCTGTTATGTTGATATTGACGCTGGTATGTTGATATTGACGCTGGTATGTTGATATTGACGCTGGTATGTTGATATTGACGCTGGTATGTTGATATTGACGCTGATATGTTGATATTGATGCTGATATGTTGATATTGACGCTGGTATGTTGATATTGACGCTGGTATGTTGATATTTACGCTGGTATGTTGATATTGATGCTGTTATGTTGATATTGACGCTGGTATGTTGATATTGACGCTGGTATGTTGATATTGACGCTGGTATGTTGATATTTACGCTGGTATGTTGATATTGACGCTGTTATGTTGATATTGATGCTGTTATGTTGATATTGACGCTGGTATGTTGATATTGACGCTGGTATGTTGATATTGATGCTGGTATGTTGATATTGATGCTGGTATGTTGATATTGATGCTGGTATGTTGATATTGACGCTGGTATGTTGATATTGACGCTGGTATGTTGATATTGACGCTGGTATGTTGATATTGACGCTGGTATGTTGATATTGACGCTGATATGTTGATATTGATGCTGGTATGTTGATATTGACGCTGGTATGTTGATATTGACGCTGGTATGTTGATATTGACGCTGGTATGTTGATATTGATGCTGGTATGTTGATATTGACGCTGGTATGTTGATATTGACGCTGATATGTTGATATTGACGCTGGTATGTTGATATTGACGCTGGTATGTTGATATTGACGCTGGTATGTTGATATTGACGCTGGTATGTTGATATTGACGCTGGTATGTTGATATTGACGCTGGTATGTTGATATTGACGCTGGTATGTTGATATTGACGCTGGTATGTTGATATTGACGCTGGTATGTTGATATTGACGCTGGTATGTTGATATTGACGCTGGTATGTTGATATTGACGCTGGTATGTTGATATTGACGCTGGTATGTTGATATTGACGCTGATATGTTGATATTGACGCTGATATGTTGATATTGACGCTGGTATGTTGATATTGACGCTGGTATGTTGATATTGACGCTGGTATGTTGATATTGACGCTGATATGTTGATATTGACGCTGGTATGTTGATATTGACGCTGGTATGTTGATATTGACGCTGATATGTTGATATTGACGCTGGTATGTTGATATTGATGCTGGTAAGTTGATATTGATGCTGGTATGTCGATATTGACGCTGATATGTTGATATTGATGCTGGTATGTTGATATTGACGCTGGTATGTTGATATTGATGCTGGTATGTTGATATTGACGCTGGTATGTTGATATTGATGCTGGTATGTTGATATTGATGCTGGTATGTTGATATTGACGCTGATATGTTGATATTGACGCTGGTATGTCGATATTGACGCTGATATGTTGATATTGATGCTGGTATGTTGATATTGATGCTGGTATGTTGATATTGACGCTGGTATGTTGATATTGACGCTGATATGTTGATATTGACGCTGGTATGTCGATATTGACGCTGATATGTTGATATTGATGCTGGTATGTTGATATTGACGCTGATATGTTGATATTGATGCTGGTATGTTGATATTGACGCTGGTATGTTGATATTGATGCTGGTATGTTGATATTGATGCTGGTATGTTGATATTGACGCTGGTATGTTGAACTTTATTCTGATATGTTGAACTTAATGCTGATATGTTGAACTTAATGCTGATATGTTGAACTTAACGCTGATATGTTCAACTTAATGCTGATATGTTGAACTTAACGCTGATATGTTGAACTTAACGCTGATATGTTGAACTTAACGCTGATATGTTGAACTTAATGCTGATGTGTTGAACTTAATGCTGATATGTTGAACTTAACGCTGATATGTTGAACTTAATGCTGATATGTTGAACTTAATGCTGATATGTTGAACTTAATGCTGATATGTTGAACTTTATTCTGATATGGTGAACTTAACGCTGATATGTTGAACTTTATTCTGATATGTTGAACTTAATGCTGATATGTTGAACTTAACGCTGATATGTTGAACTTAACGCTGATATGTTGAACTTAATGCTGATATGTTGAACTTAATGCTGATATGTTGAACTTTATTCTGATATGGTGAACTTAACGCTGATATGTTGAACTTTATTCTGATATGTTGAACTTAATGCTGATATGTTGAACTTAACGCTGATATGTTGAACTTAACGCTGATATGTTGAACTTAATGCTGATATGTTGAACTTAATGCTGATATGTTGAACTTTATTCTGATATGTTGAACTTAACGCTGATATGTTGAACTTAACGCTGATATGTTGAACTTAACGCTGATATGTTGAACTTAATGCTGATGTGTTGAACTTAATGCTGATATGTTGAACTTAACGCTGATATGTTGAACTTAATTCTGATATGTTGAACTTAATGCTGATATGTTGAACTTAATGCTGATATGTTGAACTTAATGCTGATATGTTGAACTTAACGCTGATATGTTGAACTTTATGCTGATATGTTGAACTTTATGCTGATATGTTGAACTTAATGCTGATATGTTGAACTTAACGCTGATATGTTGAACTTAATGCTGATATGTTGAACTTAATGCTGATATGTTGAACTTAATGCTGATATGTTGAACTTAATGCTGATATGTTGAACTTAATGCTGATATGTTGAACTTAATGCTGATATGTTGAACTTAATGCTGGCATGTTGAACTTAACGCTGATATGTTGAACTTAACGCTGATATGTTGAACTTAACGCTGATATGTTGAACTTAATTCTGATATGTTGAACTTAATGCTGATATGTTGAACTTAATGCTGATATGTTGAACTTAATGCTGATATGTTGAACTTAATGCTGATATGTTGAACTTAATGCTGATATGTTGAACTTAATGCTGATATGTTGAACTTAATGCTGATATGTTGAACTTAATGCTGGCATGTTGAACTTAACGCTGATATGTTGAACTTAACGCTATGTATGTAACTGTTAAACGAACTTTGGAATTAATTTGTCAATTTCCTTGTCAAGCGAAGAAAACACGAGAAGAATCGTGCTCGAATTATTTAGTCTTTCTGTCACAGTGCTCACATATATATTACTCACCTGGGCACTAGAGTGAAATGTTTGTATCCACGGTAATGTGGTTGACAGTTTATGAGGTGGGCGTGGATCACTACATGTTGTTTAAGATTCAGCTACTGGGACCCAAATGTTCCAAGTAGCACGGGCTATGGTGATCCCGTAGTGGACTTACCTGGCACAGGAGCGGGGCTGTATGTGGTATGGCCGTGGAACACTATGTTGTTGTTGTTGTTTTACATTTGGCCACTCAGAACAAGATGTCCCTGTAGCACGGGTTAAAGTGAACCCGTAATTGAGTTCTGTTATTCACGATAACCTTGTTACTATAATATATTTGGGTCAGAGGTGGATCATTATAATTCCTCTGAGCTTAAGTAGCAGTCAGGGGAAAGTCGGAAATTCCAGCTGGGAAACGGCTAGTTGCTTCCGGAATCTTTCCTTATGAAGACTGCTCAGAGCAAGATGGATAGAGCTTCTGTCTACCACTTGTGGGGTCGGGGGTTCGAGTCTCCTAGTGCCAAAGTGAATGAAATGTTTATACCCACTGTAATGTTGATCACAATTTATATATTGTATATAGATTTCACAGTGAAATCACAATGGTGTGATATATATATATGGAAATCATTTTTAGGCAATGGAGTGACTTGAACTAGCGACCAGATGATTGCCAGACACCTGCCTTAACCCACTCGGCCATGATAGTACACAGTTGACCAACCCACAGCACTACCGAGTTCTTTGGCAGGTTCTGGAGACCCCCAAACCGGAGGCCCAGCCAGGGTTTTACAGTGAAGGCTATTACCGTGGGCCCGAGTGTGGTCGGGTTAGCTGTAACACCCTGGTTAGGCCCCAGTTTGGGGCCTCCAGAACTTCCCAGACGACTCAATAGTCCTGGGTTAGTCAACTTTTGTATAACATCATGGCCGAGTCGGTTAAGGCTCGGATCACCAGGTCGCGAGTTCAAGTCACTCTATTGCCTCAAAATTATATATATAAATATATATACATAACTACTGATTCAGCTAGTATAGATAGTTTCAATCATTAACATGAAATGTAAAAGTGTGGGGTGTGTGTGAGAAGAGAGAGTGGTAGCCTGGTGGGACTTGTGACACCTGGTCAAGACTGGGGCGACGGAACATTATCTGGTCACACACCCTCTGACACGTCTAGTTACCGTCTGTGTCTGCCGCCGCCGCCGACCCTCCATGGCGGCCCCCGCTGTGACGTCACCAGGCATGCCCCGCCCCCTTCCACACAACATTCCCTCAAGCTCCGCCTCCCGCCGGGTCTCTCCCGGAGGCTCCTCCCCCCCATGCTTCACTTAGGTACTTAGCTCCACCCCCTTGCGTGACATCAGCGCATGGACTCCGCCCCCTGTGGTGACGTCAGCTGGTGTGTTGTATAGGAGGGGTCCGCCCCACGTGGCTGCTCAGGTGTTTTGGTGTGTTTGTCGGGAGTCTGGACAATGTCATCAGGGTGTGAGGGCGGGTGGCCAGGTTACCCCTACTGTGCCTATCCGGCACCGCCGCCACCACCACAGTGGTCGGGACATCACCCCCATCACCACCACCATCACTATCACCACCACACGCCCGACTTCTGCAGTCCCCACCAGGGCGCGCCGCAGCCCCCGCCGCCACTCGTCACCTACGCCGACGGCAGCGTCCTGCCGCCATGTCCGCCTCACTACTGGGACGGCGACGAACTCATAGACTCGTACGGCCGCGTCGTGCGTCGCAAGACGTCGGCCAACAAGAAGGAGCGTCGGCGGACGCAGAGCATCAACAACGCCTTCGCGGAGCTGCGGGAGTGTATCCCCAACGTGCCCGCCGACACTAAGCTCTCCAAGATCAAGACGCTAAGACTCGCCACCTCCTACATCGCCTACCTCATGGAGGTCCTGCACGCTGAAGACGCCGCCGCCGCCGCCCACCACCACCACCACCACCCAGCGGCGCCGCCCACTGCCGCAGCCGCCCCTCCTGCCGCAGCCGCCGCCCCTCAACCCTTCAGGGCCCACCTGCCGCCCACACCTGCCACCACCAACCCTGCCGCAGCCGCCGCCGCCGCCGCCCTTAATGACAAGGTTAGTGCCGCCGCCCACCGTTATTATTATTGTTAGTGCCACCACCATTATTATCAGTGCCACCACCATTATCAGTGCCACCACCATTATTATTATCAGTGCCACCCACCATGACGTTATTAGTGCCACCACCATGACGTTATTAGTGCCACCACCATGACGTTATTAGTGCCACCACCATGACGTTATTAGTGCCACCACCATGACGTTATTAGTGCCACCACCATGACGTTATTAGTGCCACCACCATGACGTTATTAGTGCCACCACCATGACGTTATTAATGCCACCACCATGACGTTATTAGTGCCACCACCATGACGTTATTAGTGCCACCACCATGACGTTATTAGTGCTGCCACCATGACGTTATTAGTGCCACCACCATGACGTTATTACTGCCACCACCATGAGGTTATTAGTGCTGCCACCATGACGTTATTAGTGCCACCACCATGACGTTATTAGTGCTGCCCACCATGACGTTATTAGTGCCACCACCATGACGTTATTAGTGCCACCACCATGACGTTATTAGTGCCACCACCATGACGTTATTAGTGCCACCACCATGACGTTATTAGTGCCACCACCATGACGTTATTAGTGCCACCACCAGGACGTTATTAGTGCCACCACCATGACGTTATTAGTGCTGCCCACCATGACGTTATTAGTGCCACCACCATGACGTTATTAGTGCCACCACCATGACGTTATTAGTGCCACCACCATGACGTTATTAGTGCCACCACCATGACGTTATTAGTGCCACCACCATGACGTTATTAGTGCCACCACCATGACGTTATTAGTGCTGCCACCATGACGTTTTCAGTGCCACCAACATGACGTTATCATGTGCCACCAACATGACGTTATCAGTGCTGCCACCATGACGTTATCAGTGCTGCCCACCATGGCGTTATCAGTGCCACCCACCATGACGTTATCAGTGCCACCACCATGACGTTATCAGTGCTGCCCACCATGACGTTATCAGTGCTGCCCACCATGACGTTATCAGTGCTGCCCACCATGACGTTATCAGTGCTGCCCACCATGACGTTATCAGTGAGGCCCACCATGACGTTATCAGTGCCACCAACATGACGTTATCAGTGCCACCAACATGACGTTATCAGTGCCACCAACATGACGTTATCAGTGCCACCACCATGACGTTATCAGTGCCACCACCATGACGTTATTAGTGCCACCACCATGACGTTATTAGTGCCACCACCATGACATTATTAGTGCCACCACCATGACGTTATTAGTGCCACCACCATGACATTATTAGTGCCACCACCATGACGTTATTAGTGCCACCACCATGACGTTATTAGTGCCACCACCATGACGTTATTAGTGCCACCACCATGACGTTATTAGTGCCACCACCATGACGTTATTAGTGCCACCACCATGACGTTATTAGTGCCACCACCAGGACGTTATTAGTGCCACCACCATGACGTTATTAGTGCCACCACCATGACGTTATTAGTGCCACCACCATGACGTTATTAGTGCCACCACCATGACGTTATTAATGCCACCACCATGACGTTATTAGTGCTGCCACCATGACGTTATCAGTGCTGCCACCATGACATTATTAGTGCACCACCATGACGTTATTAGTGCCACCACCATGACGTTATTAGTGCCACCACCATGACGTTATCAGTGCTGCCACCATGACGTTATTAGTGCCACCACCATGACGTTATTAGTACCACCACCATGACGTTATCAGTGCCACCACCATGACGTTATCAGTGCCACCACCATGACGTTATCAGTGCCACCACCATGACGTTATCAGTGCCACCACCATGACGTTATCAGTGCCACCACCATGACGTTATTAGTGCCACCACCATGACGTTATCAGTGCCACCACCATGACGTTATTAGTGCCACCATGACGTTATCAGTGCCACCACCATGACGTTATTAGTGCCACCACCATGACGTTATCAGTGCCACCACCATGACGTTATTAGTGCCACCACCATGACGTTATTAGTGCCACCACCATGACGTTATCAGTGCCACCACCATGACGTTATCAGTGCCACCACCATGACGTTATCAGTGCCACCACCATGACGTTATTAGTGCCACCACCATGACGTTATTAGTGCTGCCCACCATGACGTTATCAGTGCCACCACCATGACGTTATTACTGCCACCACCATGACGTTATTAGTGCTGCCCACCATGACGTTATCAGTGCCACCACCAGGACGTTATTAGTTTCTCGAACCACTTAGATCTTTACGGTAGAGCGACGGTCTCGCTTCATGCAGGTCGGCGTTCAATCCCCGACCATCCAAGTGGTTGGGCACCATTCCTTCCCATCGTCCCATCCCAAATCCTTATCCTGACCCCTTCCAAGTGCTGTGTAGTAGTAATGGCTTGGCGCATTCCACTGATAATTCCCTCCCTTCCTCCAGGGAAATTCTATTGAATTTTTTCCCTGCCTTTATCTTTCCCATTATACTTCATGCAAAAAGTCTCAATTGTGACTTTAGTCCCCATGCTTGTACTCTGTCTTCTTCAGCGGGAGTCTTTGTGTCACCTCCAGCTCCACTATGTATTCAAGAACGACAATGTACACTTATTGCTTATAGAGTCAGCTACTGGGAACCAAAAGTTCCAAGTAGCACGGGCTATGGTGAGCCCGTAGGGGACTTACCTGGCATAGGAGCTGCAAGTAGCACGGACTATGGTGAGCCCGTAGTGGACTTACCTGGCACAGGAGCGGGGCAAGTAGCACGGGCTATGGTGAGCCCGTAGTGGACTTACCTGGCATAGGAGCTGCAAGTAGCACGGACTATGGTGAGCCCGTAGTGGACTTACCCGGCACAGGAGCGGGGCAAGTGGCACGGGCTATGGTGAGCCCGTAGTGGACTTACCTGGCATAGGAGCTGCAAGTAGCACGGGCTATGGTGAGCCCGTAGTGGACTTACCTGGCACAGGAGCGGGGCAAGTAGCACGGGCTATGGTGAGCCCGTAGTGGACTTACCCGTCACAGGAGCGGGGCAAGTAGCACGGGCTATGGTGAGCCCGTAGTGGACTTACCTGGCACAGGAGCGGGGCAAGTAGCACTGGCTATGGTGAGCCCGTAGTGGACTTACCTGGCACAGGAGCGGGGCAAGTAGCACGGGCTATGATGAGCCCGTAGTGGACTTGCCTGGCACAGGAGCGGGGCAAGTAGCACGGGCTATGGTGAGTCCGTAGTGGACTTGCCTGGCACAGGAGCGGGGCTGTAACCGCGTCCCCAAGGCAGAGGTTGTGTAGGGCCTGTATAGCGGCATCTCGTACTCTATTTGTCCAACATGTGCCACATTCTGGGAAACCAGGAGGTGTCGTGTTGATGGTGGGTCTTCTCCTCTTACACTTGTTGCTTCTGTAATATGGTGCTAAGAAGTGGTTGTCTGCCATGTCTAAAGTTTTTGTTCTCCATGTCTTATCACCCCTGTGGGGGGATCATTATTTATAAAGCTATTTCCCTGTGGTTAAAGTCCCCTAGTATTAGAATATTAGCGCTTGTTCTACTTGCCAGTGTGGGTTGCTTTTTACATTATAATTCTCGTTGCATTTGTCATATTCTTCCCTCGGCCTTCTTCTGTTCGGTGGGGGATTGCAAATCATGGCTACCGCTATGGTCTCCCCTGTCCTCATATCCGGTTGCTATTCCCAGCATGTATTCCTGCTGCTCGGATTCCTCAGCTAATTTGACTTCGTCAGAGCTCCAGTGTAGCTGCAGCAACAAGGTTACCCCCATCCACCCCACACACTCCTTTGTTCATTCTATTTTCCCTCATGTTTGATATACTCGTGGGAAGATCGCATTTACGGAACACTTGTCAGTTTTGCTTCCATTATCGCGGTCATTTGTGGTCGTTCTTCTGTCACTCTTTCCTCTAACTCTACTCCTTTATTTGTAATTCCATCTGCATTTGTGCAGATGACTTTTATGCTATAATTGGACTCCTTCGTTTTTCAGCAGGTATTTGTTGATGTGGCTGCATTCCTCTCTTGACACAGGCAGGAGGGCATGAAGCTTTAGTCTCTCCTGCCTGCTTGCTTGTGTGGGTAACTCTGTGGTGGTGGATAACTGGTGGTTGTGGTTGGGTGGATAACGCGTGTGGGCATCAGGGCCCCCAGTGCCCCGGGCAGGTAGCGTCACCAACACGTGTGGGCATCAGGGCCCCCAGTGCACCGGGCAGGTAGCGTCACCAACACGTGTGGGCATCAGGGCCCCCAGTGCCCCGGGCAGGTAGCGTCACCAATATGGTGGGCATCACGGCCCCCAGTACCCTGGGGCACGTAGCGTCACCAACACGTGTGGGCATCAGTGCCCCAGGGCAGGTAGCGTCACCAACATGGTGGGCATCACGGCCCCCAGTACCCTGGGGCACGTAGCGTCACCAACACGTGTGAATGTTCTAAATGTCTCATTTAGATGCGTAAGTCTAGGATAAAAATACTGAGTGGGAGAGGGGCGGGGGAGAGGGATGGGGATGGTTGGGGGGAGAGTTGGAGGGAAGGATGGAGGAGGGGATGGAGGATATGGTGCTCCTGCGGATGGAGTTGGGCCACGATGATCACCACCACAGGCGAGGTGTTTGAGACAATGGCGGCCCCTGGTGACAGAGGCGAGGTAGTGAGGGCCGTGTTTACTGGCCACGTACACAGACTCCCGCCACCTCCCTCTTGTCTACACCATGAACGCCTACACCCACCACTGAGGCAGACCAACTGCCACACGCCCCACACGAGAGAGAGCATCATCATCTGGAGACTCCTCCACACCCAGCCGCAGTGGCAACAAACCTTACTGGGATGGCAACGACAGCCATATTCCCTAACATACACCGCACTGTGAAAAGTGTCAACAATTCAGTAAGAGAAAGGAAGGGAAGGGAACTATCAGGAGAAAAACGCCAAGCCATCACGACTTATAACCCTGCGAAGGATCAGGATAAGGATTTGGGATGGGACGGGGGAAAGGAATGGTGCCCTACCACTTGGACGGTCGGGGATTGAACACCGACCTGCATGAAGCGAGATCGTCGCTCTACCGTCCAACCCAAATGGTTGGGCATTCACTAAGAGAGTCAAGGAGGTCTTAGCAATAAAGCAAGAACAAGTCCCTCAACTCAGAGAGGTGCGGCTAACTCCAGCAAAATGCAGGAATTTGAAATTACGAGAGATGAGGTTAAGAGGAGTCTGCTGGAGCTACATGTGACAAAGGCTGTTGTACCCCTTTATGGATACTAAAAAAGGGTGCAAAATCACTTTCTGTGCCACTCTATACGTTGTATAATAGGTCACTGGAAACTGGAGACTTACCAGAAAGTTGGAAGATAGCTACCATAGTCTCAATAAAAAAAAAAAAAGGTAACAGGCAGGAGGCACTGAACTGGAGGCTGGTGACCCTAACTTGTATACCATGTAAGGTGATGGAGAAGATTGTAAGACGAAAGTTTAGTAGCATATCTGGAGAGAAGGGACTGTGTAACACCACCAGCATGGGTTCAGGGAGGGTCAATCCTGCCTCACAGGTTTAGCAGAAGTCTATGATCAAGCGACAAAAAATTAGGCAAGAAAGAGAATGGTGGTCAGACTGCATTTTCTTACTGTCCAAAAGCCTTTGACAGAATATCTCATAAGGGGCTGGTGCATAAGTTGGAGAAACAATCATGAATATCATGATTGTTTCTCCAATCATGAATACTAGATATGGACCATCATTGAGTCCATATCTAGTCAAACACAAGACAAAGTTAGAGAAAGTTCAGAAATTTGCTCCAGACTAATCCCGGAGCTGAGAAGTATGAGTTACGAGGAAAGGCTACTGAAAGTATACTCTCACCTCCATGGAAGACAGTAATCAGGGGAGACATAATTACCACCTACAAAATTCTCAGAGAAATTGATAGGGTAGAATAAAGACAAATTATTTTGCATGGGCGGAACACGAACCAGGCTTCACAGGTGGAAATTAAATGCCCAGATGAGTCAGACACTAGAAAGAATTTTGTTAATATCAGAGTAGTAAATGGAATACATTAGGCAGTGATGTGGTGGAGGCTGACTCCATACACAGTTTCAAGTGTAGATATGATAGAGCCCAATAGGCTCAGGAACCTGTACACCAGTTGATTGACAGTTGAGAGGCGGGACCAAAGAGCCGAAGTTTGACCTCCGCAAGCACAACTAGGTGAGTACATACACATACACTTGTCCTTATCACCTTGTGCCTTTGCTGACCTACAAGTATATAGGTACCTGGGAGTTAGACAAGTGGTAATGTGTGTGTAATATATGGTAGATATATTAGGTCAGCGGGAGTCAGTACTTGAGGCATGACAGCTGGACCAAGAGCTGACACCTCGCTCCTCCACGCACAAATACATACACCCGGAGTGTACCGTAGCGGGTGGAGGGGAGGCGGGTACCGTAGCGGGTGGAGGAGAGGCGGGTACCGTAGCGGGTGGAGGAGAGGCGGGTACCGTAGCGGGTGGAGGGGAGGCGGGGACCGTAGCGGGTGGAGGAGAGGCGGGTACCGTAGCGGGTGGAGGAGAGGCGGGTACCGTAGCGGGTGGAGGGGAGGCGGGTACCGTAGCGGGTGGAGGGGAGGCGGGTACCGTAGCGGGTGGAGGAGAGGCGGGTACCGTAGCGGGTGGAGGAGAGGCGGGTACCGTAGCGGGTGGAGGAGAGGCGGGTACCGTAGCGGGTGGAGGAGAGGCGGGTACCGTAGCGGGTGGAGGAGAGGCGGGTACCGTAGCGGGTGGAGGAGAGGCGGGTACCGTAGCGGGTGGAGGAGAGGCGGGTACCGTAGCGGGTGGAGGAGAGGCGGGTACCGTACCGGGTGGAGGAGAGGCGGGTACCGTAGCGGGTGGAGGAGAGGCGGGTACCGTAGCGGGTGGAGGAGAGGCGGGTACCGTAGCGGGTGGAGGAGAGGCGGGTACCGTAGCGGGTGGAGGAGAGGCGGGTACCGTAGCGGGTGGAGGAGAGGCGGGTACCGTAGCGGGTGGAGGGGAGGCGGGTACCGTAGAGGGTGGAGGGGAGGCGGGTACCGTAGCGGGTGGAGGAGAGGCGGGTACCGTAGCGGGTGGAGGAGAGGCGGGGTACCGTAGCGGGTGGAGGAGAGGCGGGTACCGTAGCGGGTGGAGGAGAGGCGGGTACCGTAGCGGGTGGAGGGGAGGCGGGTACCGTAGCGGGTGGAGGGGAGGCGGGTCATATGTGTGGTAGAGGGAGGCTGGTGGTACTATCTGGTGTATAAATACACCAAATACAACCAGCTACTGTGCCTCCTCCAACACTAATGTATTTTCCTCCCTACAAGTACACCTCCCTCCTACATACACTCCCTTTAATAGAAGTTTATTATTAACTAAACTTCCTTAATAAATAAAGCTCCTGCCACAGATAATACACTTGTACAAGCACTCCCTAGACTCGTTCCTCTCAATGTTTGCTGATGATGCAAAACTTACGAGGAGGGTTAAGACAGAGGAAGATAGTAGGAGGCTACAAGGAGACCTAGACAAACTCAAGGAATCGTCCAATAAATGGCTACTAAAGTTCAACCCAAGTAAATGTAAGGTGGTGAAAGGCCAGTCACAGGATACCGAATGGGAGATGAAGTCCTTCACGAAATGGACAGAGAGAAAGATCATCAACAACGCACCCACACCCGTGTCTCCACACCTGAAAGCATCAACACCACACCCACCACCTTCCACACCCGTGTCTCCACACCTGAAAGCATCAACACCACACCCACCACCTTCCACACCCGTGTCTCCACACCTGAAAGCATCAACACCACACCCACCACCTTCCACACCCGTGTCTCCACACCTGGAAGCATCAACACCACACCCACCACCTTCCACACCTATGTGTCGACACGTCGATACAACGTCCAAGCGTCTCGGGTCCGTGTAAGACACATAAACCGCAATGTTGTGTACACAGGGAGCCAGCAGCAGATGGACGCGGCGCGACGCTGGGGGTTGTGGCGGGAAAGTGATATCGACCGCTGCGGGAATTACAGCGTCCAGGGCGGCCCCGCTTGCAGCACTCCTGGTGTGTGAGCTGCCTGCAGCACTCCTGGTGTGTGAGCTGCCTGGAACACTCCTGGTGTGTGAGCTGCCTGGAACACTCCTGGTGTGTGTGCTGCCTGGAACACTCCTGGTGTGTGAGCTGCTTGCAGCACTCCTGGTGTGTGAGCTGCCTGGAACACTCCTGGTGTGTGAGCTGCCTGCAACACTTCTGGTGTGTGAGCTGCCTGGAACACTCCTGGTGTGTGAGCTGCCTGCAACACTCCTGGTGTGTGATCTGCCTGGAACACTCCTGGTGTGTGAGCTCCCTGGAACACTCCTGGTGTGTGAGCTGCCTGGAACACTCCTGGTGTGTGAGCTGCCTGGAACACTCCTGGTGTGTGAGCTGCCCGCAACACTCCTGGTGTGTGAGCTGCCTGGAACACTCCTGGTGTGTGAGCTGCCTGGAACACTCCTGGTGTGTGAGCTGCCTGGAACACTCCTGGTGTGTGAGCTGCCCGCAACACTCCTGGTGTGTCAGCTGGCTGTGTTGCTCATCTCTGTGCTCCATCAGTGTTTGATGACATCTGAAGTCTTCGTAGGAAGTGGCGCAAAAATATATATTTTTGTTTCTGTCCTCATATCCCAGCTCCTGTCCTCATATCCCAGCTCCTGTCCTCATATCCCAGCTCCTGTCCTCATATCCCAGCTCCTGTCATCATATCCCAGCTCCTGTCCTCATATCCCAGCTCCTGCCCTCATATCCCAGCTCCTGTCATCATATCCCAGCTCCTGCCCTCATATCCCAGCTCCTGTCATCATATCCCAGCTCCTGCCCTCATATCCCAGCTCCTGTCATCATATCCCAGCTCCTGTCATCATATCCCAGCTCCTGCCCTCATATCCCAGCTCCTGTCATCATATCCCAGCTCCTGTCCTCATATCCCAGCTCCTGTCATCATATCCCAGCTCCTGTCCTCATATCCCAGCTCCTGTCATCATATCCCAGCTCCTGCCCTCATATCCCAGCTCCTGTCATCATATCCCAGCTCCTGCCCTCATATCCCAGCTCCTGTCATCATATCCCAGCTCCTGTCATCATATCCCAGCTCCTGTCCTTATATCCCAGCTCCTGTCCTTAT
Organism: Procambarus clarkii; assembly: GCF_040958095.1. NCBI lineage: Eukaryota > Metazoa > Arthropoda > Malacostraca > Decapoda > Cambaridae > Procambarus > Procambarus clarkii. The sequence goes on along the minus strand of NC_091202.1, from coordinate 22,832,148 downwards.
ATCCCAGCTCCTGTCCTCATATCCCAGCTCCTGTCATCATATCCCAGCTCCTGTCCTCATATCCCAGCTCCTGCCCTCATATCCCAGCTCCTGCCCTCATATCCCAGCTCCTGTCATCATATCCCAGCTCCTGCCCTCATATCCCAGCTCCTGCCCTCATATCCCAGCTCCTGCCCTCATATCCCAGCTCCTGCCCTCATATCCCAGCTCCTGCCCTCATATCCCAGGTCCTGCCCTCATATCCCAGCTCCTGCCCTCATATCCCAGCTCCTGCCCTCATATCCAAGCTCCTGCCCTCATATCCCAGCTCCTGCCCTCATATCCAAGCTCCTGCCCTCATATCCCAGCTCCTGCCCTCATATCCCAGCTCCTGCCCTCATATCCCAGCTCCTGTCATCATATCCCAGCTCCTGTTACATAATCATAGCAGCTGAAAACGTTCCCTTGACAGTTACCTCATCTATATCTATAAAATAGAATGTCTATTTGCCTATTTGTCCGAGGTGTGAGGCCAGACGCCTGCGGCTAGCCTCACACAGCTCTCCAAGATGACCCATGGAGGGTCGGGGAAGGTTATAGGCCAGTCAGGGTTGACTAGAGTGAAATAAAGAAATATCGGCATTTATAGAGACACCCCCTAATGTGATTTTCATGAAGTCTATAAGTAGTTGTAATGTTTCCATAGAGTTGTTGAGCAGTTAGAGTGCGTTATTCTGTGCCGTTAAGACAGTGTAGAGTGCGGCACCATATACCAACTCACTCCTTGTGTGATAAATGGGCCAGTACAAAAATGCCTACAATCTTATCAAAGGAAATATTCCTTTTAAATGCAATGTACTTGTCAGTGATATTCGTCTTCATCTGTTCCCTGCCATACATGCTTCATACATCATACATCATACATCACACGCACCCGTCACTCAGGTGATAACAGTCATGCTCTCCTCAAAGCTGTCTCTCTCCAAACAATTGCCTCTTCCATCATCGTAATAATAACTTTTCTGAGAGAATGGAGGAGAGAGGGAAGAGGGACAGAAGAGAATTAAAAGAAAACTACTGAAGATAATTTGAGAGTCGGAGAAAAATAACATTCAATTTACATATAATTTTACATACCGAAGGTAGGGAGCCGGTCGGCCGAGCGGACAGCACACTGGACTTGTGGTCCCAGGTTCGATCCCGGACGTCGGCGAGAAACAATGGGCAGAGTTTCTTTCACCCTATGCCCCTGTTACCTAGCAATAAAATAGATACCTGGGTGTTAGCCAGCTGTCACGGGCTGCTTCCTGGGGGTTGGGGCCTGGTCGAGGACCGGGCCGCAGGGACACTAAAGCCCCGAAATCATCTCAAGATAACCTCAAGAAAATAGGGTACATTTTTTCTTTGTATTTGTAACTCATTAACAACAAAGAAACTCATAAACAAATTATTATTACTTTTCACATTTGAAAATAAGCCTTCTCTCTCCCTCTCTGGCGGTTAAATGAGCAGCTAAAGGGTTAACAGTGACATGATCGTCGCCATGAGCCATGATATCCGGACTCTGGACAGTAGAGGTAGTTTAACACACGCGGTCATCACTCAAAACAACTACACACACATCATCTCAAATTGTGTTTGTTATAGTTACAACAACTTCTTGTAATTGTTGTTTTTATATAAACAATAACAAGGTTATTTTTCAGCTGACATTTAATTTAGGCACAAATATACCAGGACTTTATATTCAGAACTTTGTTGTTATCTTTCACTGTGACCGGTTATTGAGGCTTCTTACACCCAACGTATTGGGGCAGGTGCCTCCCCTCAACACCCTAGCCTCCCCTCAACACTCTAGCCTCCCCTCAACACCCTAGCCTCCCCTCAACACTCTAGCCTCCCCTCAACACTCTAGCCTCCCCTCAACACCCTGGTCTCCCCTCAACACCCTGGTCTCCCCTCAACACCCTAGCCTCCCCTCAACACTCTAGCCTCCCCTCAACACTCTAGCCTCCCCTCAACACCCTGGTCTCCCCTCAACACCCTGGTCTCCCCTCAACACCCTAGCCTCCCCTCAACACTCTAGCCTCCCCTCAACACTCTAGCCTCCCCTCAACACCCTAGCCTCCCCTCAACACCCTGGTCTCCCCTCAACACCCTAGCCTCCCCTCAACACTCTAGCCTCCCCTCAACACTCTAGCCTCCCCTCAACACCCTAGCCTCCCCCTCAACACCCTGGTCTCCCCTCAACACCCTAGCCTCCCCTCAACACCCTAGCCTCCCCTCAACACCCTAGCCTCCCCTCAACACCCTGGTCTCCCCTCAACACCCTAGCCTCCCCTCAACACCCTAGCCTCCCCTCAACACCCTAGCCTCCCCTCAACACCCTAGCCTCCCCTCAACACCCTAGCCTCCCCTCAACACCCTGGTCTCCCCTCAACACCCTAGCCTCCCCTCAACACCCTAGCCTCCCCTCAACACCCTAGCCTCCCCTCAACACCCTAGCCTCCCCTCAACACCCTAGCCTCCCCTCAACACCCTAGCCTCCCCTCAACACTCTAGCCTCCCCTCAACACCCTAGCCTCCCCTCAACACTCTAGCCTCCCCTCAACACTCTAGCCTCCCCTCAACACCCTGGTCTCCCCTCAACACCCTGGTCTCCCCTCAACACCCTAGCCTCCCCTCAACACTCTAGCCTCCCCTCAACACTCTAGCCTCCCCTCAACACCCTAGCCTCCCCTCAACACCCTGGTCTCCCCTCAACACCCTAGCCTCCCCTCAACACTCTAGCCTCCCCTCAACACTCTAGCCTCCCCTCAACACCCTAGCCTCCCCTCAACACCCTGGTCTCCCCTCAACACCCTAGCCTCCCCTCAACACCCTAGCCTCCCCTCAACACCCTAGCCTCCCCTCAACACCCTGGTCTCCCCTCAACACCCTAGCCTCCCCTCAACACCCTAGCCTCCCCTCAACACCCTAGCCTCCCCTCAACACCCTAGCCTCCCCTCAACACCCTAGCCTCCCCTCAACACCCTGGTCTCCCCTCAACACCCTAGCCTCCCCTCAACACCCTAGCCTCCCCTCAACACCCTAGCCTCCCCTCAACACCCTAGCCTCCCCTCAACACCCTAGCCTCCCCTCAACACCCTGGTCTCCCCTCAACACCCTAGCCTCCCCTCAACACCCTAGCCTCCCCTCAACACCCTAGCCTCCCCTCAACACCCTAGCCTCCCCTCAACACTCTGGTCTCCCCTCAACACCCTGGTCTCCCCTCAACACCCTGGTCTCCCCTCAACACCCTGGTCTCCCCTCAACACCCTAGTCTCCCCTCAACACCCTGGTCTCCCCTCAACACCCTAGCCTCCCCTCAACACCCTAGTCTCCCCTCAACACCCTGGTCTCCTCTCAACACCCTCCCATCAACACCCTAGCCTCCCCTCAACACCCTGGTCTCCCCTCAACACCCTGGTCTCCCCTTAACACCCTCCCATCAACACCCTAGCCTCCCCTCAACACCCTAGCCTCCCCTCAACACCCTGGTCTCCCCTCAACACCCTGGTCTCCCCTCAACACCCTGGTCTCCCCTCAACACCCTGGTCTCCCCTCAACACCCTAGTCTCCCCTCAACACCCTAGCCTTCCCTCAACACCCTGGCCTCCCCTCAACACCCTGGTCTCCCCTCAACACCCTAGTCTCCCCTCAACACCCTAGCCTTCCCTCAACACCCTAGCCTCTCCTCAACACCCTCCCCTCAACACCCTGGTCTCCCCTCAACACCCTGGTCTCCCCTTAACACCCTCCCATCAACACCCTAGCCTCCCCTCAACACCCTAGCCTCCCCTCAACACCCTGGTCTCCCCTCAACACCCTGGTCTCCCCTCAACACCCTGGTCTCCCCTCAACACCCTCCCATCAACACCCTCCCCTCAACACCCTGGTCTCCCCTGAACACCCTCCCATCAACACCCTAGCTTCCCCTCAACACCCTAGCCTCCCCTCTACACCCTGGTCTCTCCCCTACAGAAAGGGGAGACTGAGAGTATTATAAACAGAAAGACTGGCTCAAATTGTTACAGCATAAAGAAAGCGTTTCCACGAATGTTGCGAGATATGTGAAGGTGCGCATGGCGGCCCTCACTCGTTCCTGTGTTTACAGCTGGTCACCTGGCGGCGGTCCTGGCGGTGTATACAAAAGACTGTGGTTGGCACCCCTGGGTGGTGCGCGTCTCTCATATACACCAACTCCTGCACGTTTGTTTGTCTGTGGGAGCCTGGTCAGGTGAACCTCAAGGTGCAGCACCGTCCTGGGTCCCGCCTGTAGGTCTTGTTGCAGGTGGCTGGTGGTGTGGGGCGTGGCTGGTGGTGTGGGGCGTGGCTGGTGGTGCTGGGCGTGGCTGGTGGTGCTGGGCGTGGCTGGTGGTGCTGGGCGTGGCTGGTGGTGTGGGGCGTGGCTGGTGGCTGGTGGTGCTGGGCGTGGCTGGTGGTGCTGGGCGTGGCTGGTGGTGCTGGGCGTGGCTGGTGGTGCTGGGCGTGGCTGGTGGTGCTGGGCGTGGCTGGTGGCTGGTGGTGCTGGGCGTGGCTGGTGGCTGGTGGTGCTGGGCGTGGCTGGTGGCTGGTGGTGCTGGGCGTGGCTGGTGGTGTGGGGCGTGGCTGGTGGTGTGGGGCGTGGCTGGTGGTGCTGGGCGTGGCTGGTGGTGCTGGGCGTGGCTGGTGGTGCTGGGCGTGGCTGGTGGTGCTGGGCGTGGCTGGTGGCTGGTGGTGCTGGGCGTGGCTGGTGGCTGGTGGTGCTGGGCGTGGCTGGTGGTGCTGGGCGTGGCTGGTGGTGCTGGGCGTGGCTGGTGGTGCTGGGCGTGGCTGGTGGTGCTGGGCGTGGCTGGTGGTGCTGGGCGTGGCTGGTGGTGCTGGGCGTGGCTGGTGGTGCTGGGCGTGGCTGGTGGTGCTGGGCGTGGCTGGTGGTGCTGGCCGTGGCTGGTGGTGTGGGGCGTGGCTGGTGGTGCTGGGCGTGGCTGGTGGCTGGTGGTGTGGGGCGTGGCTGGTGGTGTGGGGCGTGGCTGGTGGTGCTGGGCGTGGCTGGTGGTGCTGGGCGTGGCTGGTGGTGCTGGGCGTGGCTGGTGGTGTGGGGCGTGGCTGGTGGCTGGTGGTGCTGGGCGTGGCTGGTGGTGCTGGGCGTGGCTGGTGGTGCTGGGCGTGGCTGGTGGCTGGTGGTGCTGGGCGTGGCTGGTGGCTGGTGGTGCTGGGCGTGGCTGGTGGTGTGGGGCGTGGCTGGTGGTGTGGGGCGTGGCTGGTGGTGCTGGGCGTGGCTGGTGGTGCTGGGCGTGGCTGGTGGTGCTGGGCGTGGCTGGTGGTGCTGGGCGTGGCTGGTGGCTGGTGGTGCTGGGCGTGGCTGGTGGCTGGTGGTGCTGGGCGTGGCTGGTGGTGCTGGGCGTGGCTGGTGGTGCTGGGCGTGGCTGGTGGTGCTGGGCGTGGCTGGTGGTGCTGGGCGTGGCTGGTGGTGCTGGGCGTGGCTGGTGGTGCTGGGCGTGGCTGGTGGTGCTGGGCGTGGCTGGTGGTGCTGGGCGTGGCTGGTGGTGCTGGCCGTGGCTGGTGGTGTGGGGCGTGGCTGGTGGTGCTGGGCGTGGCTGGTGGTGCTGGGCGTGGCTGGTGGTGCTGGGCGTGGCTGGTGGTGCTGGGCGTGGCTGGTGGTGCTGGGCGTGGCTGGTGGTGCTGGGCGTGGCTGGTGGTGCTGGGCGTGGCTGGTGGTGCTGGGCGTGGCTGGTGGTGCTGGGCGTGGCTGGTGGTGCTGGGCGTGGCTGGTGGTGCTGGGCGTGGCTGGTGGTGCTGGGCGTGGCTGGTGGCTGGTGGTGCTGGGCGTGGCTGGTGGTGCTGGGCGTGGCTGGTGGTGCTGGGCGTGGCTGGTGGTGCTGGGCGTGGCTGGTGGTGCTGGGCGTGGCTGGTGGTGCTGGGCGTGGCTGGTGGTGCTGGGCGTGGCTGGTGGTGCTGGGCGTGGCTGGTGGTGCTGGGCGTGGCTGGTGGTGTGGGGCGTGGCTGGTGGTGCTGGGCGTGGCTGGTGGTGCTGGGCGTGGCTGGTGGTGCTGGGCGTGGCTGGTGGTGCTGGGCGTGGCTGGTGGCTGGTGGTGCTGGGCGTGGCTGGTGGTGCTGGGCGTGGCTGGTGGTGCTGGGCGTGGCTGGTGGTGTGGGGCGTGGCTGGTGGTGCTGGGCGTGGCTGGTGGTGCTGGGCGTGGCTGGTGGTGCTGGGCGTGGCTGGTGGTGCTGGGCGTGGCTGGTGGTGCTGGGCGTGGCTGGTGGTGCTGGGCGTGGCTGGTGGCTGGTGGTGCTGGGCGTGGCTGGTGGTGCTGGGCGTGGCTGGTGGTGCTGGGCGTGGCTGGTGGTGTGGGGCGTGGCTGGTGGTGCTGGGCGTGGCTGGTGGTGCTGGGCGTGGCTGGTGGTGCTGGGCGTGGCTGGTGGCTGGTGGTGCTGGGCGTGGCTGGTGGTGCTGGGCGTGGCTGGTGGTGCTGGGCGTGGCTGGTGGTGCTGGGCGTGGCTGGTGGTGCTGGGCGTGGCTGGTGGTGCTGGGCGTGGCTGGTGGTGCTGGGCGTGGCTGGTGGTGCTGGGCGTGGCTGGTGGTGTTGGGCGTGGCTGGTGGTGTGGGGCGTGGCTGGTGGTGCTGGGCGTGGCTGGTGGTGCTGGGCGTGGCTGGTGGTGCTGGGCGTGGCTGGTGGTGCTGGGCGTGGCTGGTGGTGCTGGGCGTGGCTGGTGGTGCTGGGCGTGGCTGGTGGTGCTGGGCGTGGCTGGTGGTGCTGGGCGTGGCTGGTGGTGCTGGGCGTGGCTGGTGGCGCGGGCTCTGCGTGTTGAGAGTGAACTAGGGAGGAGACATGTGGGGCGCGGAGAGCTGCTGTAACACATTCTCTGTGACTGATTACTTGATGAGTTGACTGTAAAGTGTGTTGGGGTACGAGGCTACACTGTTCGTACACACGTGGTGTAAAGTGTGTGTTGGGGTACGAGGCTACACTGTTCGTACACACGTGGTGTAAAGTGTGTGTTGGGGTACGAGGCTACACAGTGTTCGTACACACGTGGTGTAAAGTGTGTGTTGGGGTACGAGGCTACACAGTGTTCGTACACACGTGGTGTGAAGTGTGTGTTGGGGTACGAGGCTACACAGTGTTCGTACACACGTGGTGTGAAGTGTGTGTTGGGGTACGAGGCTACACAGTGTTCGTACACACGTGGTGTGAAGTGTGTGTTGGGGTACGAGGCTACACAGTGTTCGTACACACGTGGTGTGAAGGGTGTGTTGGGTACGAGGCTACACAGTGTTCGTACACACGTGGTGTGAAGTGTGTGTTGGGGTACGAGGCAACACAGTGTTCGTACACACATGCACCAGTCTCCACAGTACACTAATACTTGTGTTTCTCTTCCCAGGACGACAGTGATATGGAGACGGAGCCGACGACGCATGGCGATGTTCCTGCTCCAGTCCTCTCCTCCACTTCCCCCACTTCCTGCTCCTCCTCCATCTCCGCCCCCGTCCCCGCCTCCTCCGCCTCCACCTCCTGCTCTTCCTCTGCCACTGAGGCAGCCATGATAGACAAGCGCCGAGGGCGGACGGGCTGGCCGGAGACGGTTTGGGCCCAGGAGCTGAAGCACTAATATACCTCTAGCAGCTGCAGCACTCTCCCTCTTCAGCCGCAGCATTCATCACTGTTCAGCTGCAGCACTCTCCCTCTTCAGCCGCAGCATTCATCACTGTTCAGCTGCAGCATTCTCCCTCTTCAGCCGCAGCACTCATCACTGTTCAGCTGCAGCACTCTCCCTCTTCAGCCGCAGCACTCATCACTGTTCAGCTGCAGCACTCTCCCTCTTCAGCCGCAGCATTCATCACTGTTCAGCTGCAGCATTCTCCCTCTTCAGCCGCAGCATTCATCACTGTTCAGCTGCAGCACTCTCCCTCTTCAGCCGCAGCATTCATCACTGTTCAGCTGCAGCATTCTCCCTCTTCAGCCGCAGCACTCATCACTGTTCAGCTGCAGCACTCTCCCTCTTCAGCTGCAGCACTCATCACTGTTCCTCTCCTCTGAAGGCCCAGACCGATCCCACTGTGGGTGACCTGACCCGTTCTGTACTCCACACTGAAACACTTTGATACCAACTGAAGCTTTCGGTTGCTATGATGCTTCAGCAGCTGTAGAATAATCCCCCTAGCACCTCAAGACGAGTGCTAGGATGTCTTAGGAGAAGCACATGAGCATGCTACCACACAGCACTTGGGCTGCACAACAGGAGTGAACAGTTCTGCTGTTCACACTAGATAATGTGTGTGTGTGTGTGGTCACCAGTGATCCTATATGTTATTATTGTTCAACAAAATCATTACTTTTTCCTAGGCCAACTAAGCCTTTGGGCTTGTGTAGAGAGAGATGTTGTTCCCGCAGATGGCTGGGAGAGATGACTTTATTTATTTGTTTATGTCTTTGTTGTCTTGTTTGTTTTGTTTATGTTTCAAAGGTGCAGGTGAGTCACACGGACGAGTAATGTGTTGTGATCTTTGTGTGTGAGTAGTGTACATTAGTTACTGTGTGACCCGCCTGCTTTACCTGTCATCTTTACCCACCTGTCACCTGCCTCACCTGTCACCTCCCACACCTGTCACCTGTCACCTCCCACACCTGTCACCTCCCACACCTGTCATCTCCGTCACCTGTCACCTTCGTCACCTGTCACCTCCCACACCTGTCACCTCCCTCACCTGTCACCTCCCACACCTGTCACCTGCCTCACCTGTCATATCCGTCACCTGTCACCTCCCACACCTGTCAGCTGTCACCTCCCACACTTGTCACCTCCCACATCTGTCACCTCCCCCACTTGTCACCTCCGTCACCTGTCACCTCTCACACCTGTCACCTCCCACACCTGTCACCTCGCACACCTGTCACCTCCCTCACCTGTCACCTAATGGCTAGGCTTCTTGTGGCTGGGCTACTGGGGGAGGCTAGAGGTATTACGCTTCCTCAACGTCTCCTGTGCTCTGGGGATTTACGAGGCCACTGTCAGACTTCAAGGGACTTGTATTGTTGTGGAAAGACCGCTTGTAGTGGCCACTGAGGAGTGTCACAAGGCTCCAGACGCTTGTAGTGGCCACTGAGGAGTGACACAAGGCTCCAGACGCTTGTAGTGGCCACTGAGGAGTGACACAAGGCTCCAGACGCTTGTAGTGGCCACTGAGGAGTGTCACAAGGCTCCAGACGCTTGTAGTGGCCACTGAGGAGTGACACAAGGCTCCAGACGCTTGTAGTGGCCACTGAGGAGTGACGCAAGGCTCCAGACGCTTGTAGTGGCCACTGAGGAGTGACACAAGGCTCCAGACGCTTGTAGTGGCCACTGAGGAGTGACACAAGGCTCCTGACGCTTGTAGTGGCCACTGAGGAGTGTCACAAGGCTCCAGACGCTTGTAGTGGCCACTGAGGAGTGACACAAGGCTCCAGACGCTTGTAGTGGCCACTGAGGAGTGACACAAGGCTCCAGACGCTTGTAGTGGCCACTGAGGAGTGACACAAGGCTCCAGACGCTTGTAGTGGCCACTGAGGAGTGACACAAGGCTCCAGACGCTTGTAGTGGCCACTGAGGAGTGACACAAGGCTCCAGACGCTTGTAGTGGCCACTGAGGAGTGACACAAGGCTCCTGACGCTTGTAGTGGCCACTGAGGAGTGACACAAGGCTCCAGACGCTTGTAGTGGCCCGTGAGGTTATAAAAGTACGTTAAATAATGTAGAATTGTCCCCCATACTGGGTGCCAGGGGCCCCGTCAACAGTGTTGCCATACACTAAGTATTTCCTAATACTTACCATCATATACATATATATTGGATGTGTATTTCTGGCACAAACTTTAGTTTGTATTGATGATGTAATTTATTCGGTGTATGATGCAAGCAATGATTGGTGTGGGGCTGTGTGTGTTGCCCTGGCTGGCTGGTGCGTGTCGTCGGTCGCTCTTGCCCGCCCTGTCATGTCATGCTGGCTGTATGGCCTGTCATATCGCCTGTATGGCTGTCATATCGCCTGTATGGCCTGTCATATCGCCTGTATGGCCTGTCATATCGCCTGTATGGCCTGTCATATCGCCTGTATGGCCTGTCATATCGCCTGTATGGCTGTCATATCGCCTGTATGGCTGTCATATCGCCTGTATGGCTGTCATATCGCCTGTATGGCCTGTCATATCGCCTGTATGACCTGTCATATCGCCTGTATGGCTGTCATATCGCCTGTATGGCTGTCATATCGCCTGTATGGCTGTCATATCGCCTGTATGGCCTGTCATATCGCCTGTATGGCCTGTCATATCGCCTGTATGGCCTGTCATATCGCCTGTATGGCCTGTCATATCGCCTGTATGGCCTGTCATATCGCCTGTATGGCCTGTCATATCGCCTGTATGGCCTGTCATATCGCCTGTATGGCCTGTCATATCGCCTGTATGGCCTGTCATATCGCCTGTATGGCCTGTCATATCGCCTGTATGGCCTGTCATATCGCCTGTATGGCCTGTCATATCGCCTGTATGGCCTGTCATATCGCCTGTATGGCCTGTCATATCGCCTGTATGGCCTGTCATATCGCCTGTATGGCCTGTCATATCGCCTGTATGGCCTGTCATATCGCCTGTATGGCCTGTCATATCGCCTGTATGGCCTGTCATATCGCCTGTATGGCCTGTCATATCGCCTGTATGGCCTGTCATATCGCCTGTATGGCCTGTCATATCGCCTGTATGGCCTGTCATATCGCCTGTATGGCCTGTCATGTCAAAATGTTACGCTGCCTGTCATGTGATATATCATGCGACCTGTCATTCATGTTGACATGTTGTCTGTCATGTGTAACGTGACCGTCTGTGTTACCTGTCATGTAGCCCGCTATGTTGCCCAGCATTTAATCTGTCATATTACCACTATGTTGTCCTGTCATGAGGACAGGACAACATGAGGCATGATATTTTGACTGTCAAGCAGTTTATCTTGTGATCTGGCATATGGAATGATATGTGGCATAATATGTGGCCTGTCTTGTGAGCTGTCCTCATACCTTAGGTGACCTGTCATATACTGTCATGCGGCCTGTCATATGATCACAACTCCCAGTAAAGGTAACTGGAGTGATCTGGAGGATTGATATGTTATTTGTAGGCCAGGGAACACACACACACACACACACACACACACACACACACACACACACACACACACACACACACACACACACACACACACACACACACACACACACACACACGCCCAAATGAGCCACAGAAATATTAGAAAGAACTTTTTTAGTGTCAGAGTGGTTGACAAATGGAATGCATTAGGCAGTAATGTGGTGGAGGCTGACTCCATACACAGTTTCAAGTGTAGATATGATAGAGCCCAATAGGCTCAGGAATCTGTACACCTGTTGATTGACGGTTGAGAGGCGGGACCAAAGAGCCAGAGCTCAACCCCCGCAAGCACAACTAGGTGAGTACAACTAGGTGAGTACACTACCACTCGCAAACAGAGTGGTAGACGGTTGGAACAAGTTAGGGGAGAAGGTGGTGGAGGCCAAGACCGTCAGTAGTTTCAAAGCGTTATATGACAAAGAGTGCTGGGAAGACGGGACACCACGAACGTAGCTCTCACCCTGTAATTAAACTTAGGTAATTACACACACACACACACACACACACGGGGGGGGGGGTGTACCAGGTTGTGAGAGAGTAAAGGAGAGGCCTCACTCTGTGTACTCAGTTCCTCAGTTACAATAAAGTTAACTATTACGTTTCTGTCTGTTTCATTGGTCCCGTTGTTGTGATTGTTATTGATGCGTTGTTACTGTCACCCTGCCAGTCTGCTTCCTCATACCTGCTACAGTTGACATAATTCTCGGTGATACTTGCAACAGTTAATATAATTCTTGCAAATGCTAAACCCTTACAATGAACTGAGCGTTGACTGGGGCATGTTAATGGTGAGATATTAAGGGATCAGAGCCCAAGTAATGGTCAGGGGGGGGGGACTAGAGCCCAGGGGTCAGGGGCCAGATTCACGAAGCAGTTACGCAAGCACTTACGAACCTGTACATCTTTTCTCAATCATTGGCGGCTTTGTTTACAATTATTAAACAGTTAATGAGCTCCGAAGCCCCAGGAGGCTGTTTATAACAATAACAACAGTTGATTGGCAAGTTTTCATGCTTGTGAACTGTTTAATAAATGTAACCAAAGTCGTCAAAGATTGAGGAAAGATGTACACGTTCGTAAGTACTTGCGTAACTGCTTCGTGAATCTGGCCCCAGATTCACGAATGAACTTACGAATGTTTTTCTTCTTAGCTACGAATGTTTTCCTTCTTAGCGCCTTCGTGGCGGCTACGTCGGTATTCAGGTAGCTACACTAAGAAGAAAAACCTTCGTAAGTTTGGTCCGGGATCTAAGTGTACTGTCGACCACTCGTAGCTTTACGTAAACTGGATATAACACACTTTTTCTTTACTACATAACACTGGGATCGATTTTAAGATTTTGGAACGTAAACAAAAGATTATAGCTGGTGAATCTCGTGAAGAGGAGTCCTTCGTGTTAGTTATATATGCATTCTCTGCTTGAAACTTGGGGTAAATATGTCTTTCATGATATTATAATTAGTTTTATAATTGCAAGATATTATACCCGTAGTTATTAAGTAAATAAACACTGGTGAACATGAAATATGAGAGAAGGTGATGAGCCCTGCCTGATGGGATCATTTACTATCACCAAATGCCCCTGTTCACCTAGTAGTAAGGGTGTACCTTAGCTATACATACCCATTTCTAATTTATTTAGTTTGGTTTAATTTTGAAATTAAATCTGGGTGAGACATAAAATAAAAATATGCTGCACAAATGATGTTAGGTAAGGAGAAGGGTAAAAATGTCACAAACTTTATTCATTGAATACTTAAAGCTATAATTATGACTATATGGACTATTAAAAAAGAGAGAGTGAAGTAGGGGTCCAAGACCTCTTCCTGTTACACAATTTGGCTGTGTGTAACCAAACTAGAAGTGCTCTACAAATCAAGGGACCCAGAATGTGGAATGACCTCCCGAATCATGTCAAAGACTGTACCTCTCTCAACCAGTTTAAGAGTAAAACTAAGTACTATCTAATTAACTCCATGTAACCTACCTTACCCCCTAAATGTCAACCCATGTCTTGCTATTTTTTAAACAATGCTGTTCACCAACGTGTACAATTGCTGATTTCTTCTATGTTACCCCCCTTTTTTACTTTTTTTATTCCTTCTTTCAACACAATTTATACCTAATCCCGATTACTATTAAGTTTTGGTCTAAGTGTTTTTCCCCCCACACCTTGCCCGAAATGCTATGAGTATTAGTGGCTTTAGGTATTGTATGTACTAGCTCTCTCTATAAATCCAACATTGTTTGTAAATCAACTGTATGTACTTTTCCTGAATAAAATTTATTTATTATTATTTATTTATTAATCAGTAAGTAAGTATTAAAAGAAGGCACCAAGCCGGGAAGGCTATGTAGCACCATTGTGTGTAACAATAAACCAAATTTTGTTTAACAAATAATGCACCTGTATGGTAAAACAAATCCTGTCAGCTGTAAAAATATTGATGCAGTTATTTAAATAAAAAAATATAATGAAAGAAATATTACTGGTTTATTTTTATCCTATCTTTTTTGTACTGTACAGTATATCCAAGGAAGTGAAAAATTGAGACATAATGCACAATTTAATGAATGATTAAAAAATGATTACCATGGATTAGCAGTTCAAAAGAAATATGACTATTACATATCAACATGAGATCTTAATGAGCCATGGTTAACATGATTTAATAAGGATAATACAGTATTTGTAAAAATACAAACTATAATTTAAAATCTTTATTACTGATTTTTTTATTAAGAAGATTAGGTATACACAGCAATGTGCTGCTACCCTATTCTATATGGAATATTACACAGTGTAGATAAAAAACTAGCTATAAGTTTATCTAATACTCCCATCTCACAGGATGGTTATGCATACATGGAATCAATTTAGAAAATACCAGCCTCAATACAAAAAACAAATCAACTCTGACTAAACAACTCTTAGCAGTTTTCACAGGAGCTAAGCACTGAATCATGGAAACATTATATTATAATTACTCTTACCAGTTTCTACAAGACTCCTCTCAAACAATGTATTTTTTAACATGTTTAGGTATACACAGCAATGTGCTGCTTCCCTATTCTGTATGAAGGACCACACAGTGTAGATCAAAAACCAGCTACAAGATCATCCAACATCCTCACCTCACAGGATGGCCAGTCATACATGGAATCAGGAGAGAACAAAATACTTAATGCTGATCTATTAGCCTCCACTGGCAAAATCTGGGTGCAGCACAAGAATATCTTCCAATATTCCTGAGTGTATGAAGTAATTACAGAGCTCAAAGTACCTCATACCATTTGGTATGAAGTCACTGATAACAGGGCAATCACAGATATAGTGTTGGAGAGTATGTTCTCTCAAGTAGGACTGAAAACAGATGTTTTTTCCCACCAAGAGGTCTATAAACCCATGGAACCGCCTACCCGCCGAAGCCGTAAATGCCAAATTCCAGCTAAAAAATATCATTAAGACAATTGGCGGGCCCTTTAACAAGCCGCCGGCTTTCTGTCTTCGTCGAGGCCACTAGATAGTTAGTGGCCCTTGGGTAAATTCAGTAAATATATACAATAATTGTCAGCGCATCTTCCGAGCAACAAGGACAGCTACACAGTATCTCTTAGAATTACGTAGGTAAACAACAAATGTAACATATTTGTTTACTACAATGTCGGTGCTCGCTGTAGAAGTTGAGAAAACACAGTTTTACTTCGAAATATACTAATTTTATAAGAAAATTCGACGTAAATAGGAGGCAGTAGAGCTCCTATAAGCCAGCGCTAAATCTTCAATATGAAGAATGTTGCTGCTCTCTGATTGGCCAAACGAAACACAGTAGTGACCTCTATCGGCACGCAGGTGAACCAGACCCAGAACCCAAATATCTTCCTAAGTGAACCTACGTGAATTGCACCTAAGTATCTTCTTAGGGCATACTTTGGAACCTTCGTAGCAAACCTACTTACGCAACCCGTCCTCGACTCGAGTCCATTACATCCAGCGGTCGACCCCACAGACGCATTCATAAATTTTTACATGCTGTTCCTTCAAAACGGGAATTTTCTCAAGTATAAATTAATATTATAATATATTAGCATATTGTGTATATATAGGCATAGGATAGGTTAGGTTAGGTGTTTAGGTTCTGTTGGTGATTATTTGTATTTGTAGTACGTGGGTGAAGCATTTATAGCGTTGTGATTCGAACAAAATTCGTCAGTGAAGCACTTGTTCCGGATATGTTCGAACGTCAGCAGTTGTGAGTCATGTGTAAACCGCTTTTCATTCATAAACAGGGGGTTTGGCGGGTGCATGGAATCACTTTTGGATCTTTGTTTGGAGGATGGGCTGACTTACGAAGAAATACATGGAGCTTCGTGAATCTAGGTCCAGAATCACGAAGCAGTTACGTAAGTTTTCCTTCTTAGCATCGTAGCGGCTACGCTGGTATTCAGGTAGGCGTCAAAGTATCAAAATCTTTGTAAGTACACACCGTCGCACTAAAGTTGCTCTCGACCACTCGTAGCTTTACGTAAACTGGATATAACTCAATTTTTCTCTACTACACAACTCGGAGGATGGATTTTATTATAAACAAACATTTTAGCTGGCGAGTCTCATCAAGAAGAGTCCTTGTGTTGGCTATATATGCATTCTCTGCTTGATATGTGTAGTAAATATGTATTTTATGATATTAGAATTAGTTTTATAATAGCAAGATATTATACCAGTAGTTATTATGTAAATATACACCGGTGAACATGAAATATGAGAGAAGGTGATGAGCCCAGGCTGGTGGGAGCATTTGCTCTCACCAAATGCACCTGTTCACCTACCAATAAGTATAGCTAGGGGGGTGTACCTTAGCTATACATACCCATTTTTAATTTGTTTTGTTTAGTTTTATTTTGAAATTAAATCTGGGTGAGACATAAAAGAAAAATATGCTGCACAAATAATGTTAGGTAAGGGTAAGGGTAAGGGTAAGGGTAAGGGTAAGGATAGAAACTTCAAAAACGTTTGTTATTGAATATTTAGGTCAATAATTATGACTATATGGACTCTTATGGCCTGTTAAGAAAGAGAGAGGGAAGCAGGGGTCCAAAACCTTTTCCTGTTACACAATTTGGCTGTGTGTAACAATAAGTAATTATTAAAAAAAGGTACCAAGCCGGGAAGGCTATGTAGCAACATTGTGTGTAACAATAAACCTAATTTTTGTTTAACAGATAATGCACCTGTGAGTAAAACAAATCCTGTCAGCTGTAAAAATATTGATCCAGTTATTTAAATAAAAAAATATAATGCAACAAATATTTATGAATTGTTTAAACTATCATTTGTACTGTGTATGCAAAGAAGTGAAAAATTGAGACATAATGAACAATTTAATGAATGATACAAAAGAAATATGACTATTACATATCAACATGAGATCTTAATGGTCCATGGTTAACATTATTTAATAAGGATAATTCTGGTAATAATACAAACTATAATTTAAAACCTTTATTACTGATTTGTTTTATTAAGAAGCTTAGGTATACACAGCAATGTGCTGCTTCCCTATTCTGTATGAAGGACCACACAGTGTAGATAAAAAACCAGCTACAAGCTCATCCAACATCCTCACCTCACAGGATGGCCAGTCATACATGGAATCAGGAGAGAACAAGAAATGTGAGGCTGGTTTATTAGCCTCCACTGGCAAAATCTGGGTGCAGCACAAGAATATCTTCCAGCATTCCTGAGTGTATGAAGTAATTACAGAGCTCAAAGTACCTCATACCATTTGGTATGAAGTCACTGATAACAGGGCAATCACAGATATAGTGTTGGAGAGTATGTCCTCTCAAGTAGGACTGAAACAGAAGTTGTTTTACCCAGATGATTATAAACCCGTGGAACCGCCTACCCGTTGAAGCCGTAAATGCCAAAATCCAGCTAGAAAATATCATTAGGACAATTGGCGGGACTTAACAAGCCCCCGGCTTTATGTCCTCGTCGAGGGCCACTAGATAGATAGTGGCCCTTGGGTAAATTTAGGTAAATATATACGTAAATAAATACCATCGCTTCTCAAATCTTGGGAGCGACAAGGGGAGCCATACACAATCTCTTAGAATTACGTAGGTAAACAACAAATGTAACATATTTGTATACTACAATGTCGGTGCTGGCTGTACAAGTTGAAAAAAACATAGTTTTACTTCGAAATATACTAATTTTATAAGAAAATTCGACGTAAATAAGTGGCAAGTGATCACGGACAAGCTCCGATATGCCAGCATCATGATTGGCTACAGCTGTAAGATGAAAAATGTTACCTTCTCTCTGATTGGCCAAACTAATTAGCCCTAGTGACACCTAGCGAGACCTAAGTGAACTACTTAAAAATCTTCGTAGGCACACTTTTCCACTTTTCTGAGTCGTCCTTTGGCGCGTTCTTAGCCGGCACATAAGAACCTTCGTAACGCACATACTTACGAAGAAATACATGGAGCTTCGTGAGTCTAGGTCCAGGTAATGGTGGGGGGGGGGCGTCCGCCGGGTCCTGTTAAAACTGCTAGACTTGAATGCGAAAAATATATGAGTTAAAATTTATAGGGATGTTGACCAGACCACACACTAGAAGTGGAAGAGACGACGACGTTTCGGTCCGTCCTGGACCATTCTCAAGTCGATTGTGAATGAGAATCACAATCGACTTGAGAATGGTCCAGGACGGACCGAAACGTCGTCGTCCCTTCACCTCTGGTCAACATACTTTAGCCACCTTATTGTGACTCATCGCCTGCATATTTATAGGGACGTTAAGGCCAAAAAGTAAATGTATATATATACGGAC